>NW_027526204.1:149826736-150426736 GCF_048455015.1 Haemaphysalis longicornis | reverse complement strand
GCTTCCAGACGGCAAGGAAAGAGTGAAAGCGTTTATCGAAAGTGTTGCAGAGTCCCCTTAATGACACAGTGGACATAACAGCGCTTCCCTGAACCGACCTCAAGCCACACATGAGAAAACAACTTCGAGGAACGTGGCGAGCACGGACAAAGGTGCCGACGAGAAATGCAATAATTCCTCCAGCTTAAATTAAAACATTCCACCGAATTGTTCTAAGGAAAGCTTGACATCCACCGTAATGCAGCCGTACGGCTACAAAGCAAAGCTATGCAGCTTTCTCAGAAACTTCGCAATAGAAGAAAAATTCGTCCTGGTCCAGGATTCGAACCCGGGACCACCGCTCAACCGGAGCAGTCGCTCTACCAACTGAGCTAACCATGCAGGAGGCTGGCCGTTTGTAGCGCGAGAGCGAATTGATCAACAACTCGAAGGGGTGGTAAGGTGTTAATCGACCAGAGTTAGGGTAAGTCCCAAGGAGGAGTAAGTTGCTGCGAAGGAAAGTTTAAGCGGTGGTCCCGGGTTCGAATCCTGTACCAGGACGAATTTTTCATCAACTGTGAAGTTTCTGAGAAAGCTGTATAGCTTTCCTTTGTAGCCGTACGGCTGCATTCAGGTGGATGTCAAACTTTCCTTCGCAGAAACTTACTCCACCTTGGGGGCTTCCCCTAAATCTAGTCGATTAACGAGTTGTTCTGAGCGGAGTAACAGAAAAACGACGGTGCCATTGGACGCGGAATATTTTCCCCCTTAACCGTCCAACTCGAGTGTTTCCAAATCCGATTTCCGTGGGGACGCTTCGCAGGTGCTTAGCGATTTTCCAGAGTGTATTCTAAAATTGTGTTTTGCCCGCCGGAGTCGTACCTGGGCCGTAGAGGCGCGCCGTGGTGGGAGGCTGCGAATTGGGTAATCTAGAGCACCTGCGAATGATTAACACGTGCTCCGAAGTTTCGTCACACCGCGTCGTTTTCGTTTATCTCCTGCACCAGGAAAGGATTTACTGCGACGGGAAATGGAACAGGTGTGTCCTCGTGCTGGGTGTCATCTGAACGTCTTCGAACGTATAACTCCGGCTGAATTTCCAAAAAGCCCTTCCCTCAAATGTCGCTCTCGGCGTGGGAGGACGAGCCGTTCCACGCCGCCAGCCTTTGAAGGGGCTGCGAAGACAAAGTAGGAGTCTAGATCATCAAAAAAAAAAAAAAAATTACCATCCCTTCATAAATAAAGTTTAGAGAAGCGCGGAAGCTTTCTCACATCAAAAGTGCGTCAAAAGTGCATCAAAACCTAACCTTTGCTAAAAGTGCGTCCAAGCGATCGTAAAACCTTCAAAAACTAAAATCGCAAATGAACAACGATTAACCCATGCGACTATTTTTCCCGCACTAAGTACGCGCATCTATACGAACTAGTTAAATGCATACCTATACGTGGTTTTTATTTATTTAAACATGCTGTCAACCCCCATTTGAGGGCTATTACAGGGAGGGAATACATCAGACGCAAAGATTACATCTATTCGCTTTCAAGTAACGAAAAGAAACAAAGTAAAAAGCACACAGAAACCATCGAACACTATCGATATTATCAAATAAGAAGAGCATGCAATAGCTGCTAAGGAACCTAGAACATCGAGTAAGTTTCAAGGGACGTGACTTCAATGAACATAAGTGTCAAGAAAAGTTTCGAACGCTTTAACATCGGTACATTCAGCAATTTGTGCAAACAGGCTATTCCAGTTTTCTATGGCATCGGGGGAAAACAGGTAAAGGTACGCTATTGCACTCCTTCTTAATGATCGATGCGTGCACTGGCTTGTCTAGAACGGTTTCTTCTTCGCGGTTTTCAGGTAACAGTATTGACACAATGAAAGCCCGGTTTCACGCACGCGCCGTGTGTCCGAAGATCTTATCAGAGCTTTTCGGTCGACCAACTGGTCTATAGAAAAATGCATTATTGTTTGACCGTGGACGCCATCAGTTACACATAGAAAGCTTTCGCCTTGAAAGGTGCTCTGTCCCGACAAAAATGACACCAACTCTACCGCAAACTTTGACCAAACAGGGAAAACAGTAAGCAGTGGTGATTCGCCAGTCAAGTTCTCGCCGGGTCTCTATGACGTCACGGGATCTTGTTTGTACGATTGGCGGCCACCGCGAGCGAAGCCAACGTCACGAAACATGACCGGGTGAATGTAATGGGGCCTGTGACCGCATCACTCCAACGTGCACTTAACACACTGACAATTTTTCTTAGCGTTCCTCTCAATTTCGCTTGCTTTTTTACGGTTAGAAAAATTGTTGGTGGCTGGAAGGTAGCTGACTGCAGGTTGAGAAAGGCTGGTTCGTTCTAATTGAACGTGGCTGTGTTTTGTCTTCACGATACCTTTGACCCACGCGCGATCCTTACACCCGATAGGGCCAATCCCCTTTCATTCGCACCCGTGCCATCACTGCGCAGGCTATCCAAATGAGACTGATGTCCGGCCAGAATGCACGGCCATCTATCCGCCCCCGTGCTATACGCCTCTGACGAAGTCGCACATCCATTCTGAACGCGTTCTGGATTTAGGGTTTCAGTTCTTTTAGATCAGTACATGGATTCATGAAACTTTATTGGGACGGGGCTGGCATAGCGGCCTATAGGGGTGACATGGAGGGAATGGAAGACCAATCAAGATTTTCAATCAGTCAAGTAATCAATCTATCAGTGACGTAACGCATAAACCGCAGAACCGTCTCAAACGGAAGATCGAACCAGCCAGGTGTTTAATTCTTTCTTCTTTTTTTCTGGACCCGGGATCGGCCAGAAAAAAAAAAAAAAAAAAAAGGTGTCCGCGATTACATTTTTAACGGAGGCGCGTAACAGCGTGGCGTAAGCGAAGTCTTAGCTTAACGCAGCCGCAGTGTGACCTCAGCGCAGCAGTCTTATATCAGCTCCAGCTGACCCGGTTACGCTGGTCCGACAATGGGCCCGACGCACAATAACCTCAAAAGAGAGCTTCTACTGTGAATCTTGACTCACCCCCATACATCATCCCTCCCAACACATGGTCATTATTCCGGAGGAGCTTATTTCGAAAGCGTATGCGCCTGCCTAATCGGGTATAATACGCGGCCATTGTACCGTGATTCAACGTGCAGGCGAGGAAAACCCGCACGGGTGTAATATGCAAGCGCGTCGAGTAATTCCCATTGTATAGCGCCATCAGCCGTTACATGGTCGATGCAAGATCCGAGGGGCTTTCTTCTGCGACTACATCACACGAACGTAACCGCACAATACTCCAGACACGATGTCGCCTGGTGTGACGTCGACGGGACGGCACTCCTGTGGCTAAAGCACGGTCACAGCTAGGACAAAGGCCAGGCAACGTAACGCTTTTACGTCGCGTTCTTCCCTCGTCATGCAGAAGGGTTGTTCCCCACAGCTGATGCTGACGTAGCTCTGATGACGTGTGCGGTGCTGACGGCGTAAGGCCTGCGGCGTCCAGCTGAGGACGTAGTACGGATGGTTTCCGTGGAGGAACTAGCATTACGTGGAGAAGGTACTACGATGCATTACGCTGGCACGCTAGTGGCGCAGATTTATTACGACAACGTTTTCTTGTCCTCTCCCGCGCGGACTGGCTTTCGGCTCCACAAACCTTGGGCAGTGTTCCCGACGTAGTCTTGATATAATACGGGAAGCTGGGAATGAATGAATAAAACCACGTTTATTCCACATTGTAATGTTCCGACTTGCGGAGCCTCGCCCGCAAGCCCCCGATCTCCGTTAGAAATGGCCTCAGTGGATACCATCTCTCCGTAATCTCAACAGCTTGTTCGATTGGGAGTAGTCAGGGCTACGATTAAATTGGGAAGCTTGCCGGCTGAGATTTGTGGATGACGGCGTCTTGTTCAGTAAATTTGGAGAAGACCTGCAGGAAATGCCTCGGGAACTGTGCTCGGGAAGCTTAATCGTAGGGGTAAAGATCAATGAGTAAGTTGAAAGGGTAATAGTTAATACATGTACAAGAAGCGGCCTTGTTCAGCCTACAGGCAATGAAATACCATAAAAGGGGCAAGTTGTCTTGGACACTTCCTTGGGCAAGTTTTCAGTGCCGATTCAGGCCACGAGAGGTATATAAATCAGGTGCAGAATTTGTCCGGATAACGTTCTGCAAACATTTATAAGTAATGTCTCTGTCAATAAAAAAGAAAGGCGCACGACCAGTGCGTACTGCCAGTGATGACTTTTTGGGATGAAGCTTGGGGACCTGAGCACCTCGAGAGAAAACTGAAGTCGGACTAACGTGCCGGGAATAATAATGAAGCGGGCGTCTTGACTGAATTAGGCAGTAAACTCGAATGGAGGACGTCCAGGCCTAAATGAGAGAAGTGGAGTTGAACTGGGCATATAGTGAGAAGGAGAACTGGCAACCGGAGGACCACCAGCTGGTAGCTACCGAGAGACAGGACTGGAATAGGGAAGACCGCGGTAACTCGGCGGGGCGATCTGGTAAGGACGCTCGGTGGCAAAGCATGAATTCGGACAACGCCGGATGAGTGAGGCATTAATCCCTGGGGGGATTAATTAAATCCCCTTTCCTGGTGGAGCGAGGTTTTTTTTCCTCACGCGCCTCCACCTCCTCCCAAGTCTTCCCCAGCGGACCGCACGCTGGTTTTCCCGAAAATACTGGTCGGCAGCACTCAACACGCACACCACGCACGTTCGTACGTCGTTCCGGGGCTTTCAGTGCTGTAGGCAGCGACTTCTGTTGCTCCACGCGCCTGCTATAGGTTTGTGCATGCCGTGATTGCGCTATTCCCTTCTGCTCGTGCAGACGGTGCTGGCGTGTTCGGGGATGGTCTACTCCCACTTTTGTCGGTTTTCTCGCGTACAGCGGTTTGACGGATGTTACCGGTAAGGGTCAGCAGACGGTTGCCACTTTCGCACGGCCAAACCCCGTGTCTTGCCGCGTAACGACGGGCGTGAGTCCGCACTGTGCTGTCGCTCGACGTCGGTTTCGGTAGACGTTGACGGTTGACTTGCCCCAGGAGCTATGTGTACGGTGCAGTGTTTTGTATCTCGGTTGGCCGCTTAATTAATTACTATGAAATGCGTCTCTTCCCCGTGGAGTTATTGGCGTACGCGCGGCGAGGGACGACCCGGCGCGATGGCTTGGCTACTCCGAACCCATTGGGGGCAGTCTGTATACGTGTAGTCAAAGCTGTACGAGAGCAATAAAAACAGTGACAGCGTGTTATTCTAGTCTACTATAGCGGGCCCACACCCTTCCGGACGTAAGTAGACTGAGGGTAGATGTATCTGGTGTTCTGGAATAGAGGTGGACGTTGTCTGGCCAAGTTATGCGTTGGCTGTCGCCAAGACCATGCCTGCACAGTGGTACGTGGACAAGACAGCGGCGCGCACGCGCAGTTGACCTGCTGGATCGTTCCAGTGTGGCTTCATAACGGGGCTACTTCACTTGGCGATGTTGTGTTTCTTGGAAATGATTCAATGCAGAAATTTGGGCGAGTTGGTGATAGGACTTCGACATGGTAAAAAAAGCGCGATAGACGGTGACAGAAGAAAAGAGAGTGACACTGAACGAGCGCTCGTCCAGTGTCACTCTCTCTTCTTCTGTTCCCGTCTATTGCGCTTTTTTTACCGTGTTCGAAATGATGAGCTCAAAAATATAAAGCCGTTCCCCTCAACGCGAGAGCTGTCGGAAGTGCAGAGCAGTGATTCGGCGTAATGGACTGTGGCGCTGTTATCCTCTCACTCTTACCACCCGTTACGCTGTTCGCCTGCCAGTCTCACTCTGAGTCTCTTGATGAATTGGACGGAAGTTTGTCCAATGCAATTCAAATTTCCCGCCTTCGCACTGCTCACGCGCCCCCTGCCTGAAACAGCGAGAACGGGAGTTCTGTTCTTTTCGTGCTTGCTTTCATCTCGCACGTGGCGTAGCCTTACTGCGCAGTTAGGAACTCGTCATTTTTGCGGCCACTTTGTTCGCTTGCTATCGTACGAACCGACCCAACGGGCGTGTTCCTACATAACTGAATAAACGTGGGGGCTGCCGTATTTATACACACATTTTGCCTCAAATGTACCTGCAGTTTTCTTTCCGCCAAACAATGGGGGAGATGTATGACAAGCGCCAGTGGTTCAGGAGTCTCAAACGGTTACGACTATATAAAGCGCTTGTTTTTCAAAGCCTCCGTTTGGGTCCGTTACGCCGCTACGCCGTGGGGCTCTGCTTGGGTCCGTTATGTCGTTACGCCACCTGATTGCGGCGGTGGCTAGACAGCGTGACAGCGAACGAGCTACGACGACAAGGCGAGCCCCTGGAGTAGAAAATCCGACAATTGGGTGAGTTGGCACTGATTCATGCTGACTACAGCGCGCACGGACGAAAGACAAAGCCAAAGAAGGCGACGGGACGAGCACTGCCCGTCGCCTTCTTTGCCTTTGTCTTTCGTCTGTGCGCGCTGTTAGTCAGCATGAACCCCCATAAGGTGCTCTGTGCTCAAAACGTGAACTCGGTAACGGTGGCGTAAGGGAGTTCTGGCCTGTGCTCGCTGGTCCACTTCAGAGGGCGGTCGCCACTTTCGTTTCGCAACGCTCTGCTTGGAAAGTACGCTTCCTCGCACGACACCGCCGTAGGCGTTGCAGCACGACTTAATATGTGCGTACTCTGCTTTGTTGCAGCGTGTACTATTGTCTTTCTTCTTTTGAGCGTACGGGAACGATGAACGGATAGCTTTGAATAAATCTCACCCCTTCCTTCTTTTTAAAGACGATAGTCTTTCTTGGGCTACTTAAACCCAGAAATTTTGGTCTGTCTGTCTGTCTGTCTGTCTGTCTGTCTGTCCGTCCGTCCGTCCGTCCGTCCGTCCGTCCGTCCGTCCGTCCGTCTGTCTGTCTGTCTGTCTGTCTGTCTGTCTGTCTGTCTGTCTGTCTGTCTGTCTGTCTGTGACTCGATTCAGCCACCCGGCCAAAGCAAAACAATGTCTGCGCAATAGACAGGGTTCGCACAGGTCCTTGAAAACCTTAATGGTCATTGAAAACCCTTGATTTTCCTGGAGATAATCAATGGCCCTGTCTTTTCACGAGAATTTAAAGTGTTTTGTCGTGGATTTTAGGTGTTAACAAATGTAAAGAAACATTGCAACAATCTAATTTCAGTGTATTGCGTGAAACTGCTACAAGTTTGGTGAATTTTAATTACAAGGAAACATTGCAAGCAGGCACTTCTCAATCCAAGCCATGTCAGGATACAATCCAGTGAAAGCCGGCTTGTGTTCTCTATCTTGCATCTTCCATCTAGTCTGTGGACGCTCGCTCATTGCATGTTTGCTGTGTTCTTATGCTCCATCTGCGTTTGCTTTTACGTGCAAATGGCAGACGTGTACATAGTTTGTCCTGCCTTGCAGCAACACTCGCCATTTAATTTCATCTGATACCCTTGCTGACAAAGCAAGAGATGCAGGCAGGATTAACCAAGTTTTGAAATAAGACAGCCTGAGCAAAACAGCAAGAAAAACGAAGAACACTAATCATGAAATAAAAAAAGGTGGGGGACCATTCATGAACCCGTTAGCGCCTATGTAAATGTGCACTAATGTGCTTAGGTATTGTGCAATAAAAAAACTTTTGAATTGTGTTGAATAAGTTATAAATTTATCTCAGATAAAACATTAGATTGGGACCTTGAAAATGTGTTTTCTGGTCCTTGAAAGTCCTTGAAAACCCTTGAATTCTTGCTTTTGAAGCCTGTACGAACCCTGTCTTATATAGTCACAGCTAAATCTACCCGTCTATGTCCGGTGTAATGTTCATACTCGTCAACATTGTTGAAGAAGAACAAGGCATTACGCAAATGTGAGACAACAAATCAATACTGAAGTGATAAGTGTTCCTTTATAAAAAAATCAAACATGCTTGACTTTTGCGAAATTAAATACTTCATCAACTGCAGAAAAAGAATTCACTCCGCCGTCGCCTGCTGTCGCCCGCGCCACTATTGCTTCTGGCGCCATTTTAAGAAATCAACCGGCAACAGTTACGCAAGGTTCCACTTGATAGGTTCCACGTTCTGTTTGCAACGCACGTGGAGTAGGGAAACGCGGTTCTATAAACGTTGAAGTAGGTCGCGCCTCGATTAACGCGCGTCTTCGCCGTACGGCAGCGTTCGCATCGAGACACCCAGTTTGGAGCAGTGGAACCCGGGAAATGTAAAATGATTTAAGCAAACCTGTGGCGTCTTTACCTTGGGAGGAGCGCGACGCAAGAGGAACAACATGAGAGGTGAGCGGGAAAGCGAAGGGAGGCATTTACTTCGCAACAGCCGATAAAGACTGTCGTCTTTTGACGGATGTTACCGGTAAGGGTCAGCAGACGGTTGCCACTTTCGCACGGCCAAACCCCGTGTCTTGCCGCGTAACGACGGGCGTGAGTCCGCACTGTGCTGTCGCTCGACGTCGGTTTCGGTAGACGTTGACGGTTGACTTGCCCCAGGAGCTATGTGTACGGTGCAGTGTTTTGTATCTCGGTTGGCCGCTTAATTAATTACTATGAAATGCGTCTCTTCCCCGTGGAGTTATTGGCGTACGCGCGGCGAGGGACGACCCGGCGCGATGGCTTGGCTACTCCGAACCCATTGGGGGCAGTCTGTATACGTGTAGTCAAAGCTGTACGAGAGCAATAAAAACAGTGACAGCGTGTTATTCTAGTCTACTATAGCGGGCCCACACCCTTCCGGACGTAAGTAGACTGAGGGTAGATGTATCTGGTGTTCTGGAATAGAGGTGGACGTTGTCTGGCCAAGTTATGCGTTGGCTGTCGCCAAGACCATGCCTGCACAGTGGTACGTGGACAAGACAGCGGCGCGCACGCGCAGTTGACCTGCTGGATCGTTCCAGTGTGGCTTCATAACGGGGCTACTTCACTTGGCGATGTTGTGTTTCTTGGAAATGATTCAATGCAGAAATTTGGGCGAGTTGGTGATAGGACTTCGACATGGTAAAAAAAGCGCGATAGACGGTGACAGAAGAAAAGAGAGTGACACTGAACGAGCGCTCGTCCAGTGTCACTCTCTCTTCTTCTGTTCCCGTCTATTGCGCTTTTTTTACCGTGTTCGAAATGATGAGCTCAAAAATATAAAGCCGTTCCCCTCAACGCGAGAGCTGTCGGAAGTGCAGAGCAGTGATTCGGCGTAATGGACTGTGGCGCTGTTATCCTCTCACTCTTACCACCCGTTACGCTGTTCGCCTGCCAGTCTCACTCTGAGTCTCTTGATGAATTGGACGGAAGTTTGTCCAATGCAATTCAAATTTCCCGCCTTCGCACTGCTCACGCGCCCCCTGCCTGAAACAGCGAGAACGGGAGTTCTGTTCTTTTCGTGCTTGCTTTCATCTCGCACGTGGCGTAGCCTTACTGCGCAGTTAGGAACTCGTCATTTTTGCGGCCACTTTGTTCGCTTGCTATCGTACGAACCGACCCAACGGGCGTGTTCCTACATAACTGAATAAACGTGGGGGCTGCCGTATTTATACACACATTTTGCCTCAAATGTACCTGCAGTTTTCTTTCCGCCAAACAATGGGGGAGATGTATGACAAGCGCCAGTGGTTCAGGAGTCTCAAACGGTTACGACTATATAAAGCGCTTGTTTTTCAAAGCCTCCGTTTGGGTCCGTTACGCCGCTACGCCGTGGGGCTCTGCTTGGGTCCGTTATGTCGTTACGCCACCTGATTGCGGCGGTGGCTAGACAGCGTGACAGCGAACGAGCTACGACGACAAGGCGAGCCCCTGGAGTAGAAAATCCGACAATTGGGTGAGTTGGCACTGATTCATGCTGACTACAGCGCGCACGGACGAAAGACAAAGCCAAAGAAGGCGACGGGACGAGCACTGCCCGTCGCCTTCTTTGCCTTTGTCTTTCGTCTGTGCGCGCTGTTAGTCAGCATGAACCCCCATAAGGTGCTCTGTGCTCAAAACGTGAACTCGGTAACGGTGGCGTAAGGGAGTTCTGGCCTGTGCTCGCTGGTCCACTTCAGAGGGCGGTCGCCACTTTCGTTTCGCAACGCTCTGCTTGGAAAGTACGCTTCCTCGCACGACACCGCCGTAGGCGTTGCAGCACGACTTAATATGTGCGTACTCTGCTTTGTTGCAGCGTGTACTATTGTCTTTCTTCTTTTGAGCGTACGGGAACGATGAACGGATAGCTTTGAATAAATCTCACCCCTTCCTTCTTTTTAAAGACGATAGTCTTTCTTGGGCTACTTAAACCCAGAAATTTTGGTCTGTCTGTCTGTCTGTCTGTCTGTCTGTCTGTCCGTCCGTCCGTCCGTCCGTCCGTCCGTCCGTCCGTCTGTCTGTCTGTCTGTCTGTCTGTCTGTCTGTCTGTCTGTCTGTCTGTCTGTCTGTCTGTCTGTCTGTCTGTGACTCGATTCAGCCACCCGGCCAAAGCAAAACAATGTCTGCGCAATAGACAGGGTTCGCACAGGTCCTTGAAAACCTTAATGGTCATTGAAAACCCTTGATTTTCCTGGAGATAATCAATGGCCCTGTCTTTTCACGAGAATTTAAAGTGTTTTGTCGTGGATTTTAGGTGTTAACAAATGTAAAGAAACATTGCAACAATCTAATTTCAGTGTATTGCGTGAAACTGCTACAAGTTTGGTGAATTTTAATTACAAGGAAACATTGCAAGCAGGCACTTCTCAATCCAAGCCATGTCAGGATACAATCCAGTGAAAGCCGGCTTGTGTTCTCTATCTTGCATCTTCCATCTAGTCTGTGGACGCTCGCTCATTGCATGTTTGCTGTGTTCTTATGCTCCATCTGCGTTTGCTTTTACGTGCAAATGGCAGACGTGTACATAGTTTGTCCTGCCTTGCAGCAACACTCGCCATTTAATTTCATCTGATACCCTTGCTGACAAAGCAAGAGATGCAGGCAGGATTAACCAAGTTTTGAAATAAGACAGCCTGAGCAAAACAGCAAGAAAAACGAAGAACACTAATCATGAAATAAAAAAAGGTGGGGGACCATTCATGAACCCGTTAGCGCCTATGTAAATGTGCACTAATGTGCTTAGGTATTGTGCAATAAAAAAACTTTTGAATTGTGTTGAATAAGTTATAAATTTATCTCAGATAAAACATTAGATTGGGACCTTGAAAATGTGTTTTCTGGTCCTTGAAAGTCCTTGAAAACCCTTGAATTCTTGCTTTTGAAGCCTGTACGAACCCTGTCTTATATAGTCACAGCTAAATCTACCCGTCTATGTCCGGTGTAATGTTCATACTCGTCAACATTGTTGAAGAAGAACAAGGCATTACGCAAATGTGAGACAACAAATCAATACTGAAGTGATAAGTGTTCCTTTATAAAAAAATCAAACATGCTTGACTTTTGCGAAATTAAATACTTCATCAACTGCAGAAAAAGAATTCACTCCGCCGTCGCCTGCTGTCGCCCGCGCCACTATTGCTTCTGGCGCCATTTTAAGAAATCAACCGGCAACAGTTACGCAAGGTTCCACTTGATAGGTTCCACGTTCTGTTTGCAACGCACGTGGAGTAGGGAAACGCGGTTCTATAAACGTTGAAGTAGGTCGCGCCTCGATTAACGCGCGTCTTCGCCGTACGGCAGCGTTCGCATCGAGACACCCAGTTTGGAGCAGTGGAACCCGGGAAATGTAAAATGATTTAAGCAAACCTGTGGCGTCTTTACCTTGGGAGGAGCGCGACGCAAGAGGAACAACATGAGAGGTGAGCGGGAAAGCGAAGGGAGGCATTTACTTCGCAACAGCCGATAAAGACTGTCGTCTTTTGACGGCATTTGCAACGAAAGGAGCAGATACGCGGCCAATTTTTTGTTTTGTTTGTTTAAGCGAAAACATTTTTAGTAGAACCGATGGCGTGCTGTCAAAAAAACCAATGCATTTCCCCATAGACCGGTTGGTCGACCGAAAAGCTCTGATAACTTCTCTGGACACTCGGTGCGTGCGTAAAACCGGCCTTCCATTGTGTCAAAACGGTTGTTTGAACATCGCGAAAAAGGGACCGCGTATCGGTGTATACCTTTAGATGGTTCGTAGATGCGTTTACTTAGTGCGCGTGAAATCGTGGTATGGGTGCGTCCTTGGTTCGTAATTTGGGTCTTCGAAGGGTTGACGATCAATTGGACGCACGTTCAGCGAAGGTTGCGCGCCCCTTTTAGCGACGGTTTCGGCGCACTTTTTATATAAGAAAGTTTCCGGGGTTCTCTCAGCTTTCTTTAGGAAGGGATAATAAAGTTTTCTTTTTTTTTTTTGCCATGGCTTTGCCTCGTAGCCCAGGTTTGGCTTCAGTTTGTCAAACCTCATTTCTGTTTTTGTTCTGTCGCCACTGCAGCTTCTGACGATGCCCTGAGTGTGCACTTATATCTGTACTATCGAGACACCCGGTATGAGCACTCCCATGCCATACGTGATTGAGTGATTGATTAATTGATTGATTGATTGATTGATTGATTCATTCATTCATTCAATCATACAGGATCGTATCGTAATGAAGACATCTGCCTCTTCGCCAGTTTCTAATACATCTAGTTTAACTACTGGTCTCTTAATTTTAGCGCTGCAATTAGAGGTAAAGTTTGTTTCATGGTGCATTCCACATATGATACTTCCTACTCTTCTTCCGCCAGTATTCTAGCCTGCTTTCGGTTACGTTTACGGTTTTGTATAGTTCCCTTTCTCCTGTGTTATTACATACGGACCCTGGGGCGCTTCGGAAAGAAACGCGCATTTCCATCACGTGGATTCGAATGGACACCCTCGGATTGTAACACAATGTGTCGAATCGTTTGTGTTTTCTTCGCTACACACCGCGCGTGTGTGTCATCCTTTCGAGGTATTCTTCCTCACAAAGCTTTCCGTTTTCTTCGCTGCACACCGCACGTGTGTCATCCTTTCGAGGTATTCTTCCTCACAAAGCTTTCCGTTTTTAAACAATATGCTCTGTATTTGGGAAAAACACGGTTGATCTTTTGAAGTTATAGTATAAATGTTTTTTCTTCTGATACTGCACTTCTCAGGCTGGTACAATCATATAGAGGTTTCTCTCTCTCTCTCTCTCTCTGCTCGCCCCTAGCATTGACTCGTTCGTCTGCTCTGCCTCTTTTTTGGTCATATCGGCTACTTTTGCTATCTCCTCCTCCTCCTCCTCCTCCTCCTCCTCCTCCTCCTCCTCCTCCTTCTTCTTCTTCTTCTTCTTCTTCTTCTTCATCTTCTTCTCCTCCTCCTCTCCTATTCTTTGTTTGCTTCTCCTTTCATCTTCCTTGTTCTTTGTTGTTTCTTCTTCTTTCTTCCTTCTACTCATTTTTCTTCGCGTTTATTTCTCTTTCTTCCAGCCACGATGTCCTCCCCCTGAGTGAGCGATAACGCCAGCGCCGCCGTTCGCCCTGGCGGACAGTGTGGGAACTGAGGCGAGGGGGCATATCACGTGGAGCCAGCACGCGTCGGTACTCCGCCTCCTCGCTCTCAATTCCCGTTTAATTCTCCCTTCTGCGGATCACCTGTTCGCTGGAAGCGCGCGTGCCGCAACGACGGCCGTGGATTTTTAAACAAGATAGCACAATGTAAATATCTGTTACCCCACAAGCGGGCAATCCCATCTCACTCTGCGCGAACTGCGCGCGCACTTCCTCGTTTTATTTTCCCGCTTCCCGTAGCGAACGTTTGTTGCCGACCGACGGTGGCCATATTTTATTCCAGTTTTCGCAGTCGTCGTTCTTCTCGGAGTGTGCATTTATAGCCGCCCAGTGACGTGGCGGCGTTGTGCATTTGAGTTGGCCCAGCACGTGGCTTACCGCGGCCTCCTGGTTTCCTGTTTTGTCGCCCCGTTGCGCGCTGCCGATCCGTCAAGGGGGAAGAATTACGGTTGGCAGGGTAATTCGGTCGGATTCGGATAAATTGCCCGGTTTGTCTGAAACTCGCAGTGTTCCGTGGTTAAGAAACAAAATCGCGACCTGTTAAACGCGACCGATATTAAATGACGAGACGCGACGACACATTCTGTAGGCTTTTGGTAATTCAACACTAACATGTCTGAAACTCGGAGTGTTCCAGGGTTAAGAAACAAAATCGCGATCTGTTCAACGCGACCGATATTAAACGACGAGACGCGACGACACATTCTCTGGGCTTTTGGTAATTCAACACTAACATGAGTCTGTTTGTTTTCACGGTTCACAGTGCGAAAACACAAAACAAAACACGAGCGCTCTGAATTTTTCTTTTGCTTTGTATTCTTTGACAACGCGTGAATGAAGTCCAACTAGCTCAGATTTTCATACTTACGGAGTTTTATTTATTTTTATTTTTCGCCACCTACTTCGTTCGTCTTTGACAGCGCTTAACTTCCTCGCCAAGAGGTTAACAGAGAAAGCGGAGGATTCTCTTTTCTATTTCCCGCCTTTTTTCTCCTTTGTTTTTGTGTGACAGTGTAGAAAGACTTTTTAAATCGTCCGTGCGCCTTAAAGGCGATTGCAAACGTAATGTTTGCGCTTTTCTGAGTCCTGTGTTGACGTACTCTTCATCGGCGGATGTTTAGGAACGTTGATATTTCACGTATGACGTCCCAAATTCAAGTGCCGTAAACAGCGCTACGTGGAAACATCCCTCTACGTGTTTTGGCCATTTGTTTTTTTCATTTGTCAAGACAAAATCACCGCCGAGTGCACGTATTCGTAGTGTAGCCAGTTTTATGTATCCAGATGTTTAAGCATTTGTAACCTAGGCACTTTTGTCTAACCATATATATTTCAATTTGATCCGTATAGATTCGGCGCACGTTAAATGTCCCCAGGTGGTCAAAATTAATCCGAAGCTCTCCACTACGGCGCGCCTCATCGCCTGCGCTGCGTCGGCGCGCTAAACCCTACAATCAATCAATCAATCAATCAATCAATCAATCAATCAATCAATCAATCAATCAACAATCAATCAATCAATCAATCCGTATAGATGAACCTTATCGTTTCGAACGTTGATTTTTCAAGAAATTGGAGTCATATGTTTCACTGAATAAAATCTGGTGCAAACAATTTTCGAATTACCTTTCATTCCGGCGCTCTTTAAAATTCCATTAAAACCCAACCATCATAATAATTAATTTTCTAATTGTGTATTGTTGCCGCGTCCACCCGTTATCAGTTAATTCGTGTGTTCGAGGCAATCCTTTATCCCCTTCTGCCTCGTGGCCCCGAAGTGGCGATAAGACTTTGGGCTACTAAAATGCATTTGGACAGTTCGCTTTTGGTTGCACGACTGACGCACTCGCGCTGCAAACTTAATTCCGTTATACGCTGCTGACATTGCCAGCACCGTAACATGCCGTTCTGCAATTTTCGAGTCCAACGTGGCTACGCGGAGATTACGTGTAGGTAATCGTAAGCCCGAGCAGCGGTCTGATGACGTAAGCGACCATTCCGGTCACGTTCAATTGCTTGGAGATTGCGCCGCTCGCACGTGTAGTAGCAGCTGGAGCGTACAGAATAAATCATCCCCGAGCTTGTGTTATGTACTTTGGGCAATGGCCATAATAAACTCGTCGACCAAAGCAAACTTCGCTGCGGGGAGAGCGAACCTGCCGATCACTTTGCGGCATGAGATGATGCCAAATTTAAATGCCAATTGCACCGGGCAGCACTGTAGTTGGAGTCTCCGGATTAATTAACTTAGCCACTGAGCCGCGGTGGCTCAGTGGCTAAGGCGTTGTGCTGCTGAGCACAAGGTCGCGGGTTCGATTCCCGGCCGCGGCGGCCGCTTTTCTGATGGAGGCGAAAAGCAAGAACGTCCGTGCGCACGAGATTTCGGCGCACGTTAAAGATCCCCAGGTGGACAAAATTAATCCGGAGTCCTCCACTACGGCGCGCCTCATCGCCTGCGTTGCGTCGGCGCGTTAAACCCTGCAATCAATCAATCAATCAATCAATCAATCAATCAATCAATCAATCAATCAATCAATCAATCAATTTTGACCACCTGCAGGGGATTTTTAAACGCGCGCCCAATTAACCTCGACACACGCCCGTTCTGCTTTTCGCCTCCACCTGAGTAGCGGCAACGCGTTGGCCACTGAGCTACCGCGGCCGGTGTGAGGTGATACCGAAGGTGTGCGTTACGACGTCACGTTTCACGCGGCTTTTATAAACACCGACACGCAACGACAAGACATTGTTCCTCTTGGTGCTCTTATAATCGCCTGGCTCAGAACGCGCGCCTGACGACTTTGGCAAAGCAGCGATCAAGGAGCGAAGCGCGTCATCTCGAACGAGGAACCCGACACGGCCTTGCGGGGGTCACGTTAGCCGGTATTGCGCCCGCATTGCGCCCGCATTGCGCCCGCATTTCGGGCTACCTGTTCCTCCGAATCGAATCGGGGCGGAAAAAGGCGTGACGGCTCACGCCCCTGGTGGGAACCTCGTCGCGTCTGCGTCTACGTGTCGATCCCGGTATGACGGAGGTCGACGCAAGAGCGGACCTCCGTTACGCCGCCGCCGCGGAGAGTGATGGCTAGCTTGCTCGCGGTTGCGTAAGCTCTTGTTATTGGTCGTCGCGAGAAAACCCCGCGGCCTGGCGCCTCGCCGCTGGGAACAGGAAAGGGAGGAGGGTGGGTGCTTGCGCGAAAGAAGCTCGGCCGTTGCGCGGTCATTACGGGTTCGCGCACGTTGATGGTAAACAGTGCGATCCGTTTTTGCACGTGGCGTGAGGGGTGGGAGTTGGGCCGTTGCGGCCCCGTGCTTGACGGTCTCCGTTTCGATCCCCATTTTAAGTCGTGTAAACCACCTCGGTATAAAACAAACGAGGAGCTTTTTTCTTTTTTTTCCTAAATGAGTCAAATCCACCTGCACGGGATTTCAGAAACAAGCGAAAATTTGTGACCGGGCCTAAATTCAACGCTGTCAAAGCTATTTATATGATACGTTTTACATATCAGCTTGGGGAAGTTGGCTTTGACAGCGTTGCACTCAGGTCCGGTAACACATTTTCGTTTGTTTCTGAAATTCTGTGCTGGTGGATTTGACTCATTTCGAAAAAAAAAAAAAAGCTCCTCCAATGTGCCCCAAGTTGGCAAGATTCCCAGCTTACTCGCTCAAGAGGTCGATCGTTTAAACACCGAGAAAAACCGTTGCAGGGGAGTGACATTTCACATAGGGCAAGGTGTGGACTCGGATGTGAACACTTTAAAAATAGCTTAAACAACTTTAAATAGCTTTTGTGCTATTTTTGTCAAAACGTGCTGCCCGTAGATTTAAAGCTAAAAGTTCCCGTGGCTTTGGAACCTGCTCGAGCGACGTCATCAACTCGAAATTGCGTACATAGCACGTTTTAGCCTTTGATATTAGCTGTGCGAAAAATATTTCGCGTTACAGTGAAGATCACCCGAGGAATCACCTCTGAAAGAACTTGGATTATCCGTAAAGTGGTAGTAGCGGAGTAAACGCAAGCTTCTGACGTTCCTCGGATATTTCTTAACGTGTCGTGTTCTCCTGTGTGTTTCTAATATTACGCGTTGGTTTTAACGCTATACACGAACACGCTCTCCTTCGTGTGATCTATAGAGTTTCATACTAATATATACTAGAGCGAGCGTTCGGTCATCTACCGGGAAGGCGCGTTCCACCTGTATTTGGCATGGCTCTTAAACTGGCTGGAAAGTTGCGTCTGGCTGCAAAAAGGCAACAATATTACTGTAAAAGGTTATTCAAATTTGTTTCGTTATTAAAAGTCGAAGCTTCAACGAGATTTATTTGTCAGGAATTATTTAGAAGCTTCGTAAAATGTGAACAAGGAAAAGATGTTACCCATTTTTGCTGATTTTGGCTTCGACACAAAAACGAAGCATTGTAGGCGACGAACTTCGCTAGCTGCAATTGCAATGGCGGTACCCACGACGGCCCGCGATTGCAGCGCCACATTTCCCTCTAGTGTGAATTAGTATGGAACTCTATGGTGTGGTCTGCTTAAGTAAAGGCGTGGGCAGAATTAGGCGTTGCGGGCGTGTTCTGAGGCAGCGGAGAGCGGTCAGAGAGACTGGATTTTATGGGTTATGGTTATGGGTTCTTGCTTAGGTAGTCCGTTCACAGGTTGCTACGCCGTCACGGTGTATACTTAAGCGTTTTTTGCATTTTTCCTTCGAATGCACCTTTGCTGCAGCTCTCAGGCGGTCGTTGCCTCGTTTCAAGCCGCGGCTTGAAGTGCTAATGGAATAAAAGTAACGCGAATTGCAAACCGCATTCCGGAGAAACCGCACAAGCCGAGGTCTGGTTTTAGATGTCCACGTGCTAAAACGGTTTCAGTCGGCTCCCGTCTTGGCTGAAAGTGCGACTGTGTACCTCACACGGGTTTATTGTGTATAAATTTCGGTTTTCTAAATTTCAATTACGTATTTCGAGTTGAAAAGAACGACGCTTCGTTTAGATAAGTGCTCATGGGTCAGTTTTGCGGGGACAATTTTTCGGAATTCTTCAGTAATTAGCACGCGGAAAAGTGCTGCTGATTGAGGTAAAAAACTAAAAAAAAAACTTCATGTTTTCAAGCCATTGAGAGTGTTGCGCTCATATGGTGCAATTCAGTTGCGCAGAGTTTATGCCCAGTACTTCCCAGTTGGGACGTCACTTACTTGTTGATTCACGTGTACATCAAAAGATAAAAAAAAAAGCCTCGCAAGAAATATTTAATACTGTACATTTAAATCGTATTTGGAATCCTGTAATGACCCCGTACGGTTTGCGAGTGCGTGATGACTTCTCAGCTTCGTCGTAGCTTTCTCTGACATTATATTGACGCGAACCATGCATTGGGTTTGTCTGTTTATGTTTTGTTTTTACTGCCTGGCCGCGCCCGGCTGTGTTATCTGTGTCCCACGGGAACCGCCTGTTCCATTCTTTATTTTTATGCCGTACGCGTTATCTCATTCTGATAAGGAGAGCGTTTCGCCCTAACGTCACTAGCCTAGAATAATCTTCTTTGATCTACAATGTTCTGGATGTAAATCGACGGTTCGAGAAGCACTCGCGCCGAAAGATAAAAGCCTGCAGAGCGGACGCCGCGGTATTCGATTCGCTGAAACTAGCCTGCGCACGTCACTTTGTTGACTGCTGCTTCGCCGCCTGTGTATTCTTCGAATTGTTAGGGGAGCACAAGTTCGCTCCAATAAACTTGTTTTTCCTTCAAGCCAACTGCGTCATCCTTCGCTTCGTGACAATATTATCGTACCATAAATTCGGTTTTTTAGACTTCTAAGCCGAAAACAGCTTTCTAATAGGAAAAAAATAATGGAGGATGTGGATCTTACGTACGTACATACATACATACATACATACATACATACATACATACATACATACATACATACATACATACATACATTTGAGGGTGTGTGTGTGTGTTACGGCGTGTAGGGAAAAACAATTTCCGAATCTTGTACTAAGTCGCGCAAGTTTTGAACCACATTGAAGCTGGAGGATTTCTTTCCATGTAAGCACTGAAGGACACACCACCAGGTATTGGATTAGGTTTGAAATTGTTTATTTACATGTTCCGTCGACGCTTTTCACTGTGGTAGTAGTAGTCATCGTCATATCCATCTGTATCGTCGTCTTCCTCATGCATGGCTGGCGGGCCCGGATCGTTTTGTCCGGAGGCCTTCACATTTCTCCCAAAAACGCGTCAGCACGTGCTAGAACCGTCGGCAACCGGCTCCGCGAGCGGGGCGTCTGTAGCGCCACCTGTCTTGCGCACCCCCCCCCCCCCCCCCCCTTGAGGCGCGGACTCACTTGAACTGTTCTCTTGGCATATTTTTTTTTTTTTTTTGCGAGTACCGCGCGCAAGCCTCGACGACGCCAGGCGCTCCTCATCGACGCCAGGCGCTCCTCATGAGATGCGTGCTCACGTCCGCGGTAAACAGCGGGAGTAACTATGATATCGGGTTTTTACGACGACTCCACACACATTACGGCCAGCAACTGCTAGCAGCTCCGCTGTTTAAAATATCCCGGTTTCGCGTCGTCGAACGTGCGCGCCGAAAAGTCGTGTCGAGTCTTGTAAAGGGTGCTTCACCGCAAGTATGCACATACTAAGAAAAAGCCAACTTCACGAAATAGGACGTGATGGGGTAGATTGTAGATCGAATCGAAGGAGGGCGTTTCCGCGTGAAAACGGGTTTGTATTCGTGAACAGAACACTCCGTTCAAGTATACCCTCACATGGGGAGTTTGTTAGTGTGTGGAATGCAAAACAAAATGGTGGTCCGCTAGCGCATGTGTTAACACAAAACCACGTGTAAGTGTCAGAACATCGCACTCAAAAGTGGGGTCCGCTGCTGTGAGTGTCAGCATGCCAGAATGCGAGCACCAGAAATAGCTGGAGTTTCGTCGAACTTTCGGCAGCAACTTTTTGTGACAGTTTTTGTTGAAATTACGAATACTTTCACGCACGGAAGTGATCATATTTCGGAGCCTGACCGTGAAAGTTTTTCCCGCTTCGTCGCACGAACTGTTTTGAACTGACAGCTCATTTATATGGGCCGTGAAACTTGGCCCAATGCATGGAACAAATGGTACGTCAGCGCATTTGAAATGTCTTGTTAGACTGTGTGATTCTTCTCTGGTTGCATCGCCCCTGTCGACTGGAAAGAAGGTGAAGGATAAGAGTTCCGCTTCACTGTATACTGTGGGCGCGAGAGGAATGGGAGTTCCGCCAATCATGATGATGATGGTGGTTGGCACCAGGCCGATGATGATAATGGTGATGACTGAGAGGGAAACTCCCGCCTCTCACTGGTGATGTCGTGGTACAATTACCTCCCCCGTCTTTTGTGTTTTTTTTTTTTTGCAATTTGAACACCAGAAAGCATTGCGTATGTAGTTTTGGATGTTAAGTAAGTTGAACTCTTGCGTTGTTAATTTGCTAGTATTCTATTTACGACTGTTGTTTAAAGTAGACTATCTTTGTCGGTGTCGTTTTTCGACTCGCCCGTCCTAATTTTCTGTCCCCTTTTGCTCTTTTCTCTTTTTCTTTCATCTCGTCCTGCAGACCCTGCACGTGCCGCTGTCCATGAAGTACAACTGCCCGAGCCAGTCTACGTGGAAGCTGGCCGTTACCTCGCTGCTTGCCGTGCTACGTGTCGGGCTGCCCATCGCACACAACAACGGTGAGCTTCGCCGTTTTGCAGCGACAGCTGTTAGTGGCAGACGTCCCCGCATTTCCCACCGGCGTGCGCGGAACCGTCCCCTGGTGGGAAATTGCTTGCGCGTGGCGGGGCAGGCGCGATTTTAAAGCGTCTTGTCTGTCTGTCTGTCTGTCTGTCTGTCTGTCTGTCTGTCTGTCTGTCTGTCTGTCTGTCTGTCTGTCTGTCTGTCTGTCTGTCTGTCTGTACGTACGTACGTACGTACGTACGTACGTTGTAGGTTCTTCTATACGCCACGCCGGTACCGCTTTTAGTTGCCTCCTCTGCCCTTTTTGTTTTCCGAAACATACTCTAAAGTTTCATATAGCAAGCGGAACACGTAGAAAGTGTGCTAAGTCAAATTAAGCCTTACGTCCTGCGGTATTTTGTTAGACATGTTCTAAGCACCGCCGCCGTATTCTAAGGGGATCTGGTGGCTGCGGATTTCGGGCTATTGGGCCCTGCGGTAACGCTTGTCGCCTTGTCTTGTCTTTACCTGACATCCTAACGGTTCGACGTGGGGCTTTTACTGCTCTTGGTTTTCTTTAGGTGACGAGTTTGCGCTTTGAAAATGTCGCGCGATATTTAGTGCCAGTAAATTTGTATGCGCAAAATGAGGTACGCGACGTTTCGGTGGTGGAAAATTAAGGGACGTTGCAGGGTTTCTTTCATCAGTTTAGTTGTGTGGAGGAAGAAATTGTTCGCTTTGCGTAATTTATCGAAGCTATTACAGGTAGTTGGGCGACTGTCAGGCTTCACACAATGTCTGCATCCATAGAGGCTCAAAAAACGCCCTTTTTTTTTTCTTCCTCCTCCACTTTCTCATTGCCTGCAGAAGGCCTCTTCAAAGACCTCTGGTCGGACCTGGCTACAACGCTCGAGGAGTTCCTTTTCTCCACAAGGTGAGTCTGCGGCTTTCTTTTTCCGGATCAAACCGCGATTGGGACGCTTAGTTCTACTTTTAGTGGAGTTCAATTTCCTTCTGGCATGTGGATTTCGTTTGGCGACATACCAGGATCTCTTGGTTACAAGTGCACATGGTACGCGGAATTTTTGTTAGTGTTACCCGCAATTCGCGATTACTCCTACTACATGCTGTTGCAGCGATAACTTTGATACTGAAGTCGGAGCACTTGTCGTTGGAGGGAACGTGTTAGAAGCTTGCAGTGTTAAGCTTAGCAAGATGGCATCTCGTACATTATGGGCATTCATTATTATGGTTGAATGTATACGCACAGACTGCTTTCCAGTCGCGATCACCCGTGACTGCGGGAGTTCGCCGTAAGCGTAATGTAGTTAAGAAAAAAAGAGGTCTCGGAGCTTTTAGTGTGGTAAAAGGGCTAGTTTCGTTTCGTTATACCACTTTATTTGCCTGTGTGTTCGTTAACCGGCTCTGTAGAAGCACTTGATCGTATCGAACCGTGACCCATGATGTATCTTTTTGTATATTTTTATTGTTCTTGCTAATTTACAGTTGTGTGCAGTGTTATATTCTTGCCCCTCCTGCTGGGGCCCTTAAACGGGCCTGCAGTATTCTGTAAATAAAATAAATAAATAATTCCGGGATGTTTCGGGGTCCTAAAACTTCGCGCCCTCCGCCGAACCTCGTCTTACGTTGACGAACTTGCAGCCGTCGTCGTCGTTTAATACAAGAGGACGGAGTACACCGCTTCTGGGGCGTTTAAATTTTTAGAAAGTTCGGGTTAATTCGTGTTTTGACGGAAGTCAGTGAGAAAAAAATTGACGCTGCTTGCACTATATATGGGTGCAAGGCTTGAGAAACAGCCGAGCCGGCGGCCCCTCTCCCTTCGTCGGAGACCCGGCTGTTGCACCTCACACGGATTTCCGCAATTGCCGCTCAAAGTTCCCCGTGATTGGCAGGTCCGGGTCGTTGTATGAAGTCTGCGGGGTTTCACATCTGCCCCGAAGTGGACCGCGTTAGCACGCGCTATTGAATCCGCGGCAACCGTCTTCGCGAACTCGGCGTCTGTGCTCCACACTTCAGGCGCGAGCGCATGTGAACTGGCGAGGAGAAGAGCCCGCGAGAGATCGAGCCACGAACGCTGGGCAGAGTGTTTTTCAAAGGTCGAGCTGGCCGACGCCGGGGGCTCCTCACGAGGCGCCCGCTCACGTGCGCTCGGTATTTTTTTCTTGACATTTTTTTTTCTGGTAACGCTATACAGCGGAACTAAACAGCTCTTCTGTTAAAAATAGTATGGTTACAGGTATTGGGTGTATTCGTGCGCACGCAAATACGCCAACTCTTCCGCAATCCCGTCGTGGCGCGAGTGAAGGCTGGTCATTCTCTAATTACGAGGGAGCGCGTTACGATGATGATGATGATGATGTTGTTGTTAGTGGTGGTGGTGGTGGTGGTGACTGCATTTTGGTTTGCGTACATTTATTGGGGCATACATGAGATCATTTGGAAAGATTAAGTTTGGACGACAGCACGAAATGCAGCTATTCAAGGCAGGCTGATAAGCCGGGAGGCGGTAGCAAGTGTACGCCGCTATAGCGCAGTAGTGCTTAGCGATAGTTTAAATGTACGTAGCGATAGCTCAGCGATAACTCAACTATGCGTAGCGACTGGAAAAGTGTGTGCAGTGATAGCGAATGTCTGCTTAGCGAGTGAAGAAGTGCATGTCGTCCGCGCGGACTATCCACGCGAAGACGTCGGTGCTTTTTTTCCCTGCCGCGGAAGGTAGCAAGGAGGAGCAAGCGTCTATCAGTGTCAGAACAGTTGATAAAGGCATTGTTTTGATGCAGACTCGCCCCTGTGAAGCCCAAAGAGTGTCTGGCGCAAAATTGTGGAAATAGAAGTGAAAGATTTCGTGCTTCATGTATTTCTCATCGAAAAATTAATGTCTGTCAAACAGGAGCAACTTACGGAAGCCGAGAATCACCATATGCCCTGCAATTCACAATGACTTTTAAGTCAAGAGCACTTTAGGAGCTCGCCTTGTCGTCGTAGCTCGCTCGCTGGACCCAAGTAGAGCCACACGACGTTCCGTCGTCGCGGCGTAACCCAAGAAAGCCAAGCGTTTTATAAAGCCATAAGCGCTCGAAACTCGTGAACCGCTGGCGCTTGTGATACATCTCCCCGTTGTTCTGCGCAAAGAAAACTCCGGGTACATTTGAGGTAAAATATACGTAATTAACCGGCAGCGCCCGCGTTCATTTATAGTTAGGAACGCTCGTGGGGTTGGTTTTTACGATAGTAAGCCAAAAAAAGTGGCAGTGCAACGCCGGAACGTGCGGGAGGAAAAGCGAGCACAAAAGGAACAGAACTCCCGCGCTCGCACAGTTCCAGGCAGGGAGCGCGCGAGCACTGCAAAGGCGGGAAATTTAGATTGCATTGGGTGGTATAGCGGTGAGCGGATGATGGCTACACCACCCATTATGGCGAATCACTGCTCTGCAGTTCCGACAACTTCCACATCGAGTGGAACGGCTTTAATTTTTATTTTGAGACAAATCGCTGGAGAAATATGCAATCCGAAATGTTCGCTCGACTCCGTCTGCTTCAAAGCTTCATTATCGGCCACTTCGAAGATTACAAGCTAATTTGTGGGCTTCGGCGAAGCTGTGTACGCAACGCGTCGTTGCTAGCTGTTCACGAATCTTTGCAAGCTGACTTTCGGTTAGCTGCAAGTACGGGCGTTACTCCTCGCCGACATTTATCCGTTAAAGCAGGAAACCGGTGAAACGCGTCAGTCATGATGTATTTTCGAAGGATACCATTTTGTTTACTTGACTACCTGTGACATCTTTTCGTGCTGTGGGCGGAATATTATGGGGATGTTTTATTTTGTAGCAACCTTTTTTGCGCGAGTTTGACGCCCTGTGAAGCACTTCATTTCGAGGTGTTATTTTTTAGCTGTCGCCGAACTTAGCAGTATAATGTCTATCGCGCCGTCCTCGCCGTTTGTTTTTCTTCTTTCGTGCTTGACAGATTAGGCGTGCATACGCAGCGACGAACACTTCGATTAGCATTTAGCCGGGCGCTCGTATTTATTTGTTTTTTCGTGTTATCTCACGGCGTCATCGTAACATCTCTTCGAGATTCCGTGCGTCCGTCGCGGAGTGCGAAAGATAAGATTACAGGAATCCACCTTCACCCAAGTCTGTTTTCTAACCGAGCAGTAGTAAATCTATCGATCAAACAATCGGTCAATCGAACTTTAACTAATATTTGCACTCGGCCCCCTTCTTTTTTTTAAATAGTATTCACATTTGCCACCGCATAATTTTTACACTATTTCTCCCTGAACGTACACGCTATGTTGCCGTGTACTTACGGGCTTTTAAGTGGCAATAGAAAGTTTTAGCTTAGCATGTTACCGTACCGTTTCCGTTGTACCAGGACCCGTCTGGGCATGTGCGCATTCGTACCGGTAAGGTAGCTTAGCTTACTTCGGGTGAGGGGTGGCCCTCCTGGCCGTGCCCGCTCGCGCATGCGGAGTCGGGTCCCAACACTCGCTGACGGTAGCGTAGCTAAAACTCCCTATAGGTAGCGCGTAGGTTACCGTTTCAACCAGCCGATCCAAGTGGCTGTAGCCGTCGTCAATGTCGCGCGCTCTCACTGCGCATGCGCAACTAGCCGCCGCAGTGTGCTTGACCGGCTCGATGAAGCGGGGTGGAAGGTTGGAGGGGGGGGGGGGAGGAGGGAGGGAATGCCGCCTCGCCGCTGACGTCATCACACTCCCCGCTGCACGGCGCCCCGCTCCGGAAGTTTCATCGGCTCCGGCTTCGCCGCCACGGCTTTCACGGTAGCAGGGCCAACAGGTTTGAGTGTCCTGTTCTTACGCATGTCCTCACGCTTCCATCACTTGTGGGCAGCCGTAGGTCACGAGGACGCGAGTTCGATTTCCGGCCGCGGCGGCCGCTTTTCTGACGGAGGCGGAAAGCGAAAACGCCCGTCTCTCGACATTTCGGCGCACGTTAAGATGCCCAAGTGGGCAAAATTGATCCGCAGACGTCTAGTACCCCATAGCCCAGGTGCATCTTTGGCGCGTAAAACAAATGAATCAAACGCTGGCCGCCCTTGACGCGACAGCTTCACCAGGATCACAGCTGTCCTCCGCGTGCGCCCGTTGTACTCGCGTGCCGTTACGTTCACCTGTCGAGGGCCTGCCTCAGGCGAACTCTTGCCGCCCCTCTACCGGGGTGCCAGGTTAGCGCGCTTGTCTCTTGCTCTAGAGACCAGAGCTCGAACCCTGCACCAATTTGAATGCGTTTTATTTATTTTCTCTTCATAGCGGCAGCCTTTTTGGTACCTATCGGGTTGACGCCGACGGCGGGAACTTTTCCCTCTGGATGAGACATGCAAGGCTTTCGCCTTGATGAGCGCGACCGCCAGTGTTTGCGAGATTTCGGTGCACGGTAAAGGACCACAGGTGGTTGGTTATGAAGTTAATCCGGATTCCTGAAAATACGGGGCAGGCCCACAGACCAGGCACCGCTTTTATGCGTAAAACTTATACTTTAACTTTGAGCTCTTTCCCCCGCAAGGCACGCAACTCTCCCCTTGAAACGAATTAGCGATTAGACGCCCTCATTGCGCAACCGCATAGGTGCTGGCTTGACCTTGGCTGAGCATGAAGGTCAGAGTCAGTAATCACGTTATTAATCGAAAGGGGGCATGAGCGCCCTGAGTGGGTGGATGTCAGATTGACGCTGCGAGCGTGTGTGCCTCGCTTTTGGGTAGACGCTTTCATTGCGCAACCGCACGAGGCGCTGGCTTGACCTTGGCTGATCTCCAAGGTCAGAGTGACGCTACCAACGCTACGAGCATTTGTATCCGCTTCCTGAGCTTGCACCTTGTGTAGAGTTCGCTCTAAACACGTAGCGAACGCCATATCCGCTCTGAGATTTTTATGTCGTCGTGCTCTGGTTATAAATCACTTCGCCGCTCAGCCTTTTCTCGGATGAGCGGCGCGTTTGTAAAAATGGCTGAAAGGTTGTGTTCTTGGGTTGAAACGCGGCCAGCCCTCAGCGCGTTTATGTTTCTGCTCTGTGCGTCATACCTGAACCGTCAATAACGTCAAGGAAGAATTTGTAGAGCACTTCAACTGCGTTCTTGGTCGTCTTTGTCCAAACAAAACAACAGTCTTCCGGGCCGGCGGCGTATACGTCGTCTGTCGGACCGAATTGTCTGCCGGGCTGCGCCGCCTGAATATGCCCTTTTTTTTAAGTGCGGAACACTTTAGGGGCTCGCCTTGTCGTCGTAGTTCGGTCGGTGGACCCAAGTAGAGCCCCACGGCGTTCCGTCGTAACGGCTGCAGCCGTCGCGGCGTCCTCCGGAGGCTTCGAAAGTGAAGCGGTTTATATAGTCACAAGCGTTCGAAACTCGGGAACCGCTGGCGCTTGTCATACACCTCCCCGTTGATTTGCGCAAATAAAACTGCAGGTACATTTAAGGCAAAATATACGTAATTAACCGGCAGTGGGCGCGTTCATTTAGTTAGGAATGCTCGTGGGGTTGGCTTTTACGATAGTAAGCGAAAAAAGGTGGCTGTGCAACGCCGGTACGTGCGGGAGGAAAAACAAGCACAAAAGGAACAGAACTCCCGCTGGCTCAGTTTCAGAAAGGGGGCGCGCGAGCACTGCGAAGGCTGGAGTTCCTGTATATCGCTTAGCGCAAGAGTTGCGCGTCTGATTGCCACATGTCGCGGGTTCCAGTTGACAGGAAAGTCCGCTTTCAGTGCTGCGCACAAGACCCCGTCCGTATTCAGTCAGTTCTGCTCAACTGAGCGTCGGCGGTTGTGGAAGCGGCGGCGGCTCAGCCGATAGCAGCCGAGAATCGTGCGTCAGTTTGTGTCCGGCCATTCCTCGCCACTCCTCCCTGCCGCTGCCGCTGGCGCGGCGCCCTACATACGAGAAGGGTGGCTTTCCCGCACGACCTGGAACTCAAGATGGCGGATGGACGCGCAACTCTGCTCCCCTAGGGGAACTATATACAGAAACTCTAGCGAAGGCGGGAAATTTGAAATGCATTGGGGGGGGGGGGGGGGGGGTAGCAGTTAGCTGATAAGGGCACCGCAGCCCATTATGGCGAATCACTGCTCTGCACTTCGGAGAGCTTTGACATTTTAATTTTTCCTTTGACACCGCCAGTTTGGGGTGCACGTGCTATCGGCAGTGTTCGGGCTCTGACCCGCGTGTTTTAAAGCGGAAGCTTTAGATGTCTCCTATAACGCGAAAAGTGAGCGTTGTCTTCAGAATGAATGGTACCAGAATGGCCGCCGCTGTAAAAAGAAAACAACTAAAAAGACATTTGCGATCGTGTGTGATTTGAACTCTTTAGAGTGTGATCCAATTGTGTTACCCATGAACCTTTTCTTTCCACTGTGGTGCTAACTTGACTTGACCCGTGCTAACTTGACAGCCTGCCAGAGCGGGAACAGCAGTTTGCCTACTGCGCGCTGCGTGACTGGTGAACGCGACGGCACGTGAGTGGAACAGGTTTCCGGCGATGAGAGTTATGACCATGGGGAACCTGCCGTGTGAATTGCGGCTAGTCTGTTTTTCGGAGCAATTTGCGTCAAAAGACGAAGAAACGAAATCGAAGATACGAGAACGATGTAGCAGTAAAGATGTGTTTTGCTAATCGCAATGCTGTCGCCTTCAAAGCACCAATGCGGTCTTCAGTTCCCGGGGAATTTTTCGCTTCGCACCTCGGTATTCGGCAGACTGTCGGACGTACAGTCTTCGTCGAGATATTCTAGGTCACCTCTAGCTTTACTTCAAAAAAGCTTTACTTCAAAACGTGACTGGATTTTTAACGGTGGAGCTGTTGTAGGTGGAGCATTTTTGTGAGTCTGCTGTAGGTCATGCGTCACGCAGGTTGTCATACCCACCGATAGAGGGCGCAGTGGTCTCGCAGGGGCGGGTTCCTTTCCCACGCGCCAGGGAAGCGAGGGGGGAGGGAGCCTCCCGCCGCTGACGTTAGCTGCCGATTCCCTTGCGCGAACCGTAGAATCGTGCGAACCGTAGACGATTCCTTCGCGCCGTCGCCGCGCGAACTGTTCGTGGGGCGACGGCGCTGTCGTTCTAGGGCGTGCGCCCGTTGACGTGCGGGCTGACACAAGAGAACCACAGCTCCGCTGTTAGAGCAGATCTCACACTGGGTGGAGGCGGGTTTAAATTCTTTTTTTTATATAAGAGCGAGTGAGTGACATCGAAGTGGGTTTTCGCCCGCTTTCTGAGATAAAGCGTTATGGTATCTCATTCCAGAAGTAAGCTTATATCTTGAATTCCTTTTAGCCTAGCAATTTTGTCCTAGGCTTGAGCCTCCGCGGTACTGGGTAGCGCATCGGTTTTCATTGTTCTCGTGGGTTTCTAGAAAACCTTCGAGCGTTTGAGCCCTGATTGCGCTTGCCGTTTCTGTGCCACCTTTGGAGAACCCTTCACATTGTGTTTCGTTTCTGTGGTGCGTAACTATCCGAGGCTCCCCATACGAATCGTTGGAGTTGGTGTCTATGGCACCGGCTTTTTTTTTTTTTTTTTTTTCTCCTCGGGCAGGCGCATGCGACCGCCCGAGGTCTCACTTGCCGGTAGATCGCAGCTGACTCACCGCCCCCACGCGAGGAACCCGTTCCTTCGGGTGACGAACTCAGGACATTTCAGAAAATAATTTCTCATTATAAGCTCGGTCGCAAGACCGATCCAGCGGTGGATAACCGGCTGAAATTGTGAATCGGGGTGTTTCCGGGTCCTCAACTGTACAGCAAATGGCATCCGGAAGTCTTTAATCCTAGACGCACTCACTGCAATAGCATTGCAGACCTAGTCCACGTGGTCGGGACATGCCCTTCCTATAAGGACCCGAACAGAAATGTGGACTGTTGGGAGACCTTATTACTCAGCCACAAAGTAGAAGAGCAACGCGAAGTCATCGGTCTCGCCCTGACCGCCGCCGAATCCCAAGGGATTCCGGCCGACGGTTAGAGGGGGCGAACGGGGGTCTAGGCTAATAGGCTAATGCCCTCTCCCTCTTCATTTTAGACGGGGGCAAATAAAAGCTCTATCTCTCTCTCTCTCTCTCTCTCTCTCTCTCTCTCTCTCTCTCTCTCTCTCTCTCTCTCTCTCTCTCTCTCTCTCTCTCTCTCTCTCTCTCCTCGGGCTAATGGAAAGGAGAAAAACTAAAGGTTGCGGCCCCAACGCGTTTACCGACTCCTTATGGGCAGTACGTCATCCACTTGGCCGGGGCTGTTTGTTTCTTTGCCTAATCAGGTTACCTATCTTAGAGCAGGCCTCGCACGCGTGCGCTAACCTTTCGTGGGATGAAAAGTAAGAACGTAGACAAACCACCTGCGCAGCACACGTTGTTCCACGTAAGCTACAGCTTGATGGCTTATACATGTTACGACAAGACAGCTGCTGGAAGCAACGCAGAAAGCAACCTACCTGATGCCGCCGCCGCATCTACGTGACGTCACCGGTTATGGACGAGCGTCAAAGTGTGACGTCATGCAGTGACCACCGCACGTCGGTGTCCACGCATCATGTTTTCATTATTTAAGCTGTTACGTTGCGCTATGATGGACCGAAATGTGCGGACAAAGAGCCACGATACATCTTTTTAAATGAAAAGAGCGGCAAAAAAAAAGCGGGGAAAAAAAGCGAACGGCAACTGTGCTGTCCGTCTATGAAGGAAAAGGCTTAGTAGTGACATCTCTTGGCTGTTTCCGTGCATTGCAAGAAGATTGGTGGAAGTAAAGGAATTTTTGATGGCGTAAAAAATTTCGGGCACTTAAGGTTTTCGCCTTAAAGAAAGACGGCGCAGCTTGCACGAGTGGTGCGAGGCCGGAGAAACAGCAGAGCTGGCGGCAATTCTCTCCCTTGCAGAGACCCGGCTGTTGCACCTTACATGAATTTCCGATGCTGGTGGAAGTTCTCCATGACTGCAGGCCCGCATCGTTTTGTCCGAAGGTTTTCGCATCTCTCCCAAAGTGGACCGCGTTAGCACGCGCTAGGATCCGCGGCAACCGCCTTCGCGAACTCGGCGTCTGTGCTCCCCATTTCAGACGCCGACGCACGTGAACTGGCAAGGAGAACAGCCCGCTAGAGATCACTCCACACGAGCGCAATCGCATAGAAGCCGGTTACATAACTGGAGGGATCCATCTCGGATTTCGACCACGGGAAGCGTTTCTTCCCCTGGTTCGTCTCTTTTTGGTTCATGCGGCTGCGATCTCTTAGTTATTTTCTGTTGTGTTTATGGGTTAGGTCATCCCTTTTTCGTTCTTTTATTGTTTTTTCCAACCTCCCAAACCCACGTGTGCGTTTGACTTACCGTCTTGTAATGAGGCGGCCTGGGATAAGGCGAGATGAAATGGTTTTTGCACGCTATATGGGGGCCTAAACTCGTTGTTAGTTTTTTTTTTTTTTTTTTTCCTACTTCAAAGTTACCCCTTCTCGCTCGAATACTTGTGATTTCAGGGGTCGCGCACTTCGTGCCAATACAAGCTTTTTTCTTTCCAATTGGCTGCACATGTTCTTGTTTTCCGCCGCTGTATTTCCATACCCCTAGGGCCTTTGGGGTGGCCCAGTGGTGATTTTGCCGGTTTTACGGCGTAGAGATCCCGGGTTCGATTCCTGGTACCTCCCTAACCACATTTTCTTTCTTGAGGCGTGCACTCCTTGCACCTGCTCGTCGGCCCTTGCCTCCTCGCCACTTTCCCTCACACTAGGTGAGCTGTAAAAGGCGCAAAGGCTTATCGGGCAACACTTTCTAGAAAGGTTTCCCTTTCCAGTTGGTGTTGCATCGGTACGTCGCCTCCTCACGTTACTTCCGATTCAAGAGCTCTCATGGTCTCTGTACGCCGGAGGCCTTCAGGCGAAGTGTGCGTGTTTATCTTCTTGCACCGAAAAAAAAAAACTCTTGCGTCGCGCATTCAATGAATAACAACGATTAATCCTTCTTGAGGCTTCTCTGAAAGGTAGTTTTCTGGTAACGCTCCACGGCGGAACTAAATGCTTAAACAGCTTAAACAGGGGTATTTCCGCTGGAAGCTTTTACGCCGAATGCCCTTTCCCGCCACTTTGGTTACCGGCATCATCGACTGTTGCACGTTGCTTGTGAGAGTCCTTCTGCTTACGTGCTTTGAAGACGAAAGCCTGGCCGTAGTTTGAAACTGCTATAGCTTGTATTCACTGGTGAGGCGCGCTTGCAGGCAACCATGTGAGTGCGCCGTTACTGGTTCCGTCGGGCTCCGCGGCATGGCGGTACTTGTCCGTGCTAAACACATGTGTGCTGGACGTTCCAAACTATACCGCACCAAGCGCAAAGTAGTGCCTCGACTGCAGTGTGAGTGCGATTAATATAACATCTCTGTTGACACCACCGTTGAGATCGGGTTGAAACGGAGCAGACGACGCACGCCGGTGTTTTTGTTTTTTTTCTTCGGGTGCGGGCGCAGTGGCACAAGCCGTGCCACATCGAGTGTTGACAAGCGAAAAAATTGACAGCTAAACTTTTCAATGAACACCACCTATATACTTCACTGCTACATCGTCTTGCTTGTTAACAGCGCAAATAAAACAGGACACAAAAGGAAGAAGGAACGGACACAGCGCTGTGTCCGTTCCTTCTTCCTTTTGTGTCCTGTTTTATTTGCGCTGTTAACAAGCAAGACTATGTACCAACTCGCCCAGTCGTCAGTTTTAAGAGCGAATGCTCTTTATAAGCGACCCCAAACCATCCACCGCCGGCGGCGGCGGCGGCGTTGGCGTCCGCAGTGCTCCTCTACATTTAAAAAAGAAACAGCATCCGGCGCCAGGTTTCGATCCGAGGACTTTGCGGCCGCAGCGCGACGCGCTACCGACTAAGCCACGGAAGCCACGCTGATATCACTGTGAGTAACGCGCCTTATATCTTTAACGCATTCAAACTACGTCGTCAGCGGCGTGCGTTGGCGACTCAGCGGCGTTATAGCGGCTTGATAACTGCGTGGTGTACACGTGATACTACAAACCCGATGGAAGAGATGGAAGAGAAGGCGGCGAGGCGGTGGGCTGGGGGGCCGAGCGCAAGCGCCGCAAGCGGGCCGACAACCGTGCATTCGCACTTTCACATTCTCCCCCTCGGGGAAATGCGGGGGAATTTTTTTGCTACATCGTGCTTGCGTGCGTTTCTTCACCTTCCGCCGTCTTTGGCGTGGACTACTTCGACACGCTTGTCTAGCGACACTTCTCGCTGCAGCTTCGACAGAATCGTAGTTCTCCGTGGCTGGCTTTCTACACACGTGCCGTCACGTCCATCGGTCACGCGGCACGCTAACTAGGCCAACTTTTGTCCCGCCACTTGCAACCTGTGGAGATAGCGTGCTGATTGATTGATTGATTGATTGATTGATTGATTGATTGATTGATTGATTGATTGATTGATTGATTGATTGATTGATTGATTGAAGGGTTTAACGCGCCGACGCAGCGCAGGCGATGAGGCGCGCCGTAGTGGAGGGCTGCGGATTAATTTTGACCACCTGGGGATCTTTAACGTGCGCCGAAATCTCGTACACACGTGCGTTTTTGCTTTTCGCCTCCATCAGAAAAGCGGCCGCCGCGGCCGGGAATCGAACCCGCGACCTCGGGCTCAGCAGCGCAACGCCTTAGCCACTGAGCCACCGCGGCAGGTGAGATAGCGTGCTGGTAATTCCACTCGGATCCTACTCCAGGCACCCGGGTTCGATTGCCGTGCTAACGAAATGGTGTTTTTGTTTACTCTTTAGAGAGGCGGTCGTTTTCTGACAACAACGATGGGTTTTGGCATAATGGGACACTTAAATGCCAAATGCGCTCAAAATGTCGACCTCTTGAAAACCTTATTTCCGTATACAAGTCTGCCTAAAAGACGGCAAGATACAAAATATGACAGCTGAAATACGCGTATGTGTGAAGCAAACGACCAGCAAAAAGCGGAGACTTTGAAACCGAAATTGAGGAGAGCGCGGCCGTTACGGCCAGGCTGAAGTGAAGTTGAAATGACGCTGAAGCAAACCTGCGTGCGACTGATTCGAGCTCGCAGCAGTCCTAGGAGAAGCGCGCCCAGCAGAGCTCGACCAGCTTTCCTGACTGGTCGGAGGACCGCGGACCCGGCCGGCCGCAGTGTCACTTCCGCTTCATGGCTGTTTGCGCAATCCGCCGACAGGTGCAGCGTTGTCTGCGACGGAGCTATTTTAAACGTTTGCAAGGCACCTCACGTGGCTACCAGTCATGTCCTATAGTTGGTTCGGTGGTGCGTTACTGTACGTTCGCATCTTGTAAATTCATTTTGAAGGCTGTAAATGCATTGTAAATTTATTTGGGGCAGAGTGGCTGCCAGTTGACCGTAAACGCAATAGGGTTCGGCCAAGGACTCAATGGAGGGATGCAGAAGGGTTTGCTGAAGGGCCAGTTGGTGCATTGTATACTGCAAAGACAAACGGCGCAAAGGACAGGACGAAGTATAAAGCAAGGCGCCTGTGGTTTGTGGTTCTTTACTTCGTCCTGTCTGTTGCGCTGTTTGTCTTTGTAGTACGATGGAGGGATGAACTACGAAAATTTGGGGGAAAGGGTGGGCGCAGTTAGCCCTCGACAGACGTGACTGGAAATATTCGGGAGAGGCCTTCGTCCTGCAGTGGACACAACCAGGCTGATGATGATGATGATGACTTCATATGGTCGGCGGCTGTGCACAAAGCCCACTTGACCCGCCCAATCCCATCCACACTTATGAGCTTTGGGAGAGCGCCTTGGCCAGCTCTTCCCTCGACGTCCAGCGCAAGTTGGTGGAGAGGGCAGAAGACGCGGCCCGTGCCAATGGACTCCTGGAATGAGGAGGCCACCCTGAAGACTCTTTACTAGGAAACAATAAATATGTTTAGTCTCTCTCTGTCTCTCTCTCTCCACGTTCAAAATAAGTTAGGCCGAGGTGAAATGCAGTTGCCCTTTAAGGCTGTCGCCTTAAAACGGGGAACAAAGTGTTTAATTCCGCTGAAGGCGTTTTCCCCGAGTTCCCGTTCCCGTTACTACTTTCGTTGCCGACGCAGTCGACCATTGCGCCCGGCTTGTGCGTCTTCCGCGACGCTCACCTTTGAAGCGAACTTTGCGGAACAGCATCAGCGCGATGCTGACACTTGCAGCCCTTTGCGGAAATCGCGTAAACAATATCAGCGCGCAAGTACCGAAAGTTTATTGCCGAAAATACGACAAAAAACTTGCGCCTGGCGTCGCGATCTTCAAGCACGCGTTGTCAGTCCTTGCCTTCGACCTCTTTTTCTTTTTTTCCTTCAAGTTTTTGTCTTTGGAGATCCGATCATGTCGCCCGCATCTAAAGGTGGCGCAAAGTGGCGGGCTTTAAGGCACGTGACCCAATCTGTCGCCTGTGTACCATTGTTCGGCGTTGTTTATCTCTCAGACGACGTAGACTTTTTTTGTCACAACAATGCAACGCTGCTTCACTTCGTGGACCTTCGTCTCATTTCGCCTTGTCTTTTTTCGCGTTTTATTTATTTATTTTCCTCGTTGGTTGCGCACCAATACAGAAGATTCCGGCCGTGTTGTCACTCTGGAGGAATTCTGCACGTATTTTTGGGGGTGTCTGCGTTGGTGTGTAACCTTTGCATTCCCGAGTGCGCGCGCTGTGACTTTTGCGAGCGAGTTGTGTGCGTCAGAACGCTGCAACCGCGGCATGCGCGCCCTTCTTCGATGAAAGTCGCCCAAAACCATATACCATTATATACGGGATTGCGTTGATTTGTCGCCGCGTGTTAGGAAATAACACCCGGGGTTCGTTCCAAGGGCATCGGTGTCGACTTGTTTTTCTCGATATCTCTGGGGGGGACGTGCGTCATCTTTGAGCCGTGCGCGCGCGAGCGGTTACGGAATCTGCTGAGGACGCTGCACCGACATTGTCATGCACCCTTTCAAGTTGAGGCGCCGGTTTGGCGCGTCGGTTAGGGTGAAGTCATATTTTTAACTTACTTAATTTGCGAGCTGTGCTCTCGGAAGAATTTGAGGCGTTCACAGTTGCGGCACACTACACACGCACGCACCTACGCAGTGTGAGCGTTTGTTTCGTACAGCCGACGATTAATTGTTGACGACTGCCACGTAGGACTGCAGGCAAAGTGCCGATTTGCCATCCGTTGGTGGGATAAATCTCTCGCATCCGTGAATACCCATGATAATTGTAATTTGTCCATAATCATCATCAAACGACGATCCTTTTGTTGTCACCGACGGACTGAGTAATACAGGCGTCCATTGGAACTGCTGCACTCCAGTGCACAATCTACTGTGTCCTTACAATATACGGTATACGGTACTAAGCACCTCGTCGGGGAGTCATCCTGGCTCAAATTGAGAGAAAAGAGGGTGGCTGGGCTGCTCGTGTAGTGAGGACAACTGGCAACCGGTGGGCCACCGAGGTAACAGAATGGATGCCGAAAATTTCGATTCGAAGTAGGAGGAGGCTGATGACTCGGTGGAGGGATGAAATAGACATTTTGTGGCTGGGAATGGATTCGGGCGGCGCGGGACATTAGTTGCAAGTGATTGGGAAAGGCCTTCATTCTGCAGTTGGCTTAAACAGGCTATTGGTGATGATGATGACGATGACCACTCAGTAATTGGAAGTGAACGGGAAAGGCCGTCTTCCTGGGATGGACGTAAATAGGCTGTCGTTGTTGTTGATGATAATGACTGTATGACGTACCATGCAATGCGGCACATACATGCGTCGCTCGAGATTTCTGGAGCTGGGGTCCATTAAACGTTTTGGCAGGATGAAGTCGTTCGATAGTCTTTTCTCATGACGGACAAAGCACTCGCCAGTTTTAGATAACCGAAAAATTACTAGAAACTCAACTACCCCGTTGAGCCAACGACCCGCAACCCGCCACGATGGCTTATTGGCGCTGGCTCGTTGGATAAGCCCAGCCTGGCGGCACTTGTCAAGAAGACTGGCCGCGTTTCGAGCAAGCACCTTGGGCAGGTTCCGTTTGCTTCACAGCGAAGCTGTGTAGAGATCCTTTTCGGCAACACGGCCTCCGTACCGCTGACCTACGTGCATGCAGCGTTCCAGTTGGGTTTGGTTACTAGCGTTACCGCAGGCAGACGTAAAAAAAAGGACACACTACCACGCTAGCCCCTTCTTTACGTCCTTGTCGAGTTATGACAGTGATGTCTTATGCTCGATGCCGAATAGCCGAACATACGCGTATTTCTTGACCTATACACGCGCGTCGACGTAGCCTGGCGTGAGCGCCCGTAGAAGTGCGTACTCTGGTTTACAGTGGATCTCCTCGATTTACCAGTCCTGGACGGTCCGCGGGCACTCCGAGGACTGCGATCGGACCGGAAGTCCCATAGGAATGCATGGGAAAATCGAGCGCCATGTCGTGTCTCAGGCAGTCCCATGGCGATCCGGGAGTCGGGACTGATAATCGAGGAGGCCCAGTAAATGCATTTGTACGCGCCTATTGCGCCGAAGTCTTTGCGGACTGAATATGCGCGCCGAAAACACGAGCCAGTTCCAGTCGCCCCTCCGTGCGGTGGGTCAGCAGGGAGAGCGGGGGGCGTTTCTTTCCGCGTTAAAAATGGTTTGTCAAGTAAGAAGAGAAGTCTCGGTTAGACCATTCTTCGTTCGGGTCTAATTTAATGGTCAGAAGTAATAAGGGAGGCTCTGTTGAAGCGGGTCCAGCGGCGTTAGGCCTAGCCGCCTGCGGGGTGATGGTCGCTGCCATGGGGCCACCGTCGACGTTATGCGCGCAACAGCATACGTATACGCGAGCAAATACACCAAGGCGTGTCGGGAAATACGTGTGCGCGTTCGCCGTGACGTAACGTTAGTCGAGCACGTGGCGTCTTAGTAGGTAAGCGGAAACCTTAGGTAGGTCACGTAGGCCTTATCAGGAGAACCTCGAAGGGCCCTGATGGACAGACAAAGCTCAGCCGCCTGTACCGTTGACTTTGTAGGCACTGCGGGCGCACACTTAAACTTCTGTCGAAGAGCTGCTTTTCTTCCGAGCTGGAATGGCTTAACTCGAGGATTCGATCTGGTGCGCAATTTTCAGTTAGGTCCATTTTGTGTCCGCCTCAAAGTGTACATTTTGAGCGAGCCCTGATTGGCTCAGAGCAGACGACCCGGATGTGACGCAAACAAGCAAGGAAGGAGGCAGGGCGTCGGTGTGTGTGCATGTCAGTGGTCAGAGCCGCGCAATTGCAATTACGTCACGATTGAAATGGGCGCGAAATGGAATTTTTCGAAACGGACACAGCATACAATTCCACCTCTGGTCGCCATTTTAACTACAAATTTTGGCGCGAAGCCGGCGATCCCAAGGGGGCTATCATGTTATGTTTTGACTGATGGGAACGTGTGACTACTTTTCAATTGGCCTTTGTTCGGGGACCTAAACGATAGCATCACGTGCTTGCCATTTTTATGCAAACGAATGAGACACTTTGAAGGTCACCTTCCACAACATTTTTCGTATTTTTGTCCCTGGGACATTCCTTTCGTGTAAAGTCAGTGCATATAGCCGTCTGTGTTGCAAAACCACTTTGAAGAATACTTTCGTTGCTTGCTTGTTTTATATCCCTTTTTAGCGTACAACCAAATTGTCAGTTTTTTTTTATTACTATCGGTTGGAAAAACACCCTGCGAAGACGTATTTTTTTTTTCTTGTCGTTGCTTGTTTCGTGTCGTTGGGCGTTTCGCCTTCAGCAGTGCATTACCCTCAGTAGGGTTACCCCCAGAATGTGTGTTTTGCTTCTGCCTTAACTTCGAAGCTTTGTCAGTTATTATCCATCGATAACGTAGTTTCCGCACGAATGATTCTTTATTAAACAAATCCGAGGGCGCCTGAGCACTTATTATGAGCTGTGAATGATGCGAAATCAATACTGTCCAATTAAACGCCTTCGAGTGCTCCATCGAGTCTAGCGCTGCGAGTGTTACTGTACAGTTCTGCGTTGAGGTTATTGCGCGTTATTTTTTTAGAGCTTGTAGTTTATTTGGACGCGATGTTGTTGAAAATCGTACGGCCCCGGAGAACGACCTCGGGCGTTGGTGACTGCTGTGCCGTCGGGTGGGGTCCCAGTTACTCTCTCCGCTTTCTAGGCGGTTCTGCGCATGCGCAGGCGTTGTCGAGCAGAGCGAAGCCGGGTTTGCCGACCTACGGAGTTAACTTATGCTTTCTCATTAAGAAGAGAATGCATCTCTGTTTTCTCTTTGTCTGCGTGTTACCGAAAATGCAGCTTTGTGGTTTCTTTTAAAGTGAAGACCTTTTACGGCTTAGTAACTGCCGAACTTTTAAGGGGCGAATCCCCTTAGGGGCTCGGGCTGTCGGCGTCTCATGTCGTCGTAGAATCATGTAGTCACGGTACTAATGCACCGAGGCACTCGTTTTCCAACTTCTCGCCCTAGAACGCTTTGTGCTTAAAAGAACCGTTACTTTTATAGCAAAGCTGTATACCTCTACCCCACAACGGCTTCATCTCCGTGAGCAAAAACTCCAAGGCGCCAAGAATACACTTATACACTGCGTGTTTCGCCCCCTTTCCCAGGTTTCACATTAGTGGAGATGGCCCGGGAAAAGTCGAGCCTTACGAATGACTCGTATCATTTTCCGTTGCGAATATTGTTAGCATACTTGTTTATCCCGCTGATCTTCTCTTTTTTTTTTTTTTGTTGGTGTATGTTTTGCTATTTCACCTTTTAAGATATCCATGGGGCCTCAACTCATATACCCGCGTATGCACCTGACAAAGGAACCGACCGCACCCGCTCGGCCTCTTTCCTCCGGCTTCCCAGCAGGACAGGCGTTATTTGTCACCGGCGAGAGCTCCTCCCCTCCGGCGCAGACGTGGCCCGAGTCTTACGGCCGTTCGGAAATCATATGTGAAGATAAGCGCGATTTTAAAGGCCCGTTCACACTTGCGACGAAGCGACGCGATTTCCGGCGCTTCCGTCGCCCGGTGATCGTTTTTATCGTTTGGTCTCGACAAATTCTTGTCGTCCCGATAGAAATTTTTGTCGCCGCGACACCACCGCGGCTGCCTTTTCACAGTGGAGCCGTTCACTTCCGGCCCATGTATGCCATCACCGCATGCGTTCCCGAAGAAGTACCCGAGCCGGGAAATGTCCGGGTAGAAAAAATAGGGCGGGAGAGGTAAAAAGCGCAAAGGCTCATGGGTACGTCGTCTGCTACCGCCACTTCCGGTTCGAGATCTCTCCTGCCCTCCCGTACGTCTGCGTGCGCCGGCGGCTGTCAGGCGCGTGCGTGCGTGTTGTTTATCTGTCACAGGGTGCTTACCTGTCAGATAAACTCCTAGTAGGGTCAATCGTTGTTATTTATGAAATTCCCAATGCATGAGCGTTTTTTTTTTTCCCCGATGGAAACACATAAACAACAAGCACACACGCGCGTGAAAGCCGACGGCGTGCGGGAGGCCAGGAGAGCTCCCGAACCGGAAGTGGCGGCTCTCCGCGGGAGAAAACAATGTACCCATGAGCCTTTGCGCTTTTTACCCGTCACCTATTCGCAAACGGGTCGCAGGAGATGGTAGAGGGAGTGTGGCGTCGGCGCTCCGCACTGCATAGGTGACCGCTAAAAGCGCAAAGGCTCACGGGTACGTCGTCTGCTCCCGCCACTTCCGGTTCGAAATCTCTCCTGCCATTCCGTGCGCCCATGCGCACGAAATGGCAGGAGAGATCTTCCTCCATGCGTGCGCCGGCGGCTTTGAGGCGCGTGTGTGCGTGTTTATTTGTCACAAGATGCTTACCTGTAAGCTAAAGCCCTAGTAGGGTCAGTCGTTGTTATTTATGGAATTCCCGATGCATGAGCGTTTTTTTTTTTTTTCCGGGGAAAACAGATAAACAACGAGAACACACGCGCGTTAAAGCAGACAGCGTACGGAAGGCCAGGAGAGCTCCCGAACCGGAAGTGGCGGCACTAGTCCGCGGGAGAAAACAATGTACCCATGAGCCTTTGTGCTTTTTACTGGTCACCTATGAGAACAGCGGAGCCGGGAAGAGGGCGCAGCGAAGCAGCAGCCGAGGAGAGGGAGAGAATGGAGAGAGCGTGGCGTCGGCGCTGCGTTAGAGCCGCGGTGGGGGGAGATGGCGCGATTTGGCAGCAGCGGTAACGGGGAGCAAAGGGGAAAGAGTGTGGAGTCGAACGCGACACAGCCGCCAGCCACGTGGACACCGCCGGCCGGTATAACGCAAGTTTCGTGCACTGCTTTGGGCTGTGGCCCGGTCAAACGGGTTGTTTTCACGAATGTGTGCAACTCAATGAAATTGGAAAAAAAAAAAAAAAACGATTTTGCCAGATAATCCGCTACCATATGAATGGTTTGGCCGACTAATTTTTTGTTCTGTGGTGCTGCTCCCAACGTGGCAATGAGTTTGGCTGTGGGGGAGTACCCATTGAACGATCACATCAGCCCACGTGCCTGCCGGGAAATTCGTCGAGTGTTGCACTCGCCGCCAGGTTGAGAAAACAATGGCTTTGACGTGGCAGTGTTTTAAGGTCAGATAGTGCAAGTCAACTTAACTTGCAGATGTGGAAGACTAGGCCCACAGCAGGGTTGGATTGAAGTACTGTTGTTTGGAGTTTCTAATTGATCGTAGATTCTTATAAGCATTGTTGTTCAACGTTTCCAGTATTCGAAAATTAAGAATCCTAAATTTGAATTGAGTTTCCTTCTCATTCAGTATTTAATTCCATTCCAAATTCACCCCTGCTAGTTTGTTGTTCATTATGTATTGGGGTGAAAAATCGGAGTTATTCTTAAAGATTAAGTATCATGAGATCCGGAAGCATAAGAAGATGGAGTGCTGACCTTATGGGGATGGTTGGTGTATTAAAAGTTCCAGCCATTTCTTCCAGTCATTTAAGCTTGAAACTGCCGAGAAGTCCTCAGACATGGTCTTGTGTGGGTCAGTGACTTTCCTTGCCCACAAGAACATTTTCTTCATGAAGATGAGGAAGAAATAATATCGAAAAAAAATTTAATGTGCTGATATTGAAAGCTGAGATGTCCTACATCAATTATTGTGCTCATATTGTATCTAAGGAGCTTAATCACACTTAGGCAGCAGAAGCTACCTCGGAATTTTTACACTATCTGAAATGTTTGGTGCTATGCCGATAGCCGGTTCGCACAAATAGTTTGTTTTAGCAGTGTAGTTGACTCTGTTTCATGCCTAGGGATCATGCCTAGAGAGTTTAATGCTGCCTAGGGACTTGAGCAGAACCTAGGGAGCTTTCCACTGAAATGTTGTTTTGGGTAGCATGGTGACAGCATGCCATTTGACATTAAAATTTTGGTGCGTCAGAAGCTGCCCTATTGCAGCATGTTGACACATTTCTTTGACGTGCTTGTTGACATGTTTGTTTCTCGAAAATGTCACATGCTCAAGGGTCTCTGGCTTCAAAAAAATTCTTCCGCGGAAAATACCCGGGGGGGCGTCTAGAATGAGGAGCTCTATGGGGTATGGTGTTTATTCCTTAGAAGGTTGTGCAGTGCAAATTGCATAAATTTGTGAGCTTGGAAAAACAGGGAAGAAAACTTAACTTGTTACCTTTCGCAATGCTTCATCTTGAAAAAAACAAAAAAAAACAGTTCATAGTCTTTTGATTTGCGCACGACCTCTTCTGACCAGTGTTATTTGTGCAAAAAAAAAAGCATAGGTGGCGTCATTTGGGAGAGATGATCTTTCATATCTAGTTAGCCAACCTCGCGGTTAGCCAGCAATATACCACGCTCGCGTTGCAAGACGACATTGTCGCGCAAATGCCAAAGCCCACTCTACTTGAACTCTGCTTTGGGCTTCGCTCCCTGTCCATCCATCACTCGACAAACAACTCCGATGCTCTGCTGCGTGATTCGTTGTTTTCGCAACCACCTGGCGATGACGCCTTTACGACGCACGTCAAGTGGAAATGCGTAATTTGGTTCAGTGACACGCGCAAGAAAAAAGCCTATGCTCAGATACCGCGCGTGCGTTGAGCTGTTTCTTCGAAGGTTCTCGACGCTAGGTCAGGGCCATTGGCCGGTCATTATCTGGTGACTCACAGTGTGTCAGAGTCTTCCTAATGAGGACAAGTTGTAGTGACCGAGCGGAATCCGAACTAAAGTTTGTCGCCTTTTCACCCGGTCATTCAGCACAACTTTGAGCCTTTTGAAGCCTGCGAGTGTCTGTAGAATGCGAGGGGGCGAATAAAGTTCCTCATTTTGCGCTGCGGACTTTGTGGTCAATGCCCGGAGGACATAAACAAAGGCCAGAGGGATCATAGAATACTGTGTTGCAAAGAGGCATGACCTGAAGAGTGCTCCAAATTTTCTTCGACGGTGTTGTGCCGTCTTGTCGGGCGAATTGGGTGAGAAAGGCAGTCGGTGGCGCCATCTGGTGGTGTGCTCGGATGTTTAGGCAGTGGGAGCCTTGTTGCAGGCGTGCTTCTAATGTCAGGCGAGGTCATTGTCTGTTTACTTGCTGTGCGCGGTGAGGTGTCGTTGCCTCGGCTCGTGCGCAAGTTGCAGGGGCTTTCTCATTGTGGCTGAAGATGGATGGGCGGCTTTCGCCCAAGCTTTTTATTCCAACCTCTACACCGTATTGCCGAGCTTTTATCATCGCCGATGCGGATGTTTTCTCGTGATCGTTAAATTGCTAGTTTAGTTTGTTTCATCCATTTCTTTAGTTTCGTTTATTTTTTCTGAGTACATTGTTTTATTAGAAATACAGCGTATGCTGTCACATTTATGGTGATCCTACTGCAGTACCTTTCTACGTGCTGTGTCTCTAACATTATCATAGGCATTTAAGCAGCCGAACTTTTCAGGCGTTGCAAACAGTGACGCATTTTCTCGAATTGCGTCAAGCGCTGTCACCTTTGTGCGTGCTGAGCAGCCTTTAGCTGAGCTCATATGCAAATGGAGCTGCTGAGCATATTAAAATCTCAGTCCCCACTCCGCAAACACGCATACTTGTGGGGCCACAGAAGTGTAGCAAATTTTCTTCCACTCGGCTTGACATTTCGAGTTTAGTAGTCCCATGCATGCCACTTTGTTTGCCTTTGCCCGAGGTTAGTGAACCGTCGCGGAACGGCGACGTATTTCTTTTTCGGGCCAAATTGTGAAGAGCCACGTGGACAACCGCGCAAATCCGGCTGGGTACAGCTGAGAAATAGAGTAAATTGTTGTTTCGAATCTGAGGATAATATAATGTGGTGTACGTATGTTTTAAATCTACGCAGCAACCCGCCACCGACTCAGAGCCTGGAGGACCAACAGTGCGACGAAATGCTGGATTGCAAGGTGCGGACCTTCGCATCTATGGTTTGAATAAAGAGCGTCGTAACATGTGCAGTAAAGTGTGTCCTGCGCGACGCAGTGTAGGTCTTGCTCAGCGTTATGCGTTCTATGGGGCCTCGTTATTTCATTTTATTTTCATTGCGGAGCATGTCCTTGGCCAACTGTGCGTCCCATTGTTCTTGTCGTTGGCCTGAGATTGTAAAATTTCCTGCAGCTGTGCATGTTTGGCGAACTATGGTAATGAATTTGCACTGAAGTGTGGATGTCAAGCGGCCCTCAACTTTGTCCTCCCCTATTCCAGGGACCATCTTTGCAAGCTACGCGCTGGCTGTGCACGCAAAGTGGAGAAGCCAGTGTCATTGCCTCTAGCTGCAGGCAGCACAGATGTCGCGTTCGCGCTTTAGTTATGGCAACCGACAGAATTTTTAAGTGTGGCAAAGATTGATGTAACGCAGTGTCGGGGTGTATTGAGCAGCCGTTGCGTGTAAACAACCGCAAGTAATTGTTCCTGTGCTGTGGTTGGTACGCAAAAACAGGCTTATCGAATCCCCTACAGTCGTGTCATGGTCGCAGCGCATTGTAAAAATACATAAGGAAAAAAAAGCAAAAGTTTATACACAGTTAAAGGAAAGATGAATAGGAGCTCTGAGGAAAAAAAGAACGCCGACCAAAACATACTCGACGCGCCAGTGTCCAACACATGTGCTTTATTCACCTGTACAAGGCATCTGTGTTGGGCACCAGAACATCAGGTATATGTTTTTATTATCTGTGGTCGGCGTCCTCTTATTTTTGCAACGACCCTTCCTGATGTGACGAGTGCATGTCAAACTGTTGACTTTGTAAATAAAAGCTGAAACACTGCGGATTTAAGACAAAAGTTAGGCGTCTTGAGTTGTAGTTTAAATGAAAAGAAGCAGGTAAGCCTTGATGATAGAACAGCTAAATAAGTAACAAGCGAGAAATGCGGGGTGAACATAGTGAATGTCTAGAAACTGGAAAAGAAGCTGAGGGAGAGGGCAAAGCAAGCTGTCCCGATGATGCAGGAACATCGGGACAGGTGCTTTTTTTTAGCCTGCAAGGGTCAAGAGGCAGCTCTAGTGGGAAAAAACTGTTTCGTGTAGAGAAAATGGCTCAGCATTTCGAATTGCTGCAGACTGATACATGCAACTACACACTGGGCATGTTTCGTACGGGTCATCGTTGCAGGTGGTGCAGCTGATTCGCGAGATCATTCTGCCGCACTCCAGTCACGTGCCCAAGGACTTTGTGCTCAAGATTGTCGCTCTTCTCAACAAGGGATCCATCCACTCTGCCACGAGCAGCACACCTGTTGGTACGTGCTTTGGACGGCCACCACTGCTTGGCCAGAAAACGTTGGCCGGGCAGATTACGGGCAGTGCACGCCTGTTCTTAGGCATCGTAGAAGAAGCAGTCAACTGTGACATCGAGACTAGTGCTTCACCTCATGGAATCGAATCGGGGATGGTGGAAGTGATTTGAGAGTGAGTGAGTGGATGAGTAGGTGGGTGGGTGGTTGGGTGAGTTTGAGTGAGTGAGTGGTTGAGTAAATGGGTTTGGGGGAGTGGGTTCAGTGAGAGAGAAAGAGAGCTGGTTAGAATTAGTCCAGTGAGTTCAGATAAAACAAAAAGTGATTTAAATTTCCAGACTTAACGAGTGCTGATGTAACTTCATTAATTGTGACTTTATTGGAATGGTACGATTCGATTCTGTTTATCGGAAGTTTCATTTAGTCTGATTGCTTTTTGTGCTGAGAAATCCTCTTTCCCAAGCCAAGCATTTTGGTGACACTCAAAAATTTCATTGTGCATTGTTATGAGAACAAGGAAAGACTCACATGAGCACAGGCTATCAACAAGGCTAACGTCTACAATGTTGCTGTTTCTTACAAACAACCATTTCATTTCTGGCAATTTCTTTCCAGCAATTTCAGTGTAAAGAGGTTATGCTAGCAAATTTTTTATTGGATGGGCAATAACTATTAGGTTTGTGCAGAAGTGCAGGCAATTTTTAATGTGAACTGGAGAGTAATATTCATCACTGCAGAGTTCATACACCGTCTTTGTGACCGATCTACTTTGTTGTTCCTCTTACGAAGGGGACATTTTGAATGTTGTTCGGTTTTGTTAAAAGAACCGCCTTGTAAAGTAAAACCCTGTAATTGGTAAAAAGCTATTAGGGGAGCACATTTGGCCCGCTCCATCAATCCAGAAGAGTCCATCGTCGTACCAAACAGATGCAACGGGTCTCTGACTGCGAACAGTCGGTACTCCTTGCCTCGAGGACGTTGACTTGTTGTTGAAAGGCTGAATGAATATTTCAGTGTTTTCTTTCCCCCTTGTAAATAGTTCAGCATTGTTCACTTGCAACCTTTGTGGCTTTGTCCGAAGCATTCATCAAGCAGCGCATTCTTCGTCGTAAAAAAACCATTATTAGTTACCATTGTCTTCTTTTATGGGCACATAATGGGTGTCAAAAGGTTGAGGAAAGTTACTTACACCTTCAAAAAGGTTGCAGCTTTCATGCCAGAAGGAAATATTTTCTCGGTCATTGACCTGAAAAGGCCAGGTACGAGATGTACATTGCGGAGGAGGCAAGTTTAGGTGTCGTTGGATGCTGCCAAGAGAGCAGTTCATTGAAAGAGTAATTAGAGCAGGAGTTGATTACAGTCATTCAATGGAGAGCACGGTTGAGTCGAGTACAACAAACTTGTAAATTAAGCAGGGATCATTGCAGAATTTCTGATGCTTTCAGTGGCCCCTGCAATGTCAGTGATCTTTTGCCTGCACCTCTCCTCTCCGTCAGCTTGTAAATTTGCAAACATTATTCCAGAATTCGGAATGATTTTGATGACCCCTGCTACGTCAGTAATGTTGATGCTTTTTTCTTGCAGTTCTTTTCTTGCTCAGACAAGTGAAAAACAATCACATTTTTTGAGTGATGGCGTCAGCAGCAGCGACTCGATTGCTTTGTTTTTGTCTATTTTGGTGAAACAAATCTGGCAGAATTTTCTCGCTTCGTGGCAATTTGCAGTGATTTAAAAAAGCTTTCCTGTTCGCAGCTCTTGAAGGGACACTGAAGAAAGTTGCAAACATTACCTAATTCCTCGTTTAGTTCGATGTAGTCAGTTTTGCAGCTATGAATGGCTCATGGCGTTGCGTGCTTCTCCAGCCGTTAGGCGTAAACTAAGGCTCTAGAACAATGCAGCCACAAACATGAATTCAGCTAATTCATTTAAGTATGTCTTGTACATGAGAAAGATCTAGGCACTCTCACTTGCATGTAAGTAAAAATATTGCCAACTTTAAAAAAGCTAAATCAATGTCATGTGCAGTTGGAGCAACTATGAGCACTGATGTAGATGGTGCTGCCCGGAAATGCGACCTTTATTTCCTTCTAAAGCAAGCAAATTTATCACGGAAATAAAAAAAATTAGTTAAAATAACCTTAGTCAGTGACCGTGCAGCAAACAAACAAAAACCCTCAAGCCTGAATGTGGTTTTTTATGTTCAATGTTAATTGTCCGAACAATCGGTCGAACCCTGCTGACTGAATGGGTCTCTGCTTTTAATCCCCTCCAAGCCCAACCCTTCAGTTATTAGATGCACCTTCCCTTTACGGAGTGCACTTTAATGATGCGCCCTGCGTTCTTCCGGCATGCCTCGCTCAATGCCAGACACGGAGTCCACCCGCAAGCTTCGCGAGGAGTTTGCCAAGGCGTGCTTTGAGACGCTGCTGCAGTTCTCCTTTCTTGGTGGGATCATGCTGCCCGAGGGGGGCGTGGTCAACCGCCTGGCCGTCACCTCGCTCCTGCACCGGTTCCAAGAGGTGAGCGCAGGCGGCGGTCGCTCGTGGCGTCTGCAAAGCCTGGCCGTGCCAGCAAGCCAACTTGAGTGAGGTTACTGTATTTTCGCGGCAATAACCCGCACCAAAAATGCGAAAATTTCAGTGGAAAAGTAGGGGTACGGATAATATGCGGGGTTTTTTCTTTAGTGCAGCTTCACAGCAATGCTCGTGCCGTGAAGCTCCTACACAGTAACACTGACTAAGCCTTCCATGGCAGCGATTGCGCAAAACATACAAGGACAAGGAAGAAAAAGCAAGGACGAGCGCACTCTAGACTGAATTTGATTAGTTCTACGAAAGACCTATAAACCCACAAATCTACGCAACATCATCACACAAAAAAAGTGATAGAATTTGATTAGTTCTACGAAAGACCTATAAACCCACAAATCTACGCAACATCATCACACAAAAAAAGTGATAGCTTTAGCGAGGGTAGTGACACTGAGTGAATTGTGACTTTTGCCTTGCAGTCAGTGTATTCTACTTGCTAAATATACGCTTTTTCTTTCTGCAGAGTATGTGATGTGTTGCTTGAGCGGTAGCTTTGGTGCAGCCTTTCCTGTATCAAATTTGCGGGTAATGCGCAATTTTTTTTCTTTTCTGGTAAGCTGAAAGTAGGGATGCGGATTATATGCAGGGGTGGGTTATACGCACGAAAATACGGTACCTCGTCAGCCACTAGACTTTTTTTCTCAACAGCAATCTGTATCTCAAGATTTTTCTTGCTTCTGAATTGTGCTTGAGAAGTGAGAAAGAACTTGCCACCTTTCCAGTGTTCATAACGTGCCAAAATAAAATGACGGGTGTATTTTTAAAAACACTCACAGACAGAGCAGAGCCTTTGGGGAGACCAGCCTCATCTGTGGGCGTCATCATTTTTTAAACATTTTCATCTGTAGTGGGGCACTTACCTGTCAGAACACATTGTCACAGCATTCGCTGCCTTATTGTTCTGTTACATTTATTGTCCATGGTGGCCATTATTCGCAGGTGACTAATCATTCGACCCTATTCTATAATCAGGCGCACTCAAAAAAAAAAAGATTAACGGTTCCTATTCTTCGGTATACTGGTAGCCAAAGTGCGTGTTTTCCGAAAGAAACACAGAAAGGGCATTGACTTGTGCCACCGTAACCTTTTAAATGTTAACAACATTTGTCTGCCTGCGTCGTCACTGCAGGATTTCAGTTTCACGTCTCTGAGTCCGATCTTTCATAACAGCTGCAGTGAACGGGTCACAATGTGCGCTTTTGCGGTTGTTCAGTACACGTGGCTCCACCTGGAGGAAGCCTTTGTGAAATAAAGGTTACTGGCTTTTTGAACAGGTGGTGCTGCTCTTGATTTGCTTTATGACAACTGGCTGTTCGTAGTAGCTTCATCGCATGTTGTTGTGCTGCACTCGTTTACTGAGAACCGGTTCAGTTCCCCCATATCCTAATGCAGCATATGTGTTGCAGACATTGCGGTGCATCCACTGGGCTATCTGCATGCATTTTTTTCCCCAGATTTTTAGCACCGACGCATGGTTAGCTAGGTATGTCAGCTTTCAGGGGCCTACCTTTTTTCGTTTTACCTTTTTTACCTTTACCTACCTACCTTTTTCTTTTTTATACTAGGCATGTCAACTACTACTAGGCATATCGACTTTTAGGAGCCTACCTTTTTTTTACATTTTACCTTTTTAACCTTTTCCTACCTTTTTCTTTTTCTACCAGGCATGTCAGCCCCCAGGAGCCTTTTCCTTTTTACCTTTTTCTTACCTTGTCTCCCTTTTCTTTGGGCATGTCATCTTTCAGGAGCCTACCATTTTCCTTTTTTAGTGTTGCTTTTTTGTCTAAAGCCCTTCAAGTAAATACACTCCAACGCTGATACACAATGTGGGTAGAAACTAGATAACGTAAACCTTGCCCGATTAACTCTGGAAGGTATGTATAGAACTCTGTAGGGTATTCGGTTTATTCACAGGCACATCTTAAATGTTTTTGAGGTGAAGAAGAGAGTAAGAATAGCCAATGCCTTTTTGTGCTACATTTGTTGAAAAAAAAAAAAAATTAGGGGCCCCATTATACCATCTCTAACATTTCCTTTCCCAGGTATGGTGAGCACTGTTTTGGCAAACTACGTGTCATTTAATGTGATATTGCACAAGCGAGAGGTTTTAATCGTTTTCCCGTCTTTTCCTCTGTTAGTGGCGAACCTGCTGAAAGGAGGTTTTAAAAGTATGGTGCCCTATTAAAATCACATTGAAGCATGAAATAAAATGTTTTGGATAATCGCCTTTTGTTACATTTAAATATACTATAACCAAAGTGTAAATTCGGTTGGTAAGTAAAGTGCAGCTGGGAATTAAGTGCTAGATGCTGAAAACTACGAAACTGTGAAAAGTTTGATCTGGGACCTTATGCATTTTACTTGCTCAATCCCGTGAACTATCAGTTTCGCAGGAAGTTTTTGAATTGGTGCCTTTAAAGCCGGCCGGCTGGATTTTGTAAGCGGCTACCCACGACAAACCAGTATATTTTTACATATCTGGCTTTTTCGAAACTTAATGCACTAAAGAACTCACTGTTCATCAGTTTGGTCCACGTTCACTGCTCTAAAAAGTGAAATTTGAACTTCACCATTTTCATAACCTGCGAGGCATGGCATTGTAAAGTTGATTGATTGATTGTAGGGTTTAATGCATTGACGCAATGCAGGGGATGAAGCACAACATAGTGGAGGGCTACGGATTAATTTTGACCACCTAGGGATCTTTAACCCGCGCCAAAATCTCGTACACACGGGCGTTTTTGCTTTTCGCCTCCATCAGAAAAGCGGTTGATGTGGCCGGGAATTGAACCCGCATCCTCAAGCTCAGAAGCACAACGCCTTAGCCACTGAGCCACCGCGGCGGGTGCGGCATTGTAAAGTTGGAATTCCAATCTTGTTAAGACTTGCTGTTCACAAAGCTTGTTTTAAAAAAAAACGAAAAATAAAATCGCGGAGCCTTACTTGAATTTCACCCCCTCCCCCCCGCCACCCCAACAACACCAAACATCCCAAAGACATCCCAAAAAGGACCTAACTCCGATGTCCCAAGCCCATGGGCACCCCTTGCAACTTCCACACTGGGATAGTCCTAAAGATGTGCAAGAACGGCTGTTATTGGGATTTATGCACAAGGGCGTACATGCATTTGTGTTGATTTACAGAAGCACACATCTAAGTTTGGTCAGCCCAGTGTTTTATTCTTGTAACGCACAGGCACACATATTACGCATGCCTTTATTAAATGAGGTACAGTGACTATTTCCTATATTTTTTTTTATCAGGGTGCAATCAGTCTCAACCGCATACATGTCGAGTAGATCTTGAGTTCTCTTGCTTCCATGCTTTGTGCTAGATATATTGCCTAGTGCTAGCTTATTTGACAGAAGCTTTCTCGTCGTAGGAAACGTACCCCACAAGGTACAAGCTCTCTTGCGGCGTAAGCAATCGTGCCACGTTGAGTCTGACACTTCCTCTTCAGAGTCTGCCAGCCTTCATCGAGGTGCGCCGAATGTGTTTCAGGTCATCTGCCACTATGTTGAGGACGAGCAGCTGAGTGGCAAGTGCCCTTTACCACGACACCGCATGGCCGAGATCTCGTTTGTTCTCAAAGCTGTGGCAACGCTCACTGCCTCCCTCAAGAAAGCACCACCAGACAATGGTAAGTGGCCCCATAGATAGTGTTGTTTTTTTTTTCTCTTTCACCTGGGCCAGGTGTCTTCTGTTTGACGCCCTGTATAAGAATTCCAGTGGCTGTGAAATTTGGCAGAATTTGAAGATAGATACAAGCTTGTATAAACTGACATGCTGCTGCTGCAAAGTAAAATGTGTTGGAGATTTTTAAAGTGCGGAGCTTGTGAGGGGCCTGGCTTTTCATCGTAGCTCGTGTGGTGTCACGGTATCTAGCCACTACAGCCATATATTGTTAAGATTATAGACTCACTCAGTAATTTTTCCTCTACTGGAATCGATGGTATTAATGCTAAAGTGCTCAAAAACACCAAATATTCATCGTAAAGTATCTTGTGCCTCATATTTCAACAGCGCCATGCACCAAAACAGAGGCTTCAAAAGATCTCCGCTTCGCCTGGTCGAGATCAAACCTTCGCCTCTCGCGTTACGACACCGATATCAATCCTATTGCGCTACACAGGCACACGTTCTCACATGCAAAGTGTCAGGGGCGGCTATCTTTGCACTACGCTGTTGCCGCAGAAGCTTCCGTTGGTAAGCCCAATAATATAAAATACATGCACAATAGTATACACATTAATTAAAAGTAAGTAGTAAACCACGAATTATTGCATTAATTACCCAAATTAATGAAAACTCAATCCAGTGTTTCTTTATCCCTTTGCGACGCGCATTAGGATGTAGCCATCAGAAAAATTTGAAACTGCCTGTGTATGTTTTTGATAACCAAAATTTCACTTAAAAACCATAAACAACTTGATCTCGTAGGTAGCTAATAAATTAAGTCGCGTCCTAATCATAAACACGCTATCGTAAACGTGACCACCGTTTCCTAACTATTGCTACAGTAGAAAAGGTATACACATTAGTTTGATCTGCAGCCCTTATATATTAAGGTAGCAGCTTCAGTTTTGCTTTAATAAACGCTTTGACGAGATAGAAAACGTAAAACCAAGAACAACTGGTTAATGTGCCAAGCATTTGGCGTGCCAAGTAGGTGTTCTTGAACCACTCAGTAGGTGTTTTTGAACCCCACTTGAACCCCTCAGCCAGCACTCGGTTCAAGTGGGGATGAGGATGATTTTAACTCACAAAAATGCTCTTAAAGGCATGTGTAGAATTGTACGTGCCGTTTCGCAAAGGGTTATATTGATTTTCAGGGGCTCTGGCACCTGCTCAACTACTTTTGGTACCATTGCCAGGGTGATACCGAAACTAGTCGAGAGAGGGTGCCACAGCCCTTGTGGCGAATCACTGTTCCGCACTTGACAGCTTTCACATTAAGTGGAACTGCTTAACTGTTTTTAGATGTGGAAGCTCGCTGTGCTGAGATTTGAGAGAGGAGAGAAAGGTGTGGCCACAGCTACGAAACATTTCTGAACAACTGAACACGTCTCCTAGCAGCCTTTTGTGTGTTACAGAAAACAGTGCAGTTATAATCGGTGGTAGAGCTGTTGATTGATTTCACTGGTCGATCAAGAGTGGATTAGCACGCTTTACTCGTCATCCCTGATAAACTCACTTTATGGCAGCGTGCTCAGTCCTCCCCCTGGCTAGAAGTTTTGGATCGAGCCGAACTTCAACCACTCGATGGTTGTCATGTTGTCATTGTGGCGTCTAATGACCTAATTTCTCAACCTACTTTTCGCATTTTCTGCAACAGCACTGCACAACCCCCCACTGCACTGCAGCACTGCAGCAGTGTTTGCAGCTTCTGTCATGATTGATTGATTGTAGTGTTTAACGTGCCGACGCAACGCTGGCGATGAAGCGCGCCGTAGTGGAGGGCTCCGGATTAATTTTGACTACCTGGGGATCTTTAACGTGCGCCGAAATCTCGTACACACAGGCGTTTTTGCTTTTCGCCTCCATCAGAAAAGCGGCCGCCACGGCTGGGAATCGAACCCGCGACCTCGTGCTCAGCAGCGCAAGCAGCTTCCGTCATGCCAGGTTGTCAAATTGCACTGATGTAAATTTAAGCACTTCATGTCATACTTGAACTTTCAATGAGCAAACTTCACGAAGACGAAAAAGAATACGGGACAATGCACAATTGTTTCGTCTTCTTTCTTCGTCTTCGTGTAGTTTGCGCATTGAACGTTCAAGTTTGATATAGCAACTCGCCCAAACCTCTGTACCTTGTTAAACTTCATGTCACACACGTCGAAATTTTTTTGATAAACTTTTTGCCATATACCAGTGGCAATTATAGCAAACTGGGCTGCAAGCTCCTCCAAATGGCTGTAGGCCAACTCTGGCTAAGCCACACTGCAAGACATCGTAGGGCGTTAGATGCACATATACGTAGACTGTGCATTAAAGGAGTACTGACACGAAAATTTGATGTTACACATGTTACACTTTTATTGCTTGTATCGATGCTTCATGGTCTAGCGAACCTGAAACAGCACTTCAGATACTTCAGCCCGTGATAGTTACTTACATTGAACGGCCTGAAAATCGCTTGTTTCAAATTCCCGCGCTTTCATCCCAAACGGCGCATATGACAGAATCCCGGCCTGACCTCACCGCCTTGTGCGGACGTCACCGGCGCCCGCTTGAGAGGGTGCTGCGCCTGCTCACCGCTCGTGGGGCCGCGCGCGTGGAGTGACGTCAAGAGTTTTTGACGAGCACTGTTGCGTCACTTCTTTTGGCTTCACGGGGCGATGTCACGCTGATGTCTATTTGCTGAGTGCCGCTCCGCGTGCTGCTCCGTCGGCGCGATAAATGAGACCCAATCGAACTATGTTCTTTGCGTCGCAGGCCACTTATATTTCAGCCATGGTATTCTGTTGAGGGAAAGAAGCGAACAGTGCAATAATATCAACGCCGAAAATTGGTGTCAGTGCTCCTTTAACACCGAGTAAGGTGTGACAGTTGCTTTTGGTATGGCACGGTTTTATTTTGCTTCTCGTGGTTTGTCAGTGTGCTTTAAAAAAAGATAATCACCCTTTTTATGCATTCTTGTTGCAACTTATGCTTGTTATAAGTTCCTGTGAGCATTCTTGGTACTTTGGGAATGCTAACCCCACGCAGCAGCTTTTTATCATTCATCATCATCATCACCACCACCACTGCCATTTTTACCAGCCTGCGAATGAAATGTTGTCCCACTGCCTCTTCAGCCAAGCTCTCTGGAAGGGCATGATTGCATTCCACCGACCGATTCAAGTAAAGTTTCTGCTTCGTACGTTGTCGGTCCTCAGAAAATTTGGTTGCCCACCCCATATCAACTAGCAGAATTTGCAGCATGTTAATCGAGTTGTTAATCAAGGACGTTAATCAACAATGTGGAAGAGTTTTCCAGAATGACCGAGTTGTGTAGCATCTGTTGAAATTAAGGCCCAACAGGCTAGAAAAAGAATGCTGGGGGTCACGCTAAGGATAAGAAAGCAGCTGTGTTGATTAGGGAACAGACTGATGTGGAAGACATTCTAGCTCAAATTAAGCGAAGAAAATAAGCTTGGGTGGTACACGGCAAGTGCCTGAGGGAAAACGGGTCGACCGTCCGTTTAACGGAGTGGCTGGCATAAATGCGATGGGGGTCGGCCAAGGACTCAGTGGAGGGATGAGCTATGGAAATTTGGGGGCAAAGGGTGGACTCGACTAGCACTCGATAGATGTGACGGGAGATCTCTGGGAGAGGCCTTCGTCCTGCAGTGGGCACAATCAAGCTGATATGATGATGGTGATGACGATGCATCGAGTTGGCACAAGCTGTAAACCAGCACGTTCCGCAGAAGTGCGACATGTTTGTGCATTGCCTGGTTCTCCAGGGAGTGTTGTTCTTCCGTGCGTGCATTGCAGTGGAGTGGAGTGTCTGGGAGCAGTTGATCGCCCTGTACCCGCACCTGGTGAGCTGCACCACTTCGACTTCCGCCCAAGTCTGCCGGTCACTGAGGGAGGCACTGCACGAGTACGCCGATCTACTGGCACCGCCCCGGTCCCCTCCGCCACAGAGGAACGGCGGTCGACCGGCCGCCACTTAACCTACTCCGCCGCACTCCGATGTACCGCAGCGGGACAGCATCATCAGCAGTGCGGTGCGTCGAACTGCGACCGTTCCGGCATTCGTTAACGCCCCCGCGGTCTCAACGGCAGCATCCAGGTCCTCGCCACTTTGAGAAACAAGCGTTGTGGGCGAGATAGCTGGTGCTTCTCGGACGTTTTGGGATCTCATCCAGAATTGTGGCGGAGTTTGTTTGTGACGCCAGTTTTTGCACGCCTACTGGACCTGGTTGAACAGCTTGTGATGTTTTTTCTTTCGGTTGTCAAGCAAACACAAGTTATACCGGTGCTCTGAAATGCTGCCGGGGATTGCGTCGTACGAATGCGGTGGCAATGGCACCGGCGGTGTGTTGCGGGTGTATTCCACTTACTGTGCCAGCGGCATACGAATATAGTGCCATGGGCAATAGCCATGCATGGTGATGAGCATTTCCGCGTCTGGTTTTGCTGCCAGACCTTGCGAGAAAAAAAATGAATCAAGTCTTTCTTTTTTTGTTGTTTTCTTGTTTTTTGGACCACAGGCCTTCAGACCGGGGCAATAGCTGGTTTTTAATATACAAACGTGATGAGAGCATGCTTGCTTGCCGTGTACGTGACATCACGCGAAAGCCTACATTGTAGGATTTTTTTTGCCTTTTTGTGTTTGTGGGTGTGTAAATGTGCGGTGATCTCCTGAAATCTCTATTCCGCTTAGGGTCTAAAAACTGGGACCACTTAAAAACAAACCTTTTAGAAGATTTACAGCACAAAATTATAATGTAAAAGGAAGGGGGCAGAGTGTGACCACTACATTTCAGACATTGCAAGCCTGTCTTTATTTTATTTCTCATCCAATTCAAAGAAACTTGCCTGTGCCTAAAAAGGTGTGGCTGTAGATATGGATTGACTTGGCTTTTGAAACACGATCAAGGATGCTTTGAAAGGAAGTGTCCTAGTTTTTAGCTGATTACCACTACTGCTACGAATACACTTTTTTTCACCGAACTTTGCTGGTGTATAAAGCAGTCCGGAGTGACTAAGCAGCACTTATTTTTGTACAGAACTGCACGTTCTGTACAACCAGAATGGGCTTTCTAAAATGGAATCATTTTCAGGTTTTGCACATGCTGTTCTAGTTCTTGTGGCCAAGGCAGTAGTAGTGGTAGAGCTCAAAGGGATCGTAATCTCATGCTCGGAACATGAACCATTGTTTAAATTTGGATATTCCTGTAGTATATTGACTGGGTGGGCCACTAAACGCAGCCACGACGGAAGAGTCTTCCACTTCTGCCAATCGTTCAGCTCATACGAGCCAATGACCTTAGCTGCTTGAATGCGTGTGCTTGTTTCAAGTACAGGTTGGAAGTGAGGCTGAAATATAATCACACGGTCCTGTAACTCTTGAGCCACGCTTTGTTTGACTTTCCTCGCAAAGTTTTTATCCTCACAGCTGCCACGCTCATGTTTGCCTCCGGTTAGCTGTGTTGGTTACTACATCTGTTTAAACAAGCGCAAGCTAGTAGCACTGCTCGGTCTACCGTCGGTTCCGGCTGTACTGCCATTGTGACTAGAATTCAAAGCAAGATAGTTGTTGGGTGCTGTTTGAACAGGGCTGGAGGAGTGTCTGCCTTCTCCCCGTAGCATCCGTAGCATTTGTCCACTCTTTACACGAAAATACGGTTGTTAATATAAGCGTGTGTTGATCATTTATAGACTGACGAGCGTTGCTACGGCAACGGAGGCAGCGAGATTTTCCTGCTAGCAGAATAACAAACTGTCCAGTGCTGATGCACCTTGCTGTGTGAGGTGTTGAAGTGATTTTAAGAAAAGTGCTTTGTATGCATCACAAATGTTGCGTGCTCCGCGTCCCAAGTTCTTTTTCTTTTTTGGCATGCTTGAATTGCTGCTTGTGTTGGGGTGGAATGTGAGCTTTCTTTGCTGTTTTGTAATCTGTGACTGCAGTGAAACGATGTTTTCGCTTAAAGGCGACGACGGAATCAGGTACGGTTAAGCTTTGGGGTTGGCGACTGGCTCTTCACTTCTGGTACGTCGTTGTTTATGAACACCTGCTGAACCCAGGAAGCCAATCCCCGATCTGCGTACAGAACAAACGTGCTTGCAGCTTGTTACGACGTAACTGCTCTTTGCTGCTGGCAACTTAGGTAACTCTCATTGTTTTGTTGTAAATAAAGCGGAAGCGAGTGTCCGCAAATGTATTTAGCCCGAAATATATGTAAAAAAAAAGAATATAATAAAGTTATATGCATTTACTGAATTTTCCTTGGTGGGGGAACATGTGGAGTTATAAAGAGTTCCGGTAAGTGCTGCCACCACACTAATGAGCCCTGCAACTTTCTTGTAGGTATTTCGTGCACTGCAGCGACTGTGTGCATGGCTTATAATTCTGCTGGCTAAGCCAAAGCCAGGGCTGTTTTGAATCTTCTCGGCTGCAGCATGACACTTTAGCAGTCTTTTCATGGATGGCAGTCTTATGAGGATATCAGTCTGTTGGCTTTTCCTGTACAGCTCTCTATTTTTCCTTTCCTCTCTTTTTTTTATTACACCTTTCCTGTCAGTTCTCTCTTTTTCTCATTTTTTTGGCGTTGGTGTTGAACAGCATGGTGAAAAGACAATAGACAGTCTCTTTCGCAATCATGATCTTATAAAATAAGGCTGCACCAAAGCACTTGATGAGCTTTGCTGAACAAAAGAAAAAAAAAAGACTCCAGATTTCTCAAGTTTTTACCTAACTGCCAATATAAAAACAAGGCCCCTTCAGTCGAAATTCTGTTCCCATTTCTTGTTGCAGAAAAGCTGAAAGGTAAAACGGGATCAGCCCTTGCAGAGAAAATGTGGAAGTGGTGTCCTGCTCATGGGAGCTAAAGATTCCGAGCGATGCAACACAACTGAACAGTCTAAAAATTGTAGGCGATGCGCAAGTTAGCATCCGTAGCACTCAATGAACACTGTTGGGGTTTTGCTTGAGAATGCCTGCGAGTGGAGAGCAGGCCAGTCATCACTGCTGTGGTTATCTTAGCATCACAGGTAAAGCAAGATGGAGGAACAAGCTAAGCATTGCCGCTGTAGTTGATTTACAATCGAAGCAGCTCCGTGTTTGGAGCTGGTGGCAAACGAGCCCGTCGCGTAGTCGTTGGCTGGCGCGACCACTGACGTAGCATGCGGCTGTGTGAAGGAATCGAAACCGAAACTAGAATTACAGGACCGCACTAGAACCGAAACTAAACAAGGGGCTTTAGTTTCGACCACGAATTAGTTTAGACCATTAGTTTAGTTTAGAATTAGTTTAGACCACGAATGCCCAATCTGTGAAGATCGCGCGAAAATACAATATTCATATTTGTCGTCTTTGATTTTGAAGTTCAGAGAACAGAAAAATGCGTTTGTTTTTTTTTTTTGCGCCACCAGACCAACATTTGTAGCAGACAATCCCGCCGTCCAGGAACCTAGATTCGGTAAGGAGTTCGCACTGCGTGCCAGTCTCACTTGTGCATGCAACGTACGGATAAACCGTGTTTTTCGGATTTCTAGACACAGTTTCTGGGTAGCCGGGTCACTAAAAGTGTGTGCTTTATTTCCCTGTTCTTCAAGTTCGTCAGTTGGCACTTCGCTCTCTGACAACCGCCAGCACATCGACTAGCCTACCCAACACACGAAAACAATGGAAAACGAGTCGGCTACGCCTTTAGACCCCGTCGCAACGGAGATAACCATCTCGAGAGCCCTCGACGAACTTTCCGTGCGACGTTCAAACGTAACAAGGCACCGCGCTCGTATCGACGAGCTCCGCCATGATATCGCGCGCCTCCTCGAAAACCTCGACATGGAGAAAAAGCGACTTCGTGTCACCGAACAGCAAGTGGCGGAACACCGCATAGTACTCGGTCGAAGTGCGGAGGAACGCCGGCAACCCCTGAACGCCGACAAGACTTCGCTGGTCCAACACCGCGCTCGCATCGAGCGCGAACTATCTGCTGCCGTGCGTCGGGCGCGGAGCTTGGAGACCCAGAAGCTCACGTTCGACGGCAAGGTGAAGGACCTACAGGATCAGATTCGCCATTTGGATGCCGTCGTTCGTGGACGCAACGATCAGCTGGCCACCCTTGGCCTTACGTGCCGGCCCGTGCTCGACGACTTGCGCGAGACCGCCGGTCGAAACGATGCGATTATGACCTCGCTCTCGGAAGCGCTGCGCCGTCGCGTGGCGTTGGAGCGAGACCGACGGGAGTGTGCCAAGCAGGAGTCGCAGCTCGCGCGCGAAAACGCATCGCTGAGGCAGCAGCTGGAAGAAGCGGCGTCGTCGAGTAACGGAAGCGAAGTTTCGCGCGTCGCCGACGAGCGCAGTGGCGTGGTAGAAGACCGTTGGCACCGAAGCCTTATGGGGAAGCTGGAGAGCGATCTGGCGTCGTGTCGACGTGACCTTGAAGCACTGCGAGTTGTCGTCGGCGGCTCCGCTTCATGCGATGTGGGAGTGCAGACTTAGTGCCTACAAATGACAAGTCATTATCTCTGGGCCAAAAACATGAAAATGAGGAATAAACATTTATTCAATTGTATCCCGAGGACCTAGGCTTCCTTAGTCCAGGAAGCATTGGTCCTTGGCTACCCGGCGGGCCCTTTCCACCAGTCGTTGCCAAAAAAATGGAATAAATTTATTTGTGCGAGTTCCAAAGCGTGGAATCTTTAAGCTTTAGCACCTGCTGTGCTGTTATTTGTAGTAAATAATTAAACAGCGATTCTTGGGAGTCAAGGAGAAAACCTTTGGATTTTGTTCAAGAACCACCGAGTGTAATGTTTCAACATAATCAGGGGGGTAGGAGATATGCCCTTTTGGAGGTAGCTGTTTAAAGTCTTTAGAATTCCGTGACAACCGGAAATTTACAAAATATATGAATTGAGATTGGATGATTTTTTAAGGAAGGGGTGGGCTATTTCTGCAGAAGATAATTTGGGCAAAGTTGAACAGGATTTTGGTGAACGCAGGAAAACGTTTCTTGGTTTACAATGAACCAGCGTGTAAGAAATATCGTCTGAATCTGGAACCTCTTAAAGGTTATATCGTGCTGCACATTTTACTGACTAGACAGACTGCAACTGGTTGGCAAACACCACCAACATATGCCTGTATTCAGCCTCCTCGCGCGATTGCTTGCCTAAAAGGATATTCTTAGTTCAATTATCATCGCCAGCAGAAACGATACGCCAGCACTCTCGTGGCATTATTGATTTTCATTGTGCCTCCCATTCCTTCCAAAGTGCTGCCCAGGGATATCTGTCAATAGCACCGTGCCCGCATTCGTACAGTTTAAGAAAACGATATCTCCGCATTCACAAAAGTGCCTACACGTTTCATCTCTCGTAACAGGTGTTTCAGAGCCTCAACAAGCTTCACAAACTCGTTTTGAAACATTTTGGCATGCTACCACCTGCGATACTAGGCAGGAAATGGTAACCGCGACTAATTTCAACACAAGCAACGCAGAAGGTGTGAGCTGGTGACACACTTTATTGCGCCTCTGTACAAAATCATCTGGCAATAAGCGGGGCCCCCTCAGTAGAGCCGCATGGACGTCAGGTTCTGCCGCACATTGGCCATGGCCCTTTCCTGGCGCAGCGTTTCGGCCTTGAAGGCCTCCGAGTTGGCCTTCTTCTCGGCCCGGCGTTCGCGGCGCATGGCGCGGACGGCGGCCTTCCGCTCGCGTCTCTGCTCCGGCGTCTCGTCCTTGGGTCGGATGCTGGAGGCAACCGACGTCCACGACCTCGTCTCTTCCTCGGCGCTGTCCTCGAACTCGCGCTCCAGTTGCCTGAGTCCCTGACGACTCAGGCCCCCCTTTTCCTTGACGGGGATGCCTGTTCTTGAAGACAGCTTGACCTTTTCCTGAGGAAAGCAAGTGTGAAAGGTGAGCTTGCTTACTCTGTTTTTCAGGAAAGCAAGCATGCCCACTACTGCTAACGCTACAGAGGGTATTGACTTTCCCACTAGTTATCAGCACAATGGCATAGAAAGCTGGCATTGAACAGGTTCGATGTTGATTTTAGCATCCTCTTAACATAATGCTTACATATCACAAATAAATATATGTGTACACACAACTAAGTCTTGTAGGGACAATAATAGGAGGCAGCTTGGATTTGATGCAAGGGATTAGAGAGGTAGAGCTGAATGGAATTGCCCCGGTTCCTACGTTTCCCGTTAAACCTACCCACTGTCGCAGCATTGCTTTCAACAGTGCCCAAGTAGGCCTCTAGTAAGTTCACGCGTTTATAATTTATTTGCCTTCAAATATCCAATAGCAACATGACACACACGGGTTTCCACATACACCAATCACATAAATTACTTAACACTGACCTGCGTCATTGCAATGCTTCCTAAATTAATTTCGTACACAAGAGCCACAGCACATGAGACGAACCACCCAGCTGTGACCCCACCGCTGCTTGGAATCGAGAGCACGTCATGACAAAGCTCGTACCCATCGTGCTATTATAACTATCAGGGTCAATTTCAGAATTTCTCGACTACCTCGAGGCTCGACTGCTGCTTTTGCATCACGTGCCTTGCACATTTGGTTATGTTGGCGTCGCTGAAATCGTCAAGGCGGCATCACACAGATTACGAGCTGGTTTAACTTGTGATAATCGCGCTAGCAAACAAAGCGGTTCAAAATCTAAATTCTGAGGGCTGAAAAGTAATCACACTGATCTGCACAACGTGTTTTCTTTTTCCAAGCTCTAAAAAATTAATTACGGCTCTAGACTTCTGCTGCATACTGATATGAAGTACCACTTAAGTTGAATAACAACAACTCGGACAAGGATGAGAGTTCGGCAAGCTCACTCAAGTGGCCCTCTAAAGAAAGCACAGATTGATTGTGGGGGTTTAACGCGCCGACGCAACGCAGGCGATGAGGCGCGCCGTAGTGGAGGGCTCCGGAATAATTTTGACCACCTGGGGATCTTTAACGTGCGCCGAAATCTCGTACACACGGGCGTTTTTGCTTTTCGCCTCCATCAGAAAAGCGGCCGCCGCGGCCGGGAATCGAACCCGCGACCTTGTGCTCAGGAAAGCACAGATGCAATGGGGAGCATTCCAACATCCCAAACTCACCTTTTTGGGTTCCACAATCAGCTTAGGGTGGTTGTATAGATTGGAGTATGTGCCTGGGAAAAGAGGAGAGAAAGAGCAAAAACTCAAATCTTCTCCGTCTAATGATTACGAAAGGGTTCGTACAGACTTCAAAAGAAATAATACAAGCTTGCAAGGACTTTCAAGGACCACAAAACACATTTTCAAGGTCTCCATCTAATGTTTTATCTGGAATTATTTAAAACTTTTTCAACACAATGCAGAATTTTTTTTATTACACAATAACTAAGCACATTAGTGCACATTTATATAGGCGCTAACGAGTTCGTGAATGCTCCCCCAGCTTTTTTTATTTCATGGCTGGTATTTAAAGGTTTTTCTTTTTTCTTGCTGCTTTGCTCAGGCTGTTTGATTTCAAAACTTAGTTAATGCTGCCTGCATCTCCAGCTTTGTCAGCAAGGGTATCAGCTGAAATTAAATCAGCAAGTGTTGCTGCAAGGCAGGACGAACTATGTACACGTCCACCATTTGCACGCAAATGCAGATGGAGTATATGAGGCACAGCAAACGTGCAATGAGCGAGCGTCCACAGGCTAGATGGAAGATGCAAGATAGGGAACAAAAGCTGGCTTTCACTGGATTGTATCTTGACATGGATTGGATTGAGAAGTGCCGGCTCCCAATGTTGCCTCTTAATGATGAAAATCCACCGAACTTGTTATTTCACGCAATCTCCTGAAACTTGATTGTTACAATGTTTTTTTGCATTTTTTAACACCTAAAATCCACGACAAACACTTTAAATTTGAGTGAAAAGACAGGGCCATTGCTTCTTTCCAGCAAAATCAAGGGTTTTTCAAGGACCATTTCAGGAATTTCAAGGCCTTGAAATTGACACTTCTAAATTCAAGGATTTTTCAAGGTTTTCAAGGACCTATGTGTTGAACCCTGTGACGATGGTTGAAACGCGAAGCTTTCTTGCACGCAAAATTCAAATGGCGACACGCCAAAGACAAACGTGTCAACGATCAAACTGCGTGCGAGTCAAGGTCCAAACTCGCACAACAGCAAACGAATCCTTCACGAGAAAGCTGAGCCCCCCCCCTCTCCACACACACCCATTGTCGCCATTCAAAGTGAAGAATTCACATTCACTTTAAAATCCAAACTTCTCTGACCACGTCGGAACGGCACAATCGGATAGACGTTGGCTTCGTAACGCGAGGGACTCAAGTTCAATTCCAACCACAGGAAGCGTTTTTTTCTTCTATCATCATCACGTGCCCTCTCAATTGTGTACAGTTGCCTTTTCTGCAGTGCATTTTAGGTAATGACACCACCATCAGTGAGACCACGAAAGCTTCGCTTTAAAAATGTAGCAGGTTCAAACAAGGTGGCTCATTAGTGCTCAGCTTTCTTCGCATGAACCTTTGGATGAGAAGTGGTCGCACTCACTGATGATGGACTCGCAGTCCCACCGCTGCTCCTTGGGTGCCTCGGTGTCCACCTGCATGGCCACCACTTCGTCGTCCTCCTCTTCGATGGCCGCCATGGTGGCACTGTTCTTGGCGTTCCCCTTGTCCAGTGTAACCTCTTTCAGTGTTCTGAGGCGGCAAACAATGACGGGTTTTAGACCGCTGGGATCCACCAGCACAGTGCGCTTGAAAAAAACTGGGTTTCACAAAGCCCTTGTTCTGTACAGAAACACTCTTTCTCTCTCTTTTTTTTCCCCAGCAAAACTCATGAGACGATGCCAAAAAAACTGGCTTTGCCACAAAGCAGGTCTGCACAAGTTGGCTTCTCCACAATTCCCCGAAACTGGGTTGTACAAACGTCAGCCTTGTAAAATGGGTGCATGAAGCTAATGTACATGAAACTCCTGAAATGTAAAGTGAACCGCTGCATCTACCAACCAAGTGCCAACAGCATCACGCCCCTCCCCTCTCACAAGGTCCGACGACACTTTCAGCAACTTGTCAGCCATTCACTGAACATCCTTAGTTGTAAACCACGGAGCTACAATAGTCCGCAATTCATTACCGTCATCCATGCAATGCTGGTGCACCCATCATGATGTAGCTCGTGTATCATTTGTATGGACGACACCAAGCAGCTGCTTCGACAGCAAGCCACCGGTTCTAAACAATGTGTGACACAGAGAGGGCAACTTTCCCCAGTAGCCTGCAGTAAATTTTGCTGTTTTATTTGTGGCAGCAATGTGGGTTTTAACCCAAGCAATCCATCATTGAACTGTTTAGCAAAGTCGAGCACCTTAATAATTTTGAAATGAGTGGCCGAACAGAGAAAACACCATGCACCGTCCGCGGCGGCCGTACCAACTACCGTAATGACATCGCACCGATTTACCAAGTGTTTTCATGAAGTGTCAGCCTTTAAAACTTTGATGTTCACCCATCCATTTTGTAGCGAGGGCAACAACAGAGAGTGCTTACGGAAGCTTCCTCGCGTGCTCGAACTCCGCCAGCAGCGCCTTCATGATCTCGCTGTCGGGCTGCACACAGCCCTCGATTTCCTCGCCATCCAAGGCTCCAACCTCCAGGTCGTCGTACTGCTTGAACATCTGGAACACACAACAGGTGCAACAAAGACAAAAGCTGAAAGGAGGTTTCCACCTCTGTGAGTCTTGCAGGGAAAAAAGAATTGAAAACTAGTTAATCTGCTTTCAGTGTAAGTTAGACTTCTTTTTCCTCGCCCACATGAATGGCGTGCATTTTCTGTGTAAGCAGTCTCAACACGCAGTCAAGTTACGCCTGCTTCGCTGTTCTCATCAGTGGACTCCAAAGGTGCTCAAGTCTATTTAATAAATGCATAAACAGATTGGCACTGAAAAAAAAAAATATTAATTTATCTGTGTAAAGCAGTATCTGAAGCTTTCAACCTCACCCCTTAAAAAACATCTGTGGCCACTGAAGTGCTCTATGTGGTATAATAAAACCAACCACAGCAAAAGGCATGAGTGGTCAGTAATTATTCAGCTGCCAATGTAAACGCTGTGTTGTTTACAACAAAAATTGCATTTGATGAAATGCCTCTGACCTTTTCCTTAATTTTTTTCATAAAAGCTATTTTTGAACGACTGCATCTCTAATGCTAAAACCTGTAGATGAGTCTGCACAACATCCCGACATCACAAAGCACGCGAGTCACACCTCCTCAAAGCGTTCGTCCAGCGTCTTGAGCCCTTCAGACCTCCGGATAACCGAAGACGACATGGAGTAGTTGGTGAACCTAGACCGCGTCTCTTCTTCAGTAAACGAGAAGCGCTCCTCGCTGCCTTCGACGGAGTCGTCGTCATCCTCCCCGTCTTCGGCATCCTCCCAGCTATCGCTGTCTTCATCACTGCAAGTGACACCAGGAAAAGAAAAAAAAAAAAAACTTCACCATTCCTTCCTAACGAAAGTTGAGGGGAGCACAAAAGCTAAAAGTGCTTCCAACCTTCTCTGAAAGTGCGTCCAAACGATTAGCGAACCCTCAAAGACCCAAATTGCAAACGAAGAACAAACCCATGCAACAAACTTTCGCGCACTTATCAATCGCATCTACGCACGATCTAAATGCATAGCGATGCATGGTTTATGAGATAACGGTACTCCTTTTTCATGATCGATGTGTGCATAGTCTTATCTAGAAATTTTCATTTTTAAGTAACCATTTTGACACAATAGAAGCCTGGCTTCTCGCACGCGCTGTGTGTCCAGCAATCCTATCACAGCTTTCCCATCGGCCAACCGGTCTCTGGAGGAATGCATTAGTTTTTGGACAGGACACCGTCAGCCATACTAAGAAAGCTTTCACTTAAAAAGAAAAAAAGAGTACACAAACAAAACGTTCGTGCATTCATTTGGTAGTGATTTCCTGAACGTTAAACTGAACGAGGCAGCCACACCCCTTCTCCTAGCAACTTACCCAACATGGGCATCCCCAGCGGGACCATCGGCAAGCTGCACAAAGTCGTCTTCAAGAATGTTCTCCTCGTCACTGAAGTCGAAGTCGTCGTCCAAAGCAGCCACCACATCGGGATCCCAGTCTGGCCGCGGCCCTGCAAAGAAAAACAAAGAGGATTTTGTTCTGCTGCTTTTTCGGCTTTGAACATTTCATAGAATAATGCAGGGCATTGTGGAATGGGCTTAAGTGACCTACCGAACTGTGGGGCTGCCTTGTTCAACAGGCCTTCCTTCTCTTCTACAGTGGATTGGAAAACTGATGAGGGTAACCTGATCTCTTTTTTTGCCTGAAAGGAGAGAAAACACGCAAATACATTCTGTGAGTACAGCTATGCGGGCACTGAACAACCGTTTGAAACTTAAACAAAGCCTACCACTTATGGAAGGGAGGCAGCCTATACAATGTTTGCTTGCTTCATAAGCTGCCAGATATATTTATTTGGCATCTAAAAGTTCCTCCTTGCTTTTTTTTTTTTTTGAGAAAAGTGCTAGGACAAGCTCCGTCAGTCCTGTTTCACCTTTAATGAATTGTGCCGTCACAAATTGTAGTGTAAGTGTATGAGGCCACGACACCTGTTCCCATTTCTTTGGTATTTTCTGCATTAGGAAGCAACCGCTACTGTGGAGAGTGGTACACCTGTATTCATAACACCAAACCTACCGATATAAGCCAACTTGCTTCTGCATTTTAATGTCCCTCTAAACTCCGCAACGTAGAAATTATAACAGGTCTAAGTTAAAAGGATAATACAGACAAACGAGTAAGCCAAGACAAACAAAAACGCTCAATGGAAGAAATTACACCACAACCAGCCACTGGGTGCAAAAGAGTTACGCCACTGAAACGGGTAGCACTGCACTATCGTGATAAATTGAAATACGAATAACGGAGTGCGTGGCTTTCAGTACACGCCCCGCATCCTGGCGATGGGACGCGTACGCGCAGTGCAAACAAGTTACGAGAGTGTGTCCAACGTTGATATGAAAACGCCGTCGCTCATCGTGTGAGCGTTTTGTTGCGTCTTCCCACTACGTTTGGCGCCCGCTCATGCAAGCGTTATCTAACTTTGTAGCTGTGATGAGTGAAAACAATGCACGCAGCTATATTCCTTCATTTTTATTCCATGCTGAACGCCCAACGGACGATGTAAATTTGATGGTCTTTCCATATCAATATTGGTCACAAAGTGTCGTAACTTGTTCGCGCTGCGCGTACGCGGTCCATGGCCAGGATGCACGGCATGTACTGATGGAAAGCTACACGATCCGTTCATATTGCAATTTATAACGATAATAGATAGGGTTTCACATGTTGTATAGACACGAAAATACAAACGTGAAGTGAGAACAATGCTACCAATTCAATGCCATGTCAGTGACCAAACCAAAAGTTAGTGGTACGAAGTTCAGAAAAGCTCGTTTCTGCGAGGCGGTGGAGCTCATATGATGTCACCTTGGTGCACCTACACCCCTAAGGGGCCCACATTTATTAAGCTTAAGATTATCAGTTGAAGGCATGCTTTAAAGCTTTCCTTGAATGCGCATGCCAGAGGATTTTCCACTTCACACCGAAATGAACCCACCTGAGCATCGCCGCTGGCCTGCGGTGCCGGGATGCGCTCTCTGTGGATGACGGGTTCCCAATCGGCGACGGCATTGACATCTTTGAGATGCTGGAGATAGTTGTAATCGTCGTCGAAATAGATGCCGTACTTTCGCTGCTCCTCTTTCCTCTTCTCAAGATTCTCTGGCACCTGCAGGTTGCCGCAAAAATATCAGCACACAAGAGACGATATTCAAAACTTAGTACGAAGTCGCCAAAAGTTCTAATACTAGTACTCCATATTCGTGACGCAACGCCACGGTGTTATTTATGGTTCACACGCTCAGCAAAACATTCGCCCGATCGTTCTTTACGCTGCCTTTCCTCGATGTGCATGACTGATCGTTCAGAAGAAGGATGAAAGCACCGCATCCCATATTACTCACGTGGCGTGGACCGTCGTCTGTTACAAGCGGTCGGCCGGTGCGCTTCTCGAGCAAGACATGCTTTGGTGCGGTTTCGTCGGCTTGTAGGGGGTCTTTCTGGCTACGATGGACAAGGCGAAACGTGACGGCGTTCTTCTTGTCGATGAACTTCTTCCGTTTTCCGCCCGGCTATGGTACGCAACCGGAAAGACGGACAGATGAAGTTTGGTCACTTCTTCCGATTGTTAGCCGAGGTGACTCAGTAAACTTTAAACTTACCATTCTGATGCGTTTGACTAGTCCGTTCAGGGAGAGGTTACTGGCGTAGACACGCTGCTTGCCGTAGAAAATTGCTTAGATTACGCGAAAAGGTGCATACTGCGAACACACATTGCGGCGGTCGCCATGAGAAAGGAGTCGGTGCGTTCCAAAATTCGTTTGTGGTCTGACTTTTGTTCGATTCGTGGTTTTTTTTACACGCCGGTCCAGAGGTGTTCCGGGCAGTCCCTGGGCTTTATCCGGACAACCCAAAACTGCTCTTGTTAAAACATTTATGGGCAAAGAAGTTACAAAAGTGTGCTAGAATAGTTTTTAGCAGTCTATAATAATAAATAAAAGAAACTTTTATATGTTTGTTTTTGTATTCGCAATTTTTGCACAGGTTTGTTTTTTGAACGCACAACCGAACGCACTCCTTATTATTCCGTCAGAGAGCGCTCCCTTTAAGGTAGACAGCGAAATAAAGGCGCGGATATTTCGACAAATAGCAGACGCCAGTCTCATTTGGTAACTTTCGTTTCCACTTTGCTTCGACAAAAAATATTTTCGTACACCCGGTTTCGCTGTAAATTTGGCCACTCCATATTAAATTATTCTTAACGGTAAATAAATACAATAAATTGTGTCTGCTGTTTAAAAACATAGCAGACGATATCGCTCCCGTTAGCGATATTGTCTGCCCGAACGGACAGCCACCCGTTCCGTCAGGTAGCACTTCTTGAGCATTCCGTATCCTTCCTGCATCCTGCAGATTTTGGTTTAATTGTGACTACTCTTTGAAATAACTTTGTACTGCGTATTTGACCCTCCAGTGAGGGCTAGCGAAATGGACGGCTTCGACTGCGACGAGGCAGAAGCGCAGCTCATGTTGGCGCTGGAAGAGCTTGCTCTTCGCCAGACGAGGGACGCCGAATACGAGAGCCAAGTCGACGCCTTGGAGCGCAAGAAATCGCGTCTGCAAATGCGGCTGGAGGCAGCGAAGCGGGAAGTACAGCAGCTTCGCAGTGAAGCATCTCGCCAGGAGTCGGTCGCTCTGCGAGAGCTAGACAGGGAGACAAGCTCACTGACGCAAGAGATTTCAAAGACCAGGGATGAAATTCGGGCGCTCGAGCAACAGCACTCAGAGTTCGAGTCCAAGTGCGGAGAGTTGGAGAGACAGAAAGGTGACCTTCAGAAAGCGGCAAGTGTGCTGGAAAAGCAGGTGGAAGAGTTGAAGTCCCTGGATACCGAGCTCGCCAAAAAAGGTTTCAAGTTGAGGAAGATGCTGCAAGAACTTCGCTTTCAGGTAAGGGTCGGCTCCTGGCTTTCTGTCCGTAGTAGGCGAAAGGCATGCAACAACAAAAGCATGCAAATGGACTTCGCATTACCTGTGGCACTATATGGTGATCTGGTACTAGGGAGACTCTCTCGCCTATGTGCGTGTTATAAGTACTTAAATATCTAACAAGAATTCATGCGGTCAATAATTGGCCCCTCAAACGCGCGTTGTTGTTGAGTAACCCCTATTACAGCCGGAATGTATGTATGTATAAATCTTTATTGGGCAAAGTGGTGGCCAGTGGCCTAAAAAAGGATCGATATTGGTTGTTTGAGAGGGGTGCAGCGCTTGTACGCCCTAAATTCTTCGGGCTACGCCTATTCTTTTGCGAACTCCCGCAGGAAGAGTAATGTGTCTTTGACATGACCAGTATTCGTGGGCGCCACCCACTCTTCGTAGGATGGCACGTGTTGGGCGTGTCGGGCCCGGAGTTGACTGTGACTACTCTTTGAGACAACCTTGTGACCCACGAGTGAGGCCTAGCAAAATGGACGGCTTCGACTGCGACGAGACAGAAGCGCAGGTCATGTTGGCGCTGGACCAACATGAATGTGGGCCCCACAGTCCCACAGGAGGTGTCGAATGTCCTGATTGACTGTTGAGTCCTTGCAGTATGGGCAGCGGTACGGTGAGTTGATGAGAGCGGCGGAGCCGTTGCGCCTTTCTGGGTTACTGCGTGCCGCCAACGTAGCAGCGCCACTTGTGCAGCACATATACTCGGTAAGCGCGGCCCGTGCCCGGGCATTGTAGGGTAAACTTGAGCCCCCCTGGGAAGGGGGGTTCATTTTAGGGAGTCAAGTCTCGCAGGCTTTTCCTTCGTTTTTTCTTGTGTTCGACGACGGAGGCCGGGTCGAAGTGAACCAGTGGTGGCACCGGGTGGTCGGGAAGCGAGTGAAGCGTAGAATTTTGCGCGCTCGTCGTCGCGTGAGCAACCTCGTTTCCGAGGCTGCCCACGTGTCCCGTCACCCAGTCGATGCATACCTGGACGTTGTGGCTGTTTCCTGGTGCTCTGCACTCCTTCTTATTGAGTTGGCACACTGAACCATAGATGCTTGGTTCTTGGCGCCGTTTGGTGGCTTCTGTGTTGTCGCACATTATAGTGATTTTTTGTAGTGCCGTCCACAGTGGGCGCGCCGCCGACTCGGTGCGCACCACGAGCGTCGCCATCCACAAGACATGGATCGAGCTTGTGCTCGTAGGCTCGTGTTAGTCTAGAGATGACGTCTTGGCTTGTATTTGAGGTGGTGTGACTCACTTTTAGTTGAGCCAGGGTTCCCTATTTCAGGGTGTTTTCGCTTTTTTTTTTTTTGTACTTCCACCAGCACGTCAGTTGGAGCAAGTTCCTTTGCATGGTAGTCTCTCCCAACAATGCTCTCGGTGCATTTTGCGATGAGAACCACGGACTTTTTTTGCTAGAGGTGCATTTTCTTTTTCTGGGTGTATACCAGGCATTTGCTGAAGGTTTCGACTAGTAAAACTGGTTTGACGCAAATGACTTCGGTGCGGTCTCTTTTCAAGGACCGATCCGTTTTTCTGGATGGGGTAAAAAGGAAGCCATAAATGCATGGTGCGCATTCGGGAGCAAGGCCGGTCGCCCACCACGGAGCCCAACAAGGGAACGTGACTTTGAAGCACCTTGCTACTGCTTGGAATCACGAGTGATGTCTCTGCACAGGATTAACCCTCTCAGCCTGAAAAAGCATAGTAAGAAGGAAAGAAGATCTTGACAGGACAGGGTTAGGAAGGGAAATGGGAAAGAGAAAAAGAATTGAGAGCGGCAGGACAGGAAAAGGCGACTGGCTGGTTCCCCCCTGGGCGGATCAGACCGGGGGTACCGTCTGCGGGAAGCGGGGGCCAAAGTGATGTTTTGCCGCTGCCAGGAGGCCGCGAAGGTCCAAAACAACCCTGGCTTTGGCTCAGCCACCAGGATGCCCTTTTCCCCGGACACGGCTAAGCCCCACACAACCGGGGCGTGGGTGGGTTGAACCCACACATGTGCTCGGGTCCGTGGTATTGCAAATACGAAATGTTTACAAAAGTAGGCCCCCCTGCGGAGCTCGGGACCATGGTGGCGCTGCTCATTATAACATCTTGACTATCAAGGTGCCCCCTGGGGGGTCTCTTCTGGCAGTGAGCGTGACCTCCAAGGGGGCAGTCGAGTCTGTGGGGATCCTCAACCTTTTCGTGGCGTGGAAGGCCGGTGACCACCCGAAGGGAGTCTCGGTGCAGGACTTCTAGCTTGAGCATTTGCGCCTTGGTTAGGTCAATCGTCATGGCTCCATAGCACTCCTTAGCTGTGGGGACCGTGGTAACAAGCGTTCGCAGCACTTCGGTGCAAGCACCGCCGAAGCGGCCACCGATTCTGTACTACATGCAATATCGACTTCCACGACTTCCAGAGCTGCCATAGCCATTCTTTGGGAGTACCATTCTCCTGGAAGGGAATGCCAGTATACGAGTCCAAATATATCTGTCGTTCGCGATATCGCGTTTCCGTTCAGGGTAAGGTGGATCTGGGCACGCCCAACTTCAGAGCCCCGAATGACCAGGTACTGCGTCTTGATTGGAGAGCCTTGCATTCCCGTTTGTTTGAGGTGTTCAGAGAGCTTGTCGAGGCCCGCTTGAACAGTAATCATGGTGGCTTCGAGGGTGCTACACTGCTGTGGAATAGCCCAGATGGTTACGTCATCCGCGTAGGCAGTCGGCCCGAGGCATCTTCCTGAGTGCCCGGGCGGTCTTAGCCATCGCGATGTTGGAGAGGGTAGACGTAGAGACACCAAATAAGCTGGTTGGCGGTATGATGACCTCCTGAAGTATACTCCCACACCGGCAGCGCGAAATACTTTGGACTGTTGTCGAGGCAGCAAAGTTTCAAAGTTAGGATACGGGGGCTGTCGAGGCCGTTGCCCGCTGCCGTAGCCCGCGACAAGATTAGGGTATACCTGACCGCCGAGTCGAGCGCTGTTCAGCCTGCATTCCCACTGCTCCCAGGAGGGATAAGGGGTTCCAGACATTATTTTATCGCAAGAAACTCTAGGTTTCGTTCGTAACTGGAATGTCCAGATAGCGTCATACCGCCCTCACATGGTACAGACACTAAACAGACAAAAGCCGAGTTCCCCAGTGCACTTCCTTTTGTTTTCCTTTCCCTCGAGCCACAACAACAACAACTACTACTACCGTAAGAACTTTCAGCCAAAAATCACGTCTCAACGCTAACAAAAGGAGCTTGACAGGCGTCGGCGGTCGGCACGCGGCGGACTGATGGATGAGCATCATGGTGTCGATCCCGCTATACTGCTGTACTCGTGTAAGCTGTCCACTGTTCTTGGTTGTGTATCATCCTTCACCATGATTTTGACAGTTGTCAGAGTTTAGCGCGCGGCGGGATGATAAAGGAGCGTCACGGTTTCGATCTGACGGATCTGTAGAGGTGCCCGTGCCGTGTCGATCGGAAACGTGCATGGATGCACTGTTTCCGTGCTATGGTTACACTGTGTCTGGCAAGTGCGCTGACACGCTAGCGGGTGACGTCGTGGTGTACGCGAAGGACAGCACGCATGCGCGTCCGCTTGTCCCGGACTTGCAAGAGGACAAATACCTTGACTGCGGTGGCGCCTACAGCGTGTACACCATGTGATGGAATTGCGATGCACGCGATACAGCTTCGCTGGCCGACCACCGACGCCGGGTGGAATGGCCTTGAATTTTCTTCCATCGGAATTACTTCGATGTGCGGCCGCAGGTGTCCCACCTGGAGCAAGAGCAACGCGAGTTGGTGGAGGCCACACGCCAGGCCACACTCAAGGGCGAAGCGCTGCTGGTCGAGAAGCAGCAGCGAGCCAGCCGCATCCGACGCCTCGAGACCGACAACGACGCGCTCAGGTGAGTACTTCATCTGCCGACCGTCGTGCTAGGGTTTCCGCGTCACGTTATCAACAAACTCCAACTTTAATCTAGACTCTGTCGAGCCAACGGCCCTGGTGTGATTTATCGCTCACGAAAAACTGCCATCCACCCATGGTGCATGCCGATCCACGGCTACGAGGGAAGGCTATGAGGCTTTCGCAGAAGCTTCGCAGATTGTGAATTTTACAGCCAAGCGTTATACCTCACTCCCCAACGGATTCATCTCCGTGGGCAAAGACCACCTCCGTGGGCAAAAACGCGTTATAAATGAACACACCGGGACACTCGTTTTCCGACGCCTCGCGCTAGAACGATTCGTGGTTCAGAGACCCGAGACTTTTACAGCAAAGCTGCATACCTCGCCAGAGAAGCCGAGAGTAGTGCCCGTAGATAAGGTATCAGAGTACCGCCACTTCGACACGCAAGTCAGCAATGGCGGCCATGTTGGCGTTTAACAGTGTTCCGATATTGCCGCATCTACGACCGCTCCGTTAACTTCGATCGGGTCGTCTGTTAACAACACTACCGAAGGTGCAGCAAAACGACATTTTTGCACGTACTTCTGCTGCTGAAATGGTGCTACACCCGTTATCTTTGATTCGCATTCGGAACGGCGTTAGTCGCACGCAGCCGCAGAGCAGGGAGGACACGCTAAGCCTACCAGAGTTTACCGAGTAAAACGCACAAACAACAAAACGGCGGCGCCCATGAACCGTCGCAGTGTACACAAATGTCACGTAATGCAAACGGACCATTGATGATGGCAGCGGTACGGTACTATAGGGGAAGAGAGTGCCGATACTTTGTACCCTTACCTAGTGACACTAGCCGAGTGCAAGCGACAAGCCCGCCGAGACGACGAGAAACATTTGATACCCTCCTCCATCACAATTTGTAGCGGTTTACAACAGCTTTGCGGGACATCCACTTTCGCAGGGTGGAATGGCGACCAATTTTTTTCTGAATGTGTGCTACCCACGTGCGCAGCTTATTCCTCTGAATTACTGAAGTCGCTGCTCTCCTTCACTTTGAGCTCCAAATTATAAATGCCCACAACATAAAAAAACTGGAATATGATGGCGCCTGTCATCTCCGGCTTTTGTTTCATGACAAACAGTGCCTTGTTTGCTTAGGCACTTATCAGTAATGTTGTTCCATGATTCTTTTTTTACCGACCATAGACGTTATCACTTATCTTTAATGTTGTTGCCTAATTCTTTTTTATCGACCATGGATGTTATCCGAGGCTCACAGCGGAGCCCTCATTGGAGGGAAAGTAATTGGGCGAACAACACACCGGTCGACTTCGGCGCGCCTTAAATTTCTTGACCCTGTTTGCTATTCAGACATTTTTGTAAGAACTAAATTGTTGTTTTCATAGCTTATAATTACCTACTGCTCGATTTGTATTTTATGTGATGCAGCTGCTAAGCGCGCGTGTAAAAAAGCAAAACCGACAAACGCTGGGCAGGGATCACTACTACGGGCGTGCGCGACAATGTCGTCGATGGGAAACTCGTCTCGCCTTCTAGCTCTTCTTCGTCTGGCTCTATGTACCGAACACATGCAGGTATCGAGTGCCGCCTGCTCCTGAAGTAACCACCATCCCGGATACCTAAGGGGCTACACTAGGAATGTGCAACCATGCTAGGAAGGCTCTTATAGGGACACAAACAGCACTCCCTCACCAGGGAAGGATCTGGCCACCCTGGTGTGGTAGTTGGCCGCCACCTCCCATGACAAACCAACTCAACTCTCGGCCCTCAGTCCCCCAGCAGCTGTCAGAACAGCGATATAGCAGAGGGGGCTAAGAATCCCTGGGTCCGGACAGGCCGCCATTGGAACTTGACCCTGGCAACGTTCAACGCACGCACTCTGTAAATCGAGGGAAGCTTAGCTGTACTACTATAGGAGCTCTCGGACATTGAGTGGGATATCATAGGGTTAGACGGACAGCAGAAGGCTTCATGGAGCTCACTAAGGGCATATTCTGTGCTACAGAGGACCCCAAGAGAAGATAGAACACGGGGTGGGATTTTTAATCCACAGAGAAATAGCATTAGCGAGAGAGTCACGGCTATCGGGATCAGGCTAAACAAGCGATACAGGTTACAGACAGTGCAGGCCAATGCGCCAACAACCAGCTATGATGATGAAGCCGTAGATAGCTTCTACGAGGATGTCGAATCAGCAATGAAGAAGGCAACAACGCAGTTACGATCGTGATGGGAGAATTTAACGCAAAGGTCGGTAAGAAGCAAATGGGTAAAAATGTCGGTGGGAAACTTCGGATTAGACGATCGCAACAGTCGAGGAGATACACTGGTGGGATTCGCAGAAAGAAATAAACTGAGGTTAATGAACACATTCTTGTGCTAACGAAAGAATAGGAAATGGACTTGGAAAAGTACCGATGGTACGTACAACGAAAAACGGAATCGACTTCATTCTAAGTGACAACCCGGGTATCGTGCACGACGTGTAGTGCTAAGTAAGATTCGGAGCAGCGATCATAGGCAGGTTAGAATGTCAAAAGAGAAAGAAGGAAACTCGTGAAAAACTAAGAAACCCCGCATGGAATCAGTCAGAGCTAGATCGCAGGAGTTTAAAATAACTCTTTAAAACAAATTCTCACTTTCGAACGAGCAGGAGGAAGTCACTGTAGACAGGCTAAATGAGAACCTAACATCGGCACTCAGTGAATCAGCAGCAGCTGTGGGAGAAGCAACATGTACAGAACAAACTGTAAAACTAACTAAGAAAACGAAGGAGCTGATTGCCAAACGTAAGAACATGAAAGTATCAAGTACAGCAGATCGGATTGAATTGGCCGAGTTGTCGAAACTGATGAACAGAAATAAATCAGAAGAAATTCGTGCTTATAACATGGCAGTGGTCAAGGAAACGCTGCAAATATGGGGAAGCTTGAAAGCAACTAACAGAAAGCTAGCCATCGGCAAAGACAGTGTGTACGCACTCAGATACGAGCAGGGTAACAACGCACAACTTGGGCGAGATAATTAAGGTAGCAGAATGATTCTACTCCAGACTGCATGCTAGTGACGTTATACCATGCGATGTGCCACTAGTAACTAGAGAGGAGGTAGGAAAGGCTCTCAAGGTCATGAAAAGAGGAAAAGCTGCAGGTGACGACGGCATAATTAACCGTAGATCTTTTGAAGCAGGGAGGAGATATTGTTCTGGAAAAGCTCGCTGTACTATTTCGGAATGCTTGAAGAATCAAGAAGTGTCCACAGCCTGTAAAAACGCCAACATTATTCTGATTTCTAAGAAGGACGATCCCATGGACCTCAAGAATTACAGCCCTATCAGCCTACTCTCCGTTGTTTACAAGCTGTTTACCAAAGTTATAGTTAGCCGCATAGGTGACAGCCTCGATTCCCAACAACCAAGAGAGCAGGCTGGGGTTAGGAAACGGTACTCAACCATGGATCACATACATGTCGTCAACCAAGGGATACAAAAATCCGCCGAGTACACTAAACCCCTTTACGTGGCATTTATAGATTACGAGAAAGCATTTGATTCTGTACTCCCCGCAGCCGTTTTAGAAGCACTAAAAGACCAAGGAATAGAGGAATCCTACATAAGCTTCTAGAAGGCATATATAAGGGAAGCACAGGCAGGATAACCCTCCGCAAGTAAAGCGATAAATTTCCGATCCGTAAGGGAGTAAGACAGGGAGATACCATTTCCCAAAAACTATTCACATCATATCATCATATTTGGAAGGGGCATCTAAAAAGCTTGACTGGGAAAACATAGGATTAAGAATAAACTGAGAATGCTTGAGCCATTTGAGGTTTGCGGACGAAATAGTCTTGCTGAGTGAGACTGCAGAACACATGCAAAGAATGCTTGAGGAACTACAGTCAGAACGCACGGCCGTGGGGCTCAAAATAACTATGAATAAATCTAAAGTAATCAGGAATAAGCATGTCAAGAACGTCCTTTTCATCTTAGGAAACGAAAAGCTATAGAGAAAGTAACAGAATATAACATACCTCGGACAAATGTTTAGTGCTGACCTCAACCACAAGAGAGAAATCCGGCGCATAAGAGGTATGGGATGGGGAGCACTCGGCAAGCACTCTCAAATAATTAAAAGTACCTCTGTCGCCCAAAAGAAAAATCTGCAACCAGTGCATACTGTCGGTGATGACACACGGAGCTAAAACTTGGCGCCTTATTAAACAACTAGATAGCAAACTTAGGTCGGCTCAATGGGCCATGGAACGAATAATGTTAGGAATAACACTCATGGACAAGAAACGAACTACCTGGATCAGAGAACAAACTAGAGTTGACAATATCATAGTCCAAATGAAGAAAAAGAAATGGACTTGGGCCAACCATGTTGTGAGACGAACCGACAACCGGTGGACAATTAGGGTAACAGAGTGGATACCAAGAGATGGGCATGGATGAAGGCATAGAGTTTCTCACTAGCTTATATTGAGAAACTCTATGGGATGAAGGGGAAGGCCGATAACACGATGGAGGGATGAAATACGGAACTTCAGGGGTAAACTGTGGACTCTAGCAGCGCAGGACAGGAGCGGTTGGAGGTCAATGGGAGAGGCCTTCGTCCTGCAGTGGACCTGAGCAGGCTGCTGCTGCTGCTGATGATGATGATGATGAGCTGCTAATGCGACGTGAGGCAATTTAAGGTGACGATGAGGCAAATCCTTGCAGGCTGGCGCTGGTGGAGGCGAGAGCCCGGTCGCACTGCGGCTCTCGCCGAGACGGCAGCGCCGGCGACGCGGCACTCCTCCGTCGGGAAGACACGTCCACGGAGCAGAGGCGCCAACAGCTGACGGACGACATCGTCAAGACGCGCGCCGAGTACGCGGCCCTGCTCAGTCGCGTCGTCTACAAGGAGACCGAGAGTGTCCGAGTGCAGACTGAAGAGGGGCACGAGGAGCTGTAGGCATATTCGAGGACAAAATAAACGTCTGTTGAACCCAATAAAAGCGAAAATGGAGCGGAAGATGATCTCCATTGTTCTAGCATCCATCATCCGGATTGGGTGGAGTCCCTATGCCGTGGCCTTCAGTTTCTCGTCTGGCCTGGATCGTCAAGCCGCGCTGGTTCTCCAGGATCTCGCTGGACTCCGAAGAAGGCGCCAGCGCCTCTTGGAGCTCCTTGACACCCCGCACTCCCGCACTACGTGGTAGGGAGTGTTGGAAGTCCCACAGAATTAGGTCTTGTACCGGTTAAGACTGGTGGGGATCATATGAAACTGTGTGGCCTGGGGGAAAAGAGTTCGTCTGAAGTCTTTTTGTGTTGATATTTTCGTGGATATTTTGTTAATATCTTTTCCCCTTTTCTTTGGCTTGTGGGTTTGCCTTGTAGCGAGTTTACTCACTGCCTTCGCAGTGAACACTACAGACCTCTTAAATTTCTACATATGAAGGAAGGGTTCGATATCACTTTGCATAGCATAAAGTATCATTTTGAAATTAAGCTTCCTTCGCCTCACTGGTGGTGACGACCACCCACACCAAACGCACTGCACGGAAGCCAACTTTCTCTAACGATGGTGATGACCGTGGGTGAAGTGAAAGGTGGCTGAAACGCAGCCGATCTCCACCACCTCATCTGGCACTGCCCCAAGTTTTCTCGGTTTCGTACATTCACTCCCCCTCACCCCGACACCTCAACTTACATCGACCCAACATCCCTCTCACACGACACACTCTTCGTAATCTTCATTTATGTCACAAAAAGCGGCCTAGTACGGGCAATTCAGCAGTGGTCTGCACCACTTCTGAAGAGATCCCTTGAAGACAACGTCATAAGGACTGTGCTCCGCCCTCCCCATTCCCTTCCTCCCCACCCTGGCCTTTGGCCTTCCTTTCTAATAATGTTAACAACAACACGAAGCTTTCTCTGGTCGAAAGCTAACGTCTTCAAAGTCCAAAGGTCAGTCCAAAATCCAAATAGTTACGCCCAAAACGCACTGCACGAAAGCCAACTTACACAATGAAAATGGGCTGCATATTCTTGCTGGAAATGAGGATTTCCAGCCCCATTTCCAGCATAATTTTCCAGCGCCAGCTGGGAATATCAATTTCCCGCTGGAAACAGAACCTTCCAAGCGAGAAATATTGAATTCCAGCCAGAACACAATTTTTTTTTCTCACGGGAAATTTGTGACCCGGCCGGAAAGATTTCCAGCTGGATGTGGAATTAATTCTGGCTGGAAAAGGCATTTCCAGCCCCAGCCGGAGGTGTTCCTGGAAATTAACGTTGTAGCACTTTGAGCTTTTCAAATGCATAACAACATGAAAAAGTGTCCTGATCGCTTTGCAACGTAAGTAAAACATTTCAACAATAAGCGATCCCAAACTAAAAAGCAACAACCTCTTGAAAATTGTTTTAATTGTGCGCGTACCACATTTTCACGTGCCTGTGTTCGACCGCGCCCGTTGGCGTACGTGCAGACGCCCGCACGTGGCTGAAAGCGTTTCACGTCCGCTTTCGGACTAAACTTTTGTCAGTGTATTCAATTCTTTTCTCTACAGCGGTTTTGTGCGCGCTCGTGCTATTCGTGGAAGACGTTGACAGGATCGCTTTCGTATTATTCGCGTCGCTTGTCGATAACAAAGTCAAATGCCCTGAAAAAAGATGTGGTGCAACAATGGACTGCGTACCGTTCGAATGCACTGATACTACCAAATATAGGTAAGTGCACATTCGTATTGATTTGCTCAAATCTATCAGCTTGTAGATTTCTTCAGTGTGGGAAGCGGAATCAAAATGCGTGTATGCTTATAGCCATTACAGCCGTAACGTAGTCTTGATCATTGCAGCAACTTCGCACCGTGTGTGGCGCTCCCGTGAAAACAGTGCATTGGGCCTCGCTGAAGTTCTACAGGGTCATTGGTTATTATACTCCGGTGGCCTGTGCACAGTGAGAGAGTTGCTGCCGAAGGTCTTAGCGCGTTTCAGACCTCGGCGTCTATTTTAATAATCACGGCGTAATTAATCCATGAGCCGTGCGGCGCCGTCAACAATTGAAGTGCAGCAGACAGTCACATGCGATATTATGTTACAAGGTGAACCAATCTATAATCAATCGCTTTTTCTTCTGTTTTTTTCTAGTATCTGTGAGGCAACGTCTACGTGGCAGAATGTGGTACACGAGGCTTGCAACCCAAAAGACTGCCGGTGGAAGGACCAAAAAGTGGCAGCGATAATTCTGGTAAGCACATAAAAAAGATAGAAATGGTTTGATTGGCAGTTTTGCAAAGCTGACAAAATCACTTGACATCGCGGTTTCTAGTGATGCCTTATTTTTCATAAGCTACCTGAATCACTGAGAGGACCATTTACCCAAAGAAGGTGGAGCTTCCGGCCCCTGCGGATGCTCTGGGTACACAAGTGACAAGGCTGAAAATATGTAATATATGGCACGACCGTATAGTTCTAAATTTTTAATATGGCCTCTGTGTTACTGCTTCGGGGCACAAAAGCCTGGACAGAACAGTTATTTTATTTAGAAATGCTGATGATACTGTTGTGGTGTCTGCTACAAATGATGTCAGATCAGAATGGCGTTCATAAAAACTAAATTTGGCAAAAAAAAGTGATTTCTGGCTGGGAATGGAGAAGAATCCATCATGAACGAAGTGATTTCCCGTTGGAAAGTGGTGCACAATCCAGCAAGAAAACAATAAATTTCCAGCCAGAAATCTTGTAGGACCAGCAAGAATAAAGCAATCTCCAGCTGGTAAAGCTACACCATTCTGGCTGGAAATAATAGTATTTCCAAAAAGAAAAGGGTGATTTCCAGTGAGAAGTGGGCATTTTTCCAGCTGGGAATGGTGCGATTTCCAGCCAGTAGACGTGTCATTTCTGGCCGGAGACGAGCCTGGAAATTTCGATTTCCAGCAAGTGGTTCCGGCGGACACCTCACTCCAGTCCAGGCTGGAAACGATTTCAGGCTGGAGGACTGTTTCATAACACAGCCGGGACTGGAAATCATTTCCAACTGGGCGTGTTTCCACGGCGGCCTATCAAGCCCCTCAAGAAACGAAAAAATAGTTTCGGAATCCAAAACTAGGTCCCTCGCGTAATGCCGACGTCACAACAGTTACGCCATCGGGACACGGTGGAAGCTGTTTATATTTTGGACTTTCAATCATGTCGCATGGGAGAGATTTGTATTTAAGCAATGTTTGTCTAAGGTAAGGGGCTTTGATTTTTATTCCTTCGGTTATTTTGGAATCAAAAATCTCTGTTAAACTCTATTTTGGCAGGCACATTGATACTTTTTTGGCAGAGGGGGTCGGGGGACGTAAAAACCGAATGGCAATTTCATTCCAGCATAAGACAAGACAAACGATCAAATGCGACTTGTACTAATTCGGCACTTGGGCCCACAGGATGGGTTGCCACGAAAACAAGAAAAAAAGTTTTTTTTTTTAATTCTAAACATTTGGTGTCTTGTAGTGCCCCCAGCGCTTGTCAGCCCGCAAATGATGCTTTATTGACTGGTAAACATTTTAAGAAAAAAAAAACTAATTGTCCCGCTAAATTGTGTGCTTTGTGACGTCAGTGAGGACGTGTTCTGGAAAGGTTCCTCAGACGGAAGTTAGTATGTCGACAAAGCTGCTAAGAACTGCTGTCCGCCTTCATAGGTGGCGCCACAATACCGCTCAGAGTATTATCTCTAATGGCGGTGAGATGTTTGAGTGGCGCACCCTGGCTCGTGCCGCTGTCGTCTACTACACTCCGCTTGTGAGGGTCAGCAGGGCCTGAGCTAGAAATCCCCCGCTTTGATGCTTTAGTGCATTAAATAGCGTATTTCTAGTAATTCAGTTATTTTTTCCAGCTTCTGACATATATGAATAATTTCAAGCTGTATCCTCCACAAGTTCGCAACACACGAGGAGAGAAAGAATAACTTTCTTCAGAGCATCGGTAAGAAGATCGTGTCTAACTTGTCCTTTCTAGCTTATTCGCGAGGTTCAGCGCTAAGAGATCGTCGATAAGTATTCAAAATGCGTAGGCTTCCCTACAATATTTTTGTGATGCTCTTATGAAGACTCAACAGTCTAATGCTACGTACTAAGCAGCGGACCCCTACACGAGCATCGCATAGCAGGAAATAAAACGGCTGTCTGCTATTTATTTCGTTGTTGTGTACTTGTATCAGATGAATGCTTTTCTTCTGTGCCCAGATGTTTGGGAGGCTTGCAAAGATCATGCGGATATTTTCTTCAGGCTGTATGGCATACATTCTCTTCTTCACAAATTAGCTTTCGATATGGCTGCGTGCAAGAAGGTGCATATTCGCAGTGTGCGTTGTTTACTCAAATGCAAACACAATGAGAAGGTCTGTGCTAAGCCACCACGATAGCGCCCAAGACTTGAAGTACTTGAAGGCGGCTTTTGTGCTCCGAATTTCTATCGTGACCTTCGTTATCATAACGAACTGCACTCTCAACCCGAACAATTATGACATGATTACGGCGTTGAAGGCTTGATATACTCGCTAACGAACGCAATAAATCGTATACGTGCATATATTACAAGAATCGAAACCGATGAATATTTCCAAGCAGCTCTTTATTGTTTTCCAACGCTTCCAAGCGTAAACAACAAATCCCGGTGTCCTCAGGATGGCGTTCTAGGGATTGAAGATAATTATACTCTTACTCTCCTGTCCTGGAGCGAGGACCCGACCGTCTAATCAGCTCGGTTTTACTGTTAAATAAAGTTTTCTCCTCTTCCTTCTCCTCCTCCTCCTCTTGAGTGCAGTTTTGCTACAACGCATATCTAAATATGAGGAAGATATTGTTGTGGGAAATGTACCGAACTATCCCTCCAGATCTGAAAAAAACATTGTGTTACTGTATCGTTACCGTAGACGGGACTCGTTTTGCTCAATAAACATCCGTATACTGGTTAGAGGCCTGGTATAAGAGAGAGAGAGAAACTCTTTATTAAAGAGGAAAGTGCAGAGAGGTTTGCCGACATCAGTTCGCCGGCATGCTACTCTGCGGGGAAAGGAGGAGAGGGAAAAAGGTAGTAGGTGTAGTGAAGAAAAGGAGAGTAGTAGTAGTGAAAAAAAATAAAAACCAGCACGCGCCTATATACACAGTGGGTTATTTGGAACGGCACCTACAGTTTTTGCAGCCCATACTGCATGTCGGCGTACTTTCATGCCGTGACAACGTAAAGTAATGTGATACAATACTTTCGAGCGTTCGACAAGGTTGCAAACACTGTTTTACCGGGAATCGTAATGCCTTCTGCCAAAGTCGACAGCCCCGAAGGCGAGGAATTTGTTTTGGTTTTGTATTTTTACTGTTGTTGGTTGCTAGCAGCTGGCTGTTCCCTTTGTTCGAAAGACTGCTTAATACAGAAGCTGACGCCTAGCTCCGACTCTTCGCGCTCCGCACAGGACCGGCTTCGCCAGGAATGGGGCGACGCCGGCAATGCTTCTTCTGTAGCGGTATCCAAAACTATACTTTAACTAACACCTTGAGCTAGTGCTAGTGCATGCGATTTTAAGCCTATTATTAGAGTTTTAATAGTCCGTCTGTTCCGTCGTGTGCGTAGTTACCGTGTTGACCGGGACCCCTATGGGCACTTGAACATTCGTCGCGGTAGGCGGATTAGTTCCGCGGGCCGGCCTTCGCCATGGCCGCGCGTTCGCCACGGTGCGGGCATCGCCTCCTGTATTTTTGAGGTGATGGGTGGGGGGCACCTCCTCTCCCTTCCTTCTCGCCCTTCCGCGCGCGCAGGCGCAGTCGCGTCCCAGTCAACCCGGTAACTACGTACAGGACGGAACAGACGGACTGCTAAAACTCTCTACTGTAATAAAAAGTTACGGACAAGCATCAGACGCGGACAAGCATCAGACGCCAACCGAACGCAAAAAAGCAGCAGGGAGAGCGAGCTCGAGTGAAGCAGACGAAAAATGCGAGAATCCCTAAACAGACGTCACGGAGGCGCGCTTCGCAGGGCCGCCCGTGGTCGCGCTCACCGCCAATACCACAGCGCAACAGGGGCAGCTGCAAACACGGCTTTTTATGGAATATTTATGCCATAGAACCTCCCCGTATATAGCGTGCTTAGCCAATGATAGGCGACTGCCGTGCGAAATTTCGAACGGTAATTCTCACGGTTGCCTGCCGGGATAATAAACACTACCTTTACTTTATGGCTGCCATTGGTTACTCTCGCCTTAATTTTTCAATTCTTTTTCTGTCGTTTATGAAACCAAAACTCTTTCCAACCGGTCTAAATGATCTTTTCTGAGCGCCTCATAATTAAATAAGAATTCTTTTTATTTTCGCTGCCTTCTCTGATTGGCCGATCCCCTGTTTGAGTATGTCCATACCTAAAGTCACAACAACAACAGCAGCCACGGATTCACGCGCAAAAAGACAAGATAAAGAATCGCCGCGTGCCGCAGGCTTGAGTTCCACACTTCAACTTCTATATGCACCGTGCTGGTATCACCTCCTCTGGTCGTTGTGCTCTTTGTGACGGGCCTGAAACCATAGAGCATTTTTTTCTTACGTTGCCACGGTTTCTCTTTGCTACTTCCGTTTGGTGCCATATCGCTGGGGTTTACACACAGGAATTTGGTTGCAGCCGTCCACACCTACGTCTCAGAGACAAGGCGCCTACCCTGTTAGCCGCTCTTCGTGAGTTTATTTGCGCTCTGCACAGGCAAATGAAGAGCCTTTTCTTCCAAATTCCCGCATAGACTTTTCTTGCAGATTCCCGCATAGTGCGCACTTTTCTTCTACAAATTCCTATTTTTGTTGGGCGATATTCAAAAAAAATTCTCTAAATCTTAGTTTCCTAAATTGGGAACATTAGCCCCAATAAAGCTCCCGATCCTGGCCAATCCCCCGAAGTGGGTATGCGCCACACACAAAAGAACAACAACAACAACAACAACGGAGCGGCTAGCAGTTCAACTACACCTCTTCGGGACCCCCGCCTGACCTGCCTTGACCCAAGAACAGTGTCGCCAGCGTAGACTTGTGGTGCTGACGCATGCGGGCAGCGCCATGGGGTCCGAAGCCGCCACGACCACCACCGTAAACCCTCAGATGCTGCCGCAGAGCAGCGAGCCCTCAGGTGAGCTGTTGGAACCTTGCGCGTTGAGCCTTTGTCGACATATATGGGGCAGCACTTAATGAGGTATCGGTGTATGCAGCTTCGTTTACTCGTTCGAAGCAAACCGACACCAGTGTCGCTAACAATAATTAGTCCACCGTGCGCTGGCTTCCCTCTGCTCATCATGCGTACAGCACTTCGGCCTTCTCCCACATATAGGACATACAGAGGCTTGGCACATGAAGGTATATCTGCTCCCCGGAGGTACGAATACTCAGGAGGTTCCCGGACGTCACTTTTTGCGAAGCCGCTCCCACCATGCTGGCATGCGTACCAGCCACACTCGCATTCTCCGCAGCTACTTTCCTTCAAGGAGCAGCTGGTCGTTCACGCGAACGGCGTATGAAGCTGAAGGCGATGCGAAATCTGTCGGTAGTCGACCGTATCAACCAAGTAACACTGCAGGACATCCTCGACGAAAAAGATTTCGCTTAGGCCACACTTTCCGCTTTGCATTGGGTACACTTGGGGCCTCTTCTGAGTATTTTTTTCCGCCATGACCTGTTGCTTTAAGGTGTCATTGAAACGTGCCTGGCATCGGCGCGCGTCCAGGGGGCCTGATGAAGACGGCCACGCTGACCCGGGACGAGGGGCTTCCTGGCTGCAAGGCGCAACGCCGATTTGCCACATGCATCGAGTTTCTCATGCCCATCAGCCTGCTGCCTTTCCTCTTATTCAACCAGGTACACATCCGCCCATTGGCATCGAATTGGCCTCGTTCAAGACCTTGCCGTGTATACGGTGTTGCCTTGCGTTCTAGCCCTTGCGAGAAAGACGGTGTAACGACATTAGGCAATGAAGGATGGAGTTCTTTATAACCAGCTAGCATCAAACCGTCATGTGCAAGCAGAGTTACGTGCGACCACTGTATTAGAGTAGAAGCTTGTATCGTCGCGACGGCGACGGCCCCGAAGGGCTCAACAGAGACAGACGCTCGCGTTGAAGGGTAAATCTAAAGAGAGCTGTGTTTAAAAACGGCGCCACTTTTTTGTAACCTCGTAGTAAACCCCTGGTGGTAAACCACCGAAACGCTGACATCCAAAATACCCGATACTACAAATCTGAAACACCAATTTGAGGATTCGAGAGGACGACGCGATTCGTCGTTCTACCGCATAGTACGCTTAGGGGCGTGTACGATATATACTGCTGCTTACCGATGCGTACGCTTAAAATATTCGTTACTTGTTCTAGACCTACTGAGGATGATTCAAAACCGTTGCGCCATTTATACGACATATTGCAAATGCCAACCTGGTGAAGAAACTCCCTTCGCATTAGTACTTTGCATGCACGTAGCGACGCACTGGCGCGAGAACGTAAAAGCACGAAATTTTCCGCTGGGGGCATTTTCGCATAGTTTACGCGATCGCCAAGCGGGACGCAGACATTAGCATTCCCGACTCGGTGGGGCGGGTGCCATAATGGCAAGTACAGCGGCGGCGGACAGAAAGGCCTCCTGCTAATAACTATAGCCTCATTTCTGTGTCCACACATAGAATAAACAGACGCACGCCTAATATTTTGCAAAGCAATATTGTCGGTGATATAGTGCACCCGCCGATGCAAATCGGTGGCGTGTTCACAGATCAGTCAACCCGGTTACCTGGAAAACCTTTCTGGAAGCTAGCAGCACCCCTTCTTTTTAGCGAAATTCCACCCTTGGGAAGTCGAAGCATCAATATATTTTTCACCCATACGCGTATGGTCAATGCACTTTTTCACAACGGATTCTAAAAGCTCTAGCAAAAAGCGACCCACTGTTTTAGAAAAGCCAGTGGGAGCTTAATGAGAGCCGATGAAGTGGGTTCTAAAGAAAGGTCTGTTCGGAGCCCACGAGAGAGACGACCGACCCGTTCAGCAGCAAGAATGGAACTCTTTATTCCCGACAGCCTAGGAGCACGCGCTCCACGACAGGCGCTCTCGCGCTCTCGTTCACACGTGTCAGAGTGGCCAGCGGCCCCTACATCTCCCCTCTGACTATAACAAAGGGATACACTCGAACGCTATAAATTCAGTCTTTGCGGGGGCCGGACCACTCGGCCAGATCTCGTGCGATAGCTACCTGGAGACCGCGCCGAATCAGGAGCAGAAACTGTCCCAGAAGTTGGCGATCTCCTCGTACTCTCTTCTTTCTCGTGTCCCGTCCACTCTTCTCCCTCGTGTGGCGCCGAGTCCTGCGTCGAGTCGGGCTGAAACCGTACCAAGTGGCGGCGGTTTCTTTGCACGACACCCCTTGGTGTTTCGACCACGAATGAGCGAGGCCTTTGAGCTGCGCTGAGGAGTGTCGTCGGGCAGTTTAGGTTCTTCACCCATACACGGTCACCTGCCGTTAGAGGCGGCAACGGACGAGCGCCGTGTCGAGAGTTGAACGCCTTGGCTTGTTGGGCTTTGTAGGCAGCATCCCTATCCTTGAACTCCCGATGACTTGGCGTATGTGGACTCAGGCGTTCTGCAAGACTCGGAGGTCGTGTCTGAAGATTGCGTCCCATCAGAAGCTGGGCTGGGGAAAATCCGAATGGTCCCGGTGTATCACGATAGGACAGAAGTGTCGGGTACGGGTCATTACTTTTTTCCAGAAGGTTCTTTACCGTCCGTACCATGCGTTCCGCCTCCCCATTGCTTTGCGGGTACCGCGGGTTGCTGGTTTCATGGCGAAAACCGTACGTTTGAGCAAACTTTGCAAACTCGTTTGATGAAAATTGGGGTCCATTGTCCGTCCGAACGACATCAGGGATCCCGTGCCGCGCGAAGCAACTCTTAACCGCGTTTATTACTGCTACGCTAGTCGTGGAAGTCAGGGACACTACTTCGGGAAACCGCGAGTAGTAATCTACAGCGATAAGGTCTTCACGGCTTTTGCAGTGGAATAGGTCCATCACAAGATGTTGCCACGGACGATCCGGTGTCGCTGTAGGCATGAGTGGTTCGGGGTTCACCACTCTGTTGGTTGCGCACTGTTCGCAGCTTGTAACCATGTGTTCAATGTGCATGTTGCACCCAGGCCACCAGACACTTTCTCTTGCTCGTTCCTTGCACCGGCGAAGTCCTTGATGTCCATCATGAAGGAGGGCCAGCAAATTGGCTCGCAACGCCCGAGGGATAACTAGGCGGCGGTCAAAAGTATAATTCCATTGAAAGTGCTCAATCTTGCCCTTTGCTTACAAAATGGCATGAGGTGAACTGGAACCTTGCTGTTGTCTGGTCAGCCATTTTCTATGAAACCACTGGCTGCGAGGCATTCCTCGTCGTGGAGCTGGGTTTGTCGAATCTCTTCAAGGCAGCTTGCTACTGGTGTCGAGAAGCATTTGTGGACATCTCCAATAAAGTGTTCAACAGCATTTACTAATTGGGGGGAGTGGTATCGCAGGGAGCTCTGGACAGTGTGTCTGCCGTTGCCAGCAACTTCCCGGCACATACTTTACTTGAAATTGGTATCGCATCAACTTTACGCGTGGCATGGCTGAACACTTCTGACACCATGTTCGGAGACCACGAGAGAGACGACCGACCCGTTCAGCAGCAAGAATGGAACTGTTTATTCCAGACAGCTTCGGAGCACGCGCTCCACGTCAGGCGCTCTCGCCATAGTATTTCTTTCTCTATGCTCTCGCTCTCTCGCCCACACGTGTCAGAGTGGCCAGCGGCCCCTACAAGCACTTTTATCAAGATCTACGGCCAAAAGCAGGCGCAATGTTAAATGGCTGCACACTCAACGGGCCCCAAAAGAGCGGTTTTGTGCAATATCTCCTGTAATGACAGATGTCTACCGCCTGTAGTAGGTATACGCCAACCACTCGGACAACGGCGGCGACGCAGGGAAAAAGAAACACATTTATTTGTGAGCACAGTTAGTCGACGATGGTGGCCGCCGTCTTATCCCGCAAAATTACACCTAACTCTACTTCCCACCCATCTCTCGCCACCATTCACCATCTTAATTATGTGGGGATGCTCGAGAGATCCCTATGTAAAAATAACCCATTGCAAGCAGTGTAATTGACGTATTCATGCGAGGTTGTGGCCGTTACTACACCAGGGTGGCCAATCCTGCTCTGGTGAGGGAGTGCATTACCGGCAATGGTCGCCGGGGTCAGGCCGCACCCCAAGCCCCTTTGTGCAATTCCATCAATACGCGTTTTTTTTTTTCTCTTTAAAATCCGGTGGGAATTGTCTGGCACCGGGATTCGAACAACGGTCCTTCCGCACGCGAGGCGGATGCTCTAGCTCTACGCCATCGCGGCATGCCAAGTTGTGACCCCAGATCCCAACCATGAGGCAGAGATAATTAGAAGGATAAGAATGGGGTGGGGTGCATATGGCAGACATTCTCAGATAATGAATAGCAGCCTACTAGAGTCACTCTAGGTTTCTCCGTCGTGTGAACCCCGCTTTAAGGGTAACAGAGTGGATCCCTAGAGAAGGCAAGCGTTGCAGGGGGCGGCAGAAAGTTAGATGGGCAGATGAGATCAAGAAGTTTGCGGGGATAAATTGGTCACAGTTGGCACAGGACCGGGGTAATTGGAGAATAATGGGAGAGGCCTTTGCCCTGCAGTGGGCGTAGATAGGCTGATGATGATAATGAAGCAGTGGGAGAAGGCGTTGTGCTGCCCAGTCCAAAGGGCTCAAGCTTCACTGGTCTCCCGGGCGGCCGCGGTCGCGACGCAGGAGGGCGTCAGCGTCTACTGCCTCTTGCTCACCCTGGCGGGCCTCCTGGGCTACCTGCTGCCGCCGCCCATCGCGGCCATGCTGCCCGTCGCCATCCTGCCCCTCAGCGACGTCTGCGGGGCCGACCAGCTGGCCGCCGAATACCTCGGCGTGAGTGAGGTTTCTCTTTGCCGTGGTATGCAGTTGTTGCCGTTCCAATGCGGCAGTACCCTTACAACTGCCGTTTGTGCTGGCGTAACGCATTGGCTTCCCAAAATTGGCCGCGGAATCATCAACTCTGATAATGGCGTGGCCTCCTGCAATAAACATACAATGAAACATTGGGAGGCCCTTGCAGTCTGCGGTCTAGAGGCTTGAATGAAAAAAAATACTGGATACTAGGAGAGTAACAACTTCTATTGCTTCCGGGGCGTTATAGTATAACCCGGGGATACATTACATAAGCGATGCACTCAGATGGGCTGCGCGCTATTCCCCGCGCTGCAGTGACCTTCGCAGTAAAGCGTACTTCGGCATTTTCGAGCTCCTTCGTAGTTCATGCTCTGTTAGGTCTCGCTTCAGACACATCCTTATAAGCACCATCTTTTAAGCTCTGTAGAGCCGTAAAAGTCACAGCGGGACCGTCGTATACGATCCTGTACATTTGTCCATTTGTATATATACGCTAGAAACTCATGAAGATGTTTCGATAAAAGATGGCGAATACAACTTTGTTTTGTAGCAGGTAACTTTTGCCAGTTATGTTCCAGCAAGTCAGTTTTGCGATACCAAATTGAAGGTAATGTTCACTCGCAACCATCTATGCATAAGGCAAAATCACTGCGTAATTCGCAGACTAATAAGTCATTAAGCCACATCGCCCCTCTGCTCTGTGAGACAGACGAGGTTTATTATGTTGGTTTCATGTATGGAAGAACCTGAATAGCGCCGCCGTCGCTGCTTTAAAGGAGCTCTGAAGGCAAATAGCAAGTTGGTTTCAAACGAAATCCTGGCCTTCCCGTAGCCGTTTAAGCGTTGATTCGGTGCCCAGTTATGCCGTAATTGTTGCTAAGACATCGCTAATCAAACGCTAATCAAGCGTGACGCAAACAGCGAGAAGAAAATGACGGTATAGAATATAGCGGTATAGAAGCAATTGAATGGAACATTACCCCGTACGGAGCGCTTTCTTCAGTTTCGATCAAATCAGTCGTGCTTTCCCGAACTCTTACGTCCTTTGCAGCTCCGCACCACTAAGCAAAATGTTCCTCCATGCGACCCGTGATCAGCATTGACGCTTTATTGAAGAAAAACATATCGTCATTTTGAGGCCCCGCGAACTTTAGCGCCAAACCAAGCGCTCGTGCTTAGCTCGCACGCTTCCTCAAAAAGTGGTACCGCCAGTAGCGCCATACAGCGGCATCCAGAAAAGATGTCACGCACGCCAGACGTTTTAATCACTTCCGGTGCAAGTTGCGCGGTATAGACAATTGCGGCGGCGCCTGTCTTTACGTTTTCGCCATTTGGTATTCTCGGTGAGCTAATGTATCGATCTAGAGCAACTTGTATTTTGACGGTAGTGTCCCTCTAAGGTGCTCCGATGGACATCTGGAATTGCCAGGGCTTTCGACAATGATGATAGTGCTGAAAAACTACGGATTCTGTCGTATTTGTCTCAAACCTATTTGTGTTTTTGTAAACAGAGCACACTCGTCTCCCAAAAAGAAACTAACGGATTGTAAGCGCATACGTTAAAAAAGAGAAACAAGACGTGCTAGATGTTTTTCTTAGCGTACAACCCATAGAATACGAGAATGTCTCAACTTTACAAGGACGTGTGGCCGGCAACGTCAGCCGACTCCAGAATATCGCTTTTCCATACAGAAACATTTAAACAGCGGAGTGGTTGTTGGTAGAACCTTTTAGTCCGTCTGCTCAGTAGGTCGTGCATCACGCAGGGGTATACGAGCAGGTTCCCAGGACCGCTGGTGGCCTCTATCAATGAGCGTCGGAACGGCCTCGCCGGCAGTTCCTAGACCCACCGATAGAGGGCACAGAGGTCTCGCACGGGCGGGTTCCTCTCCCTCCAGGGAGCCTCCCGACGCTGACGTTCAGCTGCCGATTTCATTGCGTGACCTGTAGAATTTGCGCGGCGACGGCGCTGCCGTTCTCGGGCGAGCGCCTGTTGTCGTCTGAGTGAACAAAAGAGAAGCACAGCGCCGCTGTTTTAGCAGATTTCACACTAGGTGTAGCTGGGTTTAATCTTTACAGCGAAGCTTACTACGCTCACTAATGGCGCCGAAAAGCGGAAACGCGCAGCAGAAAAGCCAACTTTACACAGTGGGTTTCACAAAACGAAGATGATGATAGGCGAACGCACATCAATCGTCTCAAGAAACAAATGCTTCCCGTGGCTGGAATCGAAACTGGGTGCTTCACCTTATGAAGCCAACGTCTACCCGTTATCGCCATTCCGACATAGACGAAGCAGTTCGTATTCTGGTCGTTGACTTTGACTTAGGTTGCATTGGAGAAAGCTTCGCGTTTTTAGCGATCTCTGTCTTAAGAAAGTGGCTTTGATTTGTAACTCTCTCGCGCGGCCCATTAGATATTTATATTTATCGATACTTACGAAGCAAGAACCGCAGCTGTGGTCAATATATCTCCGCTATGAAACGCACTGCAGCGCGAAGGTTGACGAAGACCTAGAGAGCTCACTGGAGAAGCGGGCAAGTTTCTCAACAACATATTCCTCGGCACCGTATCTCCGCAGCACCCCGTTCTGGTGGCCTCCCTGGTGTTCGTCATCTCCATAGTAGGCGACGAGACCACCGTGTTCTTCCGGCTCTGCCTGTACGCGCTGCAGCGGTACGCCCTGCGGATGCAGGTGCTCTTCCTGTACCTGCAGACGCTCGTGCTGGCGCTCAGCACGGTACTGCCCAGCGCAGTCATCGTACCGTTCAGCAGAGTCTTCGTCGAGCGCTTCGTCACCACCATCCACAACGAGACCATCTGCAGCGACCAGCAGCGCAGCAGCATTGTCTTCTGCCCGAGCCTCCGCGCCCGCGCAGGCAGCCTCCACTTGCTGAGGAACCGCTCCGGTAGCACAGGAGACTTCGTCAGGAGAGGCAGGAGCGTGGTTGGGGTCAGCGACACCACCGCCGCCTCCTACGGCCCCCCCATCAGCTCCGACGGGTCTGCCGGAGGCGTGGCGATGAAGCGACGCGGGTCGCTCCCCCTCCGGCCGAGACGCGAATCACTTGCGACACCGGGCAGCTACCCGGTATGTTCGCCTTCCTGTAATGAGTTGCTTCTCAGATATCCTTCTGGAGTTCAGCCGTTCTTGAGGGCGAAGAACAACACAATGCAGGGAATGCTTTAACGGTTAATGTCGGGAGTAAGTAAACAGGATGCATCGCTTTGGTTTTCGCAAACAGCGCTGTCGCCTGTTTAGCTCATGTCCAGAAATGGCAAAATTAATTTTAAAAAGTAATTAAATTACATTACTCATTACTTTCCTAGAAATATGTAAAATTTAATTGAAGTAGATTAGAAATTCCAAGTGGGTGCAAATCTAATGACATTACATTACTATTATTTTTCAGATGTAATGAAATACTTCAAAATTACTTTAACAAAAAATCGTCACTCGGTCACTACGAACTCATATACTAGTTATTTAGACTCATATACATATACACTGCCATCTCAAAAATATTTGTTTATACGCCAACTTATGTACACTGTTACAGTGCTATTCACTGCAATGTTAGATATCTTTATTCCATCTCAGAAAGAACTGCGATTCAAAGTTGGCATCGGAAAGATGTCCCCGCTTGTACGTGTGTGTCTTTTGCCATGCTAAGAAGACACTCCGCCGTCGCGGATGAGGGCAGGGTTGTGTAGAACATAATGAAGAACTTTTTCATTTTCGGGTGTTCTTCGATAACAGTAAGATCAGCGATGCCGCTGCTTCTCCAACGCTCGAGTTCATCGAGCCAAACTAATTGGAAAAGTAATGATTAACTTCTATGAAATTACTGGCCTGAAATAATTTATTACATTACTAAAGTACCAACACTCAAAAGTAATTCATTACATTACTCATTGCAGCAAAAAGTAATTTAATTACTGTACGTTCATTACTGCCACGTCTCCTCATGTCCTCCGATGAATAGGGAAGAAATGCTTCTAAGCGCTTCATTATCGCGCACGGAACAGCGCCAAGCTACGAAAAGAGCATCATTAGGTTTTTTAAAGCGAAGCTTTACTACTTTCGTCGACCGATTTCGTGGAGGGTGCGCAAATGACCTTTTGACCGGAGACACACCCAAGGCGACACACCCTTCGAAGCGCATCGCATGATACCCCGGGCCCGCTGTTGGCGCCTGTGGGCGCCGACAGCGGTCGCCACCGTCGCTGCGGCCGAGGCAGCCAACCAACCCCGCAGCCTCCCATGCATGCGGCGCCATGCGTTGTTTCGGGCAACGTGCCTTGCGTCGCGACCGCCGAAGAGAATGGTGCGTTCGCCATGAATGAACGCCGCGTTCGCCTTGCATCCGCCCGGAGCGTTGCACGGAACCGAACGGCTTTGAGATGTTGTCGGCAATGCAGCTAAATCAGAGGTTTAACCAAGCGAAACCAAGACTCAATCAGACTAAGCCAACCTTTTGATTCGCATATCCAAGGTTAGCTCAGCTAAGCCGCAGCCATTTTTTTTCGTTCTGTAAAGGCCCGTTCACACTTGCGACAAGAGCGACGTCGCGCAGCGACGCGACTGGAGCGACCGCCACTCTCGGTGTTCACACTTGCCAGCGACACGGGCGACGACGACGACCGTATTTTTGCTTTTCTTGTTATTGTTTCTCGCTTAGAACGAGACTTCACGGGAGTTTCGGTTTCAAGGTCTCGGAGTATCGCGAATTTCGCGAGGGTTCGCAGGTGTGTCGGCGCCAAAGCGGCGTTTTGAAGCGGCGCGCTTCTTGCGTTTTGGTCGTCGTTTGCTGGCCCAGCGGAACGCTGTTTCTGTCTCTTCTGGCCCATCATTTCGCCAGAATGGATTTGGCGGAAGAAGAGCAGATCACGCTGATCTTACTTTCCACCTGCATGATGGAGCTACATGAAGTTATGCAGGAACCGCCGAAAAAAAAAAAACGACGCTACTGGGTGCGTCCATGCCTCCAAGAGCGCGATAGGTTGGGCCAAGGGAACAACCTTTTGCCGCTCCTTCGTTCCCGTGACGTAGAGTGGTACAGAGAGTAAGTTCTTATCAGAGATTTCGTTTTCTGGTTATTACTTGCTATGTGACAAACTTAAAAGTCTCCTCTATGGTTTCATGCCCTCTTTCCAGCTACTTGCGGATGGCCCCGCAAACGTTTGACTCGCTGCTCAAGCTTGTGAGCCCCCGCATTACAAAGCGGGACACGCGGTTTCGAAAAGCGATAGCCGCAGAGCACCGCTTGGCGCAAACCATCAGGTAACGTCCATGGTCTGACGAAATTTGTAAAATTTATAGAACTGCACAGGTGCGACGAGATTTCGGCGTGTGTCGAGATTTCGGCGCACGTTAAAAATCCCCAGGTGGTCGAAATTAATCCTGTTTATTAAAGCTGTTTATATTACTACAAAAGCTACCCTGAGATTTACTGTAATGCTTTGCATTGAATTCTTTTCTGCACAGATTTTTAGCTGCAGGAGAGACGCTGCGGTCGTCTTCGTTCAATTTCTTGACCGGCCGATCGACCTCCTGCCAGCTAATTTCAGAGGTATGCCAGGCCATCTGGGATATCGTCGGTCCCCTGTATGTTGTGCTGCCTTCATCACCGGCTGAGTGGAAAAAGGTAAGTTAGTAGCCGTACTTGCGTTATGCACAACCACACCTTGAGATGCATTTTTGTAAATTTTCTACATAGTATATGTGAAATAACTGCACAATGTGCATAATTGTTTTCTTCAGGTTGCTGAAGACTTCGAGGAGTTCTGGAACATGCCCCATTGCCTAGGGGCAATGGATGGCAAGCACATTAACATTGAGTGCACGGACAACTCGGGCAGCTTGGACCACAACTATAAGAAAGTTTTTAGCAAGTCCATGCTGGCTATTAGCGACGCACATTACAGGTACCGGTTTCTCAGTAGTGCTACTATTACAGCGCCTTGCGTGCACAGTTGGGTGGGGGGAAGAATTTAGAAGTAAAAACATGCCCGTAAAAAGTAGAGAGTGTTGCAAAGACCCCGATATTTCACATCTTACTGTTATCTAACTCATTCAGTTTTTTGTTGGTTACCAGCTGCCGCTTCCAGCAAAGCAATAATAAAAGCATACCTCTAACTTATACTGGCAGAAAGCCTACAAGTCAATCATGCCATGTATGAGCTGATGTGTGCACTTTTCAAGCCCAAAATTGGCAAAAAAAGAAGTCTGCCTGCCTGAATAGTCTCTTAACTCAACATTGATCGCACTTATCTACCACCTAAATAAACCAGAGGTGGGTAGTAAATAAATAAAAAGCAGGTATATAAACCACAACCAGAGATCGTAAACAGTCGAGAGAAGCGAGTCCTCATGTTGGACAGATAATTTTTACCATTCATATGTCTACTTTCATGCACCAGGTTCCTATACGTGGAGTTCGGGCACCACGGCAGTGAGTCGGACGGCGGTATTTTTGGCCGCAGTGAGTTCCATATAGCTCTGGAAAGAGGAGAGCAAGGACTCCCAGCTGACACACCACTCTGTGGCATTGGCAATACGCCGTATTTCTTTGTGGGGGATGAGGCCTTCCCCCTCAAAACGTACCTGATGAGGCCGTACTCAAGAAAGAGTAAGTTCTCACGTCTGTTCTGGTATAGTAGAATGCTTCAACGTTCCTATGTAAACGTGTACAAGTATCTAATGAAATATGGCTATAAAGCGTGCAGTCAGCGTGGTGAAACCATAAGGACAATTAAATGTAATGTATGCTACAATACACAAGTATGCAGAAGGCCTCACAATTGTTGCATGCGCTGCTTTCCTGATTACAGGTTTGCTGCCATGTGTGCAGCTAATCTACAGTTAATTTGCTGTCGGACGGGAATTTACTGTGTCCAGGATAGTGGCTGCTAGAAGAAGCATGCAGTGTACTCCAAATATCAGCGTGGTACCAGCCACCTCCACCTGATTATTTCGTAAAATTCTGCCTTTGTTGTTTTCTAGGCCTGCACTCAGTCGCTGGTGACGTTGGCAGCAGCCAACAGCTCACAGAAGTCGAAAAGAAGAGAATTTTCAATTATAGGTTGAGTAGGGCACGCCGCATCATTGAAAACACATTCGGAATTTTGGCGCAAAGGTGGCGCATTCTTCGACGGCCGTTCAAAGCCAACGAAAAAAACATCACGAGAATCATAGGAGCCTGCGTTACACTCCACAACTTCCTGATGTCGGAGCCTGCTGCCTTCCGCACGGTATACTGCCAATCAGGCTTGACTGACCATGAGGACTGGCAGGGACGACTAGTTGAAGGCAGTTGGCGCAATGAGGACAATAATAATGGTGCCTTGCAGGATCCCCCGACCACCTCCCACCGCTCTACAAGGTATGATCTTCAAGTACAGTTTTGTTGTGACGAATGCTAATAGTGCCGCTGTGAAAAGTTTGGTTTGTGCTGAACGAGGGAATCGTAAAATTACAATTACGATCTTTCTTTTTGTTTCATTTGATCCAGGGCTGCTTACAACATGAGGGACAAGCTGTGCAAGTATTTGGTCAATGAAGGGCAAGTTCCTTGGCAAGAGGCCATGATAAGAAGCAGCAAGGCATAAAGAGGCAAGTTGTTTTTAATGGAAGTTTATTTGAAAAATTGAACATAAACATTGCACGCATGGTAATAGTACAAAATGGTTTGTGACAGGAACACGTAAAAAAAGGCAAAGTAGAAAAATTAGTGGCAATATAAGCATGAAGACATTAAGTTAAAGTACAAGGAACTAACGAAAGCAAAAGACAAGAGTGTGCAAGAAAAATAATGGAATACCAGAAAAAGAAATAGTAATACGAGACTGATTTCTTTTAGCATTGTAGTTCAAACGCCTCCTTCTGTGAGAGCCTCCATGACTTTGTTGTGTACTAGACTTTGCATTTGAAAAATTACTTCCTGTCTTTTAATTGGTGGCAAAGTCCGGATTTGTTCCGCAAGCGCCATGCACGAGTAGTGTACATGGTCATTTCGCTGCAGCGTTTCGTTGCGGAGGGTCTGGAGGTGGGTCAGGCAGGCAGCTGCCACTGTTGAAGGCAGCGTCTTCTCTGCTGTCTCTGGGCAACTGAAGCATTGAAATATATGTTACTGGTAATAGTTTCCGTATGAATAATTGTTATCTTACCTCTGTGCCTTCTTGGACAGCCTTGGGACCTTTCTTGGCCTGGCAACCCTTGGGTAAAGCAAATAAAAATAAGCTCTAATAAATACTTGTGCCAACCATTCGAGCTGTGCATAAACAAAAGGCAAATGTATTCCACGTTTTAACGTGAACTGTGTATATAAATACTCCACAATACTACTAGACATATTGTTACAAAATAAGCTTACCTTTCAGCAGCAGGGGATGGGCGTAGCTGTGGCCCGGTGCTCATTTGCACTGGCCCTGGGCTTTCATAGCTAAATAAAAAGAGACATTTTTTCCCTGTCATTTGTCCACTGGAGGTACAACTTGTTAGTGGTAATTTCTAGCGACTGTAGTTACCCATCAACTTCTCCTTCTGGGCTCCCACATTGCAGGAGGCCACTCCGCGTGCCCTCAATGTCCTCCATGAAGCCGTCGCTGTCATTTTCTGACACTACTTCGAAAGCAGCGAGCACTCCTTCTTCCATTTCAGCTGGTTGTCTGCAGTGGTACACAAAGTAACGTAATCAATCCAGTTGGCTGACTAGCACATGTGCCGACTGTGCTTGGGATGTACAGATGGGGACACAATATTCCGGTCATATTTTATAGTGTTTTTTCTTCTCATGACCTTTTTGGGTTGCCCAGTGTGCTTTGTGCAATACCGCATACTCTGAATGACCTTGTGGGTGCTTTGATAGTCGTGTACAAACACAAATGGTTGTACGGTACGTGAGGAATTGCTGAACATGTGCAATCTGTAGGAGATATGAATTTCTATGGTCAATGCTTTTTTTTGGAGGGGGGGTCTTTTTTTTTCCCCTGCTGTCTTCATTGTGCTCAGCATGTACACATTTATTGTGTGCTATCTGTGTTGTGATATTTTATAGAGTCTCTTTTTCTTCTCATGATCGTTTTCGGTTTAACTCACCATGTTAGTGCTTTGATATTCGTGTATATACACTAAAATGGTGAATGTTATCTGGAATAAAATATCGTGCCCCCGCCATGGCCACAAGTTCATCAAAAACATGCTACAATTTCCTGTGTTATAATTTACACAACCTTAACAAAACAAGCAATCAGTAGCACACCACTGCAACACTCCTCATAAACCACGTGTTGCTTTGGAGCAAACAACCTTCCTTTGATCTTTAAATGTGCATACGTCTTGTTACTTACCGCTGAGAGTTTGTGAATGTGATATTGGAGCATACACTGCAAAAGAAGTTTTGAAGTTTCAGTTAAAAAGTTGCAGGGTAACTTTTTCTATAGCAGCATGCACACAACAGAAAAAGAATGCAATTAATTATGTTTTGGAAAACAACATTTTGATGCATGCTCAGTGCACGTGAAATGCATGGAGTATCATTTACCACTCTTGCTTTGTTTTCCACTCTAATAAACATCCACCCCTCCTCCTTAAATACTTTGCTGCCGCAGAGATAATTTCTTGGGCACTAGTTTTTTTTTAAATTTTGGACACACTCCTTTGATAAGCAAATGTAGTTTCAACAGCAGCTGGAAAAAAAATCAATCAGAAGCTTACACTGGCTCTTCGGAAGACGGCTCCATAAGTTGAGTCATCTGCGTGAAATACTTCCACTTGACGTCCTTGATGTCCTTTGCGCCGTTTCCACTCTTCATGCCTTTTATCAGTTGCATTTTGAGTCTGCCGTATGTGTCCTTCAAATATTTAAACTTCTTTTGCACCGCTGCTCCTGCGGGAAAATGTGCTAAAATAAATTGCTTCCCCAGTGCAGACATGCAGGAAGCCATCACGAATTCACAACCTATATGGTGGTGTACTTTGTACATATTTGTTCTTACTTTACCAGTCCTGAATTTCAGTTTCGCGCGGCACTTCTTTAGCAGTACAATTGTTTTCCGTGTACAGACGCCAAGCTTAGCACGTGCACACAATTTTTCATTACACACTAGTAAACAATTTTCCACGGCAGCTTGGCCTCGCGGATCTAGTACTAGAATTTCGAAACAAGGTGTCTGAAATGTTATTTCTGTGCGCGGAACTAACTATACCCTGCTGGCGCAAAGCCACCCCCACAGAATAGCTGCCGGGCGCTCAAAAAATGCAAACACGTGTACGTACCACTCAGTCCGCCGAGGTCCTTTCCGATCTGTTCAAACAGTCGGTCCTTGTACTGGGTATTTTTATATTGTAGGTGCCCTTTATCGAACAGAATTGGGTGCTCTTTGATCATATCAATCATCATTTCAGTGGAGAACGACATCTCGCCTTCGGGCAGAACAGCAACGCGCGGTGGCAAATGCGAGTTCTTGCGGTGGACTGAACGTGCGCGTTCTGTGCTCCGGTATACGGAAGGACCACACAAGAGCAAAAACATTTTTGTGTTCACTTTATTTTGAGGGATTCCTTTCCAGAAAGTAAACCATCACCACATGTGAAAGCTCCATGCGCGTGCGTTGTGCCGAGCGCTTTTAGCTATGAACAGGACGGGAGAAACATAACCAACACCACATGTGAGCCTCGAAGGAGCACGGAGAGCCAGATGCATGTGGGCGTCACCTTCCCGGCGCGCAAGGCCAGCCGCGCGCTCGGAACGATCGTCCTCCTCACGCCGTTCGCGGAGGAGGGAGAAGGGTGCTTTGGCAGGATATGACGTCAGGAAATGTAGCCTTCTTCTTCCGTCGCAGCAGCGACGGCGGCGACAAAATTTGGTCGAGACCGATCGCTCTCGTCGCCGCGACAAGCGCGATGCCGAGCGACTGGAGCGACAGAAATCACGTCGCTCTTGTCGCTTTTGTCGCTCCTGTCGCAAGTGTGAACGGGCCTTTAGGCTTTTTTTAACAACGCGAATATTCGCCAAGCTATAGGCCACGACTGCGACGTAACATCGCGCATCTCGCACGACTCGCGCAGCACTGGGAAGTTGAGGGAATTCGACAGAGACAGCGCACTCGTGCACGCAGGCGCTCAAGTCTCGCAAGACCTCCTTCGCCCCGATCGACTTCTCACCCAGCGACAGCGATCCGCCCCACGTTCCCGTGCGGCGCATACGTTCCCTCAGTGCGCTGGTCAAGCCGCTGCCGCCGATTCTCAAGAGCAAGCTGCCTCCTACGCCTTCGGCCACACCGCCTCCCACGTCGCACCCGCCATCGACGCTGCCCCTCGAGATGTCGCGAAGAGGCACCTTCCCCATGCCCGGCGTGCTGTCCCTACCGTCCTCGCCTGAGAACGACGACTCGCCCGCGGCCGCAGTGGGGACGACCAGCCCGCCGGCCCCGTCCCCGAGCCCCGCCCGGAGAGGCTCGTTCAGATCTCCGTTAGAAGTAGAGATGGGCGCGACTTACACCGATGACGGCCTGCAGACGGGCGAGGTCACGCCAATGTGCGCGTCCCGCAAGCCGAGCTCTTGCAGCGCAATTTCGGAAAAGTTGCCGCTGAAGACGAAGTGGCCCGGCGCTCTGTCGTCGCCCTCGAAGAAGACTAGGGCGAAAGGCGCTGCCAAACGCAAACTCAGCCCGGACGCCCCGTCTCCGCTGCAGGAGTACGAGCTGTCCCTAAAAGCTCTGAAGGTAAGCTTGGAGTTAACGAGCAAAGTCAAAAACATTTAAGTTCAACGACGAGCACAGTTGTCTGAGGGATTGACAAAAAGGTATCAGAATTTACTGAAGCCCCCTCCTCCCTCATGGCATGTCCGTGTTCATAGAAGATGTTCATAGAAATACAACTAAATTACGAAATGTCTAGCATTAGCTTACTAACCCTGTTAAAGTTGAGAGAACTACCTCCTAATGACTCACTCAGCTCTTTCCAACCAGAAAGATGTTTCTCTGACCCCCCCATACCGCCCCCGAGAAAGCGCAGGGAATATTGAAAAAATTTCCTATTTTGTGGCCGCTGCATGTCGTCAGCAATGCCGCAATAGAAGAAATCATTATAAGCCTTATAAGCCCCTTTGACTGCTCTACACCACTGTCAAACGGCGGCAACCCGCCTAGCGTGGCATTCTGTCTTCCCTGCGGCGCCTTTCCAGGCATTCAGCGACAATGAGGTGTTCGCGGCCAAGGACATCTATCAGCTTAATCCCCGTGTTCGTCAGGAGGACCTGCGGAAGGCGAAGACAAAGCCCAATTCAAAAGCCGGTTCCAAGGCAGCGTTCGACCCAGCGCCCAGTGCAGACCACGAGTGGAAGCCGGTGCCGCAGCAGAACACAAAACCCCAGTCCCAGCCGGAACCAGAGGGTCAAGTCAAGGTGGAGCCCCAAAATGAAGTCAAGGTAGAGGACAAGAACGAGCCAGCGCGGCCAGAGTTGCGTGGTGTCCTCAAGAAGAGCAGGCCGTCTCTCCAGAGTGGCTTCGTCCCCCGTCGTAATAGCGCACCCTTTTGGAGACCGCCCTCCCTGGACACCGACCCCTTCAATCTCGAGTTCACAACGGCTGGGCTGCCGGCGTACTCCACAACCAACGGCGGTCCCCGCCTGTCCATCACGCCTCAACCGGGAGCTTCCTGGATCGAGACGAAGGTCCCCGATGGCGCCTCAAGTTACTGTGAGCCGCCCAGTTTTGCACGCATGGCGTCTGGTGTTAATACTGCCGCTCTGAGAGCAATCTGGCATGTCGTTTTCAGACCGTGAAGCAGAAGTCGCCATAGTTGAGAGAGATACTAGATCCCGCTTATATTTTTAATTGAAGGCACTCCTTACAGAACCCTCTACTGGCGCGACTGCTGAGGAGCCGAATTACGCGATCCCGTTCCCGACAGAGTCGTCCGTGACCGTCACATCTCGCTATATTCTGCCGGGGACCGGGTAACTCCTCCAACTCTGAAGAAGGGGCTGATCATTATTGTAAATTTTCAGCAGTAACAGCGCGAAGAATGAGGTATATTCCCTAGTCCATGAGCAACACAAATCTTAAAAAAAAGTACGCCATTAAGGTGAATGTCGATGCGTGCAGTCGCGCTCCAGCGAAGGTATCGCCGCTTGGCTATTCTTGGTTACCCTGCTTTCTTTGTAATTCTACGCACACAACGCCCCACGTCCTCAGTTGCGGCGCCGCGTGCGCGCAGAAACGCGCGCCGCGAAACGCCCTTTCGCGGCAAGATTCCTCTGCCGCGCAAGGATGGCTCCTGAACCCATTTTTGCGGCAGGGCGCTTTGCGCCAAGCTTAACGAGCCAATCAGCGCCCGGGTCACGTGAGCTGCGAAGTTAGTGCTCTGCCCGGGGACTCCGCCATCGTGGAGAGACTACGAGCTCGCGCCTCAGAGTAGGACCCGTTCATCCCTGCTTCCCCGTGAGAAAGGGCCAGGACTGGTTTGCTCTGCCGCCGCCGCCACCGCCGCCGCCGCCTTTGTGCGCGCGCTAGACTTATCTTAAAAAAGCGGCAGCGTTCCTGACCGCACGGCGCGGCGCGGCGCGAGATTGCAGCCGCAAGTGAGGGCGTATACCTTTACAATGCTCTCTCCCTCTCCCTTACATACGCACGTGCCAAGGGAAAGCTCAATCCTGTTGAAAGCTGAAGGGAAAGCACAACACCTGCTTAATGCTGAGGCTACCCCATGTTTCGGCTCCTGCTTCATCACCACCAATTTCCAAGCTTCGTCATCATATAGGTCGTTCTCTCGGCCTTAACATCGAAACAGTTCCTTTTTCGACGTGTGTCTAATTATTTCCGACGGACGAGAATAGTTTTTTTTTTTAATACTTAGGAAATCTCCGCATTCCCTTTCTGTTCGGCGTAGCGGGAATCTGACTGATAGAAGTGCAGCAGCAGCACGATTGAAGACTTCGTCCTCATCATTTGCTAATCTGCCTTACAGGCCATTCCGACCCTAAATACTCGTAGTGTACACCCACACCATCGCAATGGAATTTCTAGGGCGCACCATCACGTGTAATGCGTCTCCGTGAAACATCTCCTCTTTCAGACAATGGGTACGAGCAACCGACATCGTCTTCACGTGTGCGAGCGTAAGTGAAAGTTCGCTCTAACTCTCCGCCTCGTCGAGCTCTCGTGCGTCCATCACCACTTTATCCTCTTCCTGCCTGCAGGCTGACCACGGCAGTGCGGCCAGCATTCATCGTCGGGGTCGCCTACACCGCCATTTTCGGCAACCTGATCAACTTCAACACGGTGCCCACGCGACAAGCCCTGCTCGTCATGCTCCGCTGGTAAGCAGCGGAATGGGAAGAAATCGGGATAAAAAATGTGTCAGTTCAGAGGCTTATTAAACAAAAAAAAAAAAACACTTCTTCGATTTTGCTGAAATTCTCCCCAGATGTTAACCTGTGAATGTACTTCAATGATCATTAAAACATATTGCATCAATCGAAGAAGTGTTTTCTTTTAATAAGCCTCTGAACTCGGAGTGTTTTTTTCTTCACAATTGTGCGCCATTTACTTTTTAACCGTAGTGTGCACAGATACGATATTTACGGCCATTATTTGTGCTTGCCAGGAGCAGCCCTCACTCAAATTTTAACGCTCTAGATCCATTACTTACGATAATACTGGCCCGCAAAGTACACAACAAAATGTGCTCTGAGCAAGATTTGGAAATTTATTACAAAAAATATATGTTCTTCTAGCCAACGATATTTTGGGCGCGAAATGTACACCAGGCGTAGATTAAGCATAAAAATTACCATTCCCGCCTGATTAGTATATTTTTTGCTAGACGTCGCTAAATTTGGCCGCGGCGCATGGGCAGGTAGCGGCCGGGGTCCACGCGGGTGGGTTCCAAATTTTTTTTCAGTCGGCCAAAATTTTTTCGCCGGAAATATTTGTGAATCCGCACATTACATACATGCGGGAATGAGGTAAAAAAAAATTCAAGCGAATTGAAGAGGTCGACCAGCCATGCTTTGTTCGATCTTATCTGAAATGACCCTAATGCCCTTCAGTCTGGCTGCAATTACCCTGAAGATGACGGCGGCCAACCTGGAACGGTGTTCGTAATCAGCTTTGTCCTCTCCTTCGGTTTGGTTTTCTCTTCTCTAAATACCGCTCCTGGCGAGCGCATTTTCGTGATAGATGTCAGCTCACAATACTGCTGTGCTGCTTCTTGAGCACATCTCGCTGTTTCTTGGCACTGAGCAGAAGTGAACAGCAAGGTTTCTTCAGCTTTTCCAGTTTCAGTTCGACAGAGTGACTCGGATTCGTTCGTGACTGCAACCTCCTCAACTACTCCATCGGTTTGAGCTTGCCGGGTCTTAAGAAGTTCCGGTAAGGACTCGCCCTTCATGGTGTGTGGATCGAAGATGTACTCGAAACCGTGCTGCGTAGGCTGTATGTCTTCTTTCACGTCCTTCATTTCACGCGTTGCGTCGTCTACTTGGACAGGAACCGCTGAGTCGTCCTTCTCTGTGTTCGACGTAGCCTCGTGCTCTTCCCGCTTGTCTTTCGTTGGGACGCGCGAGGCTACCTCGCAGCTGGCTCCCACGTTGTCAATATCTGGAACGTTCGGGTGGCTGTGGTCCGTTGCCTTGACACTGCACCGAAACCCGTTGCACCCACGTGGCTCCTCACCGTTGAAAGTCGAAACCTGCATCTTCGGCAGGACGACTGCTGATGTTCGTAGACGTGAGCCGCAGTGAGTGTGGTCGTCTGGATGGATTGCTGGGTGAACACCGTTGTACACGATGGTAAATGGTCGAGGGTAATTTGGCTTGCCTGCAGTGCCGTTGGTAGTGACTCTCCTGCAGGGCGCATTTAGAGATTTTAAGGCCGAGCGCAGGCTGTTGATGGCACGATGTATGGTAAGCCAATGCGTCAATGTAATCTCGCTCAAGTTCATCATGGTCCAGAAGCTCGATTATTTTCTTCTCTGTCTCGTACAGTGCCACGTCATTGCTCTTGACCAGATCAATGGCAGCTTGAAGTTCGTGCGGATGCGGCGAGGCGGTTTCCAGAAGATCCGTCGCTGCCTTGAGCAGTCGGGTACCAGCGCCGCGAAGGATACGCTGCTGCGGGTGCAGCTTATCAATCGCACGCATTCGGTCGGTCTTCACTAGGTGGTCAGGGCCAGCCATGCTGACCTCTGGCTGAGGGCGGGGCTGAGCAGCGTAAGAAGCAGTCAAAGGAGAGGGGTTCTCCGAACCTCAAGCCGGAGGGCACGTCGGTGGTCTCCGTCGCGTGCGGTCGTCTTCCCGGTTCTAAAGGCACCACAATGTAGAGGAAGCACGACGCAAGGCAGACCTGAGCCATGGCTGCCCTTATCGGGCATGCCAGATTTCATCTCACGGCCTATCTACATGATGATGATGATGTCTGGCGCATAGCCAGCGGGAGATTTAACAAATAGTGTTGCCAGAGTTGGCGGTGGAGGCAGCGACGGCTTCTTTTCTGTTTTTTCAGCGGAGACGAGGAGTGCCCTGTGGACTGGTGGAGCTGGTTTGCCGTCGCGATACCCGTGGTGATCGTCTGCTGCGGGCTGTGCTGGTCGGTTATATACTGTAGCAGCCTCATGAGCTGGTGAGTGGAGCTCCGTTTCGATGAACACTTCGGCAATCGCTTTGGTAAGGCCGTGGCGTTGGGACAGCTGTTCAACGCCAGTTTCCGTGTTTTAGGCTGCCATCACGTTCAATTCGAATGCCTGCGCGTTAATAAGCACATTTTTAATTCGCCTGCTTCTGGGACACAGCTTACCCAGGTTAAGGGTGCCGTAATGGCATCGATGTCTCATACTCTTTGCCATCTCGATCTAAAGAAGTATATTTGATAAATGTCTCGTCTTACGAAGTTTTTCTCTGTTGAGGGGCGGACAGAGAAGTGAGCCGAGAACTTTCGAACGTCTGCGGGCTCAAGCATCGACTTAAGTCTGTAAAGGGGAATGTCTCTTATTTCTTATGCATCTGTGAAACATTTCACTATTGCTTAGTGTATACGGGAAACGCCCCTCCGTTTAAAGTGCTGCACAGGTGAGCTTCATTCCTTTAATACAACGACATCAGTTTCGTAGATTCAAGTCTTCCCAGAATCAAGAATATTCTTGTGCACTTAAAAGCGTGCCGGGTCTGTCTCAGAAGCAAGGGCGAATGATTCTCCAGTTTCTGTTCAAAGCCTCTGGGAAAAATTGGATCATGACTGCACTCTTGATCACGCTGTTCGAGATGCACGGCACTGTATAAACTGGCATAACCGCAGCTTTTTTTCTATTTCTAAAAAAATCCGCCTCTATTTCCTTTTTCCCCTCAGCGTTGACGAAATTGAGGAACGAACGCACGAGGACATGTCAAAGTGCACTCGGGCTCGTCGGTGCAGCATCAAGGCTCACGTGTACGTCGATATTTGTGCTTATACAAACGTTGCATTTATTTAATAAATCATCTCACCCCATCGCTCCCCCTTGACAGTGTCCGGGACAGCCTACTCTTCTGCTGCATCGTCGGGATCCCACTCGTTCTCATTGCGTACAGCTCTTGGGACCCCAACCGGTGAGATGCCTTCGTGAAGTGCTTTTGCTGAGCTGTGGGAGGAAGAAGGATGTGCGACGAACGAGGTCGCCCCTGCGCGATGAGGCATTTCTGGGTTCATGTCAGGGATCTGTCATTATTTCACCGTGACATTTCCTTCTTGGCGTGGCGGTTCGACGTTCAGAACATTGGGGGATATCGCCGATGATATTTGGATGTCTGCAGGCACCTGGACGGTCCAGTGTTCGGCCTGTCCGTGCTGGCGATGAGCGTGGTGCCCGCGTCGACGCTGCGCCACTGCTGGTCACAGCGCATGCTCAGCTGGCGCACGGTGGCCTCGCGCATGCCGTGGCACCTTATCCTCATGATGGGCTCGGTCATGGCCCTCACGCGGACAGTCGAAGTACGTGCGTGCCGGACACGGAAAGATGCATGATGCAGTATTGGGGCCACGCCTCTCAGCACCCCAAATCGGTGGTTTTTTTTTCTTTTTTGTCTCCACTTGGTACCATGGCGTCACGTTTTTGAGGCAACCAGGCCTTCATCTGCTCCTGAATCCGCAGAATAACTATATTCCCGTCGCTAAGCTGAGATGAACGCGCTTGGTTTCCTGACAGCAATTTTAGGGCAATTTTAGGCCGCAAATCCAAGAGGGTTCAGCGTCCTTTATACGACTACACTGAATTTGACACCTAACGCAACTCCTTGTTGAGTCAGAGCAGAGTCACGTTAGCATCTATAGTGACATACTGATGCTCAGCACAAACACTGCATATGAAGTCAGGCGTGAGCCAACAGTTTCTGATGCAGGAAGAAAAGAAGTGTTTGCGAGCCACGCTGTATCACTGAGCAAGGTTACTTGCAGGCGGAGATCACGAAATCGCGAACAAACAAATCAAATGAGTGAAATGTTTCTGGAAATGTGCCTGTTACGGCTAGCGTGCGTTTCGCGTGTCGAGTTCAAACTATAGGGGTGCAGAACAATCGCGTGCATGTCACCGTAACTGGATGAGGAACGCGCGGTGCCTTCACGCGCGCTATGGCAGCTTACTTACAAGAGGCGAGATGCGCTTCGTGTTCCTGATCGTGCAGAGTCAATTGTAATGGCCACAAAACTACAAAAGATCAAGGATCCGCCGCGGTGGCTCAATGGCGCGTCGTGCTGCTGAGCCCAAGGACGCGGGTTCGATTCCGGACGCGGCTGCTGCTTTTCAGATGGAGGCAAAAACCGAAAACGCCCGCGTGTCGAGATTTCGGCGCACGCTAAACATCCCCCGGTGGTCAAAAGTAATCCGTAGCCGTCCACTAGCGCGCCTCGTTGTCCAGGTGTGTCCTGGGCTCGTTCAACCCCATAATCAATCAAAAAAGATCGAGAACTTTGACAAGTTGAGCGAAAACTGCAGGTTGACAGCCCGCCATCGAGCATTTTGCCGAGAATGTAACCCTGATGGTTTATTACCGGTTGTATATCTGTTATACTTCGATTATGAAAAGTGTACTGCCGATAGTTTCGAATTACAATCGCACGCGTGCGCGTGTTTGGGCAGAAGTACCGGGTGGTGGAGAGCGTTCTGGGCAAGGTGGACGACCAGTTCTGGAAGGGCCGGTCGACCAGGGCGAACCTGTTCATCCTGGTCAGCGTGACGGCCGTCCTGTCCGAGATGCTGGTCAGCGACTCGCTCGCCCACATCCTGGCACCTGTCGTCGTCAGGGTGGTGAGTGAGCAAGACGAGCCCGACTCCTATAGCTAACTGCACGTTTAGATGAGGCTAGGTTTTAGTTAAGGTTGAGTTAGTTATATGTTACGTTTAGGTTAGGAAGTTCAGATTACGTTGCGTTCGAGCCAGACTCAAGTGCCACACAGGGGATGACTCAAATTCACGCAAATAATGCTACCGCGATCGCGATCTGAAAAAGCAGCTGACGATTACTACGCTCCCTAATGCATGCGAAATTTGTGCGCAGCGCGAACTGCAGCCTTCTCGGACACGGCACATAGCTGCTGCGTCTGAGGAAGTGATCGCGTGATTAGCGAACGCACGGCGGCGCGCGCTACTTTGTCTTTATCTCGCAGCGCGTCGCCGCCGCCGGCGAGCATGTCGCTACAAATCGTGTTTGAACCTCCCGCGCAAATGTCACGTGGTTAGGATGAGCCGCGAACAGAGGAGCAGTGTCTAGTGAAAGTGTGAGGGGGCGCCCCTCGGTGGCGAAACACAGCGAGAGTGTGAGGGGAAGGCAATGATGGAGAGATGACGTCATAGCAGCACGTGTCTTCCTCCTCTCACTTTCGCCAAGGGCCCCTCCGTTTTCTCTCTAACTTTGGTGTCTCATTCGCTCGCTCGGTTACGCGGACATCGCTTTCGCCGCCGCTGCCGCCGCCGCCAAACCCTTGTACCAGTCACTAAAGTGCTGCGCACGAAAAGGAAGAGATGGGAGCGCGGAAGTGGAATCTGGGGGTTTAAGGATTAGGAAAAAAGAAGCCTGAACTTCTTTGTTTCCTGCGGAATTTGTGGAGATCGACGCCGCTTCAGTGACCATATATATACACCACCTCGATAAAGGTCAGTTGCTCCAGGATAAAATGAAGTGCAGTAAAGCCAAGCAAATATAGGTATGGTAACGTGATACCATAAGAAACGTCCCGAGTGTCGAACAAAGTGCCGGTATTCGCGCTTTTCTCCCATTTTAATTCTTTGGTTGAGCAGCTAACCTTCTTTAAGAGCAGCAGTAGCTTTTTTCCCGTGAAGGCTGCAACTGTGTTTGCGGTGGTGGAGAAACAATGTTACTGTCAGTGATGATCCGTGCGGGGAATTTTTCCTTTTTTGGGGAAATTTCCGGTTGTAATTTTCGCCCAAAGGAAAAAGGGAATCTTTAAGTGTTTCAGGGAATTTCAGGAGTTGTGGAGACAAAAGGAATATTAATGTCTGTAAACCGGACCTCGCATCATTTATTACCGTGTTTTTTTTTTTAAAGGATCCTTAACACATTGTCGGTTTCATGTTAAAATATCCGCAGTCATGTTCCCGCAAGCCACAAGCATCCAAGATTGCTTCCAATCCAGTTCATAAACCAGGAGGGGGCATAGAGGGAATAATACCCCCTGACAACAAGCTAGTGAGGCATGAAGCAGCAGCGGTTGAAGGGCTGAGGCCTGCTTGCATGCATTGCTTTGGAATATACAGAAAATTATTTCGGGTGCGCTTTACTTGGCGTGCTGTCAACGAGAGAAGGCGCCAGCAGTCCAAGCACTCAGCTAAAATTACCTCGATTTACCAACATGCCTTGTTCTTATCTATACAGCCAGTTTTAACTTGGAAGTTTAGCATTCTGTTTGGTACAAAACATGAATTGCATAATCAAATGCTGCTTCACGGATGATGTAGTAGAATTTCATTCCCGCGGAAACTCTGGTTCTCTGAACGACGTTTGCGCCCGGCGGGCTACGTAAAGTAGACACAAGTGGCGCTGGAAAATGCCCAAAACCGAACAGGAAACCACATGAAGACCTATTAGCTGCCGGAAAAATACGCAAGGAATTTTGCACGGAATTCGTGACATACATGCGGGGAAAAAGTGTTAAACATAGGGAATTTCTAAACCTACAAAGGGGAATATTTCTCCTCAGTACGGAACATCACTACCTTTCGGTTGCGAATCTAGTAGCTTACAGGGGCACTGATAGGAGTTGCAAATGACGAGCCCGCGTTCTCAGTTCTTTCGGTCGAATTCACATATTTCACACGCCAGGCGTGCACTAAAAAAAGTGAGTTTTTTCGCCTAATTCCTGACATTGTTACGACACCCTCGAAGGTTCGTGGGGTTACAGTTAACAGGGTGTGGAGGATGTATATTATGCGTTAACTTGGTCAGAACATACAGAAGTCAATGGTGTAAATTAAATAGATGGCAGTCGAAAATGCTGCGCACCGAAAGACCATGAAACTGCATTTCAATGCCGTGTTTAGGGGGACTCATACGATCGCAATCCTATGATGACCTGGGCCCTCTTGCACGAACAAACGTGCTTATTGGCAGTCTTATTCAGAGTCTAGTCTTATTCACTGACTTCAATAAGTCCGCGAATAAGATTCGGACTAGTGCGCTACTGTCGAAGCCAGGCCCCACCCACTATCCACCCCCTGTTATCCCTTTTCTGTGCGTGGGTGTGATGAGTGCGAGTGGATGTCTGTATACAACCTGCGTGTGTATGCATATAGTCTTGTACATAGCCTTTTAATAGCCTGTTATCATGTTTAATTTTTCATTGCCCTTTCACTGCCTTTTTTTCTCTCTTCAATGTTCTTTCCTCTCTCGGCGAGACCTGTACCCTCTGTCCAGAGGCAAAACTTGGCTTCATAAATATTTCCAGTTTAAGGAACACTTTCTCTCTCTCTCTCTCTCTCTCTCTCTCTCTCTCTCTCTCTCTCTCTCTCTCTCTCTCTCTCTCTCTCTCTCTATCTCTCTCTCTCTCTCTCTCTCTCTCTCTCTATCTCTCTATCTCTCTCTCTCTCTCTCTCTCTCTCTCTCTCTCTGCAGAGTCCTAATTCACCGCGGCCCACTCTACGGTAATCCCGTCGTTTAGCTTCACGTTGACATTCCGTGTAGCCAACAATCAAATTTTGGCGATAGATGTTGTCGAGCATACGATTTGACTGAAAACGTCGATATGCGCTTGTCATCACGCAACGCAAGTGCAACACCACAGCACAAATCACATTTTTGATCCGAATGGTGCGTGACATTGCTGCGTTTGCCGAATTTGAATTAGCGGCATGGGTTGGTCACTCAATCACGAAGCCATCCTACAAAACCTTAATAACCTTGGCTGCGGGGAACGAATGTACGCATACATTCGAGACTTCCTAACGGGTCGTGTGGCAGTCATTGAATTGGGGATGTCGGCTCTCAACCCATCACGATTGAATGCAAGGGCACTCCGCAGGGGGCGGTGCTTTCCCCGCTTCTCTTCAATATTGCCCTCATCAACCTTCCAAGGCAACTGGATCAAATCTCAGGTCTGCACCACGGAATATATGCTGACAACATCACGATCTGGATATGGGGAAGGCTCAGAAGGCGAAATGCAAGACAAATTACAACAAGCTGCAGACGTTGTCCGAACCTATGCAACAAGCTGTGTCCTCAAATGCGCCCCTCAGGAGTCAGGACTCCTACTGGTGCAGAAGAGACGTCGACTCAAGAACGACACTAAAACAACCATATAAATAGAATTAGATGGGATCCTCATCAAATCCTCACCCTCCATCAAAATACTGGGCATGATCCTTCGAGAAGGCTGTTCCAACTCTCAGGTGATCCGCAAACTCGACTCTTCGATCAGTCAAATGGCCCGCATATGCTACGCCGTATCACAAACAAAAAGCACGGAATGAAAGAACAAGACACAATTCGCCTCGTACAAGCTTTCGTTGTATCAAGAATTGTCTACATCGTTCCCTATGCCATACTCAAAACTTCTGAACGCAATAAGTTGGACGCACTAATCAGGAAGGCCTACAAACAAGCCCTCGGACTACCGATAAGCACATCGACCGAAGAACTGCTTGTGCTTGGAGTCCACAACACGACAGACGAGCTCATAGACGTTCACCTGACCGCTCAGCAGCAACGACTCGCCACCACCCCAACTGGCCGTCCCCTTTTGCGCCGTCTCGGATATTCGGAAGTGAATTCGGGGCCTGTCATGGAAGATATTCCCAAAGAATTCAGAGAGAACATCAGAGTTTTCCCCCTACCTCGAAATATGCACCCTCAGCACTCGGACTCGCAGGGAGCATGCAGGAATTATATCAATGGGCGAATTTCCAAAACCGCCCTTCAAATCCTCCAGCAAAACCCTCATAGGAGAAACGTGACTATCGTACGGACACCTGCCCAACGAGCCGTTAGTCACTGGATATCACTCAACATTATAGGCTTTCCCGACAGATATATCCGCCAGGCCATAAATATCTCACAAAAGAGCAAGAAACCTCACTTAGGCAGCCACAGACCAATACTATTCCGCACCTACCAGGCTCCACGCTATATTCCCTACAATGTATAGATCCCCTTGCCCTCACTGTGGGGAGCTCTCCACCTTATATCACATGGTGAATATGGCGAATAATAATATAGACACAATGGTGAATAAGAATATAGACAGAATACGAAATCCAACTTTAGACCAGTGGGAGCGAGAGCTGGCCCGCTCATATCCTGATCGTCAGCTTCGGCTCGTCGAGAGGGCGAAGGCAGCAGCAAGCTCTACTGGGGTCCTGGGCTGATGACTCCACTCACAGCGCTCTTATTTGATATCAATAAAAGTTTTCCTCTCGAGTGCATTGCGGTGAAGATGAACCACGGGATTGCCTTAGAGCGTATTATTTAGCGAGATTCACGCGATGGGCCCGGGGGGTCTTGTATTCTTCCCCGTTTAATAAATTAGTGCCCTTGGATGAGTAACAAAAGTGGCGCACGCCGCGGCGTATACCCTTGGGGACGCAGGCGATGGCGTCCGAGGCCCCCGTGTCGTTCTACGCGGTGCCCGTGTGCCTGCTTGCCTCGATCAACCTGGTGCTGCCCGTGTCGCTGCCCGTCCTCATCATGCGCGAGTACGTTGACGTCAAGGGCGGACACATGGTGAGCGGCCGCCTCCCGAGGCACGCCACGAGAGTTTTAAACTGCGGGATTTTGCGTAAAGCGCTTAAGGTCCGTTCACACTTGCGACGGGAGCGACAAAAGCGAGCAATGCGACTGGAGTGACACGCCACACTCGGTGTTCACATTTGCAGCCGACACGAGCGACGGCAACGACCTATTTTTGCTTTTCTTATGAATGTCTCGCTTGGAACGTCACATCACGGGAGTTTCGGTTTTGACGTCGAACAGTATCCATGTGCTATGGCAGGATACGACGTCAAGAGCTCTCGCATCCTCCTTCCGCGTCGACAGCGACGGCGGCGACAAAACTTGGTCGCAACCAATCGCTCTTGTCGCACTACGAGAGCGATGCCGAGCGACAAGAGCGGCAAAAATCGCGTGGCTCCTGTAGCTTTTGGTCGCTCCACCCCAAGTGTGAACGGGCCTTTGGGCCATCAGCGCAAGCGTTCGTACACTGGTGGGTCCAGCGATAGGGTCGCGTGATCGCCTGCTAAAGCGCCTTCGGAGCCCTCTTGTCGCACCTTACGGTATCCAACTCCCATTGAGGATCCTCCGCCAAGATCTGCGTCTGCGTTCGTGGGTGGCCGAGGCTACCGGTGGTCGAGACACAGCTCATCCTAACGAAAAAAAAAAATCACGAGACATTATTATCCGTGAAGGGGGATGGCTAGCGAAGCTTTTAAAGATGGCATAGTCTTTCTGGGCTACTCAAACGCGAAAATTTTGCTCTGTCTCTCCGCCTCGACCTCGATTCGGCCGCCCGACCAAAGTCGAAAGAATTCTTGTGCGAGACATTTATACAGTCGAAGTTTCAATCTAATAAATCCAGGAAAATTCTCAATATTTGTCAAGATTTATCAGCTTAAGATAAGGCTTATTTGAGAGAGAACGTCAATGTACAACTGGAGTTTGCAGTGTTTTTTTAATTAAAAGGAGACCATCGCTTGGTTTTTAAAACAGCAAATAAAAAAAAAACGCGTTGAAAACAACGTTTTCACCAGACAATACAAACCATGCTGGCGCTCGAGGCTCGCACTCGTGGATTGAGCGCTACGTCCCAACACAGCTAGGTGGAGCGCCAGCGGTGAGAACGCGGCAATATTGATCCATGAGAACTTACGATGGGCGGACGGAGACAGCATCGGGACAGCGTGAGAGGTGGGCGGATGAGACGGACGACGCAGTTACGTGGCAGAGACAGCAGAAGACTCTCGTATATCGCCATTTCGCCATAGAGATTTCGCCAGAGAAAGACCGTGCAAGCGCACTGCACAAAAGCCGACTTTACACACCAATCACACACCGCATGAACATTGGGATGTACTTACATGCATAGCGGGTTCCATTGTGGTAGACGAATGCAGCTTAGCGTCATACAGTTGAATGATGATGATGAAAACTTTTTATAACAGGCGAAAAGATGGAACGCTGATCCCGCCACACGCTCAACCAAATTGGAAGCCCAAATTTGCGACAAGGCTGAGCTGACCGAATAAGCTCATTCAGATGACCTAATCACAAACTAATGGATGCAAAATCATTACCTCACATTGGGTGAGCTCAGCGTTGTGGTTTATTCGGACTTTGGCTGGTTGGATTGTGGACTTTGCCTTTGTATCGGAGAAAGCTTCGCGTTTCAACAGTCGTTCTTCCAGAAAGGGGCTTTAGGTTTCGTTTCTTCCTTGCCTTGCAGGTAGCCTACGGCCTGCTGCTCAAATGCGTCGCCGTCACCGCCATGTTCATCTCTATGAACACCATAGGAATCATGGTCTTTCGCGAAGCCTCAACCCCTCATCCGGCGGCCATATTTACCTTCGGCAACGTGACCCGCGCTCATAGCGCGGCTTTTTGATCCATGGCCATGTCCCCGTTTTTTTTTTTTTCTATTTTCCTTTTTAAGCGTTTTCTGCGCGATTGTTTGTATTTAGACAGTGGTGCTACGCCAATGTTTTTTTGTTTTTTTTTGCCGTACGTTCACTATCGTTCGAAGACGCCACCAATTATCGAATGCGTACTTATTATTATGGTCGAATGCTTTTTAAAAGTCACCATTGTGCGTTAACGCCATCTTTCGTGTTCCCTTAACACTACGTGCTCCGAAACGTGCCGTGTGGCAAAGGGGGCCACTGGCCTGGTGCGGACTTTGTCGGTCGGATCTTCGTCGGTTGTTTTGAACTTTTTTAATTTCCTGAAGTCGACAGACATTGTTTGAGTAAACTGAAAGCTCGTGCACGCAATTAGATGTGTATAACACACGAAAAAGCCCATTTTCAGTGGTTTTTACATTGTAAGCACTGTCGAATTTCTCCGCGCGTCTAATACTGCGTCCCTGTGTGATCGAAGTCTTCTTCCGTGAATAATTGTCATGATATGAAGCGCCACAAAAAACACGGACGAAGAAATAGAGTAGATGAGACAGGCTCTAAATTCCAACTAATTTATTCCAACTAATTTAGAGAGGGGGAGAAAGAAAGATCGTACACATACACAGATGGTAACCTAAAAGATATGTTTACAGCACATTTTTTCAGAGAGCCCATTTCGCTATTGTACAAAATTTGCTGTAAACATATCTGTTTTATTTGTTTTATTGTCTGTGTATGCATGTACGATCTTTATTTCTCGCCCTCTCTTTTCCCAGGGAATATAAGCACATCCGTATATATATATATATATATATATATATATATATATATAAATATATATATATATATATATATATATATATATATATATATAATATATATATATATATATATATATATATATATATATATATATATATATATATATATATATATATATATATATATATATATATATATATATATATATATATATATATATATATATATATATATATATATATATATATATATATATATATATATATATATATATATATATATATAGAGAGAGAGAGAGAGAGAGAGAGAGAGAGAGATCATGAGGTTCGATGGGCCAGTATAAAAATAGTGAAAGAAGTCGACTGACACGTTTCCCGTTTTTGTTGCCAACAGTTTCGGAGTTAGAAACTCCTTCTTCAGGGCCCTGAAGAAGGAGTTTCTAACTCCGAAACTGTTGGCAACAAAAACGGGAAACGTGTCAGTCGACTTCTTTCACTATATATATATATATATATATATATATATATATATATATATATATATATATATATATATATATATATATATATATATATATATATATATATATATATATATATATATATATATATATATATATATATATATATATATATCCGAATAAAATAGTTGGAATTTAGCGCCTGTCTCGTCTACTCTGTTTCTTCGTCCGTGTTTTTTGTGGCGCTGCAAATCATGCCAACTGTTCACCAACTAGCCCAGCAAAAAGTTCTTCTCAGCTTTCGTGAATAAATTTGTTCTGACGCAAGAACCTGAATGTTTGTTGTTCGCGGATCAATATGTTCTGTTGACACAACCATGGCACTGCGAAATGTCGGCAGCAGGGTATAGCTTGAAGAGGTTTTGTCTCGCGAATGAGTGAATGAGGTGTTAACACATGGGGGAAAACACTGTGTACACCGAGGTGCCGTGGATTTTTTCTTCCACGGGTGCCTTTCCCTTCCATGGCTCGACAAAAGGTACGCGAGTTGACATCCCTTATCGCAGGCGGCGTGAGGTGCTAGTGCGACGAAGCGGACAGAACTCGCCCATGCAACGCGTTTCAGTGAGGGTGCACAAAAGGCGAGGGTGCGCTGCAAATTCAGTGAAGTGGTGGCACGTTTCTAACAGTTCCCAGTACACTTGGAATTCCCTGTGCTTATCGCGAAATCGCTACGAAGAATCGGGGACGCTGCCCATTTTTAATTGTTGCCGCAAAAGTGAGCCCAGCACATATATCCTCTGAACGCTCGATTCATGGAATAAGTACGTTGATAGATATACACAGAGAGGAACTCAATCTGAATTTACGCCCGTCATGTATGACGTTACAACACACTAGCTGTGTCCATTAAACGCCCGAGTATAATGCTTCCTGTTTTTCGCGCAATTTGTCCAAATAAAGACCAGAAGCGCAAATTAGCACTTTGTCAGCTGATTTTGTTAATAACAAGTGCACCCAAGCGTATACACTACGGCAGGTGCTTGTGGAAAACGCGAGTGGTTTTTCACGTATGCACTAAGGCGCGTGTTGTATTTTTCATGCAATTGTTTGCAAATGGTTCAGTGCAAGAACCCACGAGCTTCCTTGTAACAGCTATTTCCGCTGGATTCCCGGGGGGTAAAAGCGTTCTGAAGTATATGGTGCCAGTTGAGTATATAGATCGAACACCGCTACCTTGCGAGTTAAACTTGCCCCAAAAAGCTTGCTAAACACCCTTTGCAAAGCGTCTGTAGAGCCCTGCAGCAACGGCCCGAATGTGGGATTTCTAGGAGATCGCATGTTTTAATGCGAAATCGTTAGTTAGCTTGGGAGGTCGAAAATTCTGCGTCGTCGTCGTTCGACCAACGGCCGGCCCACGAAATGGCTGACAGCTCAAAGAATAAACAACTCATGAAACAATGCTCAGATTGAGGCATATATATTTAGGAAAGCTCCCGTACACATTCGAGTTGAAAAGAAAATTGGGTAAAGTTGAGTCTAGGCGGGAATTAAAATCCGAGGCCTCCGTATTGCGAGAAGAGTGCACGCACGGCGAACCCATGGCTCTGACTGACTAAAGACGGACTTCGTGAATGTGCAGTCATGGGGAAATGAAATGCAAACACGATAATATAAACCACGGACACAAAAATTAAAAATACGGCTCGTGGATGTCAATGGCGCGCTATGGGCACATGTGGAATGCCACATTTCCCAACCTGCGTGGAAAGAAATTCCGCTATTTGCGTTCTAGTTAATATTTTCGTGATCGCGTTTCACTTGTCCGTGACTCTTCTTTTGTCCTCGCTGATAGCGTAGATGCGCTGCGAACAATAATGTCTAACGTCGTCAACCATGCCCGCAGTTTGGCGTACAGCCTAGAGCAGAAGTTTACGGACCACGAACGCACCACTTTTCAGCCCGGAGTACTATGTGCGGTAGTTTTCATTATTCAGTACTTATACGACATCTCGCATGCATTCGACAGTTTGTGGGGCTGCTATAGGGAGAGAAATAACCTAAAATTGCCTTTTGCCTGGTCCGAAAACTTTTGATCGTGGCTGTACATGAAGTAAAGTTGCTTGGAACGTAGTCTGCTCAACATTAAGATAAAAACACTGCTTTGTCCCGATAGCAACGACACCATTTAAACACTAACTTCGCACCAATGACCGTAACATTAAAGAAAACATGGCAGCAGTGGCGACTCCCCAGCCATCTTCCAGCGACATCTTCGTGACCCGACAGAAACTTGTTTGTGCGATTGGCGGCCGCCTAGAAGGCACCGCTAGGAAAATTGGCTCCAGTGCATGCTGTGAAGGTGGTTGGAAAGCAAAGCAGTGAACGACACCCACAACAATTGCCCATGCGACGTCACATGAATTCACATACGTGGCTCTAGAAAGAGTGAAGCCAGATATTCTGGCAGGCGTTACCTGGAATTCACAGCCCGGCTAGAGCGGCGGCCGTGAGTCGGGCGAAAGAAAGCGGAGAGGAGCGTCTTTCGAAGGGTGAGACAGCGGAATCTAGGAGAGTTCCTCGTGCCGCCGAGCTGTGAGGACGTGTTCTTGTTCGCTGCGTGATTTCGACTACTCGAACTACGTTTTTGATGCCTCAATCTAGTGTTTCGCGTCGCTATATGCGGCAGTTCCTTTAGGAACTAGCCTAGATCGAGAGCGCGAAGATGTCTACGGGCGGCAATTAACCCACCGCCTCCTTAGACCAGTGCATCGGCCGCGCATGAGCAGAGGTTACATCGTCGCTCGGTTTAGTTTCGGGTGTTCCCGCAGCCTCGCGAGGCTCATGGCCTCCTACGAGGATATTCTTGAGCAGCAGCAGCGTGCACAGCAGTTAGTGGGGGTGCTTCAAGCCAAGCCAAGCCCCTGCCGGTGTCTGTGTTCGTCGCGCACCCCTCCGAGCCGACCGATCTCATCTAATCCAGCCCAACGGGACAGAACACAACCTATGTTAAACGCAATTCAACCCATTCTAGAAGTCCTGTACGTCGATCTCTTGATACCGTAAAAACCAGACTAAAAAAAGTATTAACAAAATCACGATGAACGAAAAATTTTGAAAGCTAAAAAAATCGCCAAGGCGGACTTGAACCTGAGCCTTCTCGTTTAAAACCAAGTACCTGCACTTGCTCTGTTTTGGCCTGATTTGTACCTGTACTTTTGTTACGGCTAATAGTAATCGTTCGATTAAGATTGGGTATTAGCGATAAACGGGGTCACTTAATTGGTGATGTCGCTTATAGCAAGTGGCCGGTGTCATGTCAGATATATACCAAATGCACCCGATGGCTGTGCAACTTCGGCCAGCATACTGCGCTCCGTACGCAGTACTTCTGTGTTTGCGGGCTCGTTCGTAACTTATATTGTTTACCCCACCCTTATTACTGCCATAAAAAGAACGTGCACAAAATTTCAGCGCAAACAGCTCGTTCTGCAAGCTTATAATCGTTGTTTAATAAGCGTTGGTTTTTGCCGGCCTCAGCCAATCGCCACCAGCTCCCCATTATACATCATGGGTTCAATGCGGAAGAGTAGCTAGGGTATCGCATGCCTATTCCCGGTTTTTATACCGCTTACTTCAGTGAAGTTCCCGTTAAATGTGGTGTAAGTGTTGTTCGAACGGGGCAATCTTTCGAATGAACCATACTTGCATTTTGTCTTCACGGCCCATTTGAACTTTTCAGACGAAAGCCTTAGACCTTTATGTTTCGAGGAATGCAATGGGAGGTACAAAAAAATATGCACTACATAAAATAGGGGACCGGGCTGGGGAGCGCCCGCTGGGAAAGGAAAATAGAAGCGCCGAAAGATGGCAGGCCGCGAAGTTCCTGGCGAAGGCGAGCGAGCCTATTGTCCTGCCCCCCGTTGCAGAGACGACATTAGACCCCTTCCAGGGACATGTCCACGGCTCCAAGTAGCCCGAGCTCGACACACGGGGGCCACAGTATACCGGCCACGCCGGCCCTGCCGATATTCATCGGTGGACGCACGCCTCCCTCATAAAAAAAATGTTGAGCTTCTGTTGAAGACCAGGAGGCAGACGCGGTTAAAGGAGCACCAGTTTATTGGCGACCTTCCAACGGGTGATTCTGTCCAATTCTGAGAATGATGATTTCACGAGCCTCGCTGCTCGTGCTGCTGCTGCTGGGCTCAATTCTTCTGCTTCGTCTTCCTTTCAACCAGATCACATTTTGTAACAAGCTCCGGGCCGGCCAAATAATACGGATCTGGTTGACTGAATTCTTGAATCTGGAGTAAGTTCTTCGCGTACAAGTATGAAGCCTCAAGACCATGCGATACCTAAATCGGTCGACTAGAACTGATTCCCACGGTGGTACGCACTTCACGTAGACGAACTTTTCCATCTCTTCCCCGAAAAGTTGAGTCCCTCGTCGACGTCTGTCGATCGGCGTGTCTATGCTTAAAGGGGCCCTGAAAGGCATTTTGAGCACACTAAATGAACTAGCGCAATCGCTAGATTGGGTCGCCAATGTCACCTGTGCCAAGTATTACTCTTTTACGCGCAGCGGAAAGCTCACACTTTTGTTGCAAAGTTTGTCGCTTTTTTCTCACCCTTTCCTTCGTGTTTTTGGACGCCGCCATCTTCACATGTCTACATCATCGATTCCCAGATGTTCGTCATGAGCTAGACATCCTGCTATTGGGCGGCTTTTTCACGCACTTCCGGCAAAGAGATGAGTCGTCTGCTCAGCGTCAGCTCGCCGGCTGATCTGCCAGCGGAGTGCCGGAGTGCTTTGACATTTTACGACAAACGAAACAAGTGTAAACAAACGCTTAACCGTTTGTATTGAATGCAACACGGCCATAACACGACGTGGATTTTATCTTACGTGAGTACGTACCATAAAGAAAGTCCCGTGGCACTTCTTTGGTGCAATCGCAGAGAACGCCCTGAGCCGAATGCCCGGGTTTGACGCGTACATTTTATTCAACTTCAAAACAATCCAGAGATGCGTTTCGAACGAACGCAACGTCACAACATGCGTTGCAAGTCTGAACCGCGATTGACAGACGATGAGTTGCCTCCTCCTGCCCGTCGTAAATTCGGCACTCACCTCACACCCGGTTTGCGTGGACGAGCAGCAAGTCACAACTCTGGCGCGCAAGCGAGAAGGCTTTTAGCCAGGCACACTGCACATACCCCATGCGAGGTTGAGTGGTACGTCGTTCGAGAAAGATAATCCAGACCATGGGAAGCACTATCCACCCGCAGAAGTACAATGTCGCATTTCATCGCGAAACGAACGCGTCCACAACACACAGGAGGCGATGCACACACACACACACACAGCTTCGGTCGCTGCATTGGCTTAGCTGCAAGCTTCGTTCGGACAATCAGCGATGCTACGACGATACAGAGCTGCGTGAGGACGACGTGCTAACCACTTCACGTATTTAAAAACACAGGGGCAAAGAACTAGGTTCATCGGAAGCAAAAAATCTTTCCTCCACTATAGTGCCTGAAATATACTGGCTAGTGTGCCGAGGGCGGGCTCCAGGCGGGCGCCGGGAGCGATGTACGCGGCCGTCTGCCGCTTGGGGCGCTGCCGTGCGGGAGTGTGCGCGTTCATCCGGCCCGAGCAGATCGCGCGGTTACCTCCGAGCTGCGTAGCAGACGGCAGCGGCAGAACTTTCCATTCCCGCTTGCGACGAAAGCGAGCGAAAGCGACGGGAATTCTGTCGCGCAACCAAAATTTGTCCCGACCATTCGACAAAAACGATCGTCGCACGACAAAGCGACGGAATTCCTGCCGCTCTCACTCGCTTTCGTCGCAAGTGCGAACGGGCCTTTATGTGCAATCTCCGCCCCACATAAAACAAGCTCTTGCTTGTCGCCTGAGCATACGGTTGATATCTGACTACGTTACACTGTGCTTGCCAGTGTATTTAAACGATGTCACTAGGTTTGAAACGTACGCGCTCGGCGTGCAGCTTTGTAAACGCAAGCGGTTTCACATACGCACGCTATTTTGCTGCTAATAGAGTTTTAGTACAGCGTTTGTGGCCTTTGCATACGCTAAACGGTAAATTTTTGCGTCCCGCTACGTGACACCGCGATGGGAGTTTTAGTAGAGCGTCTCATCAGTTTTGCGTAGCGACACACTAATGCATACGGCGCCATCTGTCAAATGTTTTCCGAAATGTCTCGCCGGCTGATCTGCTAGCGGAGTGCCGGAGTGTTTGGACATTTTACGACTATCCAAACAAGTGCAAACAAACGCTTTCCCGTCAGTGTTGAATGCAACACATGGGTGCAGCTTGTCAGAACACGGGTTCTCGCTGATCGAGTGCAGCGTTGGTTTGCTCTTCGCCTTCACGTTCATCGCCGCTGATAAAGCGATCCGATCCGGCGCGTTTTGTGCACGGGTTCTGTGTCGGTTGAAAATGTCTTTTTTCACATGCCGCCGGTAGTAGGAATTACAACCACCGCAAAATAACACCCGGCACCAGCGGGGCCACATCTGAGACCGCGCTTTTTGGATAAACAGTGCGCGGTGCACCAAAGGGAACGAGCGCACGATTCTCCCCACGCGGCTGCGAGTTCGCCGCCGATACCAACTGCAGCTACGTACACCGCGAAAGGGCAAGGCCAGGCCGCACACATGCGGCCAGGTCATTCGTTCGCTTTTCCAGCCTGTGTCCATGGTGTCTACAGAGATGAAAAAGCCGAAAGAGCTGGCCCGTAGCAGACGGCAGTCTGTGGGAGCGCAATAGCGGAAGTACGTCACCGCTGAGGAGCGGAGCATCATGGGAGGGGAGGCCAACAGCGAAGAAACAGTTGAAAGGAGGAGGAAATACGGCGCGATGATAATTCGCGGTTTTTGATTTACGATTTCTCAGCTAATACTCATCGCTTTAACAAAATTCTTGCAGGAGGAGATTGCTAATACATTGCTTTATTTGGTTACATGTACATCCATGCATCGGCGGAAGGCATTTCAGGACCCCTTTAACAATCGCAGTATCTATAACGTCGAAAGGAACTGAGGATTTCGTTGAAGTTACATCTGCGGTGGGTAACTTGTGCAGGTGTTCGCGCTGACGCAATCGGTTCCATCACCTGCTCGATCGATGCTCTCGATGTTTCCATTGCGCACAAATGGTTTCTGCTAACGAAGCTTCAGGTGTTAAAGTTGAACATAAACTATCGAGGAAAGCCGTTGGGTAAGGGGCAGAAAAACCTCTTTCAGTTCGCCAGGCACGATGCTTCCGGGGAAGTTCTTGAACTGGAGAAGCCATCCTACCCTCAATATTCCTTTCTCGTCGAGGTAGACGTCGAAACTTTGCAGCGATGGAACCGTTCCGCTGACCGTCGTTCGAAACGCGTCCACTGGCGTTCGCTGGACCCATTACAATCCGGGTATTCTGTATTTCTTTCGTTTGTTGGTAACCACTTCGTTCACATGTCTGAGTCTTGCAGGTGGTTGACGTAAACGCACTTTCATCACGTGTATTGTCAATATGTTCGCTGCGTTCGAAATCGGTGATGTTGTCGATGTCTTCATCATGACAGGGCTTATGACGATTTGGGCCCCTACGAAATTCAACAAGGTTACGTTCACTGCTTTTAAATGTGGTTGCAGTGAAGGCTGTTGGGCCCTTGTGATCTTCCTCTGGATGTTTTCGCTTATGTTGGAGTCCAATGTGGTCGAGCTCCCCAAAGGCTTTCGTCACGGATTCACACACTTCCGTTGTCACGTGCATGGTTGCCACCGCTTCTGATTCAGTGTTTGGCGAGGTAAAATTCGCGTCTTTTTGCACTCTCCTCCCAAAAAGCGCTTTCTGGGAGGTCTCTGATTCAGCCGCAGAGCTGGACACAGTCGACAGTTTTTCTGTTGTTGGACGTTTCCAAGGTGGATCACACAAAGAAGTAATATGACGTCCTTTGCAATTCCGACACGAAAGCTTTCTTGCATTCTTGCAATCCTTGGAGCGGTGGAAGGGCTTGGCGCAGCGAAAGCAACATCCTTTTTTCCGCAATTTGGCTTTCTTTTCGTCTAATGAAAGTCCAGCCCGGCAATCACCTGTTGTGTGGCCATTGGACTCGCAAAAGAGACATCCATGGTGGTATATCTTGACCGTTAGCGTGGAGGTAGGACCTTGAATGTTGTCCTTGGCTTCGTTACGGGGTGCCTGAGCTTGAAGTTGCGTGTCGATTCTTGCTCCAGTAATAATGGAAGTAATTTCCCGACTCCGTACTTCTAGCTGCAACAGGTCAAGCAATATCGAGAGTTCATCGGGCTGTTGACCTCCCGGTTCTCGTGCTGGTACTTCCTTTAACGTTTGTTCGTTGAACTTGAGCACGAGCTCACGGGGCAGAGTCTGCAATAGTAGAGTCCTCAACATAATTCCGTAGGCCGCGACGTCCACACCGAGATTCTTCAGTGATCTCATGTTGGTCTGTATCCGTTCATGAAGTGTCTGAAGGCCAGTCAAGTCGTCGCAGGAGGTCACTTTAGATAGGTTTAGCAAGTTGCTCATATGCACATTGATTAACAAGCTTTTATCACCAAAACGCTGCTGCAGTAGTTCGATGGCTATGGGGCAGCTCTCGTTGGTTGTCGACAAGCCGCCAACGATGCCTTCCGCTTTCCCCTTCAGATAGCTGCGCAGGTACTTGAATTTGTCCACATTGTCTAGCGATGGATTTTTATGTATTGTAGATTCGAATTGGTCCCAAAATTCTGGCCAGCGAATAAATTCTCCATCGAAAGGCTGTATGTCGAGCTTCGGCAGTCGAACCTGGACTCTTTCGCGGGATGGAGCGACCTCCTGACCTGTACTAATCGCCGAAGGGCACGTGGCCGCAAGTTTTCTCTCCGAGCGATAGATCATGCGATCGATTGAGTCCTGGTAATGTTCTGCTGTGGCAAATTCCTCGTCTAGCTCCTCATCTGGTACATGCTGCTCTATCTCTTTGTCCAGGTCGGCTAATACAGTCTTCTTCTGTTTGAGCATGTTGAGGTGTTCATTCAACTCACCGATAGGTAGTGGGTTACCATCCAGCAGTGATTTCATCTCGTTAATGATCTTTGTCGTTGATGCACGGTGCGTCCCACGTTTCCGTTTCAAACGGTCCATGGTGAGGCCCGGTACGTTGATGTCGCTCTGTCGCTCTGTCGATTCGATGCGCCGCTCGAGGTCCGGGGTGCCCTTTTCAATAGTCTTGCCTCATCGTTAGGGGTCTTCAACTGTGTAAACCTTGCATCCTGGTCACGGCACCAAAATGTTGAAGACCAGGAGGCAGACGCGGTTAAAGGAGCACCAGTTTATTGGCGACCTTCCAACGGGTGATTCTGTCCAATTCTGAGAATGATGATTTCACGAGCCTCGCTGCTCGTGCTGCTGCTGGTTGGTTGGTTGGTTGGATCCGGAACAAGAATGGCGCGTACCCACTCTGGGGGATTGGCCAAGTCTTATTGTGATTTCACTGCTAAAGAAGCTTAGTAATTAGTTTCAAACGAAGGGAAAATAGGGTACAGTGATGCTAACAATTTTGGAACCAAAAGAAATTCAATGCTACTGTACCAACAGGTATTTCAATAAACGAATAAAAATGGGTTGAAGCTATTGATTAACAAGGCAAGCGACCTGTTTCGGCAATAAATGAGTGAAGAGCGCGAAAAACATCCCCGTTGCACCGCCCAAGCCCGACTGCCCCAAATGACAATAAATTAGGCACCGACAAGGCGAGACCCAGGCGCCGGAGGGGAGCCTCCAGGTAACGATTTCGGAGGGAAGAGAACCGCCGGCAAGACAACAGGAAGTGGTCAAGTGTTTCCTCCTCTTGACAGAAGCTGCAGGTGGCCGATGGCGCTATGCGTGCACGGTGCAGATAAAAATTCAAATTAGGTGTTCGACATCGCAAGCAAGTCAGTGTGACCTCGCACAGCCGAGACTGCGCAAAGTCACACTTCCAAGAGTACCGGAGATGCTCAATGTCTGGGCAGCCAGCGATGCTGTCTGGTGGGAAGCTGTCCAGTGAACTGTACCTTCGAAACCTAGTTCCAACAACATAGACTACCGGGGGCACAGTATCAATGAGAGGACCATTCAGTGCTACTCCTGCCAGGTAATCAGCAGTTTCGTTAAGTTCAACTCCTCTGTGCCCTGGGACCCAGACCAGCCGGATTTCCCTGACATGTACTGGTATAAGCATCGACAGCGATCGGCGAAGTGGAGAAACGGTTGGGGAAGATAAAGCGGAGCAAACCGAAAAAGAATCCGTCACAATGATCACCTGGGAATGCTCTTCGCTGAGCTTTCGAAGAGCGAGCGCGATTCCCAAAAATTCTGCCAAATATATTGACGTGAAATTCGGAAGACGAAGAGGAAATGCCCAGTCAAGCGCAGGTGAAAAGATACCTACACCAGCTTTTTTGTCTCGGACAGAAGCATCTGTGGCTATAACCACATGTGTCGGGAACTCTTCTAGGTAGTTTTCTAAAAGGCCAGATATCGTTCTCTCCGGCAAGCATTTGGCATTGGAGGGAAAAATGTTGACGAAGTCAATGTCCACCATCGCAGTGCGATATTCAAACGTAGGTACAGATAATATGTTGATATTTAAAGGGGCGAGCAAGGACTGGACGAACACTACCTGTGGACGCTTGTACGTGGGCCATGATTGGGCAAAAAAGGACGCTGGGGAGTGTACAAAAACCATTTGCGATCGTGATATAGGCAATTCCATTGCACGAAGGTATGCTTCAACTGTCAACACCTTGAAACGAGATATCAGAGGAAGGATTCGAGCCTCCCAGTACAATACCCGAATGGGGACGTACCTTGGCAATCCCAAACACAATCGCAAAGCTTGCCTTTCTAATGTAATCAATGGTCGGAGCTTGTAGAACGGATAACTAGAAAAAAGGATACAGCCGAATTCCAGAATAGGGCGCACGTACATGCGATAGAGCATAAGGAGGACGTCTCTGCGCATACCCGATTTCTTATTACAATATCTCTTCAACACGGAAACCGCTCTCCCCCCTTTCGCCGCAATGAAGTCAATGTGAGGACGCCAATTCAGAGTGCTCTCATACAACACTCCTAGATATTTCAGAGAGGTAACCTGCGGTATTGATTTCTGTCTGTATGTCAGATCAATCGAAATTGGGTCTTTCACTGGGAATGCCAAGAGTGCACACTTGTCGACATTTAGGGATAGGTAGAGGCCATCCAGCCATGACTCTAAGGTCGACATATAAAGCTGCAGTGACTGAAACAAGACATGTACATTGCTTGAAGAGCTAAAAAACGCCAGATGCTGCTGCTGGGCTCAATTCTTCTGCTTCGTCTTCCTTTCAACCAGATCACATTTTGTAACAGCTTCATTTACAAAACTGGACTCTCTGTAGTTTTCAGTAGTGCAACCGCATCATGTCGTTCCTTTTTTCTTCCTGTCTGTGTCTTTCCTCTGTCCTGTATTGTTCATTGCTTCTTTATGTTACTTATGCCCCGTGGCAAAATGGCGCAATAATAAAAAAAAAAAACCTTGGTTGATTTCTCTGTCATAGAAATCAGTAAAACACGAAAGTGAAATGTGCAGCGAAATATGAAGCTCAGCATAATTTGCGGGTCAGCAGCTGTCTTGTGGGTGAGCTTGGCGAGCGACGTCCTGCTGGCGGGTCCCTTCGGCAAAGGTGTACTGGCATCATTTCCGTGACGGATATGACGTCAGGGAAATCTTGGTCTATACCGGAATAAAGCACTGTTCTGCATAAAACCTGAAAACTAACAACCCTAAGTATAACGTACTGATGATGATGATGATGATGATGATGATGATGATGATGATTGTTATTGGTTTTCCCTTTGAAGCGGGGTGATGACATGTCATTTTACCAAAAAGGGCTAATATAACCATGTTTCACACTCTTGGTTTAATATTAGCGCTGCTTAGGGCAGGCACTAAAGCTTATTAGGCCCGAAATACTTTCTTTTCCCTGTTACAAGTGGTAACTGTCCTACGCAATATTCCCCTCTCTGCTTTTCGTCCACCAGCATTCTAATCTTCTTTTCGTCCCCTCGACAGCCTTGAAGTTAACTTCCTCTCTGATACCCTTAAATCCTAGGGCTTCTGGAAGCCCAATATTCCCTTCATGTAGATTTGGATGGATACCCTCACATTCTAACACTATGTGCCACATAGTTTCTGTTTCTTTTCCGCAGACCACACATACCCCATCATTTTGTGAATACTTCCCCACAAAACTCTTAGTTCGCAGGCAACCTGCTCTAGCCTCAAAAAGCAAATCACTGCCCTGGGAATTATCGTAGAAATTTTCCTTTCTGATGTTCATTTTCTCAGCCCTGTACATCTCTAACGACGTTTTAGCTTCCATTTTTTCCCTCCATTTATTCGTTTAAATCTGCCTTGCCTCTTTTTTGGTTACCTTGGCTGTTTTGGATTCTCCACTGTTCTTTCCGTATTTCATCGTTAGCCTTCTAGTCTTTCTTAACCACTGGGTGTCCACGCTTTTCAAGTATAGGTACCTAAAAACCTTAGCTGCCCACCTTCGTTAATCTATTGCCCTCAACCTCACCTCAAAGCATATTAAGTGCGAATGCACTTTATAAGCGACCACGAACCTTCCGCCGTCCGCATAGCAACAGCTGCGGGTGCGCGCGCTTTTCGTCTTCCTTAGCAACGGGGGGAGATGGGCGCGCGCTGCCTGGCCGCTGACAAGGCACATACCCACGTGGGAGATTAGCCAGGAATAAGTGCGAATGCACTTCTTAAGCGAGCCTGAATCGTCGCGCTCGCATAGCGCCTCCTCTCCCCCCTCGCCTACTCTCCTAAAGTCCCTTTACTACTCTCCAGCTCGCAACACCCTCTCTCGGCGCGCCAGCCAGGCCACTACACTATATAAAAAAAAACAGCATCCGGCGCCAGGTTTCGATCTGCGGATTTTGCGGCCGCAGCGCGACGCTCTACCGACTAAGCCACGGACGCGACGTTGATATCAGTGTTAGTAACGCGCCTTATATCTTTAACGCATTCAAACTACGTCGTCAGCGGCGTGCGTTGGCGACTCAGCGGCGTTATAGCGGCTTGATAACTGCGTGTGTACACGTGATACTACAAACCCGCTAGTTCTACATTCTCTCACGTGACTGCGCCTCCTCTCCCTTCACTCCGGTCGGCGCTTCGCAGCTGCGGTGCACTGCGGTGCGGTGCGCTCCTCCACTCGAACATACACGTTAATTCACCCAGATTTCCGCCGAGGGACAAACGAGGCGTGTTAAGCCGAACGTGATCACGAGGGGGTGTTAATGCAACTAACGGGCAAAATGCCACCAAACTTCAACAAACTCCCCCTCATAGCATCACCCCGTGCTTCGCACTTCCTCATACTCCCCTTCGGGGAAATGCGGGGGAATTTTTTTTTTTTACTCTGAGCTTCTCTAACTTCAAACGACGCCCAGCCCATATCTCCCTGAACGGCTTCGTTAGTTGTTTTTCCATGCGCGCCTAAGGCCAAACGTCCTACCGTTCTCTCTTTTACTTCAAGGCCTGAGAGAACGTCTGATTTTAAGCAGAGTCCAGCATTCGCAAACGTGAGACCCGGAACCATTACTCCTTTCCACATTCCTCTTACTACTTCATATTTGTTATACCCCCACAGAGCTCTATGCTTCACTATAGCTGCGTTTCGCTTTCCCTTAACCTTAAGTTGCTCCTCGTGAGTTCTTAAGTAGTTATCCCCTTCGTTTATCCACACTCCCAAATACTAATATTCCTTCACTCTGGGTAATTCGCCTTGCTGTATAGACACTACGTCGGTGGTAGCGTCATTGAAAACCATTATTCCTGATTTTTCTGCACTGAAATTTAACGCGAGGTCAGTGGCTTCCTGGCCGCTAATATTTATTAGCCGCTGCATATCGATTTGGTTATCAGCTAAAAGAACAATGTCGTTTGCGTATAACATTCCCGGAATATGCTGTTGCACCACTTCGCCTTTCAGCATATGGGTTAGGCTAAACCCTACTTGACCTTCTTCCAGTTTCTTTTCTAACACTGCTATGTAAAGCATGAACAGTATTGGGCTCAAAGGGCATCCCTGTTTCAGTCCCCGATGGATGTTGACCTGCTGGGCGCATTTCTGTCCTTCCCAAGTAAGGTGCACTCTATTGTCTTTATATATTGCTATAAGGAACTGTACTAACTCGTCATCTAATCCCTGGAGTTTCAGCATTCTCCACAGCCGTTCTCTGTTTACGTTGTCATATGCCCCTTTAATTTCCAAGAACGTAATCCATAGTGGTCTATTCTCTGCTTTCGCAATTTTAATGCATTGCGTTATCACGAACAGATTGTCATCCAGTCGCCTGTCTTGTCTAAATCCATTCTGCAGTTCCCCAAGTATTTCATTTTCTTCCATCCATGCTTGAATTTCTGATTTTATCACCTGCATTACGAATCTATACACCACTGACGTTACTGTGAGTGGTCTGTATGATCAATACTGGCTTTGTGTCCTCTGCCTTTATATATTAAATGCAGAGCATTTCTTAGCCTCGCCTGTTCCTGCGTCGGACGGTGTCAACAGTTTCGCGTCCGCAGCAGGTGCGCCTCTCCTTCCCTCCTCTCTCTCAACAGCAGCTGGCGCGCGCATGCGTCGTAGTCAGCCCGTTTGCTCCGTCGCGGTCTCGGCCTAACAGGTGCGTGATAGCAGCGCGGTGGGTCGTGGAAGGGCGCGCGCTGCTTGCGCATGCGCGCTCTCCCCCCCGTACTGCTCTCCCTCTACTGCGCGCGCTGCAAATATAGCGGCTAGCGGTCGCTCGTGTTTCAGTCACTGCGTTGCTCCTTCCTTCCTTGGTTGACGCTCGTGCCCACGTTTACTCGTGTCTGCTACTCCAGCATCACGGAAGAAGCGATGGAAGCAACACTGCCTTCAATCAGTACTGAGACCCCAATGCTCTGCATTTACTCGTGTTCCCCTCGCGGGAAGGAGCGGGAATTTTTTAAAATTCACCCTACTTTCTAGCCAGTCCTCTGGCATTTGTTTGGTTTCTATCACCTTATCTATTGCCCTCATAAACGATTCCTTACTTTTAGGTCCAAGTAGGTTTATCAGTTGCATTGGTATTCCGTCCGGGCCCACTGCTGTCTGGGGGAAACCTTTTGCTCTGCTTTTTTCCAATCAAGGTTGCTCAAACTTATTTCCCTTTCCGCAGTTTTTTGTGGCGCTGATATTATGGGTGCTGGTTTCCGTACCACTATTGTCCTAAACTTCTCACTAATCACTCGATGAATATGCGCCAACGCGTGCTCTCCTTCTAAATGTTCCCCACCTCATCATTCAGGAATTTTGGATGGTTATCGTTTTTTGAGCTTAGTGAAGTAGTACTCTTTAGTACTAAAGGTTGCTTCCCCACAAGAAGACCCTGCGTGCAGGGGTGCACCCTTTACAGGCTGCTTGCTCCGGAATAAAGCACTGTCCTGAATAAAACCCGAAAACTAACCTTAAGTATAACGTACTTTTTAGTACTAAAGGTTGCTTCCCCACAAGAAGACCCTGCGTGCAGGGGTGCACCCTTTACAGGCCGCTTGCTCTGTTGTATTGGCGTCACTTCCGTGACGGATATGACGTAGGTGAAATCTGTGTATCCGGGAATAAAACACTTTCGTGTTAAAAATTCAGGGAAGCTTGCATTCACGCGCGAGAAGTGAATAGCGAAGCTGCAGAGAGCATTGCCGGACACATAGTTAAGTTTGAGCATGATTATTTATTTGCATAGTTGCGGTGCTATAGTCGGTGATAGCTTAACCCTGCAACGACTCTTCAAGATCAAAGGGATTTTGCGTTCATCCGCAACCAAAGGCGTCTCGCCGTTTGAGTGACACCTGTGACGTACATTTGAGAGAACTACTTCCAATATGGCCGCGCTCGCTTGCCGACCGCTGCTGCACCCACGACCGGCTAGCCGGTTGTGGCTGCACCGTCAAGCGACAACGAGGTTGCCGAGAACCAAAAGCTCTGTATGCGATTTGTGTAACGAATGTGCTGTAGTGCATCAAGAAGCCGCTTATCGTCATCTGTTCCGTCATCTGTCCCGCACATACAAAAGTATGAACGAGTGCGAGTATTGTTGAGGTAGTCAAATGTGGTGGCGTTTCGTTTCTTGACTGTCATTGGTTGGTCGTAATCATCAGCAGCATTTTAAACGGTATAAGAGTGGTAAATAAACATCGAAACTGTATGATTGCTGGATTTTGAACCACGCCGTTGACGAAAGCCGGAAGTGTGTGGCCCCGCGACATGACCACGTATTTTTTTATACATTGCCAAAAATACACATGCGCGCAGCTTTTTATTATGCCTGCTAAGCTTATAGTGCCTATTTTCCCATCGCTACACAAAGCGTCACTAGAGAAACTGACTATGCGTAAACTGGGGCCGCGTATTTTGTGTGCAGTGTGGAATTTCTCAGAAGTGTCGTAAGCTGTTAAAGTTGTTTTGGAATAGTTGAATGCGTTTCGTAGGAATGAGCCAACAGTTTATCTTCCCTTTATCTTCATGCAAAGTTTGTGTGAGGGGCTTTATGAGTTACATAAACTTGTCTATTGCAGCTGTGTTTCATAGTGATGGCTGTAGTTTGAGTATTGCATTCTGGTGCTTGTGCAGTTTAAGTTTCAACAAAAGGGTTGCAATGTGTATTGGCAGACATTTATATTTCCAGTGTCTCTGTCATGATAGGCCGTTGTTATTTAACGGAGGGAAGGACATGTTTGAGCGTCTTCCCATGGAGCATACTTTAATTTAGATTCAACACCGCTTCCCACTTTTAGATGTTTGTGCTGTTCCAGCAACTGTGACAAGAGTTAAAGAGCCTTTAAACAGTGACTGAAGGTGGTTAAGGTTGAAGAGCTGCAGTAATAATTGCAAACACCTGTGTATCAGGTAGAAATGAGTTATGTCACCCCTTCAGAATGCTATGTTCACACTTTTAATCATGCACTGTTGCTTCTGGTTATACAGCTGCAAGAAAAATAGAAAACAGCGATGCGGCATATCAAAATGGTTTAACTTCAGGCCTCAAGAGTGTCCTGTTACTGCATTTTGAGCACGCTGTTGCTTCTGGGTGTACAGACGCAGTAAAAATGGGAAAAATTTACTCAGCAGGTCGCAATGGTTTTGCGTTACTTCTTCAAGATGCTACGTAACTCCCTCGCAAGGTTTAACTGTTGCTTCTCGCTAGAAAGCTATGGTAAGGTGAAAACTCTAATAAAATACGTTAGAATGTGTTTATGCCAGGCCTTCAAACTGTGATGTCGCTGCTTTTTATGCACACATTGTAGCTTCTAGCCATGAAGTTGCGGTGAGAGTTGAAGATGCTTATGTAGTACGTTAAAATGAATTTATGCCACACCTTCACGCACACACTGTTGCTTTTGGTTTTAAAGCTGCTTTAGGCATTGAAAACACCGGTGCAGCCAATCAAAATGGATTCAACGTCGGGCTTTCAGGGCGCCACTTTGCTGCTGCTGGCTGGAAATTGTGGTAAGAATAGAAAATGCTTGTGCAGCAGCCCATGAAACCTTGACAAGAGGCAGTGAGAATTAAATATGTCTTCTCTCTGTTCCGGTTCGGTGCTCTGATTGGTTGTAGAAGTGCATGGACAAAATGGAAATGCTTGCATGGAGATGTCGGCACATTTTTAAATAAGTCACTTAGATCTCATGTTCATACTCATATTATTGGGCCTGTTGAGTGTACTTGTCTAAATAGGCGCAGTAAGAATTGAATGCACTTGTATAGCCGTTCGTTCAAGTTTCGTATGGGGCAGGCAGTGTTCGAGATTATTGGAGGAGGGTTGCAAGCTGGGCTAGTTGGGAAGACATTCTTGGATAAAACCAGCGCGAACTCAGACAAAGACGAAGGAAGCGGCTGTCCTTGTGTTGTACTTCCTTCGTCTTTGTCCGAGTTCGCGCTGGTTTTATCCAAGAAGATTATTGGCTTCGGGAAGATTATCAGAAATGAAAATGCTTCCACAAAAGCTTGACATGGCTGCAAAGGAACTACATGTTGAACCGAATATTTTCTTTATGTTTGCTATTTCAAAAACCTCATCAGCAATAAAAATATCTTCGCGGTAAGCTGCTGAATCAGTGTAAAGCCAATGAAAGATTAATGGGGCACTACTTGGAAAGTAGAACTTCGGAAGGATGCATTTGTAGGTCACTATTCATTTTTTTCATAAAAGCTCGCAACAGTACTTTTTTAGGCGGTTGTTATAGTGCTTAAGGTTGTTTTTCTATCAATTTGCACCGCCAGTCAGGGTTCTCTGCCTTATAATTTCACTTTAAACTGCGGGGTGGTGATATGACAATAAAAAAACGACGGCAGCTGTTTTATTACATCGCCTGGAAACACCTCGGAAATCGTCGCCTGGATTGAAAGCATGACACCGTATACTGTCAATCCAACCAACTGACGTAGAGCGTCCTGCCACTCGCGCGTCTCGTGAAGTAGCAATGATTAGACGTGTAACGTTTCACATCCCGCAATTATCTGCTTGCGCCATACGGTGTTGTCTTCTCGTTTAAGCGGAATAAAATGACGCTTGTTTCTTCGCACCTACAGCTGATTTTGCAAGGCAAGACACCTTATGGCTAGTTTTGGTACGCTGTTTGTTTGCCGCTTCCGGTGCCGTCGACGCCGGGCGAACTTATCTGTCCTCGGCAGATCGGTGGCAGACGACGTTTTTTCCACCGTCACGCGTCGGGCGGACACCGCCGGGCGTTGTTCGTTGACTTTTCGTCGCATATTCGTTCCATGTATTCGGGCCTTTACGCGGCATCGCGACCTCCATGGACCGTCAGCGTGCGTCGCCGCGATAGGCGTTTGCAGGGCGTCACATACGTTCGAAATGGTCGCATAGAACAATACGTGGCCCGTTGATATCGCGGCAGATTTCTGAAAGGCACCGATGAATTTTCACCGCTGGTTTCCTCTTCACCCTGGGCTTACTCAGTCCGTGCACTGCATCCAGCCATTGCGGCGACGAACCGGCCCTTTCTTCCACCCTGCGTTTACGACGCTTGATTTAGCGGTGCACGATGACTGTGGAAGATATTGTACCGACTGCATTTCTTGACAATGAGTGCACACGCAAAATAAAGAAATAGTCGCACTGCGACGAGCCCGACCAAATATAAAGACGACCATTATGTTGATTATGTTTCTCCATGGAGTGTGTCTCTCCAAGCAGACGACGGCTAAGCGACGTGCAGCGATCGAAATTCGAACTATTCAGACCCAAAAATCCTGTGAGCGTTGTTTATACGTTGATTTCCGTTGTCTAACAGTAAAACAATAGCCTTGATATAAATATAAAATGCACCGGGAATAGTTTGTACCAAAAATAACCTTTGTTTCAGTTTTTTTTCCTGAGCCAGTTTTCAATGAGGACACTTTTTTTTTCTTTTTCCTGTGAAAATCATTCATTCTTGGAAATGAAACGTATATAAACGACTTCATAATCAGATGGTTATACTGTCAGCCGCTCATATTCGTACTCATGGGTATAAACCAGGGTGTCGAACCGGAACCGAACCGAACCGAAAACCGGAACCGAACCGGTATTTTTTCCGGAACTGAACCCGAACCCGAACCGTTATTTTTTGAGCACGCTGAACCCGAACCGGAACTGAACCGGAAAAAGAAATAACGGTTACCGGTTCATGCCGAAACGGTTCGACCCTCTGTTGTTGATATTGCACAGTCAATGCAATTCAGGCCTTTTTTTCTTTCCCGTACCATCAACTTCGTACTTGCTCGCACACTTTCCCCTCCAGACAATTGAACACTATCACGCTTTATGTAACAACAGGGGAAATGAATGAGCACCAATGTAGCATTGGTCTGTTGCTGCTGGAGGCGCGAGCGTAGTGCAAGCTGACCAAACGAAATGTCATTCTCGGCAGCTTGCAGGTGATATAAAACGACTTTGCCCTTCCCTAGCTGCGACTTCATTGGAGAAATCAGGCTGCAGGAGTGCTCCACTGCGCAACAGCGAAAGCTCACACCCGATGTGTGCAAACTTTTTGCATTTCATAATTTGTTGAAAAGGTCCGACACCTGCAAATTATTAATACTTGACAAGTGTGACCGCAGGAGCTGCTCAGTGGCTAAGCTGTTTGCTAAGCCGTTAGCCCTACTCGCTACATTGCTTCTACTGCTACTCGTTTCGGAGGGGAGTACTGCTGTGGACGAATTAAAGAGCGTCTACCCAAAAAGTCCCATCTCATGCTCCACGTGTCAAATTTCCCTTTCATTTTGTAACCGCATTATCTGTTATAACATTCCGCAATGTAGCACACGGAACGATGGTAGGGGTTCAGGCGGTACGATGACATACTGATTGTAATGCACACTTTCGGTATCGCAAAAGGAATTCCAGTGGTCAGAGCAATAATGCAGTGACTGAGCGTAACTAAAGCTTACTTTTAACAAAAGTGTGGCTAACACATTCGATAAGGTGACAGCTAACAAATTATTCAGGGTTACCAAATAATCTAATTCATTGGTAGTATTTATGTGCCTGTTGTAGAATTTTTCTGTTTTGTTACAAATATAAAAAATGTGCGCCATTGTTATTAAGCGCTGGTATTTGAACACGCCCGTACGCAGGATTAAATTTAAGGCCTCAAGGTTAGCGTGATGGGCGATTGCATAGCGACAATTGCGATTTCAACAAAAAAGGAAAGGACAGAAAATATATCCCACCATCATATCTCTTGGCGTTGGCTTTATGAATAGTTGCTAGGACAACAGAAAGTCTGAGCGATAAAGAAGGTGGTAAATCGTCGCCACTTCATGTGTTTTTCTAATATCTCCTAATTGTTTAAAGTTTCCTTTGCAATTGCGCCACTGCCCTTGGGGAGCAGCACCATTTTGAATGTCAGTTTGTGTTTTGATTTGACGGTCGTTTTAAACTAGTAAATGTTTTTTTTATAATTGTAGTGATAATTCAACTAATCGAACCGGTTCGCGAACCGGTTCAAGCTCCCGAACCGGTTCGCGAACCGGTTCGGTACGTGATTTTGTCGAACCGGAACTGAACCGGAACGAAATTATTTCACCCGAACCCGAACCGTAACCGAACCGGTATTTTTTTCGGTTCGACACCCTGGTATAAACAGCTTCAATATAACGAACTAGTTTTCTAACGGCGGAGGGTCCGGTAGCGGCCACACAACGCTTGTGGGCGGAGCTCCTGCTGCACTCTTACCCTGTCATCAACTATAGTAGTCACCGTCATACGCATCGAAGAGGTCGTCGTCGTCTTCTTCGCGGCGAGTGGTGGATGCAAAGTCATCCTCAGTATTGTACACTTCCACCAGCTCAACTGGCGAAGCTTGTACTAAGTCACGTAAGGCTTGAACCATAGAGAAGCGGCAGGATTTTTTTCTACGTGAGCACTGGAGGACACATCACCACGTATTTGTACAAGTTCGAAATTGTTTATTTACATGCTCCGTCATTGCTTTGCTCTGTGGTAGTAGTATTCTGCTAGTACTACTACTAGTAGTAGTAGAACTGGAGTAATCGTATAGACGCCGGCTTCATAATGCGAAGGAAAAAAAAAAGTTCCTACGTTTTTGCTGCCACCCCTTTCCATAGGGGCGATTTCCCGTGCAAGCCGGGTAGACTTCAGAAGCGTTGTAGTCCCACACGAGGACCGAGCGCCAGGCCAGGGAGTCGCTTGTACCTATTTTACCGGTAGGTTCCCGGCGCCACCAAGGCACACAAATGCACATGGTGCCTTCCACAGCCCCGGTGGACGCTCAACTCGCCACCGCCTGTGGCAGGACATGCCGCCAGACTCTTTCACCCCCGGCAATGGTGCACCGCGGCATGATGGTTGGGGAGTCCCGCCAGATGGACAAGGGTCAGGGGCCCCGCGCGAGGGTCAAGGCAGCTTTCCAGGCGTGTACTCCCCTTTCAAGGGGCCGCACTCGACCAGGGACGCCTGTGCCCGTTAAAGAAACCGGTGGGGGCCCAGCGGTACCAGGATTCGAACCCAGTACCTCCCGCATACGAGGCGAGTGCTGTACCTCTGAGCCATCGCTGCGGTCACTGCGTTTTTTCTTTCACTTCACCCATGATTGATCATCATCATCGTCAGAGAAAGTTGGCTTTCCTGCAGCCGTATTGGCGTAAAACGGCATTAGTGACGACAATACAGCTTCGCCAAACTAAGGATGGTTTGGTAGACTTTTAGGCTGGTTAAGAAGCGGAGCGCAGAATATCAACACGTTACATTGACGTTCTGCATCGCTCAATAAGCGCCGGCCTTGTACCTTCCTCGGAACGAAATGTCGCGTGAGCGGGCGCAACGAGCTTCGAAAGGTGCTGCCTCGGGGGACGGTAAAGTTGTGGCGGCTGCGGCCGCAGTTAGAGTCACTATACTCGGTTACAACTCAAGAACGGCACCACCTCATGTAGTGTATCACTCCGCCAAAGCGCCGGACCCGTGACGTCAGTGCGCGCGCGTTTTGAAAGGGGTTTGCTATGAATGCGTGATATCGTCTGCCTTGTCTCACGCAGTTTGTTTGTCGTCACTGGAGCCGTTTATAAGCATATTAAGTCCAAAAAAAAAAATTCCCCGCATTTCCCCGAGGGGAAGAATGTGAAAGTGCGAATGCACGAGTTGAATTTGCGCGGTTCGGTAATGTTCGCGAAAGAGAGATCACACACACACACACAACTACAAAGAAAGAAAGATGTATTTATTCACAGACACCTATTTGTGTTGTCGTTGTACTTGATTGCTAGAGCGGATCTCAGCTTTGAAATTTCGTGTCAGTACTCCTTTAAGCGGGTGCATTAGCCCTTCTCACGCCCGATTCCTGGCCAATCCCCCACGTGGGTATGTGCCATGTCAGCGGCCAGGCAGCGCGCGCCCATCTCCCCCCGTTGCTAAGGAAGACGAGGAGCGCGCGCACCCGCAGCTGTTGCTATGCGGACTACGGCGGCGGACGATTCAGGCTCGCTTAAGAAGTGCATTCGCACTTAAAAATCACGGGAACGGCACACGCCATGTTCAAAATATTCCCAGTAACGCCCTACTTGCGCCGCGCGGAGAAACATCCGGCTACGGTGATAAGGCACAGCGGCAACTTCCGGTGCCGTTCTTAAGTTGTCACCGAGTATAGCCGCAATGTTCAACAGGAAGTTCAACAGCAGACTAATAGGAGGTAGTACAATCGGGATACATTGAACTCGAACAACAGAGCACATGCCGCGCATCATGGCGACGGGCCGCGTATACGATGTAGGAACGAATTACGATGGTTCGTGACCATAACCTTGGAATGAAAAAAAACTATCGTCTTTCCATCGTTTGTTGGGTGCTTGGAATGAAATGAAAAAGAAGCAGAGGAATATAGCTGCATGCGCCGTTTTCACTCAGCGCAGCGACGAAGCGATAACGCTCGCGTGAGCGGGAGCCGAACGCGGCGGTCAGACAAACCAAAATGCTCACACGCCTACTGATGGTCTTTATATATGTCAAAGCTAGACACGAACTCTCGTAACTTGATCGTACTGCGCATACGCGGCTCGTCGTCAAGCATGTACTAAAAGCGTCGTTCGCCGTTCTTCGTATTTACGTGTATCACGATTTTATAGCCCCCCAAATTTTTAATAATATAGCGGGGGCGACGACCGGTCGGCATGTCAGCGCCTTATCACGGTGTTCACCGGCAAAATAGACGAGGGTACGCGCACGCGCATCGAACTATCTGTTGTGGGAGCGTCTCTGCTCCACTGCACTTCTCAAAGCAACACACCCCCTGTTTTTCTTATCTTGCAAGACCATTTCGCTACCGACAAAGATCGCTAAGCAGCTTGGGGCACAAAGTTATTCAGATGCAGTGGCAAGAGGTGTACCACTCTCAAGGAAACAGCGTAGCAGACGACACTAATACAGCAGATAGCCATATACGCGTGCGCGTACTCTCGCCTGTTTCGCTGCTGAACACCGTGATAAGGCGCTGACATGCCGACCGGTCGCCGAAGCGTATTATCTCTTAAAACTGCAAGCAGCCATTATTAGGCCACTCATGGGTAAAAGACAGGCCTTTCTCCATCGTAGAAACTCGGCTAAAACAGGACGGCTGCTGCTTCTTGTCTTCAAGGAGCCCTAGAAAAGTCATGTCATCTCAAAGGTCAGGAGGGCTTCATCGCTTTTAGGGGCGAAGCTCCTTAGGGGCTCAGGCTGTCGGCGTCTCATGTCATCGTCAATGTAGTGGCGGTACTAAAACACCGGGACAATCGTTTACGCCTCACACTAGAACGTCGTCGTCGTCTCATGCCATCGTCGATGTAGTGACGGTGCTAAAACACCGGAACAATCGTTTACAGACGTAGCAGCCAGGCTAGCAGCTCTGTTACATCTCCAGCTTCCCTTTAGAGCTGGATGACGCCACTCTCCCAGCTGACGAGAAAGGAACACCTCCGGCGCCGCACACGTGCTCTGTCCCGTGTCCTCTTTCTTGTGTGTGTGTGTGTTTTTTTTTTTTTTTTGCGCTACTCAGTATGTTGTCAGACCGAAACCAACACGCGCAGCAACAAGCTCTCATTCCACCGTGTGCTGTCAAGTTTCAACCTCCCCTCAGGTCTTACCCGTGCCGAAGAGGTTGCGTTTAGGAAGATTTTATGTTCGATTGATCAACTTTCCTCATCATCACCTTATACTGTGACCCAGCTATTTCGAAACGCAAGTTGACTCTATCAAAATCTATTGAAAATCAAACCATCAGAAAGCCATATGCGTCCTGTCTGTCTTCCTGGTAGCATACCCTGCGTGCACAAACAAGTTTACTAAAAGTGTCTTCGATTTGGCTGCACTCACTGCACTCATCCGGGTAGTGCAGCAACCGCCTCTTAGATTTTCGAGTGCAGCGCGCGGCGCCAGCACTTTTCTCTTCGATTTACCGATGGTGCAGAGAGTGCAGGATGAGTTCACGGCTTTCCCTGCACTTCCCAGGGAGAAGGTGCAGAAGCAGACGCAAAAGTGCAGGACCGGTTCCGCAGTGGCGGCGCCTGCGCTGAACTAATTCTGAACTCATACATAAAGTGCAGGCCAAATCGAAGAGACCTTAATGGTACTATTTCCCCTATCAGACGCCATTTCATATCGCAAGACAGCACCTTTCAGTTCAATGAGGCTCCGAGGCTTTGATGACCTTTTGTAGCTTTCTTCTTTGCTCGTGCGTTCCGTGAAAGGGTGTTTGGCAGAATTTTAATGACATCTCGTTCACACGAATGAACTAAAAATAATTCGTCCAAGGACTTCTCATGAGTTGTGAATGTGAAAGCATTACCATAGAATTGAGAGCCTGGAACGCTTTTCTTCAGCTATGATTTCTCTAAAGGTTTCGTCCTCTCGCCGTCTGACACGATTTGTTTCGCTATCGGCGTTCGCCTTATGCCTTCCACGCGCTGCTCCGCTTTTTGCTCTTGCCAGTTTTTAAACTTGTGCTATGGAATGACCGGTGCTATGGAACGCTTCAGGTGTACGTGGTCTTGGAGCATGGAGTTTCGTTGTTACGGGCACCGGACGCTGGCCTTTTCGCACGAAGGGCCATCTATTTCTTTCGTAATAAAAATAAATTCAACGTTTGCTACGCGTACGTCTCACTGATACTTGTGCCTGTTGATTCATGTTTACGTTTGAACATAGCACTCGGGACCGCCTGTAGATGGAGAAAAGAAATATCGTGTTATAAGAAGTGTTATTAAAAGACCTTGCAACTACGAAGAGTGCTCCAATATATATATTTTAATTTAGCACAACCTCAAAAAAATTTAGCTGGGCCAAGACATCGGCCGCATGTCACCCCGGCATCCTGTGACGGGGCGGTCTCTTTTCCGGCTTCTTAGCAGCGCCGCCTGTTCCCCTGGTGTTCACCGCTGAGGGCACGGGCAAGAGACTGGCAGAAGGCGGCGGCTGCAGACGGAAAGAAGGCAAAGACGAAAACATTCAGTTCGAATTACTCGAGATGGTCACACGTGAATATTGAACTTTTTAAGGCGGAGACCTAAAGTCCCCTATTCTGATAAAAAAAGTAGCGCCAATCCACCCTGTGAATGTGGTGGGACAGCAAAGCTGTAAACGGCACCCACAACGATTACCCATACGACGTCGCATAAATTCACTCACGTCACTCTACAAATAGTGAAATGCACTTAACCACACCCTCTATTACTTCAAAGAGATATTCTTGGTAAGGATAAATTAATGCATCATGGATGAACGGTGGTTCGATGAGTTGTATTGGTGTAGCACATGAGTGGAAACTCTTTTTTTTTTTATAAAATTAAAACTCAAACCGGGTGTTAGACGATCTCCCTTCTCCGTCTCTGCCGTCGCGGACGGAGGCGACAAGATGGGCGGCAGATACCGAGGAGGAGCAGGAGGAGAAGAGAAGGAGGAAATACTTCTATTCAGATTTCTGAACGGCCCAGAGTTCGCCCCAGGGGAGTGGTTCCTTCTTTACTGTAGCCCATATTCAGTCCGAGCCGCCTATGCTCTGTCCATCAGCTGGAGCTGGGTAAGCAGAGAGGGGCGCGGTACAGCAGCATCTTCCATTGCTCTTGTTGGGTAGTTGACAGAAAAGGAGGAGGGTGCTCAGGGTTAAAGTCGCACACCCTGATTATGTGGCAGAGTATTCTTACTTCTGAGCAAAATTTACATTCAGCGTCGTAGCGAATCGGAATGATTAAGTTAGGACGCGTCGTGTGTGCGAAGGAGCTGGATTGTATGAGCCGTAGAGTAGTTTTTTGTTCTATGGAAAGGTCAGGGTAAGGCGAAGGTAGGGTCTATCTCAGAAGGCGATAATGCTGGGTTTTGTCCCTGAACGAGACCAGCGGGTGACTGTCCTCCTGCAGCTCCATAGTACGGGAGGTAAAAGTGCAGGACTGGTGGGCGTATTCGTTGCCCTCCATGGAAGCTTGAGCGGGTGTCCAGATGATCTGAAGGGAACCATTTCGGGAGTGTTTTTTTAGCACACGCTGTGCAGGTCGGGACAGCAAACCCGACTGGTAATTCCGGTAGGCTTGTTGGGAATCGGTGACTGCCTTACGAACCCTTGGTTGAGTGAGAGCCAAGGCGATGGCTGCCTCTTCTGCTGCCGTCATGTCTTCGGTCTTGAGTGAGGTACAAGCAAGGAGGTTGGTTCATGGAGGTAACCACGGTGATGGCGTCCTGCTACCCTCAATGTTAAGAGGCGTCTGTGTACATAACTGCATGATCCCCATCGAGGGTGGTGTTGAGCGCTTGATCCCGTACTTGTCGGCGTCCCTCGTCGAGTGAGGGGTTCATATTTCTAAGCAAAGGGAGCATCTTTAGTTCTTGTCGCCAAAAGTCTCGGAGTACATCAATCAAAGTGACATTCTGTGCTGCCTAGCCCATCTTGTGAAGGGTGCGGCGACCCGCCGCAGTTCTGCTAATTCGGAGCCTCTGGATAGAAAGATGGCCCTGTATCAACTCTTCCACCGTGTTGTAGAGCCCCGTGCTAAGCACTCTCTCTGTGGATTCACTCATGAGAAGACCAATGGCTTGCTCAACCGCCTTTCTAATCATTTTATAAAGCAGCTTTATGTCCTTGCCGAGAAGAAGACCCGGGGTTGACGTAAGAGATTCTCGGGAGGTCAAAAGCTTGAACTAATCGAAAGGTATCTGATTCCTTGAGGCCTCGCTACTTGTTGGCAACTCACCTGATCATGTGTATGATTTTATTGATGCTGTGTTTGAGGCGCTGCAAGTATACGTCACTCTTGGTGTTGGCCTGAAGATGTACAACCAGGATCTTGATGCTGGGGCATGGAGTGATGGCCTGCCCATCAAGGAGTATTTGAATGTGTTCCTTGAGGTGTTGTTTGGCGTGAGGGCGGACGACAAGGAGCTGAGATTTTTTTCGTGAACACTATAAGCCACAGGCTTTAGCACATTGGCGTACTAGAAGTGAGATGCCATGGGTTGGTGTGAGCTTCCTGTAATAGCTATCGCGTGGCATTCAGCCAGAATGCATATGTGCTTCGTGAGTGCACCACTTGTCTCGCCCGTCTCCGCGTGGGCTCGTAACTAAATCGGTAAGACAACTGGCTCTCGCTTTGTTACCCTGTTAGTTCCAGGTTCGATTCCTGTCGGTGCCAGTAAATTCTTTTATTTGTTCGCGGGAGTTTTCTGTTGACACCAACGGTCGCGAAAGAACCTTTGGGGGGGGGGGGGGGTAGAGGTAAAAAGATTTGCTTTAAAAAACGGTGTTTTTATTACCCGGAATAGAAAATCGCGGATGCTGTAAACGCATTTTAAGTGTAGACAGTCAGATTAGCGCGGAAAGGTGCTCAAACACGGTTTAGCACTGAAGAAGTCTTTGCCTATCGCATCGCTAGGCTTTCGCCTCAAACCACGTAAGCATACTTAACAACCCGAGGAATTTGTGTTACTTGGTGAGTGACCGCCATTTTCACGTACACTTCAAAATCTGACCCCTGAGCAGACGATGTTTCGCGGAACCATTGGCCACTCACTGGTGTGCAGCAGCGGGCCGATCTCGGGCGTCTGGCAGCCGCTGCAGGCCGACCGGGAGGAGACGCTGGCGGCGCTGTACCACTGCTCCTCTTCGCCACGCGGCGACGGCGACGGCGAGGACGCGTCTTCCTCCACTGACGAGCACTCGCCGCTGCTGCAGGAGGAGAAGGAGGCCTCCTCGCGGCGGAAGCAGCAGCAGCAACCACGCTCGCAGTCACAGCTACGCTCCTCACTGGCTGCTGAAACAGAGAGAAGGAAGCGCTGTGTGAGACTGATAATACACCAGCCCTTCCTAAAGAAAGTTGAGAGACGCGCGAAAGCTGAAAGTGCGCTCAACCTTCTCTGAAAGGGCGTCCAGTCGATCGTCAAACGTTGACAGACCCGAATTCCAAACCAAAGAACCAAGCCATGCGAAGATTTTTCGCGCACTAGGCAAACGCAGCTACGAACTATCTAAATGTATACCGATACGTGGTTTGTGAGACAAAATTAAAGCCGGTCCACCCAACGTGGAAGCAGTCGGAAGTGCAGAGCAGTGATTTGCCATAATGGACTGAAGCGCCGTTATCTGATTGGGGGTAGAAACAGCTTCGCTTTAAAAAAAATATGCGGCGTCCATTGCGTACGTCGAGTTTGTAGTGTAGCCGGGAAGGATACTTCCAGAATTTTTACTGCGCATTCCGTAAACCTGATCACTGTAGCCATACTGGCATAGATTCTGGTCTAGTGAATGGTTGTCATCTTTAAAACAAATACGGGTCAAACGAGAAGCACTACAGCGCTGCATTGCAACGCTAAATATTTTTCACTAGTTAACCACTGAAACCGTCAGACGACGGAGGCGCTTGGGCCTGCGCACAGGAGCTATAGGTATAAAAACTGCATTAGTAATGCAAGCTAGTAGACCCGAAGCCACGTTTTGAACGGCCTATTTTCTGACGGCAGATACTAGCAGGGTTGAACTTGAGCTGGGCCGTGGTGAGAAACTCAGAAAGACTGGACGAGGCAAATAATTTGTGAGCGGCAGCTCTGCCCCGTCCTTGGTGTACGATACTGGTTCCGGAAGGGACCAGCGACAAGTTTAAGATAGCGGAAGCAGCTACTACGTCAGAGCAGGCATATTGCAAGGAAGGCAGGAAAACCGCGAAGCCTGCCCTTTTTTTTTTTTTTTTTCTGATAAGGGAATCTATGGGAAGGGCTCCGGGTGGGAATACCCTACACAAGTATAGCCCTACAAAAGAGCACGGACGCAGGCCCATCTCCGGGTAGATTGGCAAAGTGACACGGCAGGAACGAGAGTGGTGGGGGTGCAGGCTTTATTCGCCCAGGATAAAATGCCCCACAGGAGGGCGATTGTGAAAGATCATGCTATTTACAAGAGGGATGAAGCCATGCGTTCAGGCGCGTTCGCCGCGTATGCGCCGCGCTAGCTGGATGTCCTTGGGCATTATGGTGACGCGCTTGGCGTGGATGGCGCAGAGGTTGGTGTCCTCGAACAGGCCGACGAGGTAGGCCTCGCAGGCCTCCTGGATCGCCTGCACGGCCGACGACTGGAAGCGCAGCTCGGTCTTGAAATCCTGGGCGAGTTCACGCACCAGCCGTTGGAACGGGAGCTTGCGAATGAGCATCTCCGTGGACTTTTGGTAGCGGCGGATCTCCCGTAGGGCGACGGTACCTGCAGATAATTGAAAGAAGTAATTGGACAGCCTGAAGAACGGAGCGTGAAAAGAACAAAGGTACAAGGTCCGCGGCAAACGACAGTTGGGTGACGGCAGTGCGAAGCAGTGCCATGAACATGCAGGAGGGTGAACCGTGCAGAGACCACGGCTTTTGGGACAATGGCGCTCAACAAGCGCCGTAAGACAATCGTAGCAATTGAACCGCTAGTAGTTCGACCATCCTGTCCCGACTGCAACTGCCCGCAACGTGAACAGGGGACTTCGTGGCGGACAGTTGATGCGAAGGCCAAATGAAGCAGAGATTGGCCAGGCTAGGCTAGGTGTGGCAGTGAAGGAGTTGCACAGTTCAGTGTGGAGCGAAACGAAGGTTACGCTGAACAGCAAGGCGTGCCATCCTTGGGTGCAGGACGGAACCATCTCAGGGGCCGGAGAAGTACGGAACGATGCGAAGGAGTGGGTGCATTGAGCTATTCGAAGGTAGGCAGATTAGAGGCACCTGCCAGAAGAAGCACTACAAGCAGAGGGCATGGAGTGAGAAGGCCGATAGACGAAAAAAAAAAAAAGAAAGGCTGTTGAAGCACAGTATTGTCACCGAAAGGGGGGAGTTACGGAACATGTAGGGGTAGGGAACATGTAGGGGTAATTCCTCAAGTGACGTCTTACGCGCCCGTGACGGACCATGGATGAACCGTGACGAACCTTACAAGGCATTTTGAACACGGGAAGAGGCGCATGCAGCGGTGGGTAGCGACGTGGTCGGTCTAAACCTATGTTTCTTTCTTCAAAAAATCTGGCGAATACGCGGAGCAGGTTCTTTACCCCCCCCCCCCCCCCCTTGCCGCTATGAAGTGGACGGAACTTGGATAAAGAAAGCGGGACCTTTAAATCGGAATCGTTCACTACACCAATAGTTCGCCCTTCATACTGTAAACGCTAGCACAAGTCATAACACCGTCCAAAGCATTCAAACTCACAGTCGCATGCACTCACCCGGCCTGTAGCGGTGCGGCTTCTTGACGCCTCCAGCGGCCGGAGCCATTTTGCGCGTGGCTTTGGTCGCCATCTGCTTGCGCGGGGCCTTCCCACCGGTGGACTTGCGGGCCGTCTGCTTGGTGCGCGCCATGGTGATGCGTCGGTGGGTGCTGAAGGCGGAGACCGAAGTGACTGCGCTCTGTTCTAAGCTCGCCTTTTTATTGCGCTCGCTTGAGCATGCGCAATCTAAAGTGTCGTTCGGTGGTCACGTGGGTGCTCTGCCTTGCCGCGGTAAAGTACATGAGCTCCCTTATAAGGACACGCCAGGTCTACGCCCACCGCGCTGAACCAACAGAGCCCCGTCCGATTCGGCTGCGGTTTGATGATCCATCGCTGAGGCCATCTTGTTATCTGGTCGACAATGAACGTATCGTGCACCCAGGCAGAATAAACAAAGATTGCATGACCGGGATGTCACTGTTTTATTGCGTCGTGATTCCTTTGGAAAGTTGATAGAGTCCGCGATAGTGGTAGCTTAAAACACTGGTCGTCATTGCGTCCTGCGAAAGTGGATGACCAGTAGTAAGGCTGTTGTAAACCACCACAAATGGTGATGGAGGAGGGTATGAAGTGTTTCTCGTCGTCTCAGCAGGCTTCTCGCTTGCTCTCGGCTAGTGTCGCTAGATAAGGGTACAGAGCATCGGCCCGCTATTCTCCTATCGTTCCGTGCCGCCACCCTGATTATTGTGCGCATTGCGTGACATTTGTTTACACTGCGACGGTTCATGGACGCCGCCATTTTGTTGTTTATGCGTATTAGTCGCTTAACTCTGGTAGGCTTAGCTTGTCCTTCCTGCTCTGCGGCTGCGCGCGACTGACGTCGTTCCTAATGCGAATCAAAGATAATATACGCGCGTAACAGCATTTCAGCCGCTGAAGTGTGTCGAAAGATGCCGTTTTGCTGCACCACTGATCTCCACTAGAGTTGCTGGATGGCGCTTCGAGCTCTCCGGCGCGCGGCCGCCGGAAGTTCGAGCGCTCGTCCCGGAAGTCGTGCAAATGGCCGCCGTTCCAGCATATTTAGTGACACTAGCGCATGCTACGTATGGGCTGGTTTCGCGCGCATTCCGCCAAAAATGCCTGCTTGTTGCGCCGTCAACTGCACAAGCAGACCAGAGAAGTCGTCTGGGAAGACGTTCCACTTGGAAGTATTACAATATTCTGTACGACGTGCGTGATACGCAGCGAAACGCAAATGTCATATCAGTGTCGTTTTTAAGCTGTGGCTCTTGTTAAGCAGATTCCCTCGCTTTAAGCCGGATTTATACCGGCGTTGGGTGGTTATACCCTAGTTACACTGCGAAAATAACCGCATTTAAGTTTAACCGTGGTTACTAAACTTTAACCGCGGTTATCGCAAACTGCGGTTTTGGCTGTTACACGCGAAATTGCAAGTTTGTTGACCGCGGTCACTTGATTGTGAGCGTAACAAAAATAAATTACCACACTTTTAACTTCACTATAAAAAAACAAAAGAGAAGCAGTGTAGACGAAAAAAAATATCGTTAAAGCAGTCGCTTCTGACCTAAACGCAACGCACTCGCGCGCGGCGAGGAGAGGGGCTTCCCAACAGCTCGCAACCGGCTTGGTTTGCTTAGGTCTGTTCGGTGTTGGGAACTTTCGGCTTAGCATCGCGGTAGATATATTTGGCCGCCGCTATCTCTACAACTACGAATTACAATCCATAGCACAATTTTTCACCGCACTAACATCTATGTTCTCGCATGTGGAAGTTCTTTTCCGCGATCAGATTGATTTCGAAGAGCGGCGATAAGCTGTTGCTGCCGTGGTCTGGGCCGGTTCGGGCCGCTAGCAGTGCTGTGCGGGCAGGCGCGCCGGCGTGTTTGCAGGCACGGCCGACGCGCGCGCCGACCGTTTCCGAGTGCTGAAAACGCTTCAGGATTGCCTGCTATGTCCATTTTTGGCGGACGACGCACGGAATTTACAAATTTAGCACGGCTTTTGTTGTAGTTGATCGGGCGGATCGGGAAACGAGCCGCTGCTGACGGGAGTCGCGCTGATTGCGAGAGCGATGCAAAGAACGCAAGCGGGTCTTGGGGACATCTTCGGGGCGCCCGCTATTTGAGAACCTTCGTCTCTTCCGAACGCCAGGTGATTTTTTTTTTTTACCTCCGCTGATGCGCCGCCACTTGCGTCCGATCTGACTTGTGCGATTTTGAGCACTGCGGCTGCGGAAACTGCGGTTAGCGTGACCGAACTGAGGTGGCCAAGCTCAGTTTACGTTAACCATGGTTAGTGATGTAACCGCAGTTTCGTCTGTCGTGTAACGCAGCAAACTGCAGTTTTGTATAACCGCGTTTCGCTTAACCGTGGTTAACTGTGCCCGTGTAACTAGGGTATTAAGAAGGGACAAATGGGCTCCATCCCCAGGCAGCAGGCTCTGCAGTGACCACTTTACTGACAACTGTTTTTATAGAACGGGCGCACGAACTCGGCTACAGCCTGACGCCGTGCCCACGTTGTTTTCTTTCTAGCATAAATCCATAGCATAAATTTCTAGCATAAATCCCGTTCTAGCTGCGTTGTCTGCTCTCAAACCAAGACCCAAGTGACATTTTCGTTCTCCTTCGCGATTAAATTCTGCTTCATATTAAAGGGACCCCGAAAAGCTTTATGAAGGTGGCAATCAAATGCATTCAGGTGGTAGAACACATAACGGGGGATTTTTGAGCCAAGTGGGAGCCCCATACATTGTACAGATAATTTGTAAACAAGTTTTGAAGATCGCCTTTCTCAACCGATGAGCGCGACGCCGCAGCGAGCCGACCGCGGGTGACGCAACGGCGATCGCTGCTGACGCAACGGCGAAGGCGCCCCCCGATTCGCCCATTCGCCGGCAAGGTCGGCCGCCGGCGGCGTCACTGTCATTGGCTTCCGGCTGCTCTTCCTCCTTCCTGCGCGATCCCAAGGCAAAGGCGGCAAAGGCGGGTCCGCAGTGATTGACGCGAGCCTAGGCGCAGGAATGTAGCTAGCTGCTTTGAAGGAGGCAGAGAGGGAGGAGGAGTCGATCGGCAAGTGGGGAGAGGTGCATTTAATTGCTTCTGGCGCAGCTAATACTGAATGTAGATCAATAATTCCAACGGCATTGCATCGCTATATTGGTGCTACGTGACAATACAGGCCTTTTGTAACTTTTACAGAAGGCTTTTCTGGGTCCCTTTAACGTCGCATGTTTCGGTATAGCATAAGTTGCGATCAGAACGCGATGTGTATAGCCAAAATGCAATAAAGTGAGAAAAAAAATGCCAAAATGCACCAATGGGCACGCTTATCAGCGGTTGAGAAGCGTAGCAGACGCCCGACTTCCGGGACGAGCCGTTGAACTTCCGGTGGCCGTGCGTGCGCCCGGCCGCGACAGCGGAGAAGCGCCATCCGGCAACTAAGTGGAGATCGGTGTGCTGCACCTTCGGTAGTGTTGTTAACAAACGGGAAGTTAACGGCGAGGCCGCAGATGCGGCAGTCTCGCAACACTGATAAACGCCAAAATGGCAGCCGTTGCTCACTTGCGTACCTCAGTGGCGGTACTCTAATACCTTATCTACTGACACTGCGCTCGGCTTCTCTGGCGGCAAATGCTGGGCCCTGCTATAGCCGGACGCAAGCGCTCGGCATCTTGGGCAAGAACTGCTCTATTTGGTGACACTAGTCCTGCCTATCCTTCAAATATAGTCTACAAACATAATCGTTACCAGGAACACATGATGGGGCGGTACCATTGCTCACAGGCGCCTTATCATCCATAATGCGGTTTAGAGCTGTATGCTGTATGCGCCTTATTAGCCTGACGCATGCGCTCGGCGTCTTAGGCCTTTGCACCTTGGCGCCTTGGCGTTTTTGCCCACGGAGATGAAACCGAAGGGGGTAGGAGTATACAGCTTCACTGTAAAATAAAACAAAAACACCGTTTTCGCGTCCGCCGTTGGGCTCTGCATCGTTCTGTTCTCTGGCAACAATACTTCTCAGTTATGCTTCATACGATGCGAAAAAAAAAGCGACTGGAAAAACGGTAGAAGCATTGTACTGGCCAAGCATTGTACTCAACTGGCTTTATACTGACTAGAAACGGTCATTGTATACCAACAGAAAAAAAATCAAGACGAGGTTTTAAGCGCCAAAGATGCACCCGCTGTTTGAACGCGCTATGGGCCTCGTGCACTGCAGTTTCAAGTAAACAAGTGGTGCCACCTGATAGCGCAGAGGCCTTTTTTCCAAAGAAGAAAATAAACAGCAGTTCGTTACAGGGCTCAATTAGAACAACAACCGCAAAATTAGTATAGAACACATTGCCACGTTTTATTACGTTCACAGTTATATCAATATAAATATTCCGTTTACGAGTTGTGCGCGTTAAAATGCTAAAATGTTTTAAAAGCGCCACTTTAGTAGTAAAAGCCGACGGTAGATACACCGATCAGCTTCTTGCGACGTCGAAGTGCACAAAGCACAAAGTTCCTGAGAAGAAATAATAAGAACAGCACCATAGGTGCATTTCCGCATCTGCACGCTACTTGGCGTGCGACCACTGCAAAAATATTCCGTGTATCCAACAAAACGGAACGAGAGTCTATTTTTGTAGCTTCTCAATTAGCCTGCTAGTGTTAGTATAAGTGTGTATATTGTCACGAAGACAAGGATGACACAGTTGTCTTGAAGGAAAAACACGTTTATAGGAGCAAACTTGTGGTCCCCTAACAACTAAAAAAATACACAGGCGGCGAAGCAGCAGTCAACAAAGTGACATGCGTAGGCGAGTGTCGGCGAATCGAATGCCGCGTCGTCAGCTTTCGGTGCGAGTGCTTCTCGAACCGTCGAATTACATCGAGAACACTGTAGGATCAACGAAGGCTAGTGACGTTAGGGCGAAAGACTCTCCCTATCAAATGAAATAACCCGTGTGGCATAAAATAATAAAGAATGGAATAAGCGCTGCACTTGGAACACAGATAAAGCCCGGCGCGGTCGGGTGCCAAAAACAAAACAAACAAATCCAATACATGGTTCGTGCCAATATGCATCAGAAAATACACGGAGCGTCCCATGTAGATGCATGCTTGCGTTATACGTACTCACGTTCGCAAAATATAATGAAAGCTTTAAAACGCGAACACAAAAACGTATATGTTTACGCTACACAGAGACACAAAAATGAACAGATCGACACATACCAGCCCCAATTCGGAGACTCGCATCTGCAGATTTATTGAAATGACTCAAATATATCACACAAATGGTCCTGTACAACTCGTAGTTTGCCGAAAAATTCATAGCGCATAAAAACAAGGACAGAGAAGAGGAGAGACAACACTCTGTCTCTGTCCTTGTTTTTATGCGCTATGAATTTTTCGTCAAAGCATCACCAACTAGCCCAGAAATCCGTACTCGTAGTTTGCGTTTATGCCACAGTATAAGGTCCAAAGAGCGAGTTATTTTGCTGGCAAAGATAACATGCACGAGCACAACTACCTACGGTGGCACGCAGTTACACGAACATCACGTACAACTCTATCAGCGGTGATATGATCTCGATTACTCCTACTGGTCTTTTTTTTTTCATCGGCACTTCGAATGTGAGGGGAACCATTTGCGGGAAACTATAGCTTCCGTTATGCGCTCTACGTCCGTGCCCGTAACTATGTCGAGCAATACAAGGGCAAACAAGTTACGTTTCATAGGTCGGCAGGCGCACACTCACTCACCGCTCACTCGTGAGTAGTGAGTGAGCCTCACCATCGTATCGTACTGGCGAGTGCGAGTGCGAGTGAGTGCGAGGCCCACTCGCAGTGAGCCCCGCTCACTACTCGCGAGTGCGAGCGCCATTCGTGGTGACGCTTCACTCGCCACTTGCGAGTGCGAGTGCCACTCGCTGTGAGCCCCGCTCACCACTCGCGAGTGCACTCGTGCTCGGGCGGTCTGCGGGGCTCATTGTGGTGAGCGCCACTATTGCGCTTGTACTTACTAAAAAGAAAACGGTTGAGGAGGATACCGCGTGCTTTTTTTTTTTTGTACCCATGTACCTTTTATGGTTCCTGTATTGAATGTTTTGTAAAGGCAGGATATTCATCAAGACACAGTCAAATCCGTTTCTCTCCGATGACAAACTTTTTTTTAAAAATGGCTGCGGCTTAGCTCAGCCTACCTTAGATATGCAAAGCAGAAGCTTCGCAAAGTCTGGTTGAGTCTTGATTTTCGCTTGGTTAACCTTTGATTTAGCTGTATTGCCGACCACGGCTCGACGCGGTTCGGTCCCGTGCAACGCTCACAGAAGGAGGCCCGCCTCGCTTGCATTCGCGGCGAACTCGGTTTTCCTCTTCCCCGGGCGCAAGATGAGTCACGTAGCCCGAGACGACCCAGCGGCGCATGCGTGGGAGGCTGCCGATCAGCCGCGCGCCCGCAGCAGCCGCCGCCGCTAGCTGAGCAGATCTAACGACTGAAAACGGGGCCTTGTGCGCAGCGCCGAAAGCGGGTCCGGAGAATCACGTGATGCGCTTCAAAGAGCGTGTCTCGGGGGGGGGGGGGGGGGGGGGGGGGTCTCCGGTCAAAACGTGAAGTGAGCTTGCGCACGCGCGGTGATACCGTTGGACGAAAGTAGTAAAGTCATGCTTTAAAAACAAAGATGCGAACGCAGTAAACAACAAGTGGAGGGCAGGCCTTTGCTGCGTACATGATGCTCTCTGTTTGGATGCACCGCTAACGAACATGAGCAAGGTGCTGTACCTACAGGCCGGAGGAAAATATCACGTGAAAGCTGAAACCACGCTTCGGAAACCTTTGTCCTGGATGATGCGAGTATACGTGGGCCGGAAGCCCGCGTGACGGCACAAGCGCTGCGGAAATGTACGAGCCCTGTCGTCAATCCTGTAAAGGGTGCAGCACCGCACATAGGGCAGCACTGGGGCAAAGCATTGCACGACTGAAACCTCTCACGGCGAACAGCGGCATGGTTTGACAGGCCTGTCAAGCGCGTATCGTAATCAATCAATAAATTAGTTAGTGAGCAACTAAATGAATAAACCAAAAAAAAGACGAGGTGCATGATATTCCTGCGCGCGTCAGAGAACATCGGGTGGTTAAAACTAGCCCCATGGAAGGGACTGGTCCATAGTACCTTCCATGTCCTGAAAATCGAAGCCCTGTATCAGCTTCGCGGCATTTCGCCTTGAACTCGATACAGCGAGAGCTAAAGCCCCAGAGTTCGATATAAGAAACCCTCGTTATATCGAAATCCTCTGAACGGGGACACTGACTGCGTTACAACCGACACTTCGTTAAAAGCGTGTATTACTTGCTTTCCATAGACTGCAGTTGGGAGCATTGATGCACTTCGACTGAAGCGAAATTTCGAATAAAACGAAATTTCGAAGAAAGCGATTTCGTTATAACGATGGTTGACTGCATCGCGGTCTGCCTACCTTCCTCCACAGCAGCGCCGCCACCTCCTCCCCCGCAGTCAGGGCACTCCACGCAAGCTCCTGGAGTAGCGGCAGATCGGCGGGACGAGGACGACCGGTGGCGCCTCCGCGTGGAGGCCTCGGCGGCCTCTGCGTGGCCGTGAGCCGCTTTCTGGGCTCCCGCCGCACAGACGACGGCGGCTTTGGTCTCCGGAACTCGCGGCCTTGCGATGCGCATGCGCACGTGTGCCTCGAACGACGTGCTCGTCGTGTCCTCCCGCGGGGCGTCGTACCTGCACACGCGATAACCAAAAAGCTCGCCTCGCACAAACCCAAACGAGCCGGAAGGTACTTGCCCAATTGATGCCAGTGGGGGACGCTGTCTCAACAAAGGAAATGCCGTAGAAATGGCGGAAGCGCATCATAATCCGTCCTCTACCGAAGAATATGCATCCAGTTCACCATCAGGGTAGGCGAGAAGCAAGAGCCAAGAGAGAGAGAGAGGAATTTTATTGAAATGAAAAAACACAGAAAGGTCGGCCTGATGGTAGAATATCTGGCCAGCTATTCTGTGTGTGGGAAGGGAAAGGGGAGGAAAGAGCGTGGATAGAGGACGAGAGAGATGAAGATGGCGGAGAAATAAATAAGTGGCTATGTATAGAAGATGCCTATACCGATACCGTGCATGTGTTAAAGTTAAGCCGGACGGGCCTCAACTACAATATCGCTGAGAGGCCGCTGCTGCGCAGAAATGTCAGCGCAGCTTTAAATGCCTTGTGGGAACGCTTCGCGTAGCTCTGGACAAAAAGTATGGATCTTTGCCTACAGATGCAGCCGCATACCCCAAAAGACAAGCCAAAGTAGCGGTGGTGACAACGAAGACAGACCTCGTCGTCGGAGCAACCCTGCCACGAGCCTCAACAAAAGAAGCGGAAGAACTAGCCGTAGCCTTAGCTCTTTCACAAACGAAGGCAACTGTCATAATAACTGACTCCCAAGAAGTATGCAGGAGTCTCCCGTCGGGCTGGGTAGCTCCAACGACATACCGCATATTGTCAAGCAAGCCACCAGACAGGGTGGTCGAAGTGGTGTGGGCACCGGTCCACTCCTCCATGGAGGGCAATGATCAAGCCCACCAGGCCGCGGAGGACTCAAATGAACCTATGCCCCTCACGACGTACCAGGAAATTACAGAGCACTACAGACTCGGTCGCAGAACACTTCCACTGCCCCACCCACAACTAACAGACACAAGAAACTACGCTCAGACTTGTGCAAACAAACACGTATCCCCACCTAACACTGATGCACCTTATGTTTCCAAATCAACACGAAGCCCAATGCAAATTTTGTACGCAATCAGGAACACTTAGGCACATTATCCTTGAATGTACCCAGAACCCTGATTTGCCACCTCCACCCCTTCCCCATTCCCCCGAGCAGTGGGAGACGCTGCTGTCCAGCTCACTCTTTTGCGATCAGCTCCTGGTGGTTGAGAGAGCGGTAGCATCAAGGACGGCACAGGGCTACCTGTAAGAAGGCTCCACTACCACAAAGCTCTAGCTGCCAAATAAAAAAGTTTTCTCTCTCTCTCTCTCTCTCTGCTCATGTGATCGGTAGTGAATGCCTTTTATGTGAATGAGAATGAACTTCGCGCCAAACACTGCTGGGGAGATGCTATCCACACGCCATTGTGCATATAGCATCGTGCAGATAGTTGTGCGCCCGACATGACGAGTTGCAGAAATGTACACAATAATTTATGCACCCTGAGTAGACAGTGACCTAGAAGGTATAACTCCACCCAGCTCCTAAAAGCGATCTGTAGAAGTGTATATCGATGAGTGGCTACATTTAAACATTGCGCTCTCCAGATGTGTGGGACAGTGCCTTATGTTCCTCAGGCTGAAATTGACCTAAGCTTGTCACTTCTCTCCAGATTGGGAAAAAACATTGCGTAGAGGTAAAATAAATTGAGCGATTTCTTAAAAAGAACCACCTTGTAAAAAAGGAATTTCTAGGTCGAACCTTGCGGGGCTTATCAGTGTAGTGCGTATCGATATGACATTGCTCAGCGCAAAGAAGTTGAGCCCTCACCCGATTTCGTCGGTGACCACTCGGTGGCGTTCCGTAGTGACCGTCTTGGTCGGACCCGTGGACGACACCGCAGCAGCCGCAGCGGCCCCTTTCACTGCCGAGTCGCCGTGGGCTGCGGCAGCCCTGCTGTTCGACGGGGACCTCTTGCCACCCTCGGGCGACAGACTGTCCTTGAGCAAGAACGCCAGCTGGTCCGTGTCCAGCCTGGCGGGCTCCGAGCCATCGCTGGCCGATTTGGCGGGCTTCATGACCTCCCTGAAGACCGGCTTCTCGGCCACGGGTTCGCTCCTTCTGGTCGTCGCCAATGGACGCTGCCTCTTGGCCGGGCCGTGGGTACTGCTGGCGCAGGGAGAGCGAGGCGCCACGAGGGAGGATGCACTACCGCCACTCCTGTTCACAGTTGCCGGACTGGTGGCGGACATCGGTCACTGTGCCCCGGACGACCCGTCGTACGCGGCGGTCTCTCGCGAGGCAGTAATTTTGAGCTGTCGCCTGCGGACGATTCCAAATGCGGTGGAGATGATGGTGATATTGCCAGTAGGATCGAGGCAGTTATACGGTGGTGCCCTCAATGAGTGGAGCACAGACGCATGAGCGGGGATTGGCCAGAGCTAAATAAAAAGCCGCTGCGCCCATAGAGTTTCATACTAATATATATTAGTATATTAGTATGAAACTCTATGGCTGCGCGAGCTTCGCTGCCCACAGCATGTGCGTAAGAGAAGAGGACATTATTCCCTACTATTCACGTGCTCCTGAGTATAGGTTGTATTCACTGGCGTGGCGCGCATGCCAGCAACCATGTGCATGCGCCGCCATGCTGGTATTTGCGCGGCCCTGTTGCTAAGGTGACGCCGTATGCTCGGCCACTTGCCGATAGATGTCGCTATTCTCCCAGCTGGCATTCATAGAGGAATCTGGCACTAGCGTCTACGCAGCTCATAGAGTTTCATACTAATATATATCAATGCCGTCTGTGTCGTCATGGGCCGCCATTATACCATGCGCTCGCCTTAGTTTCGTTATTGGCTTGGATTGAAACGTTTTAGTCGCCATATATAAGAACACAGTGGCAGAAAAAGGGAAGCAATGGTGTGTTCTTATATAATTGGAAAATAAAACAGGCTGTTTTAAAGCTAAGGAAAAATGAAATAAAGCGTATTTGTGCCGGAACGGTTGTGCCTGCTATTCTGTAGGCCAACCTGGTAGTTAATTACAATGCTAATATTTGGGGGAAACTTGTTAGATACTCTTATTTTTTTTAAATTTTACTGTTATTTCAAATAATAAGTTATTTTAGGAGCTTCGAGACGTTTTTGTGCGTGCCTATAAAAATGTCTCCTTCGCGGTGAACCGGGGCACCGACCGTCAGCTACAGTTTAACAAACCTTGTTGCTGAGCCAGTTGGTTCATACTTGGGGCCATATTCTCGACTGCACAAATTCCCGGGGAATTGGGCATGTTGCCGGAATTCTTTACTGATTAGCTTCCAATTTTTGTCACGTGCTTCCGGTTTACAAAGCGGCTGTGTGTGGTTTCGTCATTTTGACGTTTCATGACGTTTACTGTCAACAGTTCTAAAGTTTGCCTTATTTCTCTTTACTGAAAGCACACAATTCTTGGCCGGCTATAAAAAACCAGACTAGATGCACCGGGCATGACAACGTATACATCTGTCCTCGCTATTCAACAACAATACTGCTTGTATCTCGAAAAAACAAACTGCGTGCAAATTAACGGGGACAAGAACACATGAAGACTGCACAAGCGCAGACTCGCAACTAGTTTATTATTGCACAATTCAAAGCTTTAAATGCCGAAGCGCTTAATCCCCACGCCCCCAATGCGTCACAGTTCTCGGCGCACTCAGCCGAAAATACAAAAAAAACCCTAACAACAAAACACAAAACGAACTTTGAGGCGCACGAATGGCGAAAAATCAGCAAAGATAACCGCCTCATACATGGATTAAGACCCCCCTCCCACCCCCAACACGCATGCCCAGAAGAGGCACCGAAATAGCGCTCAATGTGCATCTAAATATGCGACTTCTCGATTAAGCAGAGCGATAGAGGGATGACTGATGATCAGAACTGTGCGCAGGTTGTTGCAGGGAGCCAGAAACATGCATGCGACATATTGTAGCAGAGTGCAATGGTATCCGCCCAGTCCTCGGTGAGGGAGACATCCAGCTTCCGGAAGCCCTTGGCTTTAACGTTAACGGAAAAGTGAATTGGACAGCAGTAGAGGTGAGTAAAAGAAGGTTAGAATGTTGGTGGGCAAAGAGCAGGGAACATATCCTATAGGAACACATGCGAACGAAGAAGACTAGCACAAAAATGCCATAAAGTTCTTTTTTTTCTTTTTTTTTTTTTGGGGGGGGGGGGTCAGGTGATTTTACAGCGGCGTTACGACAATGTGCAACGCCACCCCGTTACAAAGGGGAAGCCGCTAAGCATAAACACAATGCACGCACTGCTACGCTAATGTTGTATCTCGATCGGCGTGTGCGCGAACAATCACAATTTCTTCGGAAACATTACAGAGCTTTAGCGCTCGGTGTGCTCCATCTGTTCCGTTGTTACAGTGTTGACAGGGACCCACCCGTCTGGGCACTTGCGGTTTCATTTCGGTATATCGGTGGATTAGTTCCGCAGCCAGCCCTCGCCATGAACCCCGCGCATTCGTTACGGTGGGGTGCGCCCTCCTCACCGTGCCTGCTCGCTGGCGCAGTTGGGTCCCGGTCAACACGGTAACCACGGAACAGACGGACTGCTTGAGTTTGATCACTCCGTATGCTCCGTCTGTTTCGTGGTTACCGGAACAGACTCGCTATTAGAGAGTATGTCTCTATAAGAGAGTTTTAGCTCTAAATTCTCTCTTAGAGAGTTTTAGCAGTCCGTCTGTTCCGTCGTTTACGTAGTTGCCATGTTGACCGGGACCCGACTGCGCCTGCGCGCGCGGAAGGGCGAGGAGGAAGGGCGATGAAGCGCACACCACCGTGACGAATGCACGAGCACGGCGAGGGCCTGCCCGCGGAACAAATCCTCCAACCGCGTCGAATGCGCAAGTGCCCAGACGGGTCCCGGTCAACACGGTAACCACGTACAACACAGAACATACGGACTGCTGAAACTCTCTATTATTTGGCTTTCGTACTGAACGGCTCTGCCGTGGGAAAGGTGCTGGCGCACCTGTGCCGATATCGTGTTCGCAGGACAAGGACACTGTGGTGCAGTGTAGGCATCTCGTGCATCGTGGCGCTTCTGTGCACAACCGCGGCTCCATTCTCCGGTGCTGATGCGGAGTTCTCAAGGACAAGTAGAGCATCACCACAAAAGGTCGCTGAGAATATTCATATTGTGGGCGTCACGGCCAAGAATCGGGTAATAGCGGCGCAGACGACGGACACCGGGACCTGACTTTTTTTCTGCGATATGCGGACGCATGCGCAGACACGGCGGATGAGGCGCGCCGTAGTGGAGGGCTCCGGATTAATTTTGACCACATGGGGATCTTTAAGTTGCTCCGAAACCTCGTACACACGGGCGTTTTTGCTTTTCGCCTCCGTCAGAAAAGCGGCCGCTGCGGCCGGGAATCGAACCCGCCACCTCGTGATGAATCGGTTAGTGCTGACACGCTTGGGAGCCTAGAGAACAATTGTGAGGGGCCGCTACGCGAGAACCTTTACTGCAACGTAATAGGATTATAGGTATGCGGACCCTATCATCTGTTTTGCACTTAGGTTTCCTAAGACTTCCATGACCTGCCCATCCTTCTTTTTGGTATATATGGCGCTGTGGGGCAGTGTAACGATGGAAAAAGAAGTACAACAGATATTTTGAGGGAAACGGGCATCGAACCGGGCCACGTACCACACTCCCGTAGCACATTGTTCTAGTGACCAGTATCGAGTGAAGCCGCGTAAGCGCCAATAAATGGCTGAGGCAAAACCCCTCCGAAAGAAAATACGAGCAGCAACAAAAGCCAAGAAAGGACTCTTGGCAGCTAAGGAGGTTATAAACCTTGCTATAAACCTGGTGAATTTTAACGTTCCAGGACGACCTTTTTGTTCTTGTTTTTCTCAAAACTTGACATTTTGCACTTTCTTCTTGCGCGAACAGTTGTAACCTCGAAATAAATTATTCTTTTTCAATGAAATTTCTCAGGCTTTTCTCTTTATTACTGAACTGTGCAGTGAACTAGGATTTTTAGAAACTGATGGTAAGTTTTGATGTAGTCATGATTAATTTCAAGGAATGCAGACAAAAATGGCAGTTTTCTGTTTTTTTATATTTCCTCTATAACTTGATTCCATATTATCGGGTGGCAAAGATCCTAGTTAGTTGCACAGTCCGGTTACTTGGCTACCTCTGTACCAAATATTTTAATTCCTGCAATCCATTCAATAGTTATGCATGTCCTCGTAACGGCAAAGTTTGGGGTATTTTTTGTCCATAACAAACATCAATTATTTTACTTCCACTATTTTAAACTTTTAAATATCATAGAAGATGGTCCTTTATAAGGTCCACAGGACATAGAAATTCACCGGTCAATTTTTTTTATTTGAAAAACGTGGTGACATACCTTTAAGATCCGGTGTGTTCACAATCAATCAATCAATCAAGCAATCAATCACATGGCACCTGGTGTGCACTCACGCTAGTCCCGCCGTAACAAGCGGATGTACCTCTATAATCAACCATTAGCATGTAAAAAACGAGGTTGCTTTGGCCTTTTCGAACTACCTGACAGGGAATACTTCATTAGACTGTGTAAATAGCCTAGTAACAAGAAATCATGCGCATGCGCACGCTTAACGCTCCTTACAAAAGGATTCGAAACCAAAACCAATCGAAGCAAAATATCCAACGCACTGCCTTTGCCATCCAATCCAAGCCAACTTGCGTTCACGTGGTCGATCCGCACGTGTTGTGTTGTTTACTCTGTCATGCCTTCAGCAACGAATAAGAAGTAAGTTCTGTCTTTTCTCTTTTCAAACACAGCACGTAGAACAACAGTGAGTGAAATCCGTGCGGGATGGTGCGGCAAATTTTGTGAAGTAGCTGCTTTCAAATTGTTTGTTAAAAAAAGTCACATCACCGACGAAACAAATCCATCGTGTGCTCATGTGTACCCTCTACGGTGTGTGTTCCTCCTACTCGAATTCTTCGACTTTAGCACGTTTCAACCCAATGCCAGTGATTTTTTTGGAAGTACTGTTTCGTCTCCCTCGAAACTTATTTTTTGATGTACCGTGGACTCTTCAAGTGACAAGAACTGTCTCGCTCCTTTTTTGTTAATTTTTTGACGAGCGGTTAGACGTTCGAGTTACGAAACGAAAGCTTTCGACCTGCCCTTATTTGTTGGGTGTATTCAACTTGTACGATTGCTTGTACCAGTATACGTCGTAACGTAGTGTTCTACCTCGGTTAATATTGACACTGAACCACGTTGTTTCACCTTAAGCGTTTGTTTCATTTTGTTCTTGCCCAAGGTACGAAGTCCCTGCTGCCTTTTCCGCCGCTTCCGATGGAGTTGCCCTCCCAGCTGAAGAACTGGCGGCGGAAGAACACCGATTGTGGCTTATTCAAACGCCAAGCGATGTAAGTGCGAAAACGTGTAGAAGCATGTACCTACGTGCCACTTCATACATTCCGTAATCGGACTGGCAGTCCAAAGCCCCAGCTTCCTACGGATGCCCAACTTGAGGCCTGAATAATTAAAGTCGTGTATAAAACGTTGCTTGCACAGTGGAGACAAACACTAATGTCCTTGAGGAAACCATGTTTTGAAATCGTGTGGGCACTTCTAATAGCTTGCAAACCCGTGGAGACACGTAACTCAGCTTTTTTAACTTAAACATGCACAAAATTCAATAAGGAGAAGCCCGAGAAGTCCCACAAGACCAAGAAGTCTAAAAAGTAGCCTACGTTTAATAAAATGATAAACGAAATATTGACTCACTTCTGAAGTCAAACTAGCTTTGGGAGCCGGCTTTGATCGCAGTGCAGACTGAATGTTTCTTGACAAATAGAGCTTATCACACAGCGCATTAAGAATAAATGTTGAGTAAATCTTATGTAATTGGGGTTCTGTCTTAACGAATTTTTTCGTGTGGCAGAAAATAAAGCTGTATAAGCATGACATGGGATGGTAATAAACCAGACCTCACACAGCAATATGCGTGCACTGTCATCATATACCAGCTTGTTGTGATAGATAACACGTTCAATCACTTCCCTGGGTTGAATCGGGGCAGCATAATCTAGTCCATATCTTTTCCTTACATCACCTTTTGGAAACAGTTCTTGGTTATCTAATTGGTGATGCAGTGATTGTACTGGTCCATTACCTTACTTTCTCTAATTTGGCTTTACTACTTGTGTCCAACTCTGCCCAAACAGGTCACTCTTTCAAACCTAGATGGAGTCAAGATTTCACTGAGAGGCAGCAACGAGGCTGTCGTGCAAATCGGTGAAAACAGCTATGAGTTCACCAAGAAAGAGGGACTCAAAGTAAGTCCGACATGGTACAGTCACAGGATTCTAAACATTGCTTTACAGCGGAGCTGCTATAAGCTAGGTTCTGAATGGTACTTTGTGCATCAATGGGGAGTGTAGAAAAATTCGCTTCGACAAGATTGAATATTCTGCAAATCCAACCTTCCAGTCAATGCTGTGTAGCTGTCTGTTAAATGTAGGTGCCTTTGAAAACATTATACTGAAATCAGTCGCTGGAACAACTCTATCATTATGCGGGGTTTCATTTACTTGTCATAATTAGTTAGGTCAAGTGAAGTAAATGTTACAGAATTCTCAGCTGCTGTCAGTATATGGACATCTACGGAGGATGTATGGTGACAAGAAAGGCCTGTAACTCCTGCTTTATAGAAACTATCCCGACACAGATCATATGAGAATTAAGTGCTAGACGATTCTAACCTTAAACTAAGCTTAATCTGCTTCCCTAATTATGTATTTTACCGTGAAGTTGTGAAGATTCTGGAATTCCTGTCTGCTGTCAATACGTGGGCTTTTACGGGAGAGAAATGGGCAGCTTTGTGTATGTCTGTTAAAATAAAACTCTAGTCCGCTTCATTGATGTTTCTTTGAGCTAATTAACTAGGTCGCAATTTACAAACAAAAGTGTTTTCTTTCGTGCACTTTAGACTGCACCCAACTTAGTCAGTCATACTTTTCACAGAGTGTAAGGGCACTGATTTTTTTTTTTAAATGCTTGTTCTTGTTTGGGTCCAGGAAAGCCAGCAGCTGAGTGTTGCAGTACAGGAGGAAGCAGGTGAACAGGTGATGCTCGGTAAGTCTATTATGAATTGCTTTTTTTTGCACTCTTGTGGGTTCCGTTCGATGTTACAGGAAATCGCTGAAGTAGTAATTGTTTCTGATTTTATGTTTTCAGCTCCAAGCAGTTTTGCCGGTATGGCTACCTTAACGAAGAAGGCAGCATGTCCAGAGAGGTTGGAGGTTGTAAGCCCTTCAAAGCGGTCACGGCTTGACTACTCGGCACATGAAGCAGCTCGGCAGCGTTTTGTGCCGTTCGGGTCAGGTTAGTGGTGCTTTTAGTTGGTTTGTTGGGTAGAAAGAACAGCAGCTGTACGAGAGACTGCGTTTGAATCTGTGGAAGTTGTCTGGTTGAAAAATACTGGCATTCATATCCAAAGGGTACCACCACCTTCTGAATGTTTATTTCTAGTTCTTGCTGCACACGTATTAGAGAGACCCAGAAGGACTTTTCAAAGGTGGTGATCGAATACGTTCAGTTGATCTAATTGGTGACGGGGAGTAGTTGAGTCAAAAGTGAGCCCTCTGCATTGTACATGTACTTTGCAGACAAGTTTTAAAGATCTTAGCCGATGTGGCCTCCACCAGAGAATGCTTTTTTTTTTTTTGCCCCATGCTTATCAACACAGTAAAACAAGCCACTCTATTAGCCCGGCCTTACAATATCATTCATGAAGCCAAAGCTGAGTGAAGGTGTATGTCCTTTTGGCATCTCTGATATTTTTCTAATGCTTAACAGTTGTTCATTTCGTATCAAGGTGCTTTGCTCTGCTGCGAATGCTCAGATGCTGTGATGGGACATCACAAGTTTCACTAGTGACACTGAGCTCGTGTCACTGCAGTAATAGCAGCTGTCATCTGAGCACCTTTTGCCTATGTAGAAGGTATCAACTGCTTTGACGGCCTCTCTCAGCTGTTGTTTCCATTTAAAAGCACCGGATGATGTTGTGACCTTGTAGTCAGGCGATTTGAAACTGCGAGATGCAAATGATGACTGTCTGCATGGAAAATAAACCAGTCTTTCATTGAACTCATTCTTAACACTGCAGTGGCGTATGCAGGATTTTATTTCTAAAAAGAAGGAAGCGGGGGAGGGGGGGGGGGGGTGGATAACAAGTCTTAGTATGTTATATTTTAGTTCAGTAAATCCAGGGACTGATTGCTGACCCAGGAGGGCATTTTTTTGTTTATTGTGAATACTTCAGAGTTTTACTCGTGCTCTCTCCCCCTTTTGTTTCTTTTTATAATGAACATTTCGTGAATTGCATGTGTATGCACACCGGTCCTTTAGAAAGCACCATTTTCGTTCATTGCTTTTTAAAAACAGACGTATTTGCGAAGTTTCTCTACAGTAGTTCGTGCAAAAGTATGCAAGCGACTGTGAAAGGCTATGAATGGTGCTTGCCATGCCATCAAGGTAGCTGATTCGTTTTTTGTCCTTTTTTTTTTGAAACAGGGAACGTGGTCACCACCGGCAAAAGGCCTAAGGAAAAGCCCGAGAAGTCCCACAAGACCAAGAAGTCTAAGAAATAGCCTACGTTTTATAAAATGATAAACGAAAGATTGAGTCACTTCTGAAGTCAGACTAGTTTTGGGAGCCGGCTTTGATTGCAACGCAGACAATGTGTAATAATAAATGATTCTCCCCAGTCAACGAAGACGCCTCCAAGCTTTCTTTCACAGCGTTTCTGTGCTGCAATTGCCATTTTTTTCATAATTTCGTATAAAACTGTGACTGACCCGAAAATAGGACGCACCGGAAAAAATTTAAAAAAAGACAGCTAGCGCCACTGCTTGAAGTGGCAAAACCGAAAACCTTGAGGCGCGCGATGAACTTTTGTTTTGATTCCGAAGTGATGGGCTATAATAAAGTATACCGCAGATGTCTTGGAATTACGCCAAAGCTCATTTGCTGAGTCAGATAAGCTCATCTAAGAAGATTGTGGCTGACAGAACTGGAAAAATCGCGAAAAACATGGGTCACGCCCAAGTTTGTCGTGTGTTTTTGCACTCCATGACAGTAAACAAAATGGCCGCCATTTGGTAGTGAACAGCGCAAAGGAGGCGCATGTGCAGCTCGAGCTAGGCGTTCTTTTCGAGGCTTAGAAATAAACGTCGACACCCGCCCATCTCGTCCCGTTGTAACTTTTGCCGACATGAGTGCTTTACATGGCTGTGGACTGCAGTAAATTAACGCTCCGCCGCTACTTGTTAAACTTCGTGCTTTACGTCGCCGAGTTCATTCAGTCGAGCGTCCGCTGCAACAACAAAATGCTGTACCTCGAAGACTACCTCGAAAGTGAGTAGCTCAAGGTTTTATAAAAATGTCTGCATTGAAACATTGTAATTACTCTCAGCTCATGCTTTTCCTTGGTGAGAACTACAGCGTAACCGGCGATGTTTTGTTTACTTCTAAGTGCGCGTTCTGTTCGCTTTTTGGCCGTGCTAAGTTTGAACTCGTCATTTGACTCTCGCCGTTTCTTTCGGCCCACAGTGATCGAGCACCTGCCTCAGGAGCTTCGAGACAGGTTCACCGAAATGCGTGAAATGGATCTTCAAGTACAGAGTAAGCTGCTTTTTGTGCACTCGTCGAAAGTCGCGATGCCGGCTTGCTTGCCCCGCGCAACATGAAAGTTTCGCCGGACAGACTTGTCAGTCATTCTCTCTCGAGCAGAAAAAAAGTCCTTTTTTATACTTTCGCCGCGCAAAGAAACCGAAACGGTGTGATAAACTTAATTCTTCACGTTAAATTCAAGTTGCCGAGCTTAAATTTACTCGGGGTAACGCTGTTCGTACATAATAATGCCAAAGAGTTCCAAAATAATAAGAAGGTACTGCTACACTTGTACATTTTTAATCTATTCTGATGTCTTAGCCAAAATTACGCCCGCTTTTTCATTTCATTTTGATTTTTGTTGGACTTTTAAAGAGAAGTGGGGGAGCTAATTCTGTCATGTATGTTGTAGTTTAAAATTAACGTAGCTGATGCTTGAGAGGAGGACCAGGGTGATGTGATCTGAAATATTTTAAGCCACTGGATGTTTTTATATGTTATTGTGCAACCTTCGGTTGGGCGTGTTTTGCCTCCAGCAAAAATACAACTTCTAGACGCAAAGAATGGACCTCCAACATTGTGTCGAGAGATGAAATGCTGTTTTTACTCATTTGAACAGGTACTGTCGCGAGCAAAAGTCTGGATTCCACGCGAGCGGCGGCCGAAATGCATTGCAGCGCCACCCTGCGAAAGCTCGCCTGCTGCGAGACACCGGCTGTAGGGCCTATCTTAACTGCACGCATGTTTGTTCGATTCATTCGATAAAAGCAGTCGCGAAGCGACACGCTTCCTTAAACCAGTTTGAGACTATTGTTTTGCGGTGCAGTCGCAGATAGCAACTACTTTCGATGTGCAACGCTGATAAAGAGTGAAGAAAAACTACCCGTTGAACGCATCAGTGGCCGCTTACTGCCACTCACTGAGACCGTATCGCAAATGCTACACGCCGACGGAATTGCCCAGTCGTAAATGCTAGACACGGCCAAAGCGACACCGTTCGGTCTTTCCGTGAACAAAAAGCGTATCAGACTCGTGCGAGCAAACGAACATACGTGCAGTTAAGATAGGCCCTACAGCCGGTGTCTGAACAGCAGGCGAGCTTTCGCAGGGTGGCGCTGCAATGCATTTCGGCCGCCGCTCGTGTGGAATCCAGACTTTTGCTCCCGACAGTACGTGGATTACAAGTCGCACTCTTCGGCAATCCCAAAGCACTTCAATACGTGATGGTCTGTGTTGGTGTACATTAATTCGTGCAGCTTTTGTAAAGGCTTACAATGGCTCGGTAAGGAGCGGATGCTTATCTGCTTCTTTATTACATCTTTGCCTTTATTACCTGCACCAAACCACTGTTGCATCTCAGTGAAGCATCAAGTTGGTAGAGCATAATTTGGGAAGGTTGCGCGAGGAACTTTTCACAAAAATGGTCACGCACATACACACAAAAAAAAAAACGTACATTTTGTCAGAAAGACTGTGCACTGAAGGGACCCCGAAGATGGCGCATCTTCACGATGAAGTGTACGTTTTGTCGTGTGCGTTTCTGTGAAATCATTTCTAATGAGTGTTCTTGTGTTCTACTCGGAGATACCCGCATAAACAGCAGCAGCCAGAAAGCGGGATTGAGGTTCGGTCCCTGTTATCTTGCTCCCTTCTTTCTCTTTCTCGCAGACGCCATGGACAGCTTGGACGAGCGTGTCAAACAGTTCTTTGCGAACGCCCGAAAGATGAAGCCCGAGCAGCGAGACATGGACTTCGACAAAATCCGAAAGGTGGCCGTCGCGCCTTGAAAGCAACGCGAGCGTTCCACTTAGAGAGCTACGCGATAGCGTTGCCATTTTGGGTGAACGAGAGCGGTAGTGTTCACATTTTTGTATAGCATTGCAGCCTGACCGTTCATTCCCCCCTCCCCCCCATCTGACTCAAGTGTCTGGTGCGAGCAGTGGGGCAGTGCCATGCTTGTTGTGTGCCACTGCTGCAGGACTACTACAAGGCGCTTGAGGACGCGGATGAAAAAGTGCAGATCGCCAACCAGATCTACGACCTGGTGAGTGGTCGCCAGAAAAGTTCTGCTTTTGAAGCTCGTTGCCCACTGGTGGTGTTGAGCTGTGTAATACCTGTGCTACACGGCCGTTTCAAAGGCCTTCCGAAGGCCTTTGAACCAATTGTCTATCGAGTGTCCCATTGTAAATACACAGGGCACACTTGAAGGTGAGCGTTCAACTGCCAATCGAAAGTTGCCGTGTAGCACAGCAGGGGTGAGACACCTGCGCATATTGCGCCTTTCTGATACAATTTCATTTTCCTGCGCCAAGCTGCTCCAAAAGCACGAAAATGGTGAAAATTGCGCCAAACTGCTCCAGAAGAGCCTCAACGGCACGGATTTTGATGCTCATGTCAGTTTCGGCGGGGACGAAAGCCTCCCGCATCCCGGTCACCGCTTTTATCGTCGGTCAATCGCAAACGCAGAAATGGCACCAATAGAAAGACTGAAACGAAGCAAGCGATAGCTCCTAAAACTCGATTCGCTTTCCGTCCGGGTTCGCTGAAACGGCCTTCTCGATTAGGCATCGCTGTGGCAACAAACATGGCCGCCGCCTGATCTGGCTGCTACCATGCGCTCAGTGCACATTGCCGATATTTTCCCTAGTTTATTTTGCGCTATCAGCTGGGTTCCTGTCTATTCATTCTATCTGTTGTGGCTCTGAACAGTGACGTTAACGTGGGGATATGGTTTGAGATTGGTGCCAGATTACGGGAAGTTGGGCGGCTCGAAAAAAAGTTCTTTGAAATGTGGGGCCTACGACTTCGGCGTGGTTTCTCTTTGAGTGCGAAACGCGGTGCCCGCGTCTATAATCGTGTTCATGAAGGGAATTTTTTGGCTTGTTGTGCTGTTGTAAAATGCTGAGGGTGTTGCTGTGCTTTGAAGCGCGATCACGAGCCTCGGGGATGGAACGGTCGACACGAAAGTTGCGAGCTGTGCTGCGGCGCCGCGACCTGTTCAGGCAGCGCCCAATAGCTGCAGGACTACCCGGTAGAACGCGACTATAACACTTGATGTATGCAAAGTGAAATTTAATGCCAAAATCTAGGTGGCTAATCATTAACGCTACTCAAATGACCATAGGGTGAACCTGCGCCCCGGGGACTGAAACGGGTAGGCTGGTTGGGCTATGCACCGTTAGCTCGAAGCTGCTCAACTGTTGCCGTGACTACAGTCGTTCGTACAACGCAGCCTGGGATTACAAAAATAATAATTTTAGCATTAAAACAGCAAAAAAAAAAAAAACGCCACAATTGCGGAGCCCTTAAATTTGATAAGAGTTTTAGCAGTCCGTCTGTTCCGTCATGTACGTAGTTACCGTGCTCACCGGGACTCGTCTGGGCACTTGGGCATTCGTAGCCGTAGGGGGATTAGTTCCGTGGACCTGCACCCTTCACCTTGTCCGCGCCTCCTCGCCCTTCCACGCGCGCAGGCGCAGACCGGTCTGGTCAACCCGGTAACAAAGTAACCAACAGAACAGACGGACTGCTAAAACTCTCTAATGTTAACTGCAGTTTTGTTGTCAGTGTTGCGTGCAGGCGCAACACAATATCACCAGTGAGGAAAAAGGTAGTGCAGTTAGTACTTTGTGATACTCTTAAAAACTCTTTCAGGTAAGGCTGTTTGAGTGTTCTGTGTATTCAAAACTGATTGAAATGTGCACTTGACCCTGCAAATTGCTGAAATAAGGATTTTTTAAGCTCACAAGACGATTTAATTAATGTCCCTAACTGCTCCAAATCAAGATTCTTCTGCTCCAAAATCGAAATTTTGCTGCTCCGAAAACTGCTCCCAAATCTGTTTGGGCTGTCTCACCCCTGGCACAGGTATAAGTTGGGGAGGAAGCGTGCCCTTTTTTGGTGTTGGTTGGTCATTACAGCCAGTGTGTAATTGTCTAAACTTCAATTGTAGTCACAAAAACAAGCATGTTGGCCGCAAGTGACACATGCACATACAATGGCGTGTGGCCATTCTTCGTGGTCTGCGTGTTTTTTGTCACAATAAAACAGGGTCTAATCCAAAATTATCTGGCTTTAAGATACTAGGTGTTAGTAGCATGAGCCATTTAGCGTAGTGGTAAGGCCTGCACAATCAGTAATACCGTCTGTCGTAGAGACTTAGGCTACGTGCAGACTATCGACGCAAAAGCCATATCGTGATCTATGAACGTAAAAAAATGGCATGTCACGCAGTTTGGTTGGCTGAGATGTGAAATGACGTCATTCTTTAGAGTTATTATGACTGTTGCGGCACCAGTCGAACCTGGCCTTAGTGTCTTCTTGCGTTGTCTACCTTGCTTCTTTCATAAAAAGAAAATGTGAATCAAGATGGCCGCCGTCTATGAAGCTGCTTCCTTTGCCGTCTACCAAGGCAGATGGGACGACCCCTTGTTGTGGGCAGGGATGAGAGAGGGAAATGTGGTAGTGCTCGGGTTATGTTGTATCCTGGTAAAACAAGAAATGTCTGTTGGCACGACCACTGTGTGACGGGACGCGGATGCTATCACATATATATAAAACTCGTCTGGCTACTGCCGTGGATGTGGATATGGCTGTCTGCCTTTGCATCGGGTGGCAACCTTGGGAGGTGCTTAGCCCAGTTCACAAAAACGCAAACAAGAACGTCAGCCCAGTCTCAGTGCTGTGCATCTTGCCACTGGTGTGGTGTGTCCATTTCCAACCACTCTTCCCGCATGGGGTGTTATGCCCCTGACCACAGAGATGTGCTTGTGTCAAGTGGTGGAGGTTACTTTTTGTAACGAATTGCAAATGGACGTGTGTGCAAAAGTTCTCTCCCTGCTTAGTGCACGAACTAGACCTGGTTGTAAACTGTCCGTTGCGGCGGGGGTCTACAGTGAAGAGCTCTGTGATGATCGGCGCTAAAGTGGACACGGTTCCCATTTTTTGTCTCCATTCATCCTGCAATGCTCAAAGAGGCTTGATTAGCAGGGGTGGCTGCTATGCTCACAGTTGTCCTTGGGCAAGATTGTCCTTATTGCGGTCCTCACAGATGCAAGGACAGCCAGCAGCATGTGCCTTTCACTGCCTGCCTGTGTTGAGTTTGGAAACTGTATGCTTCTTTTATGGCACTGAGAAAGAAGCACCGTGAAAGAAGCATTGTGAGGGTGGGCAACTGAAATTCAAAGGTCTCCTCAGGGTTGTCCTTTGTAAGTCATTGATGTGGGGCCACCTATCTGTCCTTCATATGCTTATTGAATGTAAGATTTGCAACATTGAAAGTAAACGGCATTTCAATGAAGCTTGCACATATAATGTTCCCTGGCAGCCTTCATTATTTCTTGCAGATCATCCCATATCCTCTTACAAAAAAGTTTTTAGCTACCTTGCAGATGTAGACTTTTTAAAACATATCATACTGTCCATAACCTCAGCTGCATTCATGACATGTTGCAAAACAGTGGTGGAACCTGAGGCTCTACACCTTAAATGCCTGTACTCCCTGTTTGAATGTGGGCCCATACACCAATTCTCTGAGCATACTCACTATGTTTTAATATGGCCCTATACACCAATTATCTTAGTAAATTTTTAAACTAGTAGTCCTTATCATCTCATTCACCATTGTCATCGCACTCTTTGCCTTTTTCAGCCTTGCGCCATTAATCCTGAAATCGTCATCAGGGTTGTCCTTCATAAATTGTTCGTGCATGTTCTTTAGAGAAAAGAGCAAATTGGGGCCTTAACATAACTTAATTTGACCGAAAAAAAAAAAAAGAAAGAAAAAGCTTCTTATCGCTAAAATGATTTCAAAGTAGTCTTTTGTTGCCGTCTCTGGGGGGTACTAAAGCAGAAAATTTCTGGTTACACAAAATTGAAGTTTGCACTCTGCTTCTGCTGCTTTGGGTCGGGACACAATCTGCACTGCAGCTTCTACTTTACAAAAGGAAGGTTATTAGACTGAAATAACTATTTGCTTTGTGTTGACTGCTCCCAAGTGAACAAGAGCGGTGTCAGGTCGGTGCCTTGGTCGTTGTCTTGTTGTAGACCTAATCTCAAGTGCACCAAAGAACACAGAAAAAGATTTTGCATTGGTCTCATTGCATTTGAAATGAGTGCTGCAGCAGCAGCAGCCTTGGGGGAACTGTCATTGTGCTTGTTTGTTGTTTCAACGACGCTCGTTTGTCCACACCTCAGGTGGACCGCTACCTGCGACGTCTGGATCAAGAGCTTCAGAAGTTCAAGATGGAGCTGGAGGCGGACAACGCGGGCATCACAGAAATCCTGGAGAGGCGTAAGGGCCTCGTTCCTTGTTTGTTTGTCGAGGGGTCTGGTGTCGCTGTGTACTCGAGAACTGAACCCACAAGGCCTTGCTTAATTTTCAGTGAAGCTTGTTTTGCCTCTTTAGTCTCTTGAATGTCCTGACAGAATGAGAAAGTAAGTGCCTTTTTTTTTCTACTGCTTTTCAGGGTCCCTGGAACTGGACAAGCCCCCGCCGTCCTCCATCAAAGCCGAAAGTAAGTGACCCTTGCGCCTGAAACAGAAGTTCGGGCGAGTTGATCCCACAGCATGTTATAAGCAGCTGGGTTTTTCTACTTCTATGCTTATTCTTAAATATTGATTATAGCAGGATATTGTTGTTGCAGGCTACTTCAAATAGGATCGGCTGGGAAGTTTTGATCTCGGGATGGGGGTCGAGATTTAGCTTCCTGTGATGGATAAGGATTTGGGCTCGCTTCTTGCCGAGTGCATTCTCCAGCTGTTATCCCCTGTAGTTCTTGAATAGTAACTTGCGCACGTTAAAGATCTCCAGGTTGTCAAAATTCATCTGGAGCCCTCCACTAGGCGCGCCTCATCGCCTGTGTGGCGTCGGCACGTTAAACCCTACAATCAATCGAATTGTGACTGGCCATGAAGAACACTCAACGATAAAGTGTGCATATTTGGCTAGCCTATGAACACTTAGCTTGAGCTAAAAATTGGGACTCGAGGCCAGCTCAAGTTGACACATCTCCAGCAGTTAAAGGGACTTCGAAGATAAGAAGGCTTATTACAAAGAAAACATTGCCGTTATAGCCCTCTCATCATTTATTCGGCTGTGAAAGATGCGTTAATTGCCAAGAAATCACAAATTAAGCAGCACATTCATTTATTTTTGCCAATGCAATTCGATGGCATAGACAACTGGCTGCCATTGTCGATGGATAATTTGTCTTGTGCAGTTTTCACACATTTCCCTGCTCTCATCATTCGAAATTTTGTCATGGTCGGCGCACATCACAAATTACGTCGTCGTACATTCATGCCCAACGTTTCTCGTCTGCTGCCACGGGCTGGCATAGTCGGAGGCTCAACTGCTGACGTTCCACACGTTCCAACTACTCGTCGGATGACTCACCCAGTTCGCGCAGAGATGGGCCTTCCTTGGTTTTCACAACGATCAGCTTCCCTTGCTTCTCTTTTGCTCACGCTCGTCTTGCGGTGGTTGCAGAGCGGAAGCACGTGGCGACCTCCCTGGGCGGCTCGGCGGCTGGCGGTCCACCTCTGGAGAAGCGCCAGGTCACGGAGAGGGTGCTTCCGCTGGCACCAGATGTTGCGGGCGGGCGACCCATGGCTGCGGCCGCCGTGGGGGCGGTGGGGGCTGCAGCGGGGACGCTGGCGCCAGCAGACCGCCTGCTCATCCCCCCGTCGGCGCTCACGTACGGGCTGGGCAGCAATGCCATCGCCGCAGCCGCTTCGCAGGCCATCGCTGCCACACAGCAGGCGAGTGTGGTCGGCCCGCAACTCGGCGAATATGAGCTGAGGTGGGGCCGCGGTCATTGGTCTGACCTTTGTGAAGGAGCTGGCCAGATGAGATAGGGAGAGTCGGCTCTCGCGCAATGTTGCGGGGGCGGAGTTTTATCCCTCAGAGTATAGAAGCCCAGCTTTTCAGGTGCGATTTTGTCAGTGAAGAAAGCACCTTTTGAAAGTCTGTTCTGAGCCAAAAATGGTTGCAACTACAAAAGTAGCTTTTCGAGCATGCAACGACGCTGTATCCGCAGCCAGCTTAGATGCCCTGTAGGTGTTGCTCCCGAGCGCACTCTATCTGTTGTTACAACATTGTATGCCCCTCTATACGCCTCGAGCTTTGCGATCGCTGCGCCGCCTGCCGCCGCTTCTCCGCGGAGTTGACGGGATTTGCGCTGCGCGGCCCATAGGGGTTCATGCAGTGTTTTGGTTTTCTTTCGCTTCTTTTTGCCCTTCCAAGCGCTAAAAACCCTTGTTATGGTGACGTATGTGAGTAAACAGTACATTTAGGTCACTTCAAAAGCCGCTGCGTCTTGGTAGGGTGCTCAAACACCAACAATAGCTATCCGGGAACGCGGCTCTGCGTCCTTCTCGGCTGCTGTTACGGGTGTCGGCGACGGCAGCAGCGTACCACCACTGTCACCTCCGAATACGTCCGGCACAAGAGAATTTTATTGTCGCCTCGTTTAAACCTGATACTGGCACAGTGAGGGGTGTGTTTTGTTTTGTAGAGAGGACAACGAATGCGGCCTCATTACGAATATTTGCGTCGTAGAAAAATATATTTCAGGGATGCGATAACCCAATACCTGATAAAAAATTGTGCCTTTTATAAGAATATAAGCCACGCAAAAATGTTAAGTATATTCCAAGGCTCTGCGCCGTGAAATATGCGCACTCATGCCTTATGGCAAGAACCAAGAAAAGTGAATTAAACCACTGAAAAATTAACGGTCTGCCAGTCCGGAATAAAACAAAATAGCTCGTACAGAAATTAAAAAAAAACTCAGTGAAGCTTGTGAAATGCTAAAGACCTTCGTATAAACTTAATCCGGGTAGGACTTGCGAGACCAACTAGTGTGCGAAATGCACTGCTATTTCGCGAGACATGGGGAGGCGGAGGAGGGAGGGGGAGGCTTACGTATCGTTTTGTACGATTGCGGAGCGAAATCAAGGAAAGAACGTTTCGGTAATCACACACACACGCTACTGGTTCACGTCACTATAGTTTTTAGACTTCAACTAACAGCTGCTCCCTCGGCGAACGCATTTTTTGAGGTATACAAGTTCAAAACTGATAAACGGTGTCGTTAGAAGAGTGGGATATCTGATAAGTCCTTCTGATTTCCGTTCGTGCTAGATTCTGCGGGCTCCCTGCGTCATGTATACTATGCTTCGAAGAAACGTTTAGTCGCGAGCGGGCATTACTGTAGAAGCCCTTCTCCGGCCTGCTCGCGGAGGACATATGTAACATGAATGTTTGTGGGCGCTCAGCTCACGACAAGACGCCCCAGCATTATTTTTTTTTTTTGGTCGTGCGCTGATCCCGGGTATAATTTTGGATTATTCATCATACTCATTTCGTAGAATGTTCATGAAATTTATTTCCAGGGTAGTAACCAATATCTGAGATATGATATTGGCAAGCATAACTGGCATGCTGTCAGGTATGAGCGCTACACTAGGTTATATAAGCGAACAAAACTGGTGTATAGCCATAGCATGACCATCTGGGGAATTATGCTTACGGAGACACTGTTAGTAAATTTCAGGGCAGTGGAATCAAATCATCTTCATATGCATATCCCGGTTTCGCAACGCCAACCTGTGACGCACACCTGGCGCTTGTACAGACCGAATGTACTAGACTAAGATCACGTCACACACATTTACAATCTCGTAAACACACCACATTTGCTAACAGAGTGACTGCTCCACATAAATACGTATTTTCAACGCCTACAAACGGTAAATCTCAGTTGTGAACGGGCCCCGAAAGCAACGGTGACAATGGGGAGCGGGACGCGGACTCCCGCGGCTGCTTTCGAAACGGGCCGCTAGGGGGATTTCAGTGGCGCCCCTACAGGCCGCGCTCGAGGCGTATACTCGGAAACAACTTTAAGAACGACAACGGAAATTGCCCCATCACCGCAGCCGGATGTTCCTCCTCGCAGCAAAAAAAAAGTGCCTTAATGCGAGTATTTCGAATGTGACACGAGTCGTTTCTATGATTTCTCTCACTCAATCTGTTTCTAAATCTCTGAAGCGATGGCAAAAAAATTAGGAGTTATTAAAAAAGGTGATGTTACGCTTTAAGGCCAGAATACATAGAGCAAATATGCAACGAAAAGACGACGAACAACGCCCGGCGGCGCGCGCCCGACGCGCGGCAGCGGAAAAACATCGTCTGCCGCCGATCTAGCAGGGTCAAAAAAGTTCATCGGCAGCGGAGCGGCAGCGAGAAGCAAACCGAAGGAACCGATCAGGTCTTCCGATTTCCCCTCCATGGCACACGCCGTGTACAGGCCGCTGCAGATGGCCGCTTTGGGAGGGTTTAATAGACGTACAGTGTAGGCCATTTATAACGTAACTGCTTATAGTGCGGGACCGGATATAATGCGGGTTTTTGTGACCACCGGTTCACGTCCCATAGAACTCAATGCATAAGTATACCGTTTAGAATGCGGTTGGCCGAAGCACAATACCGTTTATAGTGCGGTTTCCTGGCGGGACTGCTGATCTACCAGCACAGCTGGGGCATCGTTTTAGGGTAGCAAAAGAAAAAAGAAAGGATGAAATCGGCCATCTGACGCAGCACGCACCCCTTGCTCTTCTCTAACTTTGACACACAAGAAAGGAATAGGCATCCTTTAGTTCACGCATACTCCACAACTGACCTTGCTTGAGGCACCTCGGGAGACAGCGACCCCAGTCCCCGTCCGCGCGCGGCAAGTTGTTTCTATTATGCGTGAACCGCATGGATCGTTTTCGCACACGATTCATACACATCTGCGTTGCGCGTGCGTTTTTTTTTTCACGCTCGCGGTGGCTTCTTTGAGTGACAGTGGGAGGAGCCTGACGACTTGCACCAGTGGGGAGATGCGCACCTAATGGCGGGAGATCTGAGATCCGAACCGCTCCGACCAGCCGGCTGGCCGCGCCAGAGATGTTTAAGCCTACCGCCACGGTGTTTTTTGATAGGCGCTTTCACAAGCAACGTGGATGGCAGTTTATATTCCTCTTTTCACCCATATTGTCAGCTCTTTTCTTGCGTGAGCATCTTCGCTTGCGCCTCATGCGGCATTTCAGCAAGCAGTTAGAAGCGGTCGCTGGAGCTGCCTGCACCACTTCATGGCCAGGGCCGACGCCATGTGGCCGCCTCTTGCAGCGCCGCACTCCACGCCAGTTGTAACCGGGCCGGCGTCGCCGCGTCTGCGGCGTGCACTGCATGTTTTCGCGACAAGAAATCGCTCCATGCCTCCATGCAGTTCACGCTTTAGAACGCTGTGCAGATAAGCCACCACTCTTTCCCTTCCCGAACAAGCAAGCTGCGCGAAGCCGAAGATCTCCACCACCAGTACGCTGCGCTGATAAGCAGCCGCCTTCGGCAGCGTGAACAAAAGGGGAGGTAAAAAAAAAAAATCGCGCTGGCGTTCCTATCTTGTTCTGCGGAATCTGTTCATAGACACTGAAAACGCAGCTACGATCCTCCAAAACACAAACACAACAGAAGTTGCAGCAGCGGTTGACGGGGAAAAAAAAAAAAAAAACGATATAAACACCAGGCCTTTGCTTTTAAGTGCCATGCATTTGAGTGACGATAAATAAAGGATGACTTGAGAGGTAGGTTGCGATGTGGTTGGATTCGCGCATGTTTTGATTATAGTGCAGTACCGCTTATAGTGCGAAATTTTGCGGCTGCCGCGACATACGTTATGAGCAGTCTATACTGTACTCTTGCCCGCGCCTACTCGAGCTAAAAAAAACGAATTGTAAATCTGAGATCGATTGAGGAAAATGGTGTTGCAAGAAGTGAAGTCCGTGGTTTTCCGATAGCTCAACCGCAAGTGCAACGCGGTCCCGACCTAACTGCCGTGGCTTGCGTCGCCGAGATAGGCATGTACAATAGCTTTTATTAGGTTAAATAAAAGCGATCCGGCTACATAACTTGTATCAACAGCGACATGGGGCCCGTGTGCAAGATCGGCATGTGAGGAACAGGCGATATCACTGTGAGGGCCTCTCAAATACAGCAAAATACTAGAAGCAGCCAGTCGTATTAATTCAGAGCAGGGCTTGACATGGTCTATTTTGCACCAAAGCACCATCTGTCGGGATGAAGTGGAGATTCATAAAGAAATAATAAATAAAGATGGAGTGGAGGTAGAACGCCGGTTCCATGTTCTGGGAGTCGCTGGTTCGAATCTCCCCTGGGACGTCTGTTTTTTTTTTTTTAACTGCAACTTTTTTTAGCGCTTTTGAGAACTCAAAACGCATATTTCAGCAGAAGAAACGCCCCCAAGTCACTCAGAATTGTCAAACGATGTACAACCCAAGCGGGAAACTCCTTCACTGGGTCTGTTTACTGAACGCCGCCGTTGATTCTGGGCATGGAGGTTCAGTTAGCCACGCTAAGAACAACCCAGCGGTGGAGTGGCGGCGGTCGCCGTGTCCTCGCTCCATGTAGTTCAGCCCGACGAACATTTGGCGCTGCGCCGCGGCGGTTTTTCCGCCGCGCGAACTTCGTCGTGAAAGTTCGCTTCATGTATCCTTTAAGCGCAATCTCGTTTCAAAGTTTGTGCGCGCTTCGACATCTGTGTTTGTTTCTTCAGTGGTGGGATACACCACATGAGCTATTGCCGTTGGCAACTTGTACCCGTGTACAGTATTTCATTTTATATTGGTTCTTTCTCTCTTAATATGACGACTCTACCACGCCCTCAACGAATCAAAAAGAGAGACTATTGTCCTTTTGGCATTTCACTTGCGAGGCTTCCGTAGTGCGACTAACGTAGTCTTCCTCCCTCCTCCTCCTCCTCTTCCTCCACCCAGCTGCCCAAGAGCCATCCCAGTGACAATAATAAACTTCCCTCTTCTTCCTCCTTCTCTCCCCCTTTCCCTTCCAATGCGCCGAGCAGATGCAGCAGGGCCGGCGCACGGCGAGCCTGAAGGCGAGCTACGAGGCCATCAACGCCTCGCTGCAGAGCCTCACCTCGCGAGAGTTCACCATGGGGTCCAAGGACATCGGCTCGCTCACCTCCCTGACCCCTCCGCCCGCCGCGACGCCGCCCCAGGTCGCGGTCAACCCCGCCACGCCCGCCGCCGCGGTGGTCCCCACGCCCGCTGTCGTCGCCGAACCGAAGCGCTCCTCCTCGAAAAAGTGAGCGACCGCGCTTCGAGACGACAAGTCGCACTCGTTGCACGGGACATCAACGGGAGTTGTGGGCGGGCATGTTTGGACATTGACAGAATGGCTCGTATGAGACAAGCTGAGAAGTAAAGGCAGTCCCAAGAGGGTTGCAAGGTCCAGATTTTTTGGAATTCTGTGGGGCAGGTGTTTGGTGATGTTCTGCAAGGTAAAGGGTAGGCTCAAATCAGTGGAGCGAACTCTGAAGCAGATCAAAACGAGTAGACAAGAGGTGCTGCTAGAACCGCTGTCATCAGGAATACAGTGCGGGGACCAGAGTGTGTGCGGTTGTTTCGGCTTAGTGTGGATGAAACAATTGTGGGGCACCACATTTAAAGGGACACTGAAGGCAACCGGAAAGTTGGTTTCAAACAAAAGTCTGGTCTTCCCATAGCCATTTTAGCATCGATTCGTTGCTGAAAGATGCCTTAATTGCTAAGAAATCACTCAACAGCACAATTCCTTTCCTCATTTCCATCACAGTGATGCCATGACGCAAACAGCAGCTGCTGCTGCTGCTGCTGTTTGCATCTTAATAAACTGGAAGCAGGTGAGGCAGCGGTAATGTATAGCGGTAGAGAAGCAACCGAATACAGTCTACGCCCGTTACAACGGACCCTCTGAATCCGGAAAAAAACGTCCGCCGCTGTAGCCGAAGTATGCAGTATCCGACGGGGGGGGGGGGGGCAGGGGGGGGGGCTATGAGCCCTACGGTGGGTACTTTGACCGATATTGCATGCATAGTACATACACTTTGTTCTTTCTACAGGCCTGCAGCACCTCTGCACAGTGTTCGCGCGAGGGCAAAGAATCGCGTAAACACCGTTTCCAAAACTTAGCACAGGCACTTCGAAAAGGCCTAGCGCATGTGGTCAAGCGTGTAAAGACGCAAGATGTGCTGAGCAAATAACGCAAGAATATAACTAGGCGCAATTATAAACCAGCTATGAAACATCAGTCGTGCCCATCAGCATTAGCTAGGCTCTTTTAAATCCCCTCACGACGAGGCAGGTTTTCCCGAAACCGTTCGTCAAACAAATCGGATCGCTGCCCGACGTTCCCTCAAGGCAGATTCCACATTTTTAGCGATTTTATTCTGGTCATTGAAACAGATGTAATGAAATAATCTGATGACGGTCAGCTGTAAAATCGAAAGTTAGACCAGTTGGACTGCGCACGGTTACCGGCAGATTGCACACAATGGATGGGGAACAACACCTACTTGAGGCATTTCTTACCTTTTTCACCGAACGGAACGGGAACGATGCATGCGTGGGAATAATAAAAGCCGAACTTCACTGAACCCGAGTTTTTTATTACATAAAAAAACTGACGAGGGCAGACTCGCCTCCGAGTGCACCACTTCGAGTATTCGATTGCCCTGTTTTCAATCTCACCGGAGTCGCGTATATCGGCAGCGGCCTTGTTCTTGACGGTACAGCGGATACTGTGCTTAGACAGGCCTGTACTTCTGGCGATGTCAGCCTGTTTTTCCTCATGTTCAACAGCGTTAATTACGCTTAATTTATCCGACAGTGAAATCAGCTACCCTGCCGCTCATGCCGCTGGTCGCACAAAAAAAAAAAACCACTGGCTTGGCTTGGCTGCGCCAACGACCCGGCTGCCAGCAATGTTTCCAGACATAATAGTTTTCTTGCCAAAATAAACGAAAAAGCACACCGGGCGCCGGCCCCGCGGAAGTCCGCTATAAACGTTCAGTCGAAACAATTTTCGCCTAAAATTTAGTCTGTTGTAGCCGATAGTCTGCTCTAGCCGGGTCCGTTGTGAGCGGAGTGGACTCCATTTAAAATGCATGGGTACCAAACAAACCAACAGAAATGGTCTGTTGTAACCGAAAGTCTGTTGTTGCCGGATCCGCTGTAACGAGCGTAGACTGTACAACACTATCACATAGCAAGCAGTTTGGTCGAGTTCAGTCAAATCATTCATGCCTTCCCAAACTTCCCACATCTTTTGCAGCTTTGGACCACTAAGAAAAATGTTCCTTCATGGCACCCATGGTCAATAATGAGGCCTTGTTGCCCTTTTGAGGCCCCGCGAGCATTGGTGTCGAAACAGCTACTCGTGCGTAGCTCACAAATTTCCTTGAAAAGCAATACTGCTGCCCCCAGTATGAACGAGTAGTGCCATCCCGTGGCAGCCAGGGGAGACGTTGCGTACGCCAGACGTTTTAACCATTTTTAGCCAGGGGCGATGGCACCAGTGTTCACATTTTCGCTATTTTCTACCTTACTTCAAAAAATCTACGTAGTATACAGTCAAATCCCGAACCCCACGTTGACGAATTTCTCAAATTAACGAATATTTTAAAACTCTCCGCCAGATTGCCTATGTTTTCAATGTAAAAATATTTCAGAACGAATTTCAATATAGTGTATATTTCTGAATAACACACATAATTTATTTCCCACATTATAGTGGAGCAACATCAGTATTTCTATAGATGGATGCAGCTCAAAAGAAGTGAGAGCAATCGTCATCCTCAGCGACGACGACGATGTGGAAGAAGACGACTGTGCTTCATCGAACACAAAAGAAGATGAGATCGTGTCGAACATTGATGTTTTAGTGCACATGACCGAATTCCGCACTTCCATTGCTCGGTGCAATGACGTCCCCGATGAGGTGTTGTGCGAGGTGGAATATATAGAGGCATTCCTAATCAATCGTGCGTGCTGCATGCGTGAGACGAAAATAACTGATTTCTTCAAATAAAGTAGTGTTGAAGAGGGTGCAACATTTTTATTCGAGAGTTTGCCTGTCTGCACACGCGTCTTGTACTAACGTACGTCATTTTCATTCCTAGGTTTGAGCACTGGCTTATAACCGCCAGTTTTTCATTACAACGATATTTCGAAATAACAAACGATTTTCAGTGGTCCTGCGTGATTTGTTATATTGAGGTTTGACTGTGTTTGTTTCTCACTGAGCTAATCAATCGAGCTAGAGCAACTTTTTTTTTTACTTCAGTGTCCCTTTAACTTGTTTTGCTTTAGTGGCATTTCAACTAGGGGTGTCAGCTCTATTATGCAAAGCATGTACTGAGGCAGAGTGTATGATCGAGGTGGTCGGCAAGGTGTCCTGAGAATATTATTTGTGTACCCGTTACTGTAATGTAACGAAAACTCAAATAACCAATGTGGCACATAGCTTGTAGCTTGCATTGGCAACAGGAACTTAAGACTGCTGCCAGCAAAATATCAATTGCTATAGAATGGGTCTGAGCCTTCTGGACCAGTTTTTGAGTGGCCCAAGACATGAATGGGTGTGTGAGAAGGCTCTAAAAAACTGATTAGACCTACTACGTTGATTATATGGGTACACTGAAGCCTTGTTATGGAAGTCCTTGCAATGGGAGACTGACTTAACCATAAGTAGCGCTTCGCTTAAAGTGGTGATCATTGGCTCTTCCTGCTCGGCAGCTCTGCAGTTTAAACTTTAAATAAAGTGAGACTTCATTATGCATAGCGTGATTACGTAATAACGAGGGCTTAGTGTACGCCGTGTTGCTACATGGCCATAATTTGTGACTTGGATGGGCCCTATTGAACATTACTTAAACGTTACTAGGTAACTTGACAAAGCATTGCTTTGTTGCATCGCCCTCTACATTTTTTAAAGCAAAGCTTTCTGTACCTTGCTGATGGTGAAGCCAACTTTCTCTGACGACGATGGTTGTGGCTGAAGTGAAAGATGGTTGAAACGAGAAGCTTTATTTGGTCGAGAGCCACTGTCTTCCAAAGTCGAAGTTCAAAATACAAACCATTACACCTGAAACGCACTGCAGGAAAGCCAACTTACACAATGGGTTTGCACAAAGGTACATCAAGTGCCTCACGGAAAAAAAAAAAAATATCCCTTCGCACGGTTGGAATCAAGCCTAGGTCCCTTTCGTTATGAAGCTGACGCCTGTTTAACTGCACTGTTATTCCGACATGGTCAAAGCAGTTTGGAATTTGGACTTTGACTTTGACTTAAGTAGCATGAAAGAAAGCTTCACGTTTAACCTTCTTCTTCTTAAGTAAGGGACTTCGTTTTTTTTTGTTTTTTTGAATGCTTGCTGAGTATAAGTGGGCTGCATGTTTGTGCTTGCGGTTTCATTAATTTCGAGGCTGTTGAGTTCCTATGAAAATTTTGACCTCATACAAGGAAAAGCACACGAAGGAAAAGTAAATAAATGTAGCCTCACGTCAGATGCTTAAAAAATTTTATGGCATGTATGACATCCTCTTGAGACCTGTTTTCCAGGAGGAGGGGGGGGGGTAGTCTTTCTGCCAAGTGGAGAGACCTCACTTGCTAATACTTAGCACGCCCTATTCAGCAACACACCGGTCAATTTGCATCGGTAGCAAATTCTCACCCCGGGAAGGACAAGACTGAGGGCCTCGGAGAGCGAATGATACTTGGATACAAGTTAAAAATGGCGCAATAGCTCATGTAGTGCATCACTGTGCCGAATCGACGAACTTGTGCTGTCAAAATGTGTGCTTGTGCTTTGAAAGTAGAGTGCGCTTATTGCGCGACACCATCTGTTTTGTCTCGTCTAGTTTGTTGTATTGCTGCAGTAATTTATAAGCAGGTAAAGTTGGAGATATCATGGAAATGGCTCTCGTCACATTCAAAGTACTCGCAAGTAACGCACTCTTTGCGCTGTGGGGAGGAACAACCAGCTGCAGTGATGAGATGCATGGGCAACTTCCCTTGTCATTCTAAAGTTGTACGTTAATGGGGTCCACTACCTTTATCACTCAAAAGAACAATTTACAAGCAATGCATACTGTCGGTGGCTACATAGCCCTTTGTGACACGGTGTGTACAATTGTACACGTGACTTTGAAGAGGTTTTTTGCGAGTTACAATCGTCGTCATCCCCACTGGAACTGCTCAGCCAGCATTCGAATTTCCTGCTCTACGGCGGGAAATGCGACTGCTGGCTATGGCGGGAAATGCGAATGCTGGCTGAGCAGTTGAAGAGGGGTTCAAGAACACCTACAGAGCGGTTTCAGAACACATGCTTGACACGCCAAATGCTTGGAGCGTCAAGCAGGTGTTCTTCGTTTTACGTTCGCTATCTAGTTAAAACGTTTATTAAAGCAAAACTGCAGCTGCTACCTTAATATATAAGGGCTGCAGATCAAACTAATGTGTATATGTTTTCTACTGTAGCAATAGTTAGGAAACGGTGGTCACGTTTACGATAGCGTGTTTACGATTAGGACACGACCTTATTTATTGACTACTTATGCAATCGAGTTGTTTGTTGCTTTTAAGTAAAACTTTGTTGATCAAAAGCATGCAGAGGCAGTTCCAAATTTTTCTAACAGCTTTATCCTGATGCGTGTCGCAAAGGGATATGCAGCGAAAGCTTTTCACCTTACTGAACAACTAGAATGCGAACTTAGGTCGGCAAACGGGCCATGGAATGTATAATGTTGGGAATAACACTCGGGGACAAGAAACGAGCGACCTGTATCAGAGAACAAACTACAGTAGAAGATATCACGGTTCAAATAAAGAAAAAGAAATTGACTGGGGCCAGCCGTGTAGGGAGACGAACCAACAACCGGTGGACAGTTAGGGTGACAGAGTAGATACCAAAAGATGGGTCTAGATAAAGGGGAAGGCCACTAATCCGATGGTGGGATGAAATGTGGAACTTCGGGAGCAAACTGTGGACTCGAGCAGCGCAAGGCAGGAGTGGTTTGAGGTCAATGGGAGAGGCCTTCGTCCTGCAGTGGACCTGAGTAGGCTGATGATGATGGTGATGAGTCGAGAGCAGAGATGTACTGGGACGTGGGGTGTGGAAGTGCTGAATGCTCCCTTGTTGCTCCACCAGGCAGGGGAGCCGGGCATCGTCGAGCAGCAGCCAGCAGCAGCAGCAGCCTGCGGCAGCGGCCGTGGCGGCGTTGGCGCTGGCGGCGGGCGACGACTCAGGGGACTCGCTCTTGCTGCCGGGGGGTGCGGGGGCGGACGAGGGGGGCCTGGACTGGGGCTGCGACCCCAACGAGCCCCGGTACTGCATCTGCAACCAGGTCTCCTACGGGGACATGGTCGCCTGCGACAACGACGACGTGAGTGCTGCTACAGCTGGGGGAACGGGAACTCGCACTTCCTTGCACTTGGCCTGCGCCAGCAAGGGAGGCCTCGTGCCTTTTTTGTAGACGATAGTCTTTCTTGGGCTACTTGAACGCGAAAATTTCGGTCGGTCTGTCTGCGACTCGATTCAGCCACCCAGCCACAGTGGAACAGAAGCTGCGCAATAGTCTTATATTCCCACAGCCAAATTCAAATGTCCAAGTCTGGTGTCAGTGTTCATACTTGTCGACATTGTTAAACAAGAACAAGGCATTACGCAAATATGAGGTAGAAAATCAATACATAAGTAATAGGTGCAGTGTTCCTTCATTAAAATATTCATGGATGCTTGGTTTTTGCGATAGCAAATGAAATACTACATCTACCGCAGAAAACCGTCGCCTGCTGTTGCCAGCGCTACCTCCTGGCGACATTTAAGAAATCTAACGGCACTAGCAACGAAAGGTTCCACGAGGTGGGATCCACCTTCTGCTTGGAACGCTCGTGCAGTCGAGCGTTGTCTACAAATGTTTGAGTTGGGTGCCTCAATTCATGCGCATCTCCGCCGTACGGCAGCACTGGCATTGAGACACCCGACTTGGAGCAGTGGAACGCAGTAAATTTAAATTGACTGGAGCAAACCTCTAGCGCGTTATCTTGGGAGGAACGAGACAGGAGAGGAACGGCATGAGAGGTGAGCGGGAAAGAGAAGGGAGGCCTTTACTTGGCAGGAGCACCAGTCGACTATCGTCTTTCATTGACATTTGCAACCAAAGGAGCAGATACACTGCCATTTTCTCCTCTACAATGTTATGGCAGAATTGGGGGGAAGAAGGCACTGGACTTGATCCATGTGTGTTGTCTTGGGTCCAGTAAACACTCACTGGCTAGACTGTTCGTGAAGTATGGGCTGTGATTGCTGGGAGTGCAAAGCAAGCTTTTTTCGTCCTGGCATCCCAGTGCAGCTACTGCAATTTATATGTGACCAGTGCAAATGCTGCGGTTGTGGTTTTCTTAACACAGAAAGTGTTTTTCTTTTGTTAGCAGTTTATGAGCACTAATTTTATAGACTTTAGTCAAATAGGGATCCTAACTTGTGATCCCCCCTCTCACTTTGTGTGGTCAGGAAAACCAGAACAATGAATGTAACAACAAGACAAGGCCAACAGAGACAAAGTGCTTTCTTAGGGCTCAAATTTCACTAGCCCTGACTGAACAGTTTTCACGAGAGAGCTTTAAGGGAACACACTCATCTTAGAAACTTTTTTTTTTGCTTTCCAACCAATTTTGATGAAACTTCATGAGCTTTTTCAGTGCTATTTAGCTCATTTCAAATATCCAATGAGTTTTAATGTAGGGTTATTAGTTCGTGAGATAATTAAAAATAGGTGTAGATTGTTCTTGAGAATGTTAGAAAAAGAAACAATCAAGAAAAAATTACCAGCAAGGTGTGAATAGATACTAGAAGTTTAGGAGAATAGATGGAGAAGTTGTGGTGAACCATAGCAGAGCTGGAGAATTTCTTTCTGTGTAAGCACTGAAGGACACACCACCACACATTGCATTAGGTTTGAAATTGTTTATTTACCGTATTAACTCGAATCTAACGTGCACCCGTTTTTTGCTGTCCGAAGAAGAAAAAAGCGTTATGTCCTCGATTGTAACGCGCACTAGTCTTTCATGATTTAATACAAAAATGCAGCTTTTTTTCTCACTTGGAACAAGCAAGGTTTATTCCAAAGGTGGCATGAAATGAAATGTGCCTGTTATTGCCGGCAAGACAGTCACCACGACGACGGTCCGGGGCAGCGCCATCTGTGCCTTAGCAGCTCTGTCGTTACAGGCCTCTGAGCCGCACGCTGCTGCTGCATGTATTTTGCCAGTGGGTCTTCTATTTGGGGATATCGCCCCCTCTTTGTTCAGCTGCACCCTTTCCGTGTCACCTTGCTTGCGAACATTTTCTTTGCGTTTGCACCAGTCCCGCACACAAATGTCCGGAACACTGAACGCATGTGACGCAGCCCGGTTTCCATCACTTTCCACGCACGAGATTACTTTCTTCTGAAATGCAGCATCGTGGTCAACCCGCCGTGTTTTTGCAGTGTGGAATTCCATGGCGGAAAGAACAGAGGAACGCAAAAAAAAAAGATTACGCAGACAACAAAGGCAAACATGCGCTGACTACGCGTTCAGTAGTCAAGCAGCCATCTCGAAACGCCGATGGCGATACGGCGCGGCAGTTTTGAGTTGTACTCGATTGTAACGCGTATGTGATTTCGGGGCCTATTTTTCCGGAAAAAAGATGCGCGTTAGATTCGAGTAAATATGGTACATGTTCTGTCATCGCTTTTCACTGTGGTAGGAGTAGTAATCATCGTCATATCCATCTATATCGTCGTCTACTTCGTGCATGACTGACGGGTTCGGATCGTTTTGCCTGCAGGCTTTCAGATTTCTTGCAAAGTGGAATGTGTCGGCATGCACTAGATCAGGCAGCTACAGGCTTTGCGAACTTGGCATCTGTAGCGCGAGCTGTCTTGTGCTGCCCCCGTGAGGCACGGACGCACGTGAACTGTTTTTCTTGGTATTTTTTTGCAAGCGCCACGCGCAAGCCTGGATGACGCCAGGAGCTCCTCGTGAGGCGCATGCTCATGCGCATGGTAAATGGCAGGAGTAACTAAGACCTGGGGTTTTCTGATGACGCCGCACACATTAGGGCAAGCTCTGCCATTAAAAACGGGATTCTGTGATGTCATAGAGAAGTTGTCTGCGAGTGGGTGGGGTGTCACCACTGCTTCATTCGTTTTCTTTGACATCTCCATTGTTTGTTTGAAGTTTGTGGTAAAATTGGTGTCAGTGTTATCGGAACACAGTGGACTTTTTAATTACCCAAACTTGTGCTTTGTCTTTGCGGCTCCCCTAAAATGTGGTTAAAAGGTTTACCATCCCTTTGTAAAGAAAGTCGGGAGAAGTGTGAAAGCTAAAAGTGTGTCCAACCTTTGCTGAAAGTGCGTCCAATCAATCGGCAAGCCATCAAAGATCTGCAATTGCTGGTGCACTAAGTAAAATCATCTACAAACAATCTAAATCCATTCCAATACGGGATTGTGGAGATGAAGGTATACTATTGTACTCCTTCTTCTTCACGATTGGTGCATGCATTGTCTTACCTGGAACTGTTCCTTTATCGCAATTTCAATTGGCCGTTTCGACACAACAGAAGCCCATTTTCACGCACACACCATGTGTGCAGAGAGTTTTTTGGTCAGCCAACCGGTCTATGGGGAAATGCGTTAGCTCTGTGACAGGATGCGATTGGTCGCACAAAGACAGGTTTCGGTTTAAAAATTTGCCACTGACGGAACAGTGGCGTAATCCCTTTTCCCTCTCCTTTTGTGCAGTGTCCCTTCGAGTGGTTCCACTACCAGTGTGTGGGCATCACGCAGCCCCCGAAGGGCAAATGGTTCTGCCCACAGTGCACATCGGCCATGAAGCGGAGGGGGCGCAAGGATCGCTGAGGGCTTTACAAAATAAAGGACACCTTGTCACAACCCGTGCGTCACTGCCTTTTTCGTGCCGGCCTTCCCACAATTGCACCAAGCACGCTGTCATGCTACCCTTCAGTCCACTTCCACAAGAAAGCTTTGTGCACTCTCTCAAAAGAGTGCACAATAGCGCTACCAGCTACACACCAGTTAAACGTAATTGCAGGGCGTATGTCACCGTAATTTGCCACCTCCGGCATCTAATTTCAATGTGTTTCGTCTTTGGCTGTTTCTTAAGCTATGTTGTCAACTATGAGAATTTGTCTTGCCGCCTCACTGCATTTTCATGGGGTTAGGTCACACATAGTCGAGGGTATTTCATAAAATAATGCCTTCGTCATTCAATCTTCCCGCGGATGTCCTTAGATTCCCGGCTGAACTGCTTGTAAAGAAAATCCTTTATTGCTAACAAATGCTGTAGCTATTTATGTGGTGGTTGTGGTTATAGTAGTACGAGACGTACGTATCGATGAAAAATAGCTCAACCTAGTAAGTAAGGTTCGAGAAGAACGGAAAATATTGAGCTACACAGACAAAGCCTGGTCACATTATGGTGTTATAGAATGTTTCGGCTCTTTGTCCACAAGTGCTGAAGTAGCTGAAAAGCTGGCTTCTAATTCTATTGCGGGCCATCGTCCACCACACGGAAGTATTGGGCGCATGAGCTTCGCTGGGACGCATGTCTTGTCGGTAGGTTCTGTGCAGATCGATTCCTTGGTATTTTGGAGTGGCTGGCATAAACAATTCCGAGTGCCTCGGCAAGCCCTGTCTTTAGCAGAGCTGAATTCTCTTAAGCAGGAGGGTATTTAAATTTCGGCACTTCGTACTGAAAACTAAAGCAATGTACCAAAACCGTAGGAACCCATTTAATTTTATTTTTACTAGACTCGGATCGCCTACCGCGAACGTTCGAAGGGAAGGCATCCCAACGCGTACGCAACGCAAAGTCGCGAGACCTGCTTTGCACGAAGTCACCAGGAACAACAACAGCACGGCTGTCGAAGCACTAGACTGAAAACGAACCATTCAGGCAATTTCGTGCCTCGCGCGCTTTAGTTGATTTATCGCCGCTGTCAGCCGCAAAACACGCCAACCTTTCCAAGCGCATGCGGCCGCACGCCGGCCCGCGCGGCTCGTTTCCGACTCGCCCCGCCGGGCCACCCTGGACGTCACCGCACCACGTGACACACAGCGAGCCAATCGGCGCCCGACCGCGCGACGCGTCGTTCTCCCGCAAAAGCGTAGGCCCGCGCCATCTTGCCGTCGAGGAGAGGTCGAAGGGCTCTCGTTTTTCGGACTGCTGCCGGCGTGCTGCAGACGCTTCTGCTCGACGCGAAGATCCGATCGCCGTCAGCCGCGATGGAAAACAACGGCAACGCCAACAACGGCGCCCAGCAGGCCGTGCAACTGGAAGTCGGCAGCGTCGTGGTGCCTTTCAACCCAGCCGCGCACAACTTGGACCCCGGTTTCAGGTTGACGCGGTTCGCGGACCTCAAGGGATGAGGGTGTAAAGTCCCCCAGGATTCGCAAGCTAAACTCCTGGAGGGACTCCTACAGCTTCGCGACGGCGACGAAGCCTGCCAGCAGAGGCAGTATTTCCAGATCCACGGCGTGCCAACCGCGCCAGACGGAGCTGCCCTGCCACGTTCGGGTGAGCGCCTCAAGTGGACCACGTTTTTTTGTTGTTTGCCCCGATGATGAGGCCGTGGCCCCCTTTTTCGCTTTTGCGGTGGTCGCCGCTGCGCGTCGGAATCAGCCCTTGTCATCTCTCACTAGACGATCTCTCCCTACTGCTGCAGGTTCGGGCATCGAGTGCACCCTGACGCGTCTCCGGCATGGTGGGCTTTCGTTGGTCCAGAGCGTCGATTACTTGTATCCGCTGGTCGAAGACCCTTATGTCATGGTAAGACGCGATCAACTCGGCACGTGTATTTGCGGTTGTTCGCGTGTGTCACCTGTGTCGTGTCAGTGCTTAATTGCCGGCTCGTAGTTGCATTGTCAGTAATTGATCACAACCGCATGGGCGTCATCAAACGGAGCTGCAGAGCATCGGGTCATGAGCGCACTTGTCATAAAAGGCTGTAGCAAGTCAGCCAACCCTCACATCACAGCCCGTCTGCGGATGAGTAGATAGCCGAGTAGGATGACACGTTATTGGGTTTGCAAAAAGTTCACGTGCGTTTTTTTTTTTTTTTTTGCTTTCTTTTCGTCAATGTCGCCTTGCTGTGAGGCGCTGCAATATTCCATCCCGAAGCTAAGTGATGTGCTGAAAATAGAACTCAGAGTTGATCTGTCATCAAGAGCAATGCCATTTGAGGCATCTGTGCTACAAGAATGCCTTTTTGCGTTGAAGAGCAGATTAACAATGCCTAATTTAGGTACCAAGCAGTCTGCCAAAGTCCGTTCTCACGAAGTTCCTCGATTAATGGGCGTCACATTTCGTTGTTGACATTTCTTGCTGCTTCAGTAGCGCTATGAAGCAACCCAGAGCGACTGACCTGCTTGCACCTTGGCTGTCGTCGTCCTCCGCAGGGCAAGATTGCCTGTGCCAGCATCCTGAGTGGCCTGTACGCGCATGGCGTGACAGAGTGCGACAATGTGCTCCTGGTGCTTGGTGTGAGCAGCAAGTTGACGGACGCCGAGCGCGATGTGGTGCTGCCGCTGTTGGTACGCGGATTCCGGGATGCAGCAGCAGCCGCTGGCACCACAGTGACCGGTGGGCAGACAGCCCTCAATCCGTGGATCATCGTCGGGGGATGCGCGACAAGTTGCTGCCTCCCAAACGAATTCATCTCGTAAGCATGTCACTGTTGCTATTCGGAGAGCACGGAGGGGTCTGGTTACTTAGAACTGGTAAATTATTTTAACTGGCGTTCAGGCTGAGTCGTTTAAAAAGACTTAAACTATTTATTAGAGCAAAAGCTTTAGGGACCGCTCCTGTGAAGTGCTGTTGTTTGTTACAGAGAATGGCCACCACCGTGAAGAGCAAAAATTGCTTTGAAATACAAAATGATGGAGTTCGGGCAAAAGTGTGGGTGTGGAATAATTTTAATAGAGTAACTGAATTAACTTGAGAAGAAGATTTGGTACATTTGCTTTCACGTTGGGATTGAGCTCATGTCTCCAGACTAGGAGCCAGGTGTGTTACCAACACACTACATCAGCATGTTGCCAGCAGTGACACTGTCTGCCTGTAAAAGTAATTTGTGCCAAAGACGAAGAAACAAAGGGAAAGGCGCAAACGCAATATAGCAGCGAGGAAGTCTTTAGCCCGTACTACATGGAGCGATTTCGCCTGCGAATTCGCTGATGCTGCGCCGCTCGTGCGGCAAAACCACCTTTTTTCGTTGCTGCGGCAAAGTGCCAAACATTTGAAGCGGTCGAGCAAATGCCGCTCGTGTGGCATAGAGGGGCGGACCTGCGGCCCCACTTGCACGCTTGGAAACCAGATGGCGTTGCTTGTATGAGCGCGACAAAAGCGCGGGCACACCAAAACGTTTGTCTTCTCTGCTGTGTGTGAGTATATTGATAAAGAATTGGCGATTCTTATAAAAAACCGCAAATAAACTTATATTTACCGCAAACCAGGCAGAAACAACTTGCCAAGAAAGTAAAATAAAACCACCCTTGATAAAATCACAACAACCTTTGCTGGTGGCAAACTTACTTCAGTCTGCAAACAAGGCGCATCTGAAATGCGAAAATCGTGGCGTTCGCAGGCCCCATGTAGACGACAATTCCAGGCATTGCGAACTTCGCAAGTGCAAATGTTCGTTCCAGCGGATTCGCAGGCGAAATTCGCTCCATGTAGAATGGGCTTTTGGCAGGTGCCACCGGAGGAAGCCCTTAACGCTTTTGCCCTCAAAGCCCGTGAGCAGACTTGGGTTCCCCCAAGGAGTGTTTCTTGTCCCTCTCCTGTTCATGCCTCCCAGGGCGGACAATGCTGTGGCGGGCGATGTACTGGTGCTGACCAAGCCCCTGGGCAGCCAGGTGGCGGTGAGTGCCTTGCAGTGGCTAGAGCAGCCCGAGCGCTGGAACCGCGTGCGCCTCGTGGTCGGCGAAGACGATGTCCACCGGGCCTGCCGGCGCGCCCGGGACTCCATGGCACGGCTCAACCGCACCGGTAGGGGTGCCATACTGTACCTCTCTTTGCGGGCAGTGAAGGGTCTTGGTGGTGCAATGTTGGAGTCTTGGTGCAGCGGGTAACCCGTGCCACCAGCTCACCCATCAACTTGCCAGCACTGCAGACTGTAAAGGTGGTCTCCCTGTGGTACATCTGGTATACTGGTGGTATATATACTGGTAGTATACCTGGTATCTAAGGGTGCACTGTGGTATGGGGTGGGCCAAGGCTATATATCTTTCCGAGGTTATTTGGTTCTAACTGTGGCAGACGGGAAGTTACATGACCATGGTGTGGTTTCTGGTAACACTTGCTACTGTTGGCTTGAAAGCATAGCCATGAGAAGGCATCAGTTCCCGCTGGTATTTGGAGTGAAGGAATGCCATGTTATCAGCAACGTCGCCTGTAATAAGGCACTCGACATCATCAGGGGAAGTTTTTTGGTGCCAGCCTCAGTGCGGGCACTTTCGGAACCTAGGTTAGTACAAGCTGGCCAAAAGCGAATGGCGTCTACCATAGAACACTGTATAAGGATGCAGTGAGCAGTAGGCCTGTGTTATCGGCAGTGCGGTTACGACAAGCGTTATAACCAGCACATTAGCCAAACAGGAAGATAGAAGACCGGCCTTGTGGGACCCTCTCAGGTGCTGCCGAGAGTTCGGACTCCCACAGCAAGCTACAAGGAGGTGGTCATATTTGTAAAGATGTGCTTTTATTTTCTTTTTTTTTTAAATCCAAATACGGTAGTAGAGTTGTGAATGCATGGGTATTTCTGTGTTCTTGTCCTTTGCCCTCCGTTTTGCATTGAGAAATATGTTGGGTTGGTAGAAAGTTTTGAAACACGACACTCTTTTGTAGCTACTGATGGCTCTGGGCTACTCCTACACAAGGGCCAAGGGGCTGCTCCTTGAAGGAGCCATAAGACAAAGTACAAGTTCAGTCCATTAAAAGAGCTGTTTTGTCCCAATAACAACAATGCAATTTTATCACCAACTTCAAACAAATAATCAAGGTAGTAAATAAAACATGTTCGACGGGGGTGACTAACTTCTTTTGTGGCTGGAATGTAGCTGAGTGAGCTACCAACGTCTAGTTCTTTCAAGTAGCATAAAGTTGCATTTTGTGCCCGTGACTCCTTTAAACTCAAGCAGCCATGACTAAATGAGGGGTGGGATTCTGAATTTTGAAAAATGTCCATTCCGCATCCATTTCCACGGTGACATAGTTGCACTTGAGGCCTCTGACCAATAACATGCAAAGAAACCAATGCCACACCTTGCCTGTGCTACGTCACATCAGGGTCATATGAGGAGCTTCTTTTTCTTCTTCTTCCTTGAAATGAGCAAAATCCAGAAACCGAAACTAAGTCAGATAAAAACTGTAGTCGCAAGAAAAATACGGCAACCTTCCCCCTAGAAAACAGGTTGCAACAAAACAGGTCGGATAACGGCCGGCGAACGTGTACACAGATCGTAATCCGGTTCAAAAATGAGCCAAATCCATTTTCTCGATGCGAGTGTACCTTTGGTTTGATGTCATATCACCAACATGGCAGCCTCCTTGTGAGTTCTCACTGGACAGTCTGAGCTGTCCAGTGTGTATTTAAGGTACTATTACTAAATAAATAACTAAAAAATTAACTAATTAATTTTAATTACCTGTGGTCATAGACTTCCCCCAGCCGACACGTGAAACATCACATAATAGTTTTCAAAGCGTTGCATTTAGATCCCGTGACATAGTTTCGCTGTTCTCTCAAATTCTGTTTGGGTGGACTTGATTCATTTTGAAAAACAACTCCTCATATGCTTCCAGCCAGTCGGGGCCCGCTCGAAATGCACAGAACCGAGCATTACGCCCCAGTTTGAAACCACCAGAGGAGATTTCCCACAGCCATTTGTCGCACTTCCCTCCTTGTGCAGCGGCCCTTCTGATGCACAAGTACAATGCCCACGGGGCCACGGACGTGCGGAGCGGCGGACTCCTGGGCCATGCGCAGCTTTTGGCGCGGGTGCAGCGCAACGAGGTCTCCTTCGTCATCCACAACCTGCCCGTGCTGGCCAAGATGGCCGCCGTGGCCAAGGCCTGCGGCTCCACCTTCCAGCTGCTGCAGGGCTTCTGCCCCGAGACCTCCGGTGGGTGCTGCATGATGGGCGTGTAGGTCGAAAGCTCCGGCGGATCCAAGGATGTACACCCGCCGCGGTGGCTCAGTGGCTAAGGCGTTGGTTGGGCTGCTGAGTACAAGAATGCGGGTTCGATTCCTGGCCACGGCGGCCACTTTTCTGGTGGAGGCGAAAAGCAAAGCAAAAACGCCAGTTTGCTGGAGATTTCAACGCATGTTGAAGATCCCCAGGGGGTCAAAATTAATCTGTAGCCCCCCACTACGCCGCACCTCATGTAGCGTTGGTGCATTGAACCTGTCAATCGGAGATTTTGGCGCATGCTAAAGATCCCTAAGTAGTCAAAATTAATCTGGAGCCTTCCACTACGGCGCACCTCATCGCCTGAGTAGCATCGGCGCATTAAACATAATCAGATCCAAGGATGGGGGGGCGGGCATATGCAGAGGAGTTTGTGAGAGCAGTCTGGGCTTGCTAATTGTTTTGGAACGGGCTGCTGCAAACACATTTGTGATTAAGCCCTGAGACGCTCAGGGTGGGATGTTGTGGGAATGTCTGACCACAATTCTCCTTTCTGGGGAAAAAAATGAAATAAAAAAGAAAAGAAGCCCTGGGCTGTGGCCTGTCGGCTTGCATAGCCTTTGCCTTCTAAACTTCTTTTTCTAAAGGGGGCTCTCATGGGCCTTCACAAATGTTTGAATGCTCTAGACTGCTGTTTGGCCATCACTTTGAAGGGTATTTTTTTTATTCACTTATGCCCTTGTGTTTCTTTTGGGGGCAGTTTGTTTTATCAAACTCGGTGCTCCTTAAAGGGACACTGAAGTGATATGTAAACATTGCGGGATTACTAGCGCAAATTGTAGTCCGGAGTTCCCAGGCCATGTTTCGACCACTCTGGGCGCGTTTACGCGATTTTATTTAGTAGAAAAATTAATTCGAAAATCCTGTCCTCCTCTCTTTACGCTCGCCCATTTTCTGTGGCGTTTTCGTGTGACGTCGGGAGGAGCCGAGCTCGCAATTGGCTGCTCTACTGCACGGCTCCCCGGCCTTCAGACAGATTCAGTCGGCCCAGCGTTTCGTCCGCCGGCCACCGACGGGTCGTCGCAATTCGTTCGCTTAGTTGAAACGAAGCCAGGACACGTTTGTGAATGGAAGAATGTGCCTTTCTTTACTTGGTTAGTTTGTACACTGTATCTAGCTCCAAGTCAAGGTCGTGTCACACAAGCGCTGCACAAGCGCACGTGCGACGCTTCGCTGACCGGTACGCCAGTAGGAAAATATAAGGCCTCTTGAAGGCGGGAGAAGAGTCAGCGAAGTCAATATACGTACTAAGGAAATAAAATCAACTGATATTTTTACCGTACAGCATAAAACTACGGTGCGGGAAGCACTTTTTTGCGCTGGGCGAACAAGCACAGCGGTCAGCAGTACGACTACGCATCTGCGAACGCTTTTCCGTCTAAGAAATGCAATTGCTAGACGTGAGATATTGTGGAAACTTGGGGGATGCTTACTGCATGAGCGCAAAACAACAAATAGTCACCTAAGCTGCTTGGAATGCTAAAACTAAATAAAAGTGCAAACTGGTTCTACATTATATACCTTATATTTCCAAGGTCAGCAGCGCGCGCCTGTGGCTTAGTTGTTTGGAGCGCTAGGTATGTCAGCGCAAGTGTTTTGCAAGTCACAAGTTCGAATCCCCGCGGGTACGTGCTTTTTTTTTTATGAGTTAACTTTTTTGTTTTCCGCCAATGTTTTCTATACTGAGTTCACCTTTTTTTGGGCCGCAACGTTCGTTGCTCCACGAACTAGTCCACAGAACTCACGCAGGCTGGCACTGGCGCGCTAGCGAGTTCTCGTTGGCGTGCTGTTGCCATAAGCACCGACTGCTTGCGGGCAGTGGGCACAGGCCAGAATGAACAGACCCTTGGCCTGGTGCGAACACGGCTTTTACGATACAGGCATGAGTGAGGCAAGCTCCAAATATAGGGGAAAAGCGCATGGCATGACGCGGAGGGCGTTCATGCACTGCGTAGGCCTCGGCTAGTGAATGCTACGATTCCAAGCCGTCCTGGGAGGCTTATCTTATGCATTTTACAGCCGACAACATGGCAGAAGCGCGGATCGATGATTACTGAGATATTGAGAATTCCCATCCAACAACGCCATTGGTTGTGTTTTACAGAACCGAAACCGAAACTTGTTTGATTGCTATCCTTGGGCATCGTCCAATCACGGTGCCCTCTCCTCCCAACGTCACAGCCTTATAGTTGGTGCAGCCGCCGCAAACTGCGCATGGTAGTTTTTCTTCTTTCGCGCTTTGTAAAATAATTACCGATTTTTCAACCGGATAAACGATGAAAAGTGTGCTAATTTGAGCCAGTCTACGCAGTGCAAGCAAAAACGGGAGCTTGACAAATTCACTTCAGTGTCCCTTTAATGCCATCAATGTCGGATAGCAAACAAAAAACAGTTAGTTTCCTATTGCTTGTCAGAATCGACAGCACCCGTACGTGCAACCTGCATTCAAGGGCCCCTGCAGCACTTACCATCGACTACTAGGAATGTATTTTGGGGTGCAGTCTATTGTACCAGCAATCTCCTTCCGCAAGAATTATGAAAATCCGTTCTCTATCACCTAAACTAGGTGCGATGAGAAATCGCGCATAATCGTTCCCTCTCAATTAGACCGCGGACAACGCGACAAAAGTTGCGCTCTCTCTCCCGGAGGGGGGGCTGCTCACGGCGTTCTCTTCCGCGGCCTTCGATATATCACAGGCCGGGGAGTTCTCTCCTTTTCTCCGCAACGTGGAGGGGTCTATTTCCAGTCTGGTGCCACAAAAAAGCAGGCATGGCTGCCTGCTCGCAAGTGCGCGCTTGGGCTGGTAGGGCGTTTTTGAAGCAATAAACGTTTGTTGTCGAGTGGTCTGGTTGAAAGGGAAGTATTCAGCTCATCAGTCAAACTCCGCCTGCATTCAAAACACAAAAGAAACGGCAAAACTGCGCATCGAGGTTCAGGCATAGAAGAGGTTCGTACACAGTGCCGCCGCCGCCGCCGGATCGTCACAGAAAATGCGAGAAATAAGCCGCGAAGTTGACCAATGACAGACAATTAGATAGCCACGGCTTCGATGACGTCGTTTAGGCCATGCCAGGGGTGCATAATGAGGAGAACTGAAGAGAGTGCGGTTGGTTTTTCCGTGTCTTTCACAGTGATTTGCATGCTCACCGCTTAACAGGCACGTATAATATTTGGCTCAGGTATTCCTGGCAGGTTTACTTGCACTGCTCAAAGAGTGTTGCGGGGTTCGTTTAAGGAGAAAGCAGGTATGCTTTGTTCCATGGAGACACCAAGATTCCCTCCCGTGATTGAGTGTCTAATATAGCTTGGAAACAATTCTAAATCGTTGACATTATTGCTGCAATTTTGAAAGTTTTTGAAAGGTAGTGAAACAGCAGTGCAGCTGCTCTGTGACATCAAACAGGCCGCATGTTTGGAGGAATGTGGCAGTCAAGGTGGTCTGCCCCCCCCCCCCCCCCCCCTTTTTTTTTCAGTAAGTTGCATATTGGCCTGGAACAAAACCACAGGCCTGTGTAGAGCAAATTTACAATGCAAAGACAACATTTTGGTGGAGATTGTGGCGTGTTCAGTGCTTCTTTGCCACTTCGCCTCTGGGCAGTTTTGGACCTGCCAAATGTGGCGCTAATATTTGAGCTAGAGGGTAAGCAAGGTGCAGTTGGCCTTAAATGGTTCTGAAGCCAACGACAAAGCTGGCATCTGCTAGGGAGAAAAAATTACAGATTCGGCAGCACCAATCACAGAATATTGTAGACGGTAGGTCAATTCATGTACCAAATTGGCCGTTTTCTTGCACCAAGTTAGGCGTCGGGACTCTAATCAGTTACCAATCATAATGGTTGCCGATGGTTGTAATCAGTTGGTAATGGGAATGCAATTGTGATTTTTTGACTGTGGGTGGGTCTAAACAAATCTGTGGTCTAGGCACATCTCTGCAGCTTTTATCCTGCAACAGCAGGCAGCAGAGAAATTTGTTTTTGGCCGCAACTCTTTCAATGACATGGCAAGGTCTGAGACCTAGCTGTGCTTGAGACTGTGTTGCCTTGCTTTCTTTCACTTTCTTCTGTTTTTTTTTTTTTTTTTGCGTGCATTTGTGTGTGAGTGGCAATAAAATAGGTGGCTATAAAATGCAGGACAGTCTCGACCGTCTAACAATATCAAGTAGGCCGCACCCATTGGTGGTGTTTCGGACATATAGAACTTCTTGCCTTGCTGTTCTTCTTGTCAACTCGCACAAGTATTTTGTCACTGTAACTCGTATGATTATTTTTTCTCTGGCACTTTGTCGTATTTTTGGCAGCGAAAGGTTTGAATCTGGTAGAACGTAAAACGTGCAAGCTAGGAAGGCCACTTTCAAAAAAGAAAGATCTCTTAACAATTTTTATGACCTGAAACTGTCCTCCTCACTTAAGGCCATACAGTGGAACACAGATAATACGTCCCCCAGTTTACAATGGCCCGTTTTTTTACGACGAATCACTGCAGTCCCGGCAAACTCCCCATGGAAGTAATGCATCAGAAACACCGATCATAGAGTGCTCCGGTGCACGCAATTTACTTCATATGACGGATGCTGGCAGAGATAAACTAGTCAGTCCAGGGAGCCGACGGACCGCCAATTTGAAGCTCCCCTCGGGCCGATCGCTGAAGGACGTGATCCGCAATACCCTACTCATCGCCCGCTTGCCTTTCCCGGTATAGCTTGCGTGTGACCTTGGCCACACTCTCGCCTTTTCCCCTCATACGCTCGGCCGCATTACGCATCTCCCCAGCTTAACTCGTGCATGTGACGGGCAGTGCTGGCAGGCTAGCTCAGGTGCTGTAGGAGGGGGGGACACAAAGAGGCTTTTTTTATATATATATAAGCTTGAGATTTCAGTTAGGTGTTTGCAAATTACGCGAGAACGTGCAATTTAAATAAGTTTTTAGCCCACCTCTCACGTAAGGCTGCCTACTAGGGCTGCATTTACCTGTACCCCGATCATATGACACCCTGGTCATACGACGCTTTGGCACAGTCCCTTGAGAATCGTATTATCTGGGCTCCACTGTGCTAGTAGGTACATGTAAGGGTTGAATAACTGATGCTGTGACTTTCAAAGTTGCAAGCTACAAAAGTATGCCGAATTATTTTCTCAAAAAGGTAACACGTTGCCTTTGCAGTCATAAACTGCAGGACTTTATTTTCAAGTATCTAGTTGAACGGGCTGGTGGCAATCCCTTGTGTGTCACCAGTTCCTCGCAAACCAATGGCCTTGCCCGTGGTCAATCTCGTCCTCCTCGCAGGCGGCCTCCTCATCTGCCTACCCCGGGAGCAGGCGGCGGCCTACTGCAAGGACATTGAGAAGCAGGAGGGCTACCAGGCCTGGATCATTGGCATCGTCGAGAAGGGCAACCGGACGGCCCGCATCATCGACAAGCCCCGGGTCATCGAGGTGCCGTCCAAGGACAAGGACGGCGAACTGTGGTAGCGGAAGGCGACGCTTCAGCGACAGGTTTTCGGCGTGGTGTGTGACGACTGGGGTGGTCGCCGCAACCTGGCCGCCGTTCTTCCGTTCGTGCTGCGTATGCTTACGGCAACTGACATCTCTGTCCGTCGCTCCTACACTGGGCGAAATTGGTGAGCGTGCTGCATCAAGTTCAGTTTCATCGAGGCAACGAGCTGTGTGGTTGGAAGCCTTACACGAGCGAACACGCAACCTGTGACAACTGTATAGTGCCAGTGGTGTCTGGTTATCGCCACCGGTGAAAAGCAGAAGTCGTGTCCGAGGCTGCGAATCAGTACCATGCCAAGTGCGTCACTGAGGGATTGTTCCAGAGCGCGTTTGCATAGCGAGCCTCTCTGCAAAGCACTGGCAATGTGCTCGTGTTCTCACTGAAAGCAGCCATTGTATGAGGGACACTTATCTTTTTTTTTTTTTTTTTTTTTTTTTTTTTTTTACAGTAGCAGGGAGCGAAGTCTGCATTTGTGCTATAAATCCCTGGGCTGGTAGGCAGTCGATGATTTGTTGGGTGCTTCCAACTTGCCGTACTTTATTTTGACACCAGCTTCTTTATGGCAATTGACTGCATGTTCTCCTGCCGTTTATTGAATGTAATTCTTGACATTTGCTACTGAGATGTTGTGCATGGCTGATGATTTTACTGTGACAAGGCCCAAAATTGTGATATGCCTGTGCCCTTTCGTATTTATTTTCGAGCTTGAAAGTATAGTTTAAGTATATAGTTGATGTTTTGCAAGGAATTCGGGCGCAAACGGTTTAGCGCGATATTGGGCCACTTCGACGAAATTGTGTCGATTATTTGTCCTTCGCATGCAGAAATCGAGGGCACATGAAAACCAGCTGATGAGTAATGCTTAAGCTTTAATTCAAACATTGTACAGGTTTTTTTTAGGTAGTTATTTTTCCGAATTTTGCGCTGCTATTGCCGAGAAATGCAGGGGTTATTACACAAACATCCTCAAGGTTACTGCACGATGCATTTCAATCCACAAATAACTTCATGTACACACTGTTTGACAAGTGTTGGTGCGTCATTTGCTTCAAACTGGCGTTGAGAGTTTTTCAAAATCATCGAAACGTACCAGGTCCTCTAGTCTTGCTTTGCCAGCACAGTGTTTTTCCCCGAAAAGGAAGGCAAGAGATGGTGCATCTACTGTGACCCACCTAGCAGCTCTCGGGCTGGAAAAAGTGCTTCCACAATGCCTTGCAGCTGCTTGGCGCCAAATCCACTGCTCAAGGTACCTGTCCACCGTCACAGCCCAACTGTTTGTTTTTCTTGGGCCCTGCACTCCGATACTTGGGTTACCCGTGTTTGCAAAACAGTACGTGATGCCTCCGGCTAACTGCGTTTTGTGTGTGTGTGCGTGTCGATTTTGTTTTCTTTTGTTGTATTTTGGGTTGGAACTTCTCTCTTGTTTTTTTTTTCTCCCGCTTTCAAGCGTTTTCTTTTTGGTGTGAATGCCTGGCAGTTTGCGAAACTGATTGCGAGTGTGGTTTTATCGTGGTCTCTTTAACTGTCTCTATCTTTTTCCTTCCTACACAAGATTGGTAGCGTTGCAAAGGCTGAGTATTGGTTCTTATGTGATAAGGACTTGTGGCCGTGAGCTCTGCGACTGCAAATCTCTTTTCGTCTTTGTTACCAAAATGTCTTCAAATTGTTCTAGATGATTGAATAAACGTGTCTTCGTATGGGTATTTTATGTAAAAGTTTGTGGCACTGCAAGGCAAGCCGCATTGTGCGAGCCTGGAGGCCTATTAGATTTCATTTATATACCACGCCTATGCCCAACCAAAACACAGCTGCGAGGCAGTGCTAAAATTTCTAAATAGCATGGTGTCAACTGTGGCTCAGTATGATAAAAGCATTGCGTGCTGTACAAAAAACTGGCCAGTCATTTATTTTTTTGCAACTTTGGCCCCGTCTTCGAAGAAAGGAAGTTGCAACAGCCAGAACAAAAAATAAGTCAAACGTTAAAAGTCTGCAGTGAGCTGTCTCCTTCTAAATTACATGATTTTGACCTGTAGTGTTGAGTGTGAGTCACGAGTTTTCTGGTGACGTGAATGTCTGCCATGCAGTGCTCTAGCAAAGTTCCTACATCCACTTTTTGATAAAGCATATGAAAAGGAACTTTTAATGTACACTTCAATGGCTTAGCTTGCTTGTTGCGTCACGGCAAAAGCCTTGTGTGGCCTGTCGTGAAAACCCACCGTCTGGCACGACTGTGATGGTACGAAAAAATCTATAGTCTAAATACTTTAACATCCCGACCTACAGTTCTCACATGCCCGCTCCAGGAGATAGGCCAGTGAGTGATAACAGCTGCTTCCAGAGGTGTTGCATTCTGTTCCGAGATAAGTACAAACCCAGCATTTCCGGTTTAATTGAGAACGTTAATTAAATGTCTCGATATGCCACGCCATGCCCCTGTACCGACCTAAAAGACACAAAACCATTGCTACTTACAAAAAGGGCATAGATTTGGGCTAAGAGTACGTTTTGCTGTAAAAAAAATTTAGCATTGCCAGGGGCTCGAACCTGAGCTGTTTGCTCAAAAACCCCCAATTCTGCCCTAGGCTACCGAGGTAGAACTGTAGAATTCCTTTAGCAGTTGCTCAGAAGAACAGAATCTTAGTGAATCAGTTGATGGCACTGGGTGTGCGCAGGAACGGCCAGGCTTGCATCGGAAGCTCAGTTCCAATTTACAATTTCCTATTTGGCTGCCACATTAACGTTTGTGTTTGATGGACCCGGTAGCGTATACGCCAGAAACACCTGGGAAACAAACGTCCATGGAAGTATGCATGGGAAGAAGTGAGGCAGCACGAGAAAATCGCATGATGAGCAGAAACAGGCAAGCGTTAGATCTAAGCTCGGCAGCACCACCCCCTGTGTGACACCAAAAGAGTGCTGTGCATTTTTACAGCGTGCACAACAGCCGGGCGAAGAGTTGAGACGCAAGGCTAGGAATTACACCACGAGTTGCACATTGGTGTGGGCATAGCTGTCTTAGTTGGTCGTAGTCAGCTGATACTGTTGAGGGAGTGATTTGGTGGGGTGAACTGTGGGTAGGGACAATCATGCCCAAACACTAAGTTGGCATATGATGTTTCGGCAAACATTCGTGCTTTTAAAAAAGGGCAGGGCCTTTTAGGGGTTCGCCTTGTCGTCATAGCTCGCTCGCTCGTCACAATGAAGGGCCTTCAAGTGAAATTCAAGTGCAGTGAAATTCAATGCAGTCTGCAGTGGACTGCAGAGCCTTGCTTACCGTCATTCCTCCTAGTTTACCACACTGCTCCGCACCGCTTTCCGCCCGCATCGCTTTCGGCCACGGTAGGTAGTAATCGTTTTGTAAAACATAGGGTATGCTTGACAAACAGGGTCACATAAGACAATGTCGCTTACACCAACTGACCAGTGTCATGTGAGAAAACCCCAAAGCGCCACACTGCTGTGCGGCTATCACAGGCATAGTGCGCGCAGTACCAACAGTGGTACGCACCGGTACTTCTATGTTTACATGTGCCTTCACAGCTTCCATTGCTTACCCCACCCTTCTTACTGCTGTAAAATAAACTGGCATTCCACTTAACCGAAAATAGCTTGTTCTTCAAGATTATAAGCCAGGCCTGCCTAACTTGCGTTTGCTGGCCTTAGCCAATCGTACGTATATACTTTCTGCAACGTGGAAGAACGCTTGTGTCGGCTTCTACAAACTAGCACCCTTCCATGTCGCAAATACCTTCATCGCATATATCCTTATCTATGCCCATCACCCCTGTTCCTCCTCTGCGGAGATGACATCATTTGTGGGTGTGCCCACAAACCCCTCACCCCTAAGCCCCTCTGTTGACCAATGGGAGGCGGCGTTGGGTGGCTCTCACCCTAGCTGGTAGAACAAGCTGCCAAGTTGACTGGGCTGCACCCAGTGGTCACCACCCACCCTAAATTGCATACTGCAAATGAGGTTTATGAAGTCAAGAGCACACTTGGCCGACACTTGAAGGCCAATGGCACTCAAATACCACCTCGATCAAACTTACAAGGAACACACGGGACAAGCACTGAACATCAGCTGTTGTTTATTGACAGAAGGCACCACCTCAGTGGGAAAATAAATGAGAAACGTACACACGGCCTGAGCATTTGCAGGCGCATCAATGACGACACATCGTGATTGTCCCTTTCCAAGAAGGGTTGGCTTGCTCAGGTTGGCCTGCAAAGCGGCAGTGTGTGCTCAAACGGGCGCTCTACGGTGGCCGCTTAATACCAACACAAGATGCACCATCTGCAACAGCCCCTTCCCCCCATAATCACACTTTTCGCAGTGCTGCGGTGAAATTGTCACCCAGCAGGCGAGGCTGCGATTCGATGACGAAGAAAGAAATTTTTGCTTAGGGCCAGGTGTCGTCGTAGGACAAAATGGGCTCTCCCTCTACGAGTCTCGCACCTCTTGGTGTGCTGCAAAACCCTTCCCTGTAAAGTTCCGCAACAAAGAGCCTCCTCCGATATTATTCAGGCGAGCGTTTGGGCACGCACATGCAGCTGGGCCCTCCTCCTCTCCTCCTGCTAGCAGCGGCTGTGCTCCTTCTGCTCGTGTTCCTTCTGGTAGAGGCGGCATGAGAAGGTCTGGGGGCAGAAGAGGCAGCGGAAGGGCCTCTCCCCCGTTGGCTGCGCACGTGGCTGGCCAATGTGGCCTTGTGGGCAAAGGCCATGGGGCACAGGTGGCACTCGTGGGGGAGCTCGCCCGTGTGGATGCGCAGGTGGACGACCAGTTGGTCCTTCCGCGCAAAAACCTTGCCGCAATGGCTGCACTGGTAGGGGCGCTCGCCCGTGTGCGTGCGCAGGTGGTTGACCAGGTGGCTCTTCCGCACAAAGGCTTCGCCGCAGTGGCTTCGCCGTGGCTTCCGCACAAAGGCTTCGCCGTGTGCGTGCGTGCGTGCATCTTCAATCTGCTTGGGTAAGGCGCACGGTAGCTGCACTGGTGGCACTGCAGCAGACGACGACTGAGCAAGGGGCCCTGCTGCCCCCTGTGGCCATTTGGGGAAGGACCTGAAACAGGAGGAAGGGAAAAAAAAAGTGAGAGCCCTTCCACTGACAAAGACAGTGACGGCGAGGCAAAGAACTAGCATGAAAGATGCGGGAGCGTCTCCAATTGTTCCAGGCAAACCTCTCTGCCCAGGCATGATGCACCTGCCTACCAATGCAGACCAGTCCTCCTCTTTCTTGCTAGCTAGGCAGCTGGTCCCTCGGAAGGCTTCAGAAAACTTGTAACCACAGCTTGTTCAGGAATGAACTAAGAAGTGCTCTCGCACTAGCGATATCCCCTATCGCAGCACATGCTTTGTGTTGAATACTTCAACATTTATGCCCACCCAAAATTTTCAAAATTGCGGATTGTTTCTGACTACGTTGCTGGTGTCCCAAAAACAACCACCCACCGAGTGGGGAATAGGTTCAACCAGACATTTCTGAGGGAGTTGACATCAACTCATCGTGGTTGTTAATGCCTCAGCCTTTCTCCCTGACTTCCACGCATACATGCCCCGCCAAACAACAACAAAAACAGTCAAATGATTTAAAAAAATGGTGTGCAATGTACTGAGCACAGCATGGCTGCTCTAATGGTTACTGTAGACCAAGCACCTCGCCAGTGTTCGCTTAGTTCGACATACACGAAATGCCCAGCTATCCGATTATCCGACAGCCCGAGATGACGGCAATTAGCACGAAACAAAATACCTGTCACCTTCCCGTGTATTGCTTCACAACTGTAAAAGCATGCGGCTGGGTCAAGTTATAACACTCAAGGTTTTCCACCCATTTTCCACTCAAAGCTTCCTCCCACTACATGCAACAAATGCTGCAACAGCATAACCAGAAAAATAAAGGCAAAGACAAGCAAAAAATATTTATGCACTGTGAACACCGCTGCTGTTCGACTGATGACCCAAAAGTTTAGAATCAGAAAGAGAATACTGTATTCATTTGGTTACAGGTTGCATGCCTTTTCAAAGATACCACAAGCGCTAAAAAACGTCAGCCTGCAATCATGACCAACTAAAGCGCATCCACGTGAATTGGTCACCACACCCAACCTGGCACATTCAGTTGGAATTTCTTACCCTCGTGTGGCTTTGAAGAATGAGGAGGAACATATTTGGGACAAAGTATGTTCACATGAACACAGGAACACAATTTTCAGGTGGCACACAGTCAAATAGGGCAAGTACGTTCTTTCCCACGTGGCCATGCAGTGGCACGCAGGCGTGATGTCCTCGCAAAGAGAGAACTTTTAACAGTGCATGATGTTCTTAACAAAGTAAGTGTACACAGTTCATGCAGGAACAACACACCATAAGCCTTGTGGGAAAACAACCAACAGAATGCAGGTGTTAATTTAAAACAGCCCATTCCACAGCAAACTTTAATGCGCCCCTTTCCCAGCGTTGTGTGCACACCCATGCATGTCGGACATGGAGGCTTCGCAGGATCAAAACATAACGGCTCGCACTTCCATAAACCAGGACAGCGTGTGAGCCCATGTCTAATAAAAAAACGCAATAAACAGTTTAACACTAGAAGGAGCTGTATTTGGCCACGTATTTATTTTAGAGCACTCCCTTCGGGATCAACGTAGCAGCTCAGATGTCCTTTGGGGAAGAAAGCCATCTGAAGTTGAATGCATTCAAGTTGATGCAGAGGCCGCATAACATGAGAAGCAGAAACGGAAGACTTGAGGGGTCCCTTAAATGGGGGTGGGAAAGAGCATCTGCTTACAGCAACAATGTCACTCTGTCAGGGGACAGCCATTATGAGACACTATGTCCCCTTCCCTCTTTTCCGGCATGAAAACCCAGTTGGCTGCTCCCGAAACACAGACATTGCTGCTGTAAGCGGATGCTCACTCCCATCCCAATTTAAGGGATCTCTCCGGTCTTTCATCATTGGAAGAGTAAAAATGGGTGGGCACTAAGGCTGTTGGCCAATGCACTGCGCAAAGAATTCTAAAGTTCAAATAGAAACATTGAGGAGTGAAGGAACACACAGACATACACTGATACCAACTGCCCACAGGCCCCCCGAGGTTTATTTTAGCAGATGCATCAAGGAAATCAACCCCATCATAATAATAAATAAGAGGGAAACACGACTACCCCTATACATAATACCAGTTTTAGGTATCAGCTGTTACAAAAAAAAACTCTGACCTCTCATTTTTTTCATTACGGCTTGTGCTTGCCGCTTCAATACGTTTGCCAAATGGTGGAAACGAAATTGAATGAGCTGGCATAAGTTTATGACTCATGTTTCCTCACTCTCCGAGTGTTCATGCACGCACCCAAACAATGTTATTACTACTTGTACAATTAACACGTGGGACAAGCCCTGAACATCAGCTGTTGTTTACCAACAGAAGGCACCATCTCAGTGGGAAATGAAATGAGAAACGTACACACAGCCTGCGCATTTGCATGCGTATTGATCCCGACACATAGCGATTGTCCCTTTCCAAGAGGGGTGCATTCTCTTGGTTGGTCTGTTAAGTGGCGGTGTGTGCTCAAGCAGGCACTCTACGGTGGCCACTTGATACCAACACAAGATGCACTCCAACAAGATGACTCCACAATCACACTTTCCACAGTGGCGCGGTGAAACTGTCACCCAGCTGGCGAGGTCGCAATTTTATGACGGTGGAGGAGGAAATTTTTGTTGGAAGCCAGGTGTTGTACACAACAAAATGGGCTCTCCCTCTACAAGTCCCGCACCTCTTGGCGTGCTGCAAAACCCTTCCCTGTAAAGTTCTGCAACAAAGAGCCTCCTCCTCTCCGATATTATTCAGGTGAGCGTTTGTGCACACACACGCAGCTGGGCCCTCCTCCTCTCCTCCTGCTGCTCTACTAGCAGCGGCTGTGCTCCTTCTGCTCGTGTTCCTTCTGGTAGAGGCGGCATGAGAAGGTCTGGGGGCAGAAGAGGCAGCGGAAGGGCCTCTCCCCCGTGTGGCTGCGCACGTGGCTGGCCAATGTGGCCTTGTGGGCAAAGGCCATGGGGCACAGGTGGCACTCGTGGGGGCGCTCGCCCGTGTGAATGCGCAGGTGGACGACCAGTTGGTCCTTCCGCGCAAAAACCTTGCCGCAGTGGCTGCACTGGTGGGGGCGCTCGCCCGTGTGCGTGCGCAGGTGGTTGACCAGGTGGCTCTTCCGCACAAAGGCCTCGCCGCAGTGGCTGCACTGGTGGGGGCGCTCGCCCGTGTGTGTGCGTACGTGCATCTTCAATCTGCTTGGGTAAGGCGCACGGTAGCTGCACTGGTGGCACTGCAGCAGACGACGACTCAGCAAGGGGCCCTGCTGCCCCCTGTGGCCATTTGGGGAAGGACCTGAAACAGGAGGAAGGGAAAAAAAAAGTGAGAGCCCTTCCACTGACAAACACAGTGACGGCGAGGCAAAGAACTAGCATGAAAGATGCGGGAGCGTCTCCAATTGTTCCAGGCAAACCTCTCTGCCCAGGCATGATGCACCTGCCTACCAATGCAGACCAGTCCTCCTCTTTCTTGCTAGCTAGGCAGCTGGTCCCTCGGAAGGCTTCAGAAAACTTGTAACCACAGCTTGTTCAGGAATGAACTAAGAAGTGCTCTCGCACTAGCGATATCCCCTATCGCAGCACATGCTTTGTGTTGAATACTTCAACATTTATGCCCACCCAAAATTTTCAAAATTGCGGATTGTTTCTGACTACGTTGCTGGTGTCCCAAAAACAACCACCCACCGAGTGGGGAATAGGTTCAACCAGACATATCTGAGGGAGTTGACGTCAACTCATCGTGGTTGTTCCTGCCTCAGCCTTTACCCCTGACTTCCACGCATACATGCCCCGCCAAACAACAACAAAAACAGTCAAATGATTTAAAAAAATAGTGTGCAATGTACTGAGCACAGCATGGCTGCTCTAATGGTTACTGTAGACCAAGCACCTCGCCAGTGTTCGCTTAGTTCGACATACACGAAATGCCCAGCAATCCGATTATCTGACAGCCCGAGATGACGGCAATTAGCACGAAACAAAATACCTGTCACCTTCCCGTGTATTGCTTCACAACTGCAAATGCATGCGGCTGGGTCAAGGTATAACACTCAAGGTTTTCCACCTATTTTCCACTAAAAGCTGCCTCCCACTACATGCAACAAATGCTGCAACAGCATAACCAGAAAAATAAAGGCAAAGACAAGCAAAAAATATTTATGCACTGTGAACACCGCTGCTGTTCGACTGATGACCCAAAAGTTTAGAATCAGAAAGAGAATACTGTATTCATTTGGTTACACGTTGCATGCCTTTTCAAAGGTACCACAAGCGCTAAAAAATGTCAGCCTGCAATCATGACCAACTAAAGCGCATCCACGTGAATTGGTCACCACACCCAACCTGGCATATTCAGTTGGAATTGCTTGCCCTCGTGTGGCTTCGAAGAATGAGGAGGAACCTATTTGGGGCAAAGTATGTTCACATGAACACAGGAACACAATTTTCAGGTGGCACACAGTCAAATAGGGCAAGTACGTTCTTTCCCACGTGGCCATGCAGTGGCACGCAGGCGTGATGTCCTCGCAAAGAGAGAACTTTCAACAGTGCATGATGTTCTTAACAAAGTAAGTGTATACAGTTCATGCAGGAACAACACACCATAAGCCTTGTGGGAAAACGGCCAAGAGAATGCAGGTGTTAATTTTAAACAGCCCATTTCACAGCAAACTTTAATGCGCCCCTTTCCCAGTGTTGTGTGCACATCCATGCATGTCGGACATGGAGGCTTCACAGGATCAAAACATAACGGCTCGCACTTCCATAAGCCCGGACAGCATGCGAGCCCATGTCTAGTGAAAAAACGCAATAAACAGTTTAACACTAGAAGGAGCTGTATTTGGCCACGTATATCAGTCCGATGCAACGTACCAGCTCAGATGTCCTTTGGGGAAGAAAGCAGCCTGAATTTGAATGCATTCAAGTTGATGCAGAGGCCGCATAACATGAGAAGCAGAAATGGAAGACTTGAGGGGTCCCTTAAATGGATGTGTGAAGGAGCATCTACTTACAGCAACGATGTCACTGTGTCAGGGGACAGCCATTATGAGACACTATGTCCCCTTCACTCTTTTCCGGCATGAAAATCCCGTTGGCTGCTTCCGAAACACAGACATTGCTGCTGTAAACGGATGCTCATTCCCACCCCAATTTAAGGGATCTCTCTGGTGTTTCATCATTTGAAGAGTAAAAATGGGTGGGCACTAAGGCTGTTGGCCAATTCACTGCGCAAAGAATTCTAAAGTTCAACTAGGAACATTGAGGGAGTGAAGAAACACACAGACATACACTGATGCCAACTGCCCACATGCCCCCGAGGTTTATTTTTGCCGTTTAGCAGATGCATCAAAGAAATCAACCTCATCATACCAATAAATAAGAGGGAAACACGACTACCCCTATCCATAATACCAGTTTTAGGTATTACCTGTTACAAAAAAAAACTGACCTCCTCTCACTTTTTCATTACGGCTTGTGCTTGCCGCTGCATACGTTTGCCAAATGTTGGAAACAAAATTGAATGAGCTGGCATAAGTTCATGACTCTCATGTTTCCTCACTCTCCGAGTGTTCATGCACGCACCCAAACAATGTTATTACTACTTGTACAATTAACACGTGGGACAAGTACTGAACATCAGCTGTTGTTTACCGACAGAAGGCACCATCTCAGTGGGAAATGAAATGAGAAACGTACACACAGGCTGCGCATTTGCATGCGTATTGATCCCGAAACATCACGATTGTCCCTTTCCAAGAGGGGTGCATTCTCTTGGTTGGTCTGTTAAGTGGCGGTGTGTGCTCAAGCAGGCACTCTACGGTGGCCACTTGATACCAACACAAGATGCACTCCAACAAGACGACTCCACAACCACACTTTCCACAGTGGCGCGGTGAAACTGTCACCCAGCTGGCGAGGTCGCCATTCTATGACGAAGGAGGAGGAAATTTTCGTTGGAAGCCTTGGCGTGCTGCAAAACCCTTCCCTGTAAAGTTCTGCAACAAAGAGCCTCCTCCTCTCCGATATTATTCAGGCGAGCGTTGGGCACGTACACGCAGCTGGGCCCTCCTCTTCTCCTCCTGCTGCTCTACTGCCGGCGGCTGTGCTCCTTCTGCTCGTGTTCCTTCTGGGAGAGGCGGCGTGTGAAGGTCTTGGGGCAGAAGCGGCAGCGGAAGGGCCGCTCGCCCGTGTGGCTGCGCAAATGGTTGGCCAGTGTGGTCTTCTGGGCAAAAGCCATGGGGCACAGGTGGCACTCGTGGGGGCGCTCGCCCGTGTGGATGCGCAGGTGGACGACCAGTTGGTTCTTCCGCGCAAAAACCTTGCTGCAGTGGCTGCACTGGTGGGGGCGCTCGCCCGTGTGCGTGCGCAGGTGGTTGACCAGGTGGCTCTTCCGCACAAAGGCCTCGCCGCAGTGGCTGCAGTGGTGGGGGCGCTCGCCCGTGTGCGTGCGTACGTGCATCTTCAATCTGCTTGGGTAAGGCGCACGGTAGCTGCACTGGTGGCACTGCAGCAGACGACCACTCAGCAAGGGGCCCTGCTGCCCCCTGTGGCCATTTGGGGAAGGGCCTGAAACAGGGGGAAGGGGAAAAAAAGTGAGAGCCCTTCCACTGACAAACACAGTGACGGCGAGGCAAAGAACTAGCATGAAAGATGCGGGAGCGTCTCCAATCGTTCCAGGCAAACCTCTCTGCCCAGGCATGATGCACCTGCCTACCAACGCAGACCAGTCCTCCTCTTTCTTGCTAGCTAGGCAGCTTGTCCCTCGGAAGGCTTCAGAAAACTTGTAACCACAGCTTGTTCAGGAATGAACTAAGAAGTGCTCTCGCACTAGCGATATCCCCTGTCGCAGCACATGCTTTGTGTTGAATACTTCAACATTTATGCCCACCCAAAATTTTCAAAATTGCAGATTGTTTCTGACTACGTTGCTGGTGTCCCAAGAACAACCACCCACCGAGTGGGGAATAGGTTCAACCAGACATTTCTGAGGGAGTTGACGTCAACTCATCGTGGTTGTTAATTCCTCAGCCTTTATCCCTGACTTCCACGCATACATGCCCCGCCAAACAACAACAAAAACAGTCAAATGATTTAAAAAAATAGTGTGCAATGTACTGAGCACAGCATGGCTGCTCTAATGGTTACTGTAGACCAAGCACCTCGCCAGTGTTCGCTTAGTTCGACATACACGAAATGCCCAGCTATCCGATTATCCGACAGCCCGAGATGACGGCAATTAGCACGAAACAAAATACCTGTCACCTTCCCGTGTATTGCTTCACAACTGTAAAAGCATGCGGCTGGGTCAAGTTATAACACTCAAGGTTTTCCACCCATTTTCCACTCAAAGCTTCCTCCCACTACATGCAACAAATGCTGCAACAGCATAACCAGAAAAATAAAGGCAAAGACAAGCAAAAAATATTTATGCACTGTGAACACCGCTGCTGTTCGACTGATGACCCAAAAGTTTAGAATCAGAAAGAGAATACTGTATTCATTTGGTTACAGGTTGCATGCCTTTTCAAAGGTACCACAAGCGCTAAAAAACGTCAGCCTGCAATCATGATCAACTAAAGCGCATCCACGTGAATTGGTCACCACACCCAACCTGGCATATTCAGTTGGAATTGCTTGCCCTCGTGTGGCTTCGAAGAATGAGGAGGAACCTATTTGGGGCAAAGTATGTTCACATGAACACGGGAACACAATTTTCAGGTGGCACACAGTCAAATAGGGCAAGTACGTTCTTTCCCACGTGGCCATTCAGTGGCACGCAGGCGTGATGTCCTCGCAAAGAGAGAACTTTCAACAGTGCATGACGTTCTTGACAAAGTAAGTGTACACAGTTCCTGCAGGAACAACACACCATAAGCCTTGTGGGAAAACAGCGAACAGAATGCAGGTGTTAATTTAAAACAGCCCATTTCACAGCAAACTTTAATGCGCCCCTTTCCCAGTGTTGTGTGCACATCCATGCATGTCGGACATGGAGGCTTCACAGGATCAAAACATAACGGCTCGCACTTCCATAAGCCAGGACAGCGTGCGAGCTCATGTCTAGTGAAAAAACGCAATAAACAGTTCAACACTAGAAGGAGCTGTGTTTGGCCACGTATATCAGTCCGATGCAACGTACCAGCTCAGATGTCCTTTGGGAAAGAAAGCAACCTGAATTTGAATGCATTCAAGTTGATGCAGAGGCCGCATAACATGAGAAGCAGAAATGGAAGACTTGAGGGGTCCCTTAAATGGGGGTGGGAAGGAGCATCTGCTTACAGCAACGATGTCACTGTGTCAGGGGACAGCCATTATGACACACTATGTCCCCTTCACTATTTTCCGGCATGAAAACCCCGTTGGCTGCTCCCGAAACACAGACATCGCTGCTGTAAACGGATGCTCACTCCCATCCCAATTTAAGGGATCTCTCCGGTCTTTCATCATTGGAAGAGTAAAAATGGGTGGACACTAGGGCTGTTGGCCAATTCACTGCGCAAAGAATTCTAAAGTTCAACTAGGAACATTGAGGGAGTGAAGAAACACACAGACATACACTGATGCCAACTGCCCACATGCCCCCGAGGTTTATTTTTGCCGTTTAGCAGATGCATCAAAGAAATCAACCTCATCATACCAATAAATAAGAGGGAAACACGACTACCCCTATCCATAATACCAGTTTTAGGTATTACCTGTTACAAAAAAAAACTGACCTCCTCTCATTTTATCTTTACGGCTTGTGCTTGCCGCTGCATACGTTTGCCAAATGGTGGAAACAAAATTGAATGAGCTGGCATAAGTTCATGACTCTCATGTTTCCTCACTCTCCGAGTGTTCATGCACGCACCCAAACAATGTTATTACTACTTGTACAAGCAACACACGAAGCACTGAACATCAGCTGTTGTTTACCGACAGAAGGCACCATCTCAGTGGGAAATTAAATGAGAAACGTACACACAGCCTGCGCATTTGCATGCGTATTGATCCCGACACATCGCGATTGTCCCTTTCCAAGAGGGGTGCATTCTCTTGGTTGGTCTGCTAAGTGGCGGTGTGTGCTCAAGCAGGCACTGTACGGTGGCCACTTGATACCAACACAAGATGCACTCCAACAAGACGACTCCACAACCACACTTTCCATAGTGGCGCGGTGAAACTGTCACCCAGCTGGCGAGGTCGCCATTCTATGACGAAGGAGGAGGAAATTTTTGTTGGAAGCCATGTGTTGTACACAACAAAATGGGCTCTCCCTCTACAAGTCCCACACCTCTTGGCGTGCTGCAAAACCCTTCCCTGTAAAGTTCTGCAACAAAGAGCCTCCTCCTCTCCGATATTATTCAGGTGAGCTTTTGTGCACGCACACGCAGCTGGGCCCTCCTCCTCTCCTCCTGCTGCTCTAGTGGCGGCGGCTGTGCTCCTTCCGCTCATGTTCCATCTGGTTGAAGCGGCGTGTGAAGGTCTGGGGGCAGAAGCGGCAGCGGAAGGGCCTCTCCCTCGTGTGGCTGCGCACGTGGCGCGCCAGTGTGGTCTTGTGGGAAAAGGCCATGGGGCACAGGTGGCACTGGTGGGGGCGCTCGCCCGTGTGGGTGCGCAGGTGGTTGACCAGGTGGCTCTTCCGCACAAAGGCCTTGCCGCAGTGGCTGCACTGGTGGGGGCGCTCGCCCGTGTGCGTGCGTACGTGCATCTTCAGGCAGCCCAGGCGCGGTGTCACGTAGCTGCACTGGTGGCACCACAGCAGACGACGACTCAGCAAGGGGCCCTGCGGCCCCCGGGGGCCATTTGGGGAAGGGCCTGAAACAGGAGGAAGGGGAAAAAAAAGTGAGAGCCCTTCCACTGACAAGCACAGTGGCAGTATGCCAGCAGAGAGGTCGGAAAGGGGCCGTGAAGACAAAATACGAGTGTTTCAATCGAAAGATGTGCTGTTTTACAGTGTCCCCAGCAGCTAGCAGCTTATAAATTAAGCGTTTGAATCAAAGATTTCAATTCTCCTGCTAAATGGTGGGTTTTGTGATGTTAGCAATGACGTACTAACGGAAGGTGTCTGAAAAGAAGGTTAGTATATTGACTAACACTGCTGAAAATGTTGAAACACCGCATGTTTCCTTCTTTACCCTCTGCCTTCATAGATGGTGCGACAGTACTGCCCAAGGACCACTCTCCGCACTTGCTTTGTTAGTCACCGGATCTGTACATGGATTACTTTTGTTACAGTTTGTAGTAATCAATCGTGAAAAATTGGGTATGCTCGACAAACAGGGTCACGTAAGTGATGATGTCACTTATGCCAGTGGGACAGTGTCGCGTCACACAAGCCCAACGTGCCCGATGGCTGTGAAGTGGCAGCAGGAGTACTGCGTGCCATGCCACTGGTGCTTTGATGTTGACGTTCGTTTGTAACTTTTATTGTTTACCCTACTGTTTTCACTGCTATACAATAATATGCACTAAATTCAGGCGTAAAAAGCTAATTCTTAGATTCCCAGCTCAATTCGTGTTGTATTTTGTGTTAGCTAGGGTGCCCCATGCCTAATTTCTCTTTTCCTCGTTTTATAGCTCATTTTAGTGAAGCTTGCATTAAAAATACTGTCAGTGTTACTTCAAAAAGGCGACCCTGCCAATAAACCAAAAAACTTAAAATTTTGTCTAAATGAACTTTTTAAAGTTAAAAGTCTTTCCTGGGACACTTAAACACAAACATTGGTCTGCCTGTCTATCCCTCAACTCAGTGTGCCAGCCACTATTTGCAAAACAGAAGTATATGCTGGCAGAACTGATGCAAACAACTAAATCTGCTCGCCCAATTCATACATGTCCCCATTATTTATAGAAAAAGAAACCTGAGATTGATTGATTGAAGGGTTTAACGCTCCGACGCAACGAATATGAGGCATGCTGTAGTGGAGAGCTCCGGATTAATCTTGACCACCTCTGGGGATCTTTAACGTGCACCGAAATCTCAGACACACGGGCGATTTTGCTAAGAAACCCGAGGCAGATTTGAAGCAAAATGTATGCACTCAACCATCACCACGTTTCTTTAGTTGGGAATACACCTTAGGTTGGTTTTTGTAACCACAAGTGAAAAAAATACCACATTAAAAATGGCACAGAAAGACTCCAGCAGAAGTGAGGTAAAAAAAAGCAAGCACAAAAAAAAAAAGTTGCCGCAGCTTGCCCTAATGGTGCAAGGCTGGAAAAACAGCACAGCCCCTCTCGCTCTGTTGGAGCCAGACCCTGCTGTTCAAAGCCAACACTACGAAAATCCCAAAGGAAACAATGCTGTGCGCCCGGAGTGCAATGACACCACGGGAAGTGTTTTTTCTTTCCAATTGGAGGTATTCTATTAGCATTGGACAACTTACGGCCTGGTTAATGCTGTCCTAGATAGAGCAAGAAACAGAGGGTAAGGAAAAGGATGCGCGCTGTCCCCGCAGATGGGCGCGGGCAGTGCAAAGGTGGAAAAATCGAGTAGCATTGAACAAACCGTCCTTCAACTGATCGCAAAAAGAGTGAGAGGGGAGTAATAGCATTGGGTGTGAGAGCGGACAGTGCGGGAGTTACATGGCAAGGGAGGCGATGACATTTGCAGTGAGCCGAGGAGATACGTGAACAGCTTTTTGGAGACTGTTAAGGAGTCCACCAGCGAAAATCGTCTCCTCACTTCACCTTTAACAAATGAAACAGACAAGATTTTATCCACGGAAGTCATGACAGGAATGAGCAAACACAAAGCTATAGGGGCAGCGAAGCAAATTATTTCAGGCACTCTTTGTGGCTGCATTATGAAGTGTCCTCCATATGAGTAATCGATAGTTTAGCAAACTCTAGTCCCAATTTTATTTGTAGCAAGTGGCAGATCATAAAACCACATAGACTGACTATAGCACAACTATAAACTACCCCAATGATGCCACACTAGTTTGCAGTCTGATTTCGCGCTACATCGGCCTTCAAAACTTTAACTTTTTCTTCGTTTCTTAGTATAGACTGTTTAATACAAAAGCATTAGTCAAATTGGTAGCTCAGAAAACTGGTCTTGTCGCCATGAAAATGATAGCGCACAACATGGCTGATTCACACACCCACGTACACACACAAAAAAGGGCTGAGGTCTTAAATACACAAAAAAGGTGAAATTGACGGCATATTTCTCAGAAAATCTACTGTAAACCACGCAATGCAAGTGAGTTGAAAAGAAAATTGAGGGAATATGGATCTGGGTGGGAGTCAGACCCTCTGAAATACGAGGGCAGGCATCTCCAACAACACAGTGAATCAATGGCTCTGGCTCACTACAGCTGCACCCAGTGGATGCGTTGCGGTCTTTGACTTGGAAACACATGCTAGAGACATGTGCCGGGGCCTGCATTTGTGGTTCAGGAATGTAAATGAGAAAACCAACAACCGTGCATGTTTCTGTAAAATGCCCCCTTTGCCCGCTGTTTGACAGCCGTGCCACCATGCAGCATCAACCGAAACCTGCAATCGTACGGTACTGTCCTAAGTAAAGGTGGCCAGCGGTGAGAACATGAGAAAAGAGAAATGACGATGAGGGGGCATGTTCGGCAACGACACATTAATTCACTTGCACCATAACGCATCCTTCTAATTTTGGATTTGTTCACTGCATGTTGAACACGTTAGCAATCTATCAAATTTAGTGCTGCAGGCTTGCCAGAGTGTCTTCATAGCCTTTACCAAAACTTGCTGCTGAGCTAGTCAGTACATACTTAAAGAGAGAAGAAAATGTGGCGCAAACTAGACGTGCACGAAGGAGAGAAGAAACGACGCTGTATGGCGCCTGTATCTGTCGTTTCTTCCCTCCTTCGTTCACGTCTAGTTTGCGCCACATTTTCTTCTTTCTAAATAGTCGGTGTCAGTGATTGAGCGGGCAGGGTGGTATGAGGAGAACAGCACTTTCAACTGCGCTTTGCCCGTTATGAAAGACATGTAAATGACCCATAAAACATCAAAAACTAGCTTATAAATTTAAAAAGAGAATGTTCACAACTGACTTAAGTGGCCCTTTAGGCTAAAAGAAATTAGAGACCAACAGAGACCAATATGGGTGAAACTGCTGCCACACTTGAGGACAAATTACCACGTCTTGTAAGAATATTTTGTTGACACACGGCATTCTTCATGCACCACAATTTAAATGTCCACCTATTAACAGCTCAGCACATCAGACACCCACAAGGCAACAACCACCGCAACATCACGTCAACCAGAGGGCAATGAACAAGGACAACCAACAACGGGAAACAACAGAGCAGTTTGTAACGACTGAGCGACCATCTCAAGTAGAGATGAATATAGCACCAATGACACGCACAGCACTACAGGATTTCCAGCTCAATTTAATCCAATTTTCATACAGTTTAATCCAGACGCCAGCAAATTTATTCCAAGCGCCACGTAATTTAATCCAAGTGCCAACCAATATAATCTGGTCACCAACCAAATTAATCCAGCTGTCAGAAGGTTGTTCAGAAGTGTTTTTTGTGCAAAATTAGGCGCAGCTTTGCGGACTTTGTTGAGCATGGTGTGGTGGAAACGCAGTGTTTCTTGATCCATGATGTGCGAAAGGGCATATGCACACAGCTCAATGGGCATTCATTAACGCGCGCAGGAGAGCGGTCTTGTTGGATCCGTTGGTGCCACGTGCTGTGAGCTGATCGTCTGCAAAAGCCCCGTCGATAACTCGCGTCAGAAATATCATCTGCTCGTCGCATAACAATGCCTTCAGAAGTTCTTTTTATAAAAACACATTACTTAATTGCCCTTAGCATTCTGATTTTCAATCAATCAATGCTTTTGTGTAGTCTGAAGTACTATTTCCAAATTATAACATTGCCTACTCGAGTCAGAAATATCGCCTGCTCGCGTAAGAAGTATTGTCTGGTCATGTATCAATACGCTGGCGATTCTTCTGGTATAACAATACGCGAGCAAACGATACTTTTGGTGATCTTGCAGACGATCAGCGCATGGCAACAACGGATCAAACAAGACCGCACTCCCGGTCTGCACGTATTAGTGAATGTCCATTAAGCTGTGTGCATAAGATATTTTGCACATTTTGGATCAAGAAACACCATGTTTTCACAACACCATGCTCAATAAAGTCTGCAAAGAAGTGCTTAATTTTGCATAAAACACTCCTGAACAACCTTCTGACAGCTGGATCAATTTGGCTGGTGACCAGACAAAAGTGGGTGGCACATGGATTGAATTAGATGGTGCTTGGATTAAATTTGCTGGTGTCCGGATTACATTGTATGGCGAGTGGCTTAAGTTGAGCGGGAAAACCTGTAGTTAGAACCAAATGTTGCTAGAACCGTCACGCGTAACACCACAACAAAGTTTCAAGCCCGGCCTTCTTTCTGGGTTGAACTGCTTGCACATTCCTCCTCAGAAGATGGTACAGCTAGGCTCAGGCACTTGGTAGGACTAGAGGAGGCTGCAGGGAGGAGACGATTTGACTGCAAGGTCGTGCATAATGGACTTCAAGATCACGGCCATGTTAGAATGCAGACGGTGGGCCTCTTCAGCACGATACTTTCGCCGTAACAGGTTCACTGGCGAGCCTGATTCCTGTAAATATAAACCACGACATACCAAGCCGCGTAAGTCACAAAGCTTATTCTACAAGCCGCCGAGCGGGTCAGGGGCGCTTTCCCGACGGCTCGACAATTCACAATTGCAACAAGCAGTTCGATGCGGAATTGTTTTTTATGCTTTAGTCTTTTGGAGCTTGGCTGTCACATGAATCGCGACACCAAATGAGAGGGCACACTTTTAGGGAGATCACAGGCGCTTTTGCCCGCTGCTAGCTCGGATATGACGCTGGAGACACCGCCAATGCACAGGGGACAGGTTTCGCTCTTACCAGAAGGACTCTGCTCTTACCAACAGCTCGCTGAAGACGGCTTCGTTTGCGCTATCGGGTTGAGAAGTGCGTATGTCGCAATTCAGGCACTAAAATTGTCCGCGTTGAAACTTGCCGTTCGGGAAACGCTAGCAATCAAACCAGCGAAACTGAGGCACAGCGATTATTTGCGGGCGTCGTCCCCCCGTTGTCTCGGCGTAGCCACCGACCTGCAAAATGGACAGGGCACGTGTGCTCATGGATTCTCCTAGCTAACCGACGCGTTCATAAAAGACTTGCAAACTGCGCTAAGCAGGATGTTATGGCTCTCAACTGTCGGCACGTACACTGCCTGGAGCAACAACTGAATTGGTGTGTGCCCAAAACTCGATTATATTTTTGGTTGTCTACTTTCCTTGGTGTTTTGCCGATGACGGCAGCGCCCGGAATTTCCAGCTCGCAATCCTCACAAACTCCACGCCTCGCCAGTGCGACACGGCACAAGCACGCGGCTTTTCATTTTCTTGGTCATCCGGCTAGCGAAAGTCACACCAAAAGTTACTGCAATGTGTTTAAAAGACCTTGACGCACACAAAGAGAAACGGGAATCCACTTGTCAATTGTCAAAACTCAAAATAAACGGCCAGCAGGGCGCCGCCATCATTGATGCCATCTTGATACGACTTGCCAATTTAGCAAAGCCAGGCTCAACGAAATAAAAGGAATATTTTTGAAGGAAAAGGTAACCTAACAAGCAATGCTTTCATTTTAGATTCAGTCAGCTAGAAGTTGGGGGACGGTCCTACTCCCAGAGGCTCTGGGATTCGCATTTGATGGGGAAAAAGAGCAGCCAAGAAGTCGATAAAGGCGATGGAAGGCCATCACAGCCATAAAGATAGCGGCAGGGCGCAGAGTTTCATACAATAATTACTATGTGGCCTCTGTGGCAGGGCAGAACTAAAGAGAAATTAACAACATTGACGAGACGGCGCATACCGTCACCCAGATTCCAAGGAGAGGTGGAAGAGGTTCTACAATCATTATCATCATCGTCTGTATCTGGGAAGGCGTTGCTTGCGCCAGGCCTCTCAAGCTTGGACGTTCCCTGTCTTCCCTATAGGCGGCGTAAAAATCGACGCCCCACGTGACCAACCTAAAGCGCTGTTTTCGACCATCAAGCCCACCAGACGGCGCAGGCAAAATGTTATTTTTGGTATAGAATACAAAACATTCATTCCGTGACTCAAAGAGCCCACACAGTTCGCTTACAATGTGTTATTTAAAAATACTATTAACAAGTTCCGCATCAAACATCCGTTGAGCAAAAATGTACGCAACTTTTTACGAACAGCCGACTGGTGCACCACCTCGTTTCTGAATTCGCAACCACAAAGCCGCCAATTCAAATTGAAACCGCTGCAACGGCCGACCGTTTCAATGTGCGCGGAGCACCGGTTTCGTGACTGTTATTGCTGTTATGTGCTTTTGCGTCCATCAGTTGTTGAGAGGACTGGCAAAACACGGGAATTGAGTGCTTGTGGAATGACAAATGTGGGAAATTCCGCATCGGAAGGCAGCTGTCGAGGCCAGCATATTCGATTCTTCCAACAGAAGGTGAGTGTTATGCACTCCGCTAGAAAGACGGTGCAAAGGAAACCGTTGTCGCCGTCAATACTTCATTTGTGCCCTTCGTTCGATATCTTAGCGCAAGTGAACGAGTTGTTATGGCAAAAAAAAAAAATGTTGTCACGAAAGCGACGTACAATTGCAGCGATCGAAATTAAATGATGTCCTGGCCTCTGTAAACTTGCGGATGTCAATAAACGATTTGTTCTCACTTGCTGCTCACTGTGGTCTGTGCCAGTCGAGGCCATCTGGTCACCTGGCGTAACATCACTTCACTAGCGCGGCGCAAGTAAACACGCGACCAGCGTGCCAGCCAGGAGCCAGCAGGAGCAGCCACGGCCGGACTCGACGCCCCTTTCGCGCGCGGGAGGAGGAGAGTCGAGTCCGGCCGTGGAGCAGCGAGCCGGCGGCCGCCGTGCGAGGGCAGCCATGTTATTAAGGAGCTCAAGCGGCCTGTGCAAAAAGCATCCGCCATGTTTACAAAGCCGTGTTTACAGCGCCATCAAGCGGGCGTACTGGGTAGTTCACGACGCCGCCACTACGCTTTTTCTGGCACTACAGGCAAAGCTAGACCTTTGCTTCTCGCTTGCGCGCATGGAGGCTTGCGGTATTCGCCGCGAGCTCGACATGTAGGTGGCGACACCGTCGCGCTGCTAGTGTGGATGCTCCGCTGAGCGGCCCGTAAGAATGCACACTGTGGGCGCGCTTCGTGCTTTTTTCTCGCAGTATGTGCGCACGAAAGGCGCAAACAAGAGTGGTATGCTGTAGTTCGGTTCCTCAACGTTCAATGTATAGCATGGAAGCGGCAGTCAGTTTTCATTACTACGCCAAAAAAAGCGATGGCTCATCGGGAATCTCAGAATTGCCGTAATTGTGACAATGAACTTGTACGCTGTGGCTCGTAGTAAGCTCGATCTTTCCAGACTATGGCTTTGAGCCTTCAATAAAAGCATAAATAGAAACAAATCAGGAATCCTCGATCTCTGAAACTCAGTTTACAACGGCAATCTCAATCGCTTTCACTGGTAGCATGACGCATTCTTGCATTTGTGGGATGCCCTGAAATGGTAACACTACTTAACTGCCCCGAAATTCTTTCTAAGAGCTTACGATATTTTTTGTGTGTTCAAAAGGCAACATAAAATTACTGAATTTTGATCAGCGCAGAGATATAAATGTAACCAACGGGTCTTTTAAATTAAATTTTAGCGACTCTGAAGGAAGGTTTGATGAATAACGGTTTCAGATCACTTATTTACGGCTTTCGTCGCGAGTGAACTTGCGAATTGAATTATCAACGCACACAGTACAATCAACATCTCATGTTTAGCTAGGTTTTAGCAAAGTGACAAGCAGGTTTACAGTGTGCAAACCAAGCTTCTGGGATCTCACAGTCAGCACAAGTTTTCTGTTACGGTTACTCTTTTGACCATTTGCGTTCCTTTTAAAATCTAACAGGTGCCTGCAACAGCGACATGTGTTTGCATTCTTGCGTATAAGGTCGCTTACGAACCCTAAAGATGGCAATAAATGATCGAAGTTGCGCTGTTGCAGATGTAGTAAAACATTTCCTTTTTATTTCTCGTTGCGAATCAGCGCAACGGGTTCCCGGTAACTACTTTGTTTTGCAAACTGAATATCGCCTTTGTCTTGGCATTTAATTCTTGAGGATTGGTTAAAAAATGAAATTCTGTGCATTTCCTTTTTTTTTTTCGGGAAGAGGGGGGGGGGGGGGTCCTGCCAACGTTGCAAGAGCAGCGAGAAGAGAACGCATGTAACGCGAAAAGCCAAACTATGGTTATCAGTATTACTTACAATGGAAACTACAGTAGGCGTTGTGTTCAGTAGCGGTGAAACAGCAGTACTTTAACACGTATTTTCAAAATTAATTAAGCCCCCTTTGGTCCGAGATTGTCCAGGAATTGTGGCTCGCCTTTTTCAAAAATGTATTGAAAGCAAGCATTGTGGGAAAAAATTAAAAAAAAAATCAACGAGTCAAGGCACACACTCCTCACACATGTGGGCAACAACGTGCATTATATTACACGTTTTCTCCTCTTTCTTTAAACTTAGGTCCACCTTAAGAGGTTAAGACGTGACCATATTAGGCATTTGGTTATGCTGAGTGAGAATTCTGGACAAGGTGATTCATGTCGGATTTGAAAATGATATATATGAAAATGACACACGAAATGCCACACGACAGACGCAAACTCACAACTGCTTAATTTTACCGAAAAATCCCCCTAAATACTCTTGCGCATCCATAGAAACGTATTTTAAATAATACGTAAAATTAGCAACTCGATACAGTTGAATAAATGTTTATTCCTCCTCCTCAGTATAAACAACGACTGTCCGAAAATGGTATTTATTTTAGAAAAGGTACGGTAAGGACACGATCACACAGGCGCTTGCTGGTGTAAAATACGTGTCCGGTAATGTATGGGCGATAGCTCAGGGGTCGTGTGCAGTGTAAATGTTTTTGTTTGTTTCTTCTTTCTATAAGGACACAGCGCAGTTTTACAAGGGAGTGGAATTTGCACGCGTATGCACAGGTCTTGTCGCTTCTTACCCGTTTCGCGTACTAAACTTTTATCCTTTAAATAATCACCACGCCACCTTCAATAAGCACCCTTCGACGTTCCCGAAACGGCAGACGACTGCACTCAGCAATAGGAAAAGTGCAATGTGTGTAAGCAATGTTCACACTCAAGCGGTGACCACGGCGAAGATGTTTCGTGGAATTAAGCCAGCGCATTAACCCTCAACGGCCACTGATTATTGCGTTTCTAGAGGAAATGCGCAAGCAGAGGTAACTATGTCATTGCTTACTGCCAAACGAGCACACATATTGGTTGTTTTGTCGTGTGCAGCACGCGTCTTGCGCCGCACGCAATGTGAAAAAGCAGACGACGCGAGAGCGCCATCCACACTAGGAGCGGTTCGTCCCGCCGCCGCCAGGGGCCGACTCTGTTCGCGCTCGGGGCGAATACTTGCGGGCTTGTCCAGCTTGTTCTTCGGTTTCTGAATAAGAACTGCCTGACCACACCATGGGACCACAGCAACAAGGTTGGTGAGAGGAATGTTCGGAGGCCTCGTTTCGGCAAGTCACACAGTGCAGTGTAGCCATGCTGGCCATGCCGTATCCCGAGAGGATTGTAGCCCGCTTGCGCGCCCGTGGTTTGGACTTCGACCGCCCCTGCGGCAGCGAACTCGACGGAGCCGGCTGCTGGCTCTGCCACAGCATTAGTCCGTGGAACAAGGTTCTGCACCCGGCGAGCGTCGAACTAATTGAAACTGAGCCGGCACGACTGACTCTTCGCTCCACGCCGACTGAGCGGCGTCAGTTCAACGACGAAGACGAGCTGTTCGACGCGGCTTACGTCTTCTCCCGGCTTCCCGCGGCGCATCGGTGCGTGCAGTCCGTCAAGCTCGAAGGAGCCGTGTTTTTCCACAGGCCGGTGTCGACGCTGGCCCTAGCCCTCGGCCGAAGTCGCAACGTCCGGCACTTGGCGCTTCGAGGCGCCAATGACTCGCCCGTGTGCGCTGAAGAGCTGGCCGAGGGGCTGGCGGCGCTGGGCACCCTCGAGAGCCTCGAGTTCGCACTCCACGGCGTAAACGACATCTTGTCCCGCAGCTTGGCAGATCTCCTGCGACGAAATGCGAGCCACGTCACCTCTGTTGCCATCGGCGTCAACATGTCGCAGAGGAACGCGAGCCGCCTGCTCCGAGCCCTTCAGAGCTGCCGGTCTCTCAGCGACCTCTCGATCGACGGGACCACACTCGGAACAGGATGCGTCAAGTCGCTGGCAAGGCTGGTGCGGGTCACCACGTCCTTGAAGAAGCTGGTGCTCAGCTACTGTGTGCCGTCGGACGACGAGAATGCTCGGGACGTTTTCGACGCGTTCAGGGTGAACACATCAATCGCCGAGCTCCGCATCTCGCAGTGTGGAGGAGACGTCGTCCCCGTTTTCGAAGCTTTAGTCGAAAACGGAGCCTTGAGTCACCTGTGCCTGTGCAGTTGCTTCATGAAGGGCGGCGCGAGAGGCGCACAGCATCTGGAGGCGGCGTTGCGATGCAACAAGGTGCTCCGACTCTTGGAGTTGGAGGGCTGCGACGTTGACGAGCTCGGCTTCGAGGCGCTTGCGAGAGGGCTCAAGGCGAACTGCACGCTGGAGACGCTAAATTTGACAAGAAATGGTGTGGCCGTGCGCAGCATTAACGCCTTCTGTGATACCCTTCGCAGAAACAACACGCTGAAAAGCGTGGTCTTCAATCGAGTCCAAGGTTCTGAACAGGAAAGGTAACTGCGTTTTTATGCTAGCGAAGTGCAGTGGTTGTTGCATAGCTGCGTGGAATTTAAGGCCTTTTTCTTGCCTACCGAATTTGATTGGTGTTCTACTTAGTATCTTTCCTGTGATGCTCCGCATGATTATTGCATGTGCTTGGTAGTTAGCTTGAAGCCCTGACATCTTTTACATTGCATGACATCATTATCTCCCTTCTGGAAACTTGTTAGCACTGTCGTAAAACCGCGCCTCGGCTTTCAGTGGCGACGAAGAAAAGAGACGCAAAACCCGGCATCCATCTCAGCAAGCGTAGTGTTCTTTTTTCGATTTTTCGAAGACAAAATCAAAAAGGCACAGCACGCGCTGCGTGCTGCACATACAGATCCTCTTCATCATCGTCTTCTTTGCGCGGCTCATTCTAACCACGTGACAGTCCAGCGCGATGTTCAAATACAATTTACAACGTCCTCCGCGCCCAACAAAGTTCACTCGCTTGCCAACTCCAACGGGCACAACAGTTCTACTGGACTCGTCACTTCTCTACCTCGTGGTAAACGACTTTGCATGCCCTAACAAGATTATCCTGATGCTGATGCTGATGTGGCCGCTACCCTTTGTATCGGGTGATGCCAGAGAAATCTGGCTCGGGCCAAAAACTCCTTAACAGTGTCACTGCACTGTCCTATTTACTTACGATCTCGCCACCAGTGTTCTAGACGCTGTTTGGTAACTTCGACCGCTTCTTTTTGGCCGCTAGGTGCGTTCCCCCTATGCAGCCCGAGTGCCATCGCAAGTGCCTCGGACGACCCCATTGCCGCAGTAGGGAGGGCCGGCGGGTGTAAGTGTGGGCATTCAACCACTACGTGAAGGAGAGTTTCCTCCGTGTCCTTGCACCTTGTGCACCGAGTGTCCAGGTTCAGGGAAAACTTCGCCCTCATCACTCTCGTCCTCAACACCCCGCTCCTCGCTTCGCCCAGCAGCCCACTCCCTCTTGAATTGTCGTAGATCTCCTCCCTGGAGATGCAGACCTTCCCTTCGCAGTACACTCGCAGAGATGGCCGGGCCTGAGCGTCGCCGCACCACTTCTCATTCTCTGTTTCCCGTACCCTGTCGCGCACCTTCAGTCTCCAGTTCGGCTTGAGCGCCTCTGTCAGGCGCACCTGCGGGACGTCGTAGCGCTGTGCCAGTTTTCCTGTTTGGGTCATCCATTTGGTGTTTGTGCAGCGAAGGTGTCCATATTTGTACACCTCCCTGGCCCACCTGCCGTCAGGCATCGCACTGAGGCGCCGTTCAAATGCTAGTTTGGCTGTGGCCTCTCTCACCTCAAACGACGACCAGCCCATGTCGCCCTGCACGGCTTCGTTGGTGGTGTAAGCATGAACGCCCAGTGCCACCCTGCCCGCTTCTCTCTGCCTGACCTCCAGTGCCCTCCTAGTCGCCGCCGACATGCACAGTACGGCATTGCCGAATGCCAACCCGGGCACTGCCACCAGCTTCCAGAGCGCCCGGACAACCTCGTACCTGCTGAAAGCCCTTAGTGACCTTGATGTTAGGTATGCTCGCTTAGTCACTGCTTTCTTCTGCAGTCGTGCCTCGTATTCCTCGAGATAGTTCCTTTGGTCGGCGATTTCTATCCCCAGATATTTGTAAACGTGGCACCATTCCACGTCGCTGCCCTGCGGCCGCAGTGGTTGCCGCGTTTCCCCTTCATTCACTCCTTCCGTCGTTGCCCCTCCTGACATAACTGCCGACTTCTTCGTATTAAACCTCAGGCCCAGTCTGGTCGCCTCTTCCGCACACACATCGAGGAGGGCCTGCGCTCTGCTGTCGAATTTGCCATTAACACGATGTCGTCAGCGTAGAGCAGACCAGGTAGGCGCCTCGACTTCGTATGCCCCTCCTCCATGTATGTCAGGTCGAAACCGAGTCCACTGTTTGTCAGTCGTTCTGTCAATTCCGAGATGTACAGCATGAAGAGTAGGGGCGACATAGGGCAGCCTTGTCTCAGTCCCCTTGAGACCTCCACTGGTTCCGACGTGTCACTGTCCCACTGAATGGCTGCCAGGTTGTCCGCATATATTTGCTCCAATAGGCTCAGCCACTCCTCCGGAAGTCCAATGTTCCTCAGTGTTCTCCACAGCATACCATGGTCAATGCAGTCATAGGCCTGGGCTATGTCCAGGAAACTCAGGAGCAACGGCCTGCTCTCCAGCTGAGGTATTTCCAGTGCCTGCGTGATCACAAAAAGGTTGTCCTCCAAGTGTCGACCAGGCCGAAAACCGTTTTGAAGCTCACCCAACACGCCCTGTCCTTCGGCCCATCTGCATAGCCTCGCTCGCACTATGTGTGCGAATAGCCTATATATGACTGAAGTCACGGCAATGGGTCGGTAGTTGTCCACCGAACCCTTGTCCCCGCTGCACTTGTACACTAGCCTTATTCTTGTGCACTTCCAGTCCCTCGGTATTTTTCCCGTCACCAACACAGCATTCAGTGCGTCACGGAGTAGCTCCCTGGTCTTGGGCCCCATTTTCTTGACCAATTGGATTGGAATTTTGCCCAACCCAGCTGCTGTCCTGCCATTCATGTGGTTCAGAGCCATTTTGAGCTCTCGTTCGGTGATTGTTTCTCTTGGGTTCTTCCCTTCTGAGGTCCCCACTTCCTGCTGCTGTGGCACTGTACCTTTTGCCAGTTTCTGTGCCATGTAGGCCCTCACGTACTCGAGGCAGTCCTGTCCCTCATAGTTCTCCCCTGTTGTTGGGTCTCTCAAACAAGTTCTGGTGCGGGAAGGCTCTGCCTGCTCATTTTGGACATGTTGCCAGAAATTTCTTGCAGCGTCTCTGCCTGCCCCTTTGAGTTCCTCCAGAAAGTTAGCATTCACTGCTTTTATCTTTCTTTGCATGATGTTTGCCGCCTCTCGTTTTGCATCTTTGTATTGTTCCCAAAGGCTGTTCACCTGTGTGTCTGTTCCTAAGCAAACTGCCTGTCGGTGTTCACGGCACAGTTTCTTCCTTTGGCTGATCGCTGCAGCCACTTCTTTGTCCCACCACTTCTTCTGCCTTTTCCTTCCTCGAGCGATTGTCCTGCGCTGGCCCAGGGCCCTTATCGATAAGTGCACCATGGTTATCTACAGTTTACAATATCCTCCGCACCCGACATAGTTCCCAGTTTCATCCCCCGACTCCAACGGGCACAATAGCTGCACCGGCACACACTTTGACTTAGGCATGTCACTTCCCGCACATTGTCTGCCCGTAATAACCGAAAACTGTTCACGCAGTTCCGCAGGAGTGTCGTTGACCTCACTACGGGCATGGTCCGGTGCATGCTTTCGGTGGTGAGGTTCCGGCAATGGGGATTGGGGTGTTGCAGGATCGGGTACACTGCCTCTTTTGAAGTCACCACGTTCTCAGAACGTGTATTGATTCTCAGGATCCCGTGGATTTCTCAAAAAAGGTTGCAGGTCATGAGTGCAGGTCACCTGGGAAAACTCGCGTACCACATCCGACGACTCTCTGGAAATACCGTTGTTTTGCGGCGGCGCTTCTTCGGCACCAGCTTGCCATTCAGGCCCAAGTCGCCACATGTTACACATAAACAGGCTCTGTGCAGATATGCCTTTGCTGACCAGGTCGTCCAGATTGGTCTTTTTGGAGCAAAGCACCTGAGGACTTGGGTCTTGGAGGTCCCAAACTCTTTCAAGTGAGAAGGTGGCCCCGTCGCTTTCGTGGGAGTTTATTCAACAGACGCACACTTGGCTGCTCTGTTTGTTGCGTGTGCTCCGCGCATGTAGCAACAATGCTCTGACGCCATCGTCCATGCTCGAAACGTCTGGAGAAGCACGTCATTGATGAGTCCAGGAGCTGAAGCATTCTGTGCGGCCACTCGCATCGTAACATTCAGCTGCTGACCATTAGTTGAGGATGGTATGTTTATATTGCGACTGTCACACATAGATGAAGCGTGTCGTCGTTTGCATGCCTGACATTGCACTCTTCGTCGGCAATCGCGGACTAGCTGACCTTTAGCCGTGCACCGGAACCAACGACCATCGGACGCCAGTTGGTTGCGCTTCTCTGCCAGGGTCATGTCGCTCGTGCAGTCCTCAGTCTTGTGCTGCGTGGCGGAGCCGAAAAAGCAAGACGAGATGCGGCAGGAGTCGGAGTCTGCTTCTTTGGAGATCGGTTGAAGACTGGAACATCGCGTTCAGACGACTTCGGCCAATTGTTGATGAGGGAAGTCTTTTCTCGGCACTCGACCTCGATTTGGAGAACCTTGACTAGCTGGTCGAGTTCATCAGACGAAGCCTGGGTAGTTCCTGTGGCATTCTCCGTGCTTTCTTTTTTGTAGTACTCTATTGTAGTACTCTATTGTCGGCTGGGATCACTTTGAGCAGCACCTCGTTCAGCATAGCTGCGTACGAAGCCTCTGTGATTCCCAGGCTATGCAGACCCCTCCGGTTCAATTCCACCGTGTCCAAAAGCTTGCGCATTGCAGGCACGTTGCTAGCTGAGCTGACAGGTTTGAACATTCGCAAATTCTCCAGGTATTTGTGCTTGATCATTGTGACGTTCCCAAACCGTCGCTTGAGAATTTCGAGCGCAGCATTAGAGCAGGAGTCGGTCACCTGAATTCCAGCAACGGCTTGCGCAGCAGATCTGTCCAGTAGGGAGATCAAGTAGTGGAAGTGATCAGCATTGGACAGTTTCATGTTCTCGTGCACTGAATGCCGAAACATGTCCCAAAAGGGCTGCCATTTGGTCACTGCGCCGTCAAATTGAAGAAGCTCCAACTTCGGAAGCCTCGCTCCAAACTCGCGTGTTGGGGTTGGTGTCCGCTAGGTGCTGTCTCTGAAGACGCAGTGCCCCCGGCTGAATGTGGAACCGAAGACGGAGGCGTTTCAGCGGCCTGCAGTACTTCAGTGTGGTACCCGAGCAACGCCAACGTGCTGTTCGCGGCGGCGTCGTACTGCATGACCACGTCATAGTCGTCCGCCACTGGGTCGTCGGTCAGGTTTTTTTCAACTTCGTTGTTCAGGTCTCGAATATCCAAGTTGCTGGCACGCAGGCGGCCGTGCAGGATTCGAAGTCCCGAAAAGTCGAACTGATTCAACTGGAGCACCTGGTTGACCTCATTGATGATCCTCGTGTTCATGGCTCGTCATGAGGCCCGCTTGTGCTTCGCTCGTTCCATGCCGGTCCAGCTCGAAGTGCAACTCACCCACGCCGGGAATAAAAGGCTCGTGCTGCTGGTTTGATTCCCGGGTCGTAGGCACGAAAAATCGATGTGGGAAAACCGCGCCTCATCTTTTAGTGGCGCCGAAGAAAAGAGACGCAAAACCCGGCATCCGTCTCGGCAAGCGTCGGGTTCTTTTTTTCGAAGACAAAGTCAAAAAGGCACAGCACGCGCTGCGTGCTGCACGTACAGATCTTCTTCATCGTCGTCTTCCTTGCACGGCTCATTCCAACCACGTGGCAGTCCAGCACGATGTTCAAATTCAATTTACAAGCACTTCTAGCAATGCATAGCCAAAGTATTTGGTAGGATACAGGGTTCTGCCACTTTCTCTTTACAATTGCACAAGAAAGCACTGGAATGGTTGACCACGAGAAAACTGTGCAAGTACTCTGAAACCTCCGCCAGAGGGAATCGAAGCAGGAGGGCGAACGATATCACAGTGGAGAAGGAAGAGGACATGTGATGTCGGTGCGTATGAGAGAGTGCACCGACGCCAAAGTTTTAGAGTGGCACTTGGCGTGCAGGAATTTGCAGGCGTGCAGGTTTCCATGATTAGAAATGTTGCGAGAGAAAGAGGTACTGCGTTGATGGGGTGGGCGAAAGGCGGTTGGCACAAAAAGCCAGATGCACTCGCATTAAAGAACAAGCAAGATCCATTTGGGTCCAATTTATGACGCATATTGTTTTTGTTTGCACACATAGAACGAATCCGCATAAAGTGGTCCTACAATTTTTATTCTTGAAATTAAAATTTGTGGCCTTTTGATAACTTTTGGCACTTTCCAGCTATTTCTTGGTAGCATTTTTATCTTCCTTTTACTCATTGGGTGTGAGCTACCCCACCTAAAATTTGCCAGCAATTAATCTATGGCTTCTTTTTTTTTTCTTGTCTTGCAGAGCCACGCTTTCTTTTCGGTTGGCCGAAGTCAAAGCCTACAGCCGAGTCCAGATGAACTGGCTAGAGCCGGACTTAGCACAGCTGTCGGCAGTCGTGGCGCTCGACTCGGAGTCGCCAGCTGAGCTCCACCTTTCCCACGAAGACGGAGTCAAGGAGGAAAGCTTGGTGTCGATCCTCGAAAACCTCGCCACCAACAGGCGCGTCAGGGTCCTGAAGCTCGGACTGGATGCGAGTGACAGGCGAGTGGCTGACGCGCTATGTGCCGCACTTTCCTCCAACCAAAGTGTCCAGCGTCTTGAAATTGAAACCAACGATACCTCGGACGGCGGACTGCTTGGTCGAATTGCCGAGGGACTGGTGGCAAACAGCACAGTTTCAGATCTGCAGTTGGATGCATCTATGATCTCCTTGAGATCCATCAAAGGCATCGCGTTCCTCCTGTCAAGGAGCACCAGCATTGTTAAGTTTGCGCTGAAGTCTTTCCCCGCGCTGAGCAGCAGGAGCTTGTCCCTTCTGTCTCGAGCAATGGCCAAAAACACAACTCTCGTAGATGCCACGCTGAACGGTGCTATGGAAGTTAACCACGTGTCGTTCCGCGCCCTAAACGTCCTTCGGAGGAACACTGGCCTCTTGAACTCGGCCGTCAGCTTCGTGACGAGGCAGAGGTTGGACCGACGAGCCGCCGAGGCGTTTGAGGAGCTCAGTGACAAGGCGTCCCTGGTTCCACAGGTGGCGAGGCTAACTGGGAAAACTGAAGAGGAGGCCAGAGCTTCCGTCCTGTCGGCACTGCGCTACATCCAGTCGAACTATCTGCGTCTCACAGGCATTGTTTGGGACACCGTGGTATGCCATCCTGGTGTGGGCACTCAAGTGGACGCGCTAAACCACGAGTGCTGGTGTGCAATTGCGTGTTACCTGAAGGTGTCAGACGTGGTTTCTGAAGAGTTCGGCACCTTTTAGAGGTGGCTGCAGCAAAAGAAAAGGCTTCCTATTAAAGCATAGTTTATTTTTAATCTAGAGAGCTTTTGACATCTTCAGTAAACATGCACCGTGGTTGTCCTTAAACCATCAAGGCACCATGCTTTCTTTTTTTTTTTTTTTTTTTTTGAGTGCAATAACATGCCATTTTGCATAAATTAACGTAGTCCGACACGTAAAAGTTTGCTCCTGTCTCCCAAAGGAAGGCAAGAAACGAGCGGTGGTCGAGAGACCAGAGCCACCACTTGAGATCGGGGGCCCCCCAGAATGGAGGCCTGTGCCTCAAAGGCGTCAAGATCTCGCGGCATTCAGAGAAGAAAACGTCGGTAAGTGATTTGTGCCAGTGTCTTCGGCAGGGGGAGTACAGAAGGGGGCAGTTGTTGGTAAACGAGGAACGGTGTCATTGTGGCCACACCCAGGTTAATGCAGGAGCCACTCCAGCGTGCAGTCTATGCAACAAGACGTCTCCCCCCAGAGGCCGGGCTTACTGGGGAGGTTTGTTCTACACGATGGGGTGAGAGCACATGTGGGACGATGCGGATGTTCCTTTTGTAGGAGAAAATGTTCTCGTGTATTGGTTTTCAGCAATGGCAGCAGTCGTGGAATAATTGTAAGGTTGCAGGCGCTATCTGGTGCAATGCAAGCAGGGACCGCATTATGCTGGATACACTACAGCTAGAGAAGGGGATGGTACGTGACCAGTAAATGTCTCTCTCTTGAGAGAGACAAGTTGTACGCTACATGGCGTAAATCCCATATGGCTGCCATAGAGTCCGTGGAAACTTGTGCAGTGAAACTTCCAGGGGCTTGGAGGAGGGCCGGAATCAGCACCTGTAGTTCGTCCTCAATGGTTGTAAGCTTTACCAGTGTAAAAGGGACGATACAGAGTGTTTCATAATGTCACAATGCGGGTTTTGTGTTGCATGTACATTGTACACTATGTACATGAGGCTCCAAGCTTTATTAGAGCTTTATTACAAGTGTTAATACAGCCTGCTTCCTGTTCTCACCTCATCAAAGCGGATGCAGGTTTGAGTGGCATTTGTGAGAGCGGGACATTGCATAACTGCAGTTTAAATGCTGTCTTGGGCCCACAAATGCCCAAGGCTGGTTCTGAACGGCTGGTAGTCGTATGCCAACAAAATGCATGGCTGTATTTTTGGTTAATTGAATGCGGAGTCAAGACGGGCCAGTGGTCAGTCACCTGATGGTACGGGGAGGTCCACTGTTAAAGGGAAACGGCAAGCGTGTGGCCGCCGTGCTCTGCGAAGCGGCAACATTGAGTTGTGGCGAGAATCGGAGACACCTGGCACATGCGCACTGACAGCATGAGGCGGGGGAAGCCACTCTGTCAGCTGATGTGCTCTGCTGCGCCGATGCTGAGTGGCACTCTATGGCGGCACGGCGAAGTGCCATAGCAGACTACAGAGTGGCTTTACCTGCCTGAAGCATCGGTGCGCATGTGCCGGCTGTCTCCGATTCTCGATACTTCTCAACGTCGACGCTTCGCAGAGCGCGGCGGCCACGCACTAGCCGTTTCCCTTTAACAGTGGACAGCACCGTACAGCCAAGGTGGCTGGTGAGGTGGGTAATGAACGACCCATGCAGATCGGTAACGCCACTGCCTCCACAACAAAAATTAGTGCTTACGGGCGGTGCGACGTTGATGGATGAGTGCATCCAGTGTGTTGATATTCGAGGAAGGCACATGATTGCGTGCATTGCAGCTCTCTTAATTGCCTCAAGTCAGGCCAGCTCTGCTTTGGTCATGTGCTGGTATTGAGCCTGGTGGACAAGTCAAGGCTGAAGTATAAATCTCACGAAAAGACGAGGCAGAGCATTTGACTGGCTTTTTGGCGTACATACCGGAGCCACTTGGCAGATGACCCAGATGACGAAATCTGCAATCCAAGCACGCAAAGAGAGGTGGCAGTGCATGCAGGCCGGCCGGAGAGTTGTAGTGCAATCGGGAACATCCCCAGTTGATAAAAGCCACAAGAAGTGGCCACAGACAGAATGGCTGTCTCCTCGAGGGAAAGTGTGTGACCAGCGTATTCGCCCAATTTGTGTGCATCAGTCAAAACTTGTTGGAGGCACCCAGTTTGCCGAGTCAGGTATGGGTGGATGGTCTATCCATATCATCCATGTACATGAGAAAGTGCAGTTCCGGCATGGAGCCAAGATGTCAGGCAAGCAAAAGCATAGTTACATTACAGAGGGAAGGAGAAATAATGGACTCCTGAGGCACACCATGGACTGGGTTAACGTTGTCCTAGCTCAATCCACCAATCCGTCCTGAAAAGGTTCTCTTAGGAGGGTCAGGATGAAAGAATGGACCTTTTCTGGGACGAGGAGGCTTCGGAGAATTTCGAAGCTGATGGCGTGGCTGACGCTATCGTGCGCCTTGTGAATGTCTATGGCTAGCAACATCTATGTGCACAGTGTGTCGAGGACCACCAAGCAGCACCATTGAGAGATGTCAAGGTACCGAGACGAGGTCTGAAACCAATCTGTGCCGTGTGGTTCCTCAGGAAGGCATTAATCCACCACTGAAGTCTCGTCATCAGCATCACAAGGTGCACGTTAAGGTGACTGGGCATAAATTGGGGAGACGGTCAGGTGGCTTGTCTGGATTGCACAAAGCCATGGTTCTGGCATTCGTGCCCGAGAGCCACACCTCGTTGATAGAATCGAGGTGGCTCGCCGTCCAATTTTGGGCTGGAGCAGCACTTGCAGTAGAATTTTTTTTTTACAATACTACGGTTTTTCACCAATTCACCAACTTCGACTTACCGTTTGAATGTCAGTCTTACTTTTGCTCAATGCCATAATAGAGAGTTTTAGCTGACTGTTTTCGATGGTCCGCTCCGGTATCGGCGGCCTGCTCAGTGCAACTGGAGCCAATGACGTTCGCGGTCAAGCGGGCCACGCATGCGCAGTGGTGCTCCCCCTTGCTATCGAAGCGGAGCGGATCGTGAAAAACGACGGTCAGTTAAAACTCGCTATTGTTAGGATTCACTGAAACATGGTAACAGCCATACACGCATACGTACATTACCGAGACCAGGCACCTAAACTGTTCTCTTCCCGAGTTTGTTGGTGTGGTACAGAAAAGGGCTTTGCTTTTTTTTTTCAAACTTCGCACATCGAGCGACTTTTTTTCCCGTCAATTCTTGTATTTGATTGCGCACTTTTTTTTCTGCCAATTTCCTGTTTTCATCCCCAAATGGCAGTCTTGTAAAGCGGGTACATTAGCCCCTCAGAGCTTCCAGTCCTGGCTAATCCCCCAATTGGGTATGTGCCGAAACAAAAGCAACAGAAGCAGCCAGCCAATTGTCTGCAGCTCGATGGCTAGCAGCGCTCAAGCCCTTGCAAGGCTGAAGTGTGGGGCGATACGACTGTTATGGGCTGCAAGAACTTTTGTTTAACGATGCTGGCATGGCCAGCTGCTTTAATCGACACCTACTCAACATGGCTCAACCATGATATATAAATTCTGCAGCGTATTGCCGCGCTTTGTTAACTGCTTGTTTTCATTTTGCTGCCATCACCCTGCCACACTCAGTCATGTTCTCTCGGTCTGTGTGGCAATGACAGCTTTCAGTGAGGTTCCGTCCAAGTGGAACATGGATTGCCTTACTGACGTCCGCTTCACAACTCGCGGTAAGAACAGCCTGTTTTGATTTTGGCCCAAATCGCAAACCCTCTACCTCTTACTGACTAAACAGGGCTACGGTTAATCGTGATCGCTGTTAATAATTACAGATGATAAGACGTAACTCTAGTGATGGCTACGTCGGCTGTGACATAACAAGCTGCATTGGTTTGGGCAACTGTGAAAGGAAAACTCCTTCTAATGCAAACTGTGAACGGCGCATGTAAGGGCGTGACTATCACCAAATGTGTAGCTGCGGCCACAGAAAAAACCCGAGAAGGAGAGTTGAACCCACAATTAGAATGCCAACAAGCCTAGACAAAAAAAAAAGGAGAGTTGAACAATCGGCATGTCAACAAGCCTAGATGCAAGACAGTCAATACCCCTGCTACACTAGCGTCCGAATGTCATTTGAACCAAATGTCATTTGTCTCAAATTCCAAGTTGTGCTGCTACACGAGGTATTTTTAAAATGCCATTCGGCCCAAATGACAGTCGAGCCAAATGTGCACCGAGAGAGACATTTGTGATTCCAAATGCCATTTCTAGCACTCTTGCACGGAGCTACTTCGATCGGCAATAAAAAATGTAATACTTCCGTACACAGAACAAACAAAATATTGTTGTTTGTGGAACTTTGTTCACTGTTAATTTGCTTAAAATATGGAATCAACATATTTAATTTTCAAAACCAGTGGCTCAGTTGCAAAAAAAAAAAAAAAAAAAAAAAGAAACGCTACGCAAACAACCACCACATTAGATTCAAAACTGGTGTCTCTTCTAATTTGATATCATTTTACTGCCTTAGACTGCTCCTAAATTTGATTGTTGTGTTATTGTATGAAAACGGAACGAGGCGACTACAGCACCACTACAATGCGGCGAGCAATTGTGAAGGCTTTTAAATGCGATCGAAATTGTAGTGTAGCACGGCGGATTCTGAATGGCATTCGAAGCACCCCATTTGAGTCAAATGACATTTGGTTGAAATGACATTCAGACCCTAGTGTAGCCGTGGTATAACCCTCACGTTTTACCCACTACGGTAGCTCAGTGGCTACATGGCGTTGTGCTGCTGAGCAGAGACACGGATTCGGTCCCGGCTATGATGGCTGCTTTTCAGATAGAGGCAAACAGCAAAAAATGTCCGTGTGTTGAGCCCAGGTGGCCAAAATTAATCTGGAACCCTCCGTTATGGCCCATCTCGTAACCGAAGCCACACCTGGGTTGCGAGCAAGCTTGCAAAACCGCAAAATTATATTTTGAGTGCATCTAGATTGTTTTCATACGTAATATTTTTTTAAAAACACAACAAAGGATTGTGGTGAGCCGAAGACGACGAAGGCAGGACTAGGGGACAGGGGAAGAAGAGAAGGTTGCGGAACAGAATAAAAGGATGGTTCTCAAGTGAACAGCCTCGGATCATTACATTGGCGCAGCTGACAGGATTCCAGAAACAGGACACTATGTGGATTACTCTGCATACTGCGTGGAACTCATGAGGCAAGTTTTACTTCTCGTCATGCCAAGTCGACGACAAAGTGCCATACGATTTGCCCGAGTGCATCACAACACCACAACACTGTGACTGGGTTGCTAAGAAGTCCGGCCAGACAACCGAGGACTTGACTACTCAGGTCTTCTCTCAAGCTCAAGGTGAAGCTGTCCGAGTTCCAGGAATACTTCATGGAGCCAACCATAAAAGCGTCAGGGAACACGAACACGACATCGAGCTTTTATGTTACCACCATGGACCCAGGCCTTCTTCCGATTCTGCAAGGGCAACAGTGGCAGGCAGAGAGGCAACAATAGCTCATGGAGACCCTCATCGCTACGGTCCAAGCTCAACAAAGACAGTGCGCAGAAATGGTGAAGCCGGATCCGTTTGACGGGGAGAGTTCAAGTCCTGAGGATTGGATTCGTTCCTATGAATATGTATCCAAGACGAACTCCTGGCACGGAGCTATCGACCGAGTGGAAAACATGTGTGGCTGTTTTTACGGGACTTGCGAAGAAGTGGTATGAGCTGTACTTCTCCACACACGCGTCTGACAGCTGGGACAACTGGAAGATAAGCTTTCTCGCAGCGTTAAAAGAAAACCCTGTGGAAAGGTGGGACCGTGCATATTTCTATAAATACCGATTGGGCAAACCCTTGGAGTATTTTTACGTGAAAAGGCGCCTACAGCAAATGGCTGATTCCAATCTCCCAGAGTCTTCATCTGTACCACTGATTATTCATGGGTTGCCTAAGGATCTTCAGAAGCAGGTTGATGGCCGCTTTTAGTTCATTCATGATGAAGGGTGCGTCCATGTATTCGTTTTCAGGGCCTTGATAGTCTACATACTTGGGGGAGGCCATTGGTGGAATATGTTTTTGCCGGATTTCTGTAAATAGCTTTTGCAGCTCTTCGTGTTCGTTGACCAGTTGGGCGATTTTCTGAGTGCCCACTCTCTTGGAAATTGCCGGATTGAGCAGGTGTCTAAGTAGCTGCCATGTCTTCTTCATACTAAGCGATCCTTGAAGGCCATTGCATAGATCAGACCATTGCTGCGCTAATAATTGTTCAGTTTGTAGATACGAATACGCAGTGAGCGATTCGTTTTGTTCCTTTTGCTGTGTCGAGCTTGCCAGCGGTGAAGTAGATGATTGTCTGCAGCGGATTCCCCTTCGTATTGTACTGGATGTTACGTAAATTTTTCCACTCGCAAAAACGATGAAAGACGCCAAATCTGAGCCAAATAATTTTCTAAAAAGATCAGTAAAGCCCTTGATGAAAAACATTTCACGGACGCGGCATGCCACCCTACTAAAAACATCTGGGCCTGGGTAGTAAGTACGTGCAAGAATCGCTTCTCCTCCACCGACATATGCCCCTGCCTTAATAGCACAGAAGCAGAAACATGCGCTATTGGAAAAGCCATTGTCCACCATGCATCCCCATACAGGCCCCTTAACATCTATACTGACTCACAAGAAGCATGCACCCGCATACTACACAATAACGTCCCACTTAGCACACACAGCCTCTTTCAAAACATCAAAGGAGACTTAAGGATTTACTGAATGCCTGGTCACACCGGGCTGCAGGGCAATGAAGGGGTCAACCAGCTCGCCCGTGACATCGCTCTCCGGGCTCCCTGCAACCGCAGCCAGCACCAGGAACCTATGCCCCCGAAACCCATTACTCTCCAACACCTCCGCCATCACCCTTACCCGTACGTTCGCCCACATCCACAACTATCGAAACACGAACGAGTACTTTTTAGGCAAGTGCAAATGGGTACCCGCGTAACCCCAGCCAGAGTGGCCCTGTACAGCGGCCCAAACTCACACATAGAGGTACAGTGCAGCCCTGTACAGTGCAGCCCAAACTCACACACAGAGGTAGATGCATTCAACCATGCTTGCTGGTGCATAATAACAAAGTGCCAGCGTATTGAATACGATTTCGAGCCAGGTTTGAGGATTGTCAATAAAAAAAATCCAAGGCTTCAAACCAAGCTTCTTTTATTTTTTTCGCTTGCTTTCCTTTTCTATTTGTGTTGTCACTGGTTTGTGATGTCAACTAGAACATTGGGAGCATGTGAAGAACACTTGTCGGTGCTTGAATGTGGGCTAGTTGATCGGAGAAATGAAACATGGTAACAAGAGCGCAGCTAAGGACAGGACGAAAAGGAAGAAAGACACAGGGCTGTCGCGACACAGTTTCCTGATTATTTCGCTCGTGTGCTGTCTATGTATACTTTTTTGTGTGTGGTAAAGTTTGTTCAGTTAATGCCCAGCACAGGTCCTGTGTCTTTCTTCCTTTATGCCCTGTCCTTAGCAGCTGCGCTGTTGTTACCATGTTTCAATGTTCTGAAGCCTGGTCCTCGTGCTCTTACAGAAGTAAATGTTCAAGGTAATGCAACTCAAGGCTCCAGAGCTGTTGAATTTAATATACACACATCCGTGCCATGAGAAGCTGAGACGCACCTTCCCGCATTTAAGGTCCACGACCGAACCATGTGTCGAGATCAGCTCTGAAAGCACCATTGAGCTTTTGTTCCTTGGCTGAGAGCACGGTTTGTAAAGAAAGCCTATGACGTATAATGGCAACAATGCAGGCACGACGTTTCTCGTTGATTTTATGCAAACCTTTCTTTTTTTTGCCTAGAGAAAAAAAATCTCTGCTCACAGCTGAATTTGTTTCAAGCCAGCCCCACGGGTAAAGTGCAGTCTCAAGGAGCAATGCACGTCCAGGTAAGATGCAGTCGATTCCACCTTGTACAAATGCAAGATGACCCTGAAAATCCTCACACGTGCCCATTCTACTGGGATTTTTCTACGGTCAAATTATGGCTACGCAAACAATTCACCACAGTAATAAATCCGGAAAATATTGGAGCCATCCTTAACTTTGATATCCTTCAAGGCTCGATGCTCTGCGATTTCAAACGCCATATATACACTGAGTCATCCCACACTGTCTACAAATATTCACCTCTGCCAAGTACAACTGTACATGGTTACATTTCCTGCTAATTATTTCACGCACTTTCATGCATGTTTATGTTACCTTCTGTGTTCGTTCTTTTTTTTTGCCTGGACTTCGTAAAGCACTCTGCTCGAGTCCCTAAAAGGAATTGCAGTATTCATAATAAATGATAAGCCCATTGCATTTTTTTTTTTCACTTCCTTGATCAGACAGGTCAGTGTTTTCTTGCACAGGTTGGTGAAGATTCCATGGCTGCTGTTGGAACACTTGGCCAGCCTCTCACTTCACACAGGGAAGTGCGACCGCAGCCTTGCACAAACAGTTCACTAACTTCGTAATGCACGAGTGCAAATGGGAGTTCACGAGGCTAACGCCGTCAAGCTTATTGGAGATTCACTAATCGCCATCACATGAATCCTTGGCCACAGTGGCCTTGCAGGAAAAAGTAGCACACGCTGCAGCACGCGATCTTCACGTTCAGGCACTTCAATCGGCATTTCCAGGATTGCTACCTCACCCACTTTTTCTCTCCTCCGCTGTCCGCAAAGTGTCACGGTAGCACCGCTGTATTTGTGCTGTTCCATGAACTGAACCACGGTCGCCACACTTGTGGATTGCTGCTGGCTCTAGCAATATCAGTCGTCCAGGACGTCCGAGACCGTTAGGTACCGTGTGATGGCCTTCCAACAGTCGTCGTTGAGTTTGTCGATCTGGGTGCTGTCTGCAGCGAAGCATTCCAACTTGTAACGAAGAGGTAATTGACCGAAATGAGCTGCCGGGCTGACCTGACAGCCTTTTCTGCCTGCGCTCGAGTCATTCCACAGGTTGACATCAGGCGACGAAGGAAGGGAGCCTCCCCCTCGTACAACTCGAATGCTTCCCCGCACTCTTTCCCGAGATCTTGTTGCAAGACGAAGCGTTCGGCACACTGGAGATGTGTTGCGTTACGCTGTACAGCCCTGCTGCTGCGCACGATAGGCACAATCCAATGCGGGTGTGTGAAGCTGAAGTCTGTTATGAACCTGTTCTTAGGCAGTGCCTGCATAATGGCAGCCACACTCTCCGTTAGCAGGCCATATTCGCTCGCCAAGGTCACTTTGCTGAGGCTTTTGTTGGTCTCGAGTGCCAGGGCAACCAGTTCCGCAAGCGGGCCGTCCATGCCTTGAAATCGTATCAAAAGTTCCTCCACAGAGTCGCTGAAGCGGAGGCCCTGTGATGCAGCTATGGGAGACTTCAGAATGCTGGGGCCGAAGGCGTGAAGAGAGACGCACCGCAGGGACTGGGCCTCCGAGAGCATTTTGAGTATGCTCGTCACTTTGGTTGGTAGGTCGCATGTGACAGTGACTGCGAGTTCACGAAGGTGGGGACTCGAAGAAATCGCACTGCACAGGTCGGCGAAGGATCCGTCGGTGAAACGGTTGGGGTCCAAGTGCAAGTCGACTGGGCACAGCGACTGCTCAAGCAGCGACTCGCTGAGACCACCGACGTGGATGGTATACCACTGCAACTGTACGCGGCTGTACCACTTGTTTCTCTTCACTTCTGCATTTAGTGCACACCTGCAAAATCCAAGTACAGGCAGTGAGTGCGGCTCGGCGGAGAGTTAATTGAGCTTACAATGTTTTGATGGAAGCACTTTTCTTTTTTGCAATGCTGGAAGGTGTCGGAAAAGACTAATTCCAACCACTACGACTTCACCTCAGCTCTATTACACAAAAAAAAAACTCGTCCTTTAGACCTGCTGTGGTGGCTCAGTGGCTAAGGCATTGTGCCGCTGAGCACGAGGGCGCGGTTTCAAGTCCCGGCGGCGTGGGCCGCTTTTTTGGTGGAGGTGAAAAGCAAAAGTGCCCGTATGTACGAGATTTTGGCGCACGTTAAAGATCCCCAGGGTCAAAATTAATCCGGAGCCCGCCACTGCGGTGCACTTCATCGCCTGCATTGCATTGCCGCGTCAAACTCTACAGTCAATAAATCAAATCAAGTCCTTCTTTAGACCAATTCAAAAGAAGAGGCAAACATAATATTGTTCTAAAGTGTGAAGACGGGCTAGTTGGTTCATACTGAAGGCAAAAAAAAAAAAAACAGCGCAAAGAAACGGCATGGAAGACGAGAAAAGACAAACACGGGCGCTGACTGACAACTGAATGAAATTTTATTGTGCGCAGGCAATGTAAGAAAAACCAGGATGAATACTAAAACAAGATAAAGTTAAGATTGTAGATATGCAATCTCCTTTGGCAACAATTCGACAGACGGTTTGCTGACGCAAGCACCCGCACGCTCGTGCATAAAAAAAGCTTCAGAGATCTCGCGTGTTCTTTGGTCACCATAGAGCTTAAGAACATGACAATGCTCAAACAACGGCTCGCATGGGGGCACGTTTGCGCACGAAGCAGCATGTGTGGTAAGGTTACTACCGGTCCTGGATTTGACCGTCTGCGGCGACGCGCGTTCAGCGCGCGCCACCAAATACACAGCAGCGCGCTCGGAGCGCCGGTGTCTGCGCGTCCCAGATTTTCGGTCCGTTTTCGGCGTCTGCGCCGGATGTTGCTATCCTCAATTTCCGGTCCCTCTCCGCACGCAACATGGCGGCTCTTTATTTGGCGGCTCTTTAGCACTTTATTTAATAGAACATCAATTTAACGTGTTTTGTTTGTTGAAGTTTTGATTATTCTTCAGTTTATTAGGAATTACTTAAACAGAACGATGCTGCCTTTACCAAAGTAAGTCTGGCAACTTGGATCGGAGAAGCGCTCTTCGCGCGTCCCATGTGGTTGCTCGCCCTCTCCAACGCCCGTTCCGCGTCGGTGCCAGGCGCCGCAGACGGCCGCAAGACGCGACCAAAACGTTGCATGTGGTGGTTTCGCCTTTAGCCTCGCCTGTTCCTGCGTCGGACGGTGTCAACAGTTTCGCGTCCGCAGCAGGTGCGCCTCTCCTTCCCTCTTCTCTCTCAACAGCAGCTGGCGCGCGCATGCGTCGTAGTCTGCCCGTTCGCTCCGTCGCGGTCTCGGCGTAACAGGTGCGTGATAGCAGCGCCACGGCCGCTGGATGAGAGCGCACGCAAGGTGCGGCCTGCCGCGTCGCCCGGATTTCAACGGGCGAGGGCGTGAGTGGCGGTGGTTACGTTTGCCGCCGCTTGACTCCCTCGCGGCGCTAGCGTTCGGGGACTGGTTTCGGGACGGAGCGGGGCGGTCCCCGTAGGCGAGCGCTTGCACCGACTGAGAGAGACAGCCAGCGCACGGGTTTTAAAGATGTGGTTGTCCTTCCTGGGCTACTCAACCGCGAAAACTGTCTGTCCGTATGTATGTAAGTGTGCCAGTCTGTCGCTCGATCCAGCCGCCCGGCCGTGACTGAAGCAGCCAGAAGCTAAAATAATTCTTGAATGAGATATAGGCAATACATTTTAAATCTAACAAATCTATAAAGATGCTCCATATTCGACAACATTGTTAAAAAAAATAATATTCAACAAAAAGATAATAACCACCGGTTAGCTTTGTACAAAGCGTCGTACACAGCACGTAAACCGCGTTGCACAGTTTAAAGCCGCAAGTTCATTAGTTACAGTTCAAGCGGCAGGTATTTGGTGGGACTTTATTCGTCCGAAATTTCAAAATGTCACCTTTTCTCGGGAAACGCGGTGTCGACACACGGGAGAGCGATGAATATTTGCCGGAGACGGATTAAAGCTTGCCTAAAGACACTTCTTTGCAAAAACATGTTGGCCGGGCGAAATGCGCACCTCATAAAACGAGGACAGGCGATAGGATGGTCGAAAAAGGATTTGAAAAGACTAGACATTTTGCTATGCGTGTCTTTTTTTTTTTTTGATACTCTTATACTGACTGGCCCGATCATGTCTTGCCGCGCATAGAGATTTGGGTTGTTTTATTTTCGCAGGCACGCCAATGCCTTTAAACGCGCTATGAAAACTTGATTACAGCTCGAGGTTGTATAGAAAGAAAAATAAATGCACCGTGCTGTGTTCAAGAAACAGTGCGGCATTTTTCAAACTTTGCGATGAGAACAAGCGCTATATCCTCCGTTATTTCACCGCCGATTTAAACCCATACGCATTTATCCCTGAAGCTAACGGCCGGGCTCCTGGAGCAGCACCAGTATGCGCTCAAATTAGCGCGCTCTAAAGACGTTGCGCTAGTTTTGATCTGTGAACATACTGCGCTTCAATTCGAATTAATTTCCGTAGCGTAAGAAAAGTTTCACATACGTTATTATTACGTCAGCTTTCTTTTTTGAGTACCCTAGCATAATCTCTACGTAATGCAACAAGTGCAAGTATCTGCACAAATAATGTGTAATTCACGCAGTTAGAACAATTAATAATTATGATATTCAAGATGTACAATTGTTGGTTTAAAATAGCAAAGAAAACAAGAAAACGTGAAGTGGAAAAGCGGTGTTCGAATGCTTACGCATTATTAGGCAATTTTTGGAATTTCTGTACAATTTCGCTTTTTTCTTTCGTGTCCGGGCAAAAATTTAGCTTGCCAAGCTCGCCAAATATTTTTTTTAAGTTTTTTGTCGGCCCGGAAATCCCATCTGCTCTCCTTAATTTTTTTAGAGGCTACAGGGAAGAAGTAAAAATATCAGGTAGCAACTGGAATCGCTTTTCATTCAACTGTATATATATATATATATATATATATTATCAAAATAAAAAAGGGCCGACATGATATTAGTATTACTTCATAACTAAATAACGTGTAATCAAGTCATATGTGCCGTGAGATTAGTACGAATTGGGGTGTTTTATTTAGTGCACGAGGAAAAACCTACATAAAAGTTGGTTACGTCTTAAACATTGAGAAGTGTTGGCACTCATAAATAACAAGCGCCGTCACAAAAAACATTGTTTCTGCTTGTCGGGAATTTTAATATATTCTCTCCAGTCGCAGCTTGCAGACAAAACGTAAATCTCTGCCGTGCGTGAGGTCACAAAGAGCATGCCGGGCGACGTGAGACACAACGACACAGCAATGCAACTTGTCAGAAGGCCCACTATCAACGCGTAATGCTGCTGCTGTGAACGGAATTTAACTTCCACCTTGACCAAATTAAGCTCGGCCGCCGCTAATCGTGTTTGTCTTTTAACAGGCGTAAAATGAGTGCTGGTAAATGCCTTATGCGGAGCGTGGAACGCCGATGATAAGCCCACACTTCGAAATAAGCGGCCCAAAAGCTGGCGTCCCGCGGGCTGCGCTCACCGCAACCAGTCCCGGAACGGTGGCGCCGCCGCGGCAGCGATGGGTACTAGGCACCCTCACGCACGGCCTCCGCGATCGGCTGCCGGCGGCGCGCCGTTGCTCCGGCCGTCCCATTCGGCGCGTCCCCCAGCAAAAACCTGTAATTTGGCTAACTCCGCAACGCGCCGCGAGGTGGCGGTGTTAGCCGATGGTTCGGCAGCTCGCACCCACTCCTCTCTACGGCTTTGCGGGGCCTGAGTTGCTGCGTGTCTTCGCTGCCGGAATTCGCGTAACTGTGTTGAAGCTTTGTTTTTGCTGAGCTGACCAACCAAACGATCAGGTCATGAAGTCCGCTTGTCTCAGAAGCTTCGAGGAATAGCACGGAAACCAAGATATGTCACTGTACGGCGAAAAGTTAATCGCGTTTTGCTTGTTGGGCTTGATTTGATCGGTGCAGGACATTTCGGAGCAGGACGTTTTGGTGCGGACATTCCAGTGCGTGGACATTTGGGTGCGGAAACTTTTCGGCGACAGATTTATCGGGTGCTTGCTTGTTGGAACAGCCGTTATATTTTTTTCCGCGTAGGGTGGGTTATGGACAACAATCGAGAGCAGTCATTGCATTTTTATATTGACGCCGTGTTTGATTTTTGCCAGTTATTTTTAGAAATCGACAATTTCTATATTTTTGTTTGATACCTCGTTCAGGGTACACCTGCTATGCAGCCTACTGATTATTCGCGGGGAGGTGGGCGCAATTTTTATGTAGGTTGTGCTGTCAAACTAAAATGATTTTGCAAACACTGTTGTCGCCAGCATTTTTTTTTTTTCATACGGACAAGTCTACGATATTGTCATGGAGGAAGAACGGGCCACTTTGAAAACAGCTGCAGCTTCTTTTTATCCTAAATACTGATAAAGCGCGTTCTGCTTGTGCGTACAAAGCAGTGATTTTGCCTTATCTAAAACGTTGTCCTCTGTTCACGTGCAGAGCAAGGGATGATGAACATATGCTACCACCACTCTGTCCATAGTGATTGTGAGGTCACTGCTTGCCAATGTTGGTGCAACTGTCACGAACAACGCTGTATTCAGCAAAAAAAAAAAAAAAAAACTGGTTTCCAAGCCCCTGCATCGCAAAGTGCTTCATGTGTAAATTATTCTGTCAGTCAAGACAAGCAGACCAAAAATGTACGCTTTCAAGGCATCGATGCCTTGAAAGCGTACATTTGTAAATATAAGTGCAGTGTACTTTGTAAATAGACGTTCAATAAACTATGCAGCTCTTGGACGAGCGTTGAGTACAGATTTTGTTCCCAACGTATACATACAAGTGGATATTGTCCAAAGCAAACACGAAAGCTGTCATCATTGCTTAACACATGGATATGTACATAATTGAAAATTTAAATGTCTTGGCTATTCATTCCAAAATAGGCAAAATTGGGCTTGCCTGTGGCCACCACTACGTTTAAGAATACAATGAAATCGGGGTACATCTGACTTCACGTTTTTTATTTATTGCGACGGAAATTGAAACCGTAATCTTGCTTAACACGCATGTGTAAAACAGAATGCCGCATCCTTGAGGCTATCGCTCAGGGTAACACTGCTTAAACGTGTTAATCCTAAAAATAGGATGGGTCCGCCTACCCAACAGCCGTTAATTCGAAGGATAGATAAAAGCACAGCCATTCGTCACGGGTATGACGCTCTAATACGGGTATGACGCTCTGCATTGACCATGCAGATTATACAAAATACGTTATACGTTATAACGCGTTAAATACGTTATAAAGCGAAGTGAACGTCATTTAAGCGCCAGAAATTTTCTATTGGCAGCAGCGAATATTGTCCGTGCGTCGAGGGCATCATGCGGCACATATTAAAGAAGCCACATAGCTGCAATCCTAGCTAAAATAAATGCATTATCAGATTCTATGTGTCGCTTTGCATCCATGACATTAGGTATGCTTTGTTTTTATTCAGATACAAAGCGCGAAAGCTGACGAAACGCCATTTCGAGGAGCGCGCTGCAGCATGCACGCCTTTCGTTTCAACCATCGGCTCCGCGCGCCGCGGCGCGGCGAAAAACGCGGCCACGCCCCCTTTTCAACTTACGCTTTCTCCGGGCGATTGGGACGGCCGGAGCAACGGCGCGCCGCCGGCAGCCGATCGCGGAGGCCGCGCCTCACGCACGGCCGGACTGGAGCAGCGGCGAGCGCGCACTTTCATACGGCCTGCGCACCCAAGAAGGAACCAATACAGCAGATTCTTTACAGTGGGGGCGCTTCGAACCAACCCTCTGCCCTTTCAACCCGCCTTTCTGTTAGTCGACGCATCGCTTCTGGCCGAGCGTGTTTTTGACAGTGCGCTTCGCTGCCGGCGGGCCGCTCAGCCCGACCGGAGCGTGAATAGCAGAATCACGTTTAGCTAAGCGATAACCCTATCTCCCTCGACGGGAAATCATTCGCGTCACTGGTCGTGCCCTGTGCGTGTGCAAACCAAGACATCATCCGAAAGGAAAAATAAAAAAATAAGAAATGATATTTCAGTCACGGAAAGTGCCGTGTTTATTTGCCTGTCTCACCATTTTCATATAATACAGTCGCTGATAAGATATGAAGACCTCGCATATTTTTCGTCATGCGCCCCGCGTTGAAATGTTTCTTTCAAATGTTTGATTCGGCGCTTCCGAATGATAATGTTAGGCTGTTTGACCCTAATAGACCGAAAATTCAGAAGGGGGTAAGGAATCAACTATTTTAAGAACGTCCATGTAAATTAACACTGGCAGGTATCACCCGTAGCCACGGCAGGGCTATGGCAGCGGCAAATCCGCGCGCACCGCTCCTCTACCCCGCCCGTGCTGTGGGTCAACTGGCGAGGGTTGGTCCGAAGCGCCACGAACTAGCGGCGGTGAAAGGTGGGAACTATACCCGAAGCGCAGGCCGTATGAAACTGCGCGCCCGCCGCTCCTCCAGCCCGGCCGTGCCTCACGCCGGTTTGGGAGCACGCGGCAGGCCGCACGTCAGTGCGCCTCTCATCCAGCGGCCGTGCGGTGGGGCGGGGAAGGGCGCGCTCTGCTTGCGCATGCGCGCTCTCCCCCCCCGTACTGCTCTCCCTCTACTGCGCGCGCTGCAAATACAGCGGCTAGCGGTCGCTCGTGTTTCAGTCACTGCGTTGCTCCTTCCTTCCTTGGTTGACGCTCGTGCCCACGTATACTCGTGTCTGCTACTCCAGCATCACGGAAGAAGCGATGGAAGCAACACTGCCTTCAATCAGTACTGAGGCCCCAATGCTCTGCATTTACTCGTGTTCCCCTCGCAGGAAGGCGCGGGAATTTTTCGTGCACGAGTTCCCCGAAAGCCAAGCATTTTTGGGGGCGTGCCTTACGCCAGTTTAGGTTCGCCGTGGCGAACCGCCGTGGCGAAAAGGTTCATTCTTTTTTCCATACTCGCTCCTATCTTGTGACGCGATGTCTATGTCACCAAAAAATGAACAAAAGCGGAGAGTGCTACGCAACGTATATTTCACTTAAAACGAAATTTCATTCAGCCTTTAGTGTCCCTTTAACTGCGCCGTTCAATTCTCCGGTGCCGCCAGGTGCAGGACGAGGATGGCTTTGCCGCAGCTATATTTCTAGGCAGTTATAATTCTAGGATGATTATTATTATTATTATTATTATTATTATTATTATTATTATTATTATTAATTTAAAAATACCTTACAGACCCCTATTGCAGGGCATTGTGGAAGGGAGGTAACAAAGGGTGAGTGTCGCGACAGAATTGTAAGATAACACCAAACTTTGAATTAACAAAAAACTGAACAACAAATAACACGTTATATGTCAGTAAAGAGAAAAAGAAGATAACGTACAAAAAACAGGTCATTTGAAGTTGCACATTGGAACATTGCTGGTAGGAAGAATTGCACAATACAACTTAGTAGAAAACGCCTTGTACACACACAACCAAAATTTATCTATAGCAGAGCGCAGAAAGCAAGTTGTTCTTGTTTTGAAAACTCGGGATTGTAAGGGGCGATAAAAAATAGTTTTTTCTCGTACGTATGAGGACATTATACAGTACAAAAATGCAGGCGGTCACAATCTGTGAAGCAAAAAGCGCGTGCTGTGTTACCAAACGACACATGTAAGCGGGAGAAAATGGAATGATAACAATTCAATATAATCACATTGGAGCGATACAGCAGGTGGCACAAATAGTTGTAAAAAAACAGTCTAAGTTCCTATGACTAAACGAAAGAGTGCAGAAGTTGTCGGAATTTTTCTGGGTCTGATTGAGAAGCGATGTCATTCGGGAGATCGTTCAACAAGCGGATGACGCGAGGATGAGTTGAAGGCGTCGGTTGAACCATATAATTGCGTGAAACTTAAGTTATTATGCAACCTGCGAGATGTAACGGAAGGTATATTGAGTTGAAGTGGGAGTGGTCTATTGCTGTAAACACACTTATGGAAGAGGCATAGAAAGGAAACATCCCGCCCAGTACCAAGTAGTTGAAGAAAAATGCAGAGCCTAATTTCCGTTATGCTGCTATGGTAGTCGTAATTTCACGAGATAAATCGGGCTGCCCTATCTTGAATCGGTTCACGCATGTTGATTAGGTAATTTTGGTATGGGGAGTCAGTGTTGCGGAATGGGCGTCCCCATTCCATTCCAATTCCATTCCGAGGAATTATAACTTTTCTTGATTCCATTCTTTTTAATTCCTCGGAATGACAGAAGTTAGCCCATTCCCATTCCTGGAATTGACAGGAAGTTAAATTCCATTCCTTTGATTCCTCAACGTAAAAACTACCTCAGGTGTTCTAGCTACTTGCAGAGGAACGCAACATGAATCTGATGCTATCATACGGATAGAATACTGCAAAAGTATGCAAAATGTGTCGCTTGTCACCGAAGTTTAGAGGTGGTAGCAGGTTAGTTACATATCTCGTGCAGAACAACTACCCAATGCAAAAAATTAGCGCCCTTTCCTAACGAAAGCAGAGAGGAGCGCGAAAGCTAAAAGTGCGTCCAACTTTCTCTAAAAGTGCGTCTAACCGATCGTCAAATCACCAGACACCCAAACCGCAAGCGAAGAACGAACCCATGCAACGATTTTTCGCGCACTAAGTAAACGCAGCTACGAATGATCTAAATGCACACCGTTACGTGGTTTATGAAATAAGGGATTACTATTGTACTCCTTCATGATCGACGCATGTGTTGTCTTATTTAGAACCGTTCGTTTATGCGATTTTCGAGTTAGTATTCTGACACAATGCAAGCACAGTTTCTGAGCGAGAAATCTGTGGCCCCCGGTTTCATGCACGCGCCGTGTGTGCAGAGACCTTGTCAGAGCTTTCGGTCGCGCAACCAGTCTAAAGGGTAATGCATTAAGTTTTCCGACCGAGTGCGATCTGCCCCCACTAAAAAAGCTTTAGCTTTAAAAAGGGGCACTGTCACACTGCTCCTTTTTGCATAATAAGAACAGGGATCCCACTACTTATTATAGTATTCGCATGTTAGCATGTTTTAACGGTTTGTGCTTGCGGGACGCGAGGTGAAGCAGCTATTACGTTGATGTCCGCTTTTTCCGTTTTCTTGTACAGTCTCTGGCGTGCTATCTTGCTATATGTGCAACAGCGCAACGCTGCTGTGGATAACTCACAGTCATGTCTCGCGGAGCTTGCTCACGTGTACACGCTTTCAAAGTGCTTACTTGAATGATTTCAAGTGAATTTACAGCCTTGAGCACTAATGCCACTGTACCAACACGAGAGACGGGAGGGCAGCGGCACAGAACACCGTTAACAGTTCTTGCAATCACCGTACGAAAGTCGCGACCGATTCCACGTTCACCTCAACTACGCTTGTTTATTGTCCTTGAACTACCTCAGACCAATGCGCTCAAAACGGGACATTATTTATGACCCCCTCATTTAAAGGGAGCGAACCACACCGTGACGGGAGCCTTGTCAAAATAAAGAAGTCTAGTCAGGCAGTTTGTGTCCATGAAAGCGGAACCAATATGCACGATGACCTGATCAAAATTTTGAAATGAGATCTTCCTACCTAAATAGTGGCGATGCTCCAACGTTCAAGCCGACGACTAAGGCTTCAGTAATCAGGTATGTTTGTACCCAGGCGTAAAGGGCACGTGCACAGAAGGACAACAACCAAACCATGAATAAGTTTGGCACGACTGGAGGAGAGGGCCGCACATTGCTTTTGAAGCAAACCACGGCGTCGCACTGCTGAGAGCTGGCAAAGCACTTGCAAATAGGGGCACTATTGGAGCCGCAACTATTGCAAACAAACGCCTTTCGGCAGCTGTGTGTTCTGCATTGCCTTATAGCACGAGGACGCGGGTTCGATTCCTGGCCACGGTGGCCGCTTTTTTGGTGCAGGCGAAAAGCAAAAACGCATGCGTGTGTACGAGATTTCGGAACACGTTGAAGATCCCCAGGTGGTCAAAATTAATCCGAAGCCCTCCGCTACGGCGCGCCTCATCACCTGCGTTGCGTCAGCGCGTTAAACCTGACAATCAATCAATCAATCAATCAATGCATTGTCTAAAAATATCTAGTGTAATGGTATATCCCAGCTGCCCACTACCAGATCTTGGAGGTAGAAAGCTCAGTAACATATCCGGAGCCCGCTTCTTACGCTCACATTGGCTGGTGCCGGGCACGGAAATTCATTACCCACATTTTTTTTCTGCCTTTATTTTGATTTGCTGGAGCCCCGGGGCCCCATTGCAACACACGGACAGACGGTCGACAATTTGGCCCGTATTCCCGCGACATGCCTACCAGGTCGGCTTGCAAGCTGCAATGCTACTCACGGCGCGCTAGGTACGGAGGATGGAAGGAGAACGCCAAGCGGACTCGCTGTTTCATGTTTCATACGCGAACGCTTTGTATTGTTAGCTCCAGGATTTCGCAGCATCAGCTTGCGGTGAGAAACACCGCGGCTTCTGCTTCTGGATGCTATTCCCCGCCTACTGGCCTGGCCACAGTGCGCCTGCCATTGAGACGCCGGTCTACCATTGGCGCCACGGAGTGATGTAAAGAGAAAGCTATGCATCAAAAAGCCTTCCGAAGCACGAAGAGCCGACCTAGCGCAGCCACGGGCCATGCGCGCTTGCGCTATAGTGCTTAAAATATACTTCTAGGCACTATACTTGCGCGTCTCGAAGTTAATTTTCAAACTCGCTGAGGCAGGCTGCGCGGATTCAGTTTCTTTAGATGGCGGGTATGCGTTCTCGTTTTGGTCGCCGCTGCTCCCTTTGAGTAGCCAGAGTAAGTAGCCAGAAGGCTCCAGCGATGGTAACACCGTCGTCTAAAAATCGTCATTCCATTCCCATTCCATTCCGGGCAAAAGGAGCCGAATTCCATTCCCATTCCATTCCTCGAAGCATTGTCCTCATTCCATTCCCATTCCATTCCGGCATCTCGAAAAGGTGGAATGAATCCGGAGTCATTCCAGTTCCGGAATGGCAACTCCGCAACTCTAATGGGGACCAGATGAATGCGGCGAATTCAAGTTGTGGGCGAACAAAGGTCTGATAAGCTAGCTGATATGGGAGGGACAGCTATGCAAGTTGCGGTGTAAGTATCCAAATGTTTTTGAAGCTTTTGCACATATGGTGGTCATATGGTGTGACCAGGAAAGATTTGGTGTGAAATGAATACCAAGGTACTTGTAGGATGATGCGTGCGACAGAGGGTAATAATCATAAATGCTGTACGAATAGCTAGAAATATTTTGATTGCGTGTGAAAGACAATTTTGCATTTTTGCTTGTTTAGCGACATCAGCCATTTTTTGCACCAGTCATTGATCTTGTTGAGGTCATTTTGCAGTGTTAAGTGGCCGTCGGCACAGGTTATTGAGCGATATATAATGCAATCATCGGCGAAAATTCGCATCAGGGATGAAGTGTTGATTGGCAATTCGTTCATATAAATTAAGAATAGCAGGGGGCCGTGGACGCACCCCTGTGGTACACCTGAGGTTATGTGGGAAAGGGGGGATTGGAAATTGTGTATTACCGTGAACTGCTGGTGGAGCGAAAGAAAGTTTCAAAGCAAAGATAAAGTGAGGGAGTCTAATCAAACTGCAGATAATTTAAAGCGCAGCCTAACATAGAAATTATCTGGGTAGCATGCATAACCAAGTCCGCCACACTGCTCATTGGAAATTGTTACCAACCTCCTGACTGCAGCCATTCATATTTGGAACAACTGCGCAGTAGCATCACCGAGACCATCCATATCTCTGCCACAGTACTGATTCCATCTATATCCTTGGCGATTTCAATTTTCCCGCGATCGACTGGACCCAGTTGTCTTCCCCTTGCTACATGTCTACAAAATTTATCAATCTAGCCTTGGACTTTTAACTTATCCCAAATTGTGAATCAGCCCACTTGCGGTTCTAACATCCTCGACCTATATTCTCACCACCGCTCCTGAAACAGTTAATACCGTACTGCACATTGTGGGCTAACGTACGGGATAGCAGAGGACCCCGGCTAGCTTTGCTAGAGAACGCTACGCGCCGTACACTAGCCCTGCGGAATCCGAAGACTCACGCACGGGTTCGAGTACTCACATGCGGTAGACAGGCTCCGGCAATCCAAAGTGAGGCTTTATTGCCTGGCAGATACAGTGCATACACCAGACAACACGACTATCGCTCGCGGGGAGACAGTGGCTCCTGTCGCTCGCTCAAGCCGCTGGGCTCAGACCTCGATATCCGTCATCACGGCCGCGGGAGCAGGGGAGGCATCCCGAGGCGACCGATCAGGGCAGAATCTCTCGGCAGAGTCCCCGCGGACCATTCGCGCGTCCCGCAGGTCGGCTCGGGGGGAGAGGAGGTCTCCCCCGGCGCTCGAGGAGAGGGCGGCGAGGGAGAAGGCGACGACCGGTCCTCCTTCCCCCTCGCTCTCCGCACACGTTCGCGGCAAGCCGGTTCGGCGCGTCGCGCGGGGTCATGAAGAGGACACGACCTACGTGCCGCGCCGGCTACCCAAAATGGCGGCACCCAGCTCACGGAAACATGTGCAGGCGAGGCGTAAGGAAACAAGGGTCCCCACAACATAGATGGATTCAGCGATCATAGCCTTCTCCAAGTAATCTTAAGCTACTTCAGCTGGTATTGACGATATAAATTCCAAAGTTCTGAAAAATACCCTTTCCGTTTCTGTTAATATCCTGTATCACCTTTTCAGACAATCGTTAGCTACAGGCCAGCTTCCCATTGACTGCAAGATTGGTAAAATAGTCCCCGTGTTTAAAGCCGGTGATAAACTTTCACCCAAAAGCTATCGTCCAATCTCTCTAACGTGCATCTGCTGCGAACTTGTGGAACATATAATCGTTTCTCATGTTTTCCGGCACTTAGAATCGAACCACTTCTTTTTTAACAACCAGCATTGATTAGGGAAAGGTTTTTCTTGCGAAACACAGCTGCTGAAATTTACGTCAGAACTACATTGCAACATGAACAATAACCGTTAGAATGACTGTATTTTCCTCCATTTTTCAAAAGCATTAGATCACGTACCCCTCTGCCGTGGCATACGATTGCAAAGTTTTTTTTTACTGCCAGAAGAACTCCTACGCCCCGCCTATTAGTACGGTCATTTTGGTAAATGTTGAAATTGCTACGATCAGGGAGGGCCTTGTTATCGGTTAAGTCAGGATACAGCCAGGTTTCGGTGATGGAAAGAATATCGCAGTCACAATCGCCTAGGAAGAAACATAACAAATCCCGTTTTGGCATTAGGATGCGGATGTTATAAGTAGACGATAGCGATAATGTGGGGATGGATTGAATGGGCGAAGTCATATATCTGGTACGACACTATCAGTGGTGACGTCATAGATGTAAGTCTGCTTGTTAATGTGCAGGCGGTCAACTGAAACTCCGAAAGACTTGTTCTGAGATTTAGCACGTACAGCTCACCAACTTACGTCTTGCCCGTCGGGTTGCCGGGGAAAAGTCTTCGCCAATAGAATAGGTTGTTCCTTTAAGTTTGCGTGCTGAAGACAAGATCCGCTCTTTGTCCTTATAAAATGTTAGTTTATGATAGGCTTATTTTTTTCCTCCAGTGAATTTGCCAAGCGTGTACACGCTCGAATTGTGAACTAGTTGTTGTTTATTCAAGTTTTTAAGCGAAAAACGCTATTACTTTCTCCGCCGTGGCCCATTAAGAGAGGGTTAGATCGCCGCTGCCTATTTTCGGCATCGTCGCATCGGGACGAGATGGCTGCCAACTGATTTGAAACTTTCAGGAGGGTGCTGTCAGAGGGGCTATCTGCATGCGTTACGCTGCAATGCAATGATTGTCTCAAGGGCAGCGACTTTAGCATCCAGAAGTTTGATCTGATTCTTAGCAGTTTCTTGTTCCCTACTCACTCGTTTCAGATCAGCTAACATCGTGGCGTGCCCAGACTCCAGCTTTTTAATTGTTTCCAAAGCCGAAGCGAAGGCGCCAGCTTCCGCTTTACTCATGGGCCCTGGGTTTGATTCCACATCGCCCGAGAGCATGAGCAGTAAGTTTCGAACGGAAGAACAGAGATTGTACGAAATGCACAACAAACGCCTGAATACATCGTAAAACTCTGGTGGGCACAACACCAATATGAAACAGGAATGACTGCGCACCTGATACAGGAAGCACCCTCATGTAACTGACCTGTAACACGAGTTGACGTCAGTCACCCATCCCAGATGCGGCGCCGTACCCAAAGCAGGCGGATGAAGAGTGCAGCTTATATGCATCCGACGTCACTAGGCGATATTGAAGTTCTGGGTTGCCAGATGGTAGCGCCGATTCGTCCAAGTTTGGCCTCAGAAGGGTTTCATCCGGCCCAGCGAGAGGCAGGCGATCAGGGCTGATCAGCTCGCAGGATCCGGGGAGCCAGCTGGAGCACACAACCCAGGTGACCGCAGCCTGTAACACTAGTGGACGTAAGTCACCCATCCCAGATGCGGTGCCGTACCCCAGATTAGAGGTCCTCCCTTTGTATCGGAATGTCGGTTGTCACCAACCGACTTGCCTGTGTTATTTTACCTGTTTGCTCTACCCTTCACTAACCTAATGGATTATACCCCCTCCCCCCTACCCAGTTTTAAACTCCCATCGCTTCCACCATTCCTGCCCTTGCGCCCCTGTTTACCTCCTCCTCTTCTGTTCTAAATTCTAATTCGGGATATTACTCATCCTATGTCTCACTCTCTTCCCTACTTTTCTTCCACCACCACTCCAGCCGCCTCTTCGTCACTTCTATGGCCCTGCATGGAGTTGTAGTGGACGCGCATTTCACGGCGCGCTGAAGGTGCGTTTCTCACGCTCGCTCGGGCGGCGGTTCGCGTTACCGGACCCGCCGGATGTATGACGTGTTCCACGCCTGCGCCGCCGCGTCATCGGGGACCGGGGGGGGGGGGGGGTTTATTTCTCTTCGCTTAATAAAGACTTGAGTTCCAGCAACCGGTCGGTGTGGTCGCTTTCATCGTCGCTCGTCAGCCGACGAGACATGGTGTCAGAAGTGGGATAAAGTTAGCGACACATCGATCAATTATTAATAGCAATCAGTCTAAGGTGCGTAGCCTGCAAAAAAACGCTATGGCGGATGCAGAGATCAAGCCTTCTATCCAGTTCAGGGGCACCGGGCTTCAACCGCCACCGAAATTCGATTTTGGGAACCCAAGCTCCTGGAAAGAATGGGTCTACCAGTTCGACGACTATTGCTATGCATCTGGGCTCTACGAAGCGCCGGGAGAAGTACAGGTCAGAACGCTTCTTTACGCCATGTGCTCCCAAGACGCCCGCCGCGTTCTCGACACTCTAGCATTGTCCAGCGAAGACTGGAGCTCGCTAGAAGCAGTCAAGATGAAGTTCACCGATCACTTCATCCACCCGGTCAACGAGGTCTACGAAAGTGTCCGCTTCCACCGTCGAACCCAGGGCGAAGGCGAGACCGTAGACGAGTTCTACACTGCGCTGCGTACACTTGTCAAAAAGTGCAACTACGCCTCAGCGGAAGTGGAAGAACGACTCGTTCGAGACAGGTTCGTCGTGGGTCTCCGGGACTCTAACCTTGTGGACAAACTGTTCCGAACACAAAAGCTTACCCTTGAAGAAGCAAGACTACCGGCTCGTATCAATGAAGATGCAGTGAAAGCCCGTGCAGCGGTGTTCCAAAAAGAGCCGAATCCTGCTCACGTTATCGCCGAGGCCAAAGTTCAAAAGCGCTTCCAAAAGCCGCGACATGGCTCGGATTCTCAAGGGAGCTCCGGCAAGCGTGTTACCAAGTCCAACACAAGCGACGCTACCACGAGCTGCAGATACTGCGGTCGACCAACGCATCCTCGAGCAGATTGCCCAGCTGGGCAAGCCAAGTGCAAAGGGTGTAATCGGATTGGATACTTCGAAGCAGTCTGCGAAAAGAAAAGCAAGAAGAACATGGGAGCTCTCACACTTCACTCCGTAGCAGCCCTCACCAGAGCCAAGTTCGTAAAAGTGGCCGTCAACGGTCGCAACGCTAACTTCAAGGTTGACTCGGGTGCGGAGGTGACAGTGATACCGGACTCGTTTCCAGGCATACCGAAACAGCTGCAAAAGCCAGAAGGTGAGCTTACGGGCCCAGGAAATTACTCCCTCACCGTTCTCGGAACATTCCAAGCGAAACTGAGCTGGAAAGGCAGGTCTACAGTGCAAACAGTGTATGTTGTGCCTTCGCAAGACCAGCCGCTTCTTGGATTCCCTGCGATACAGGCTCTCGGAGTTTTACGGTTCGTGGACAGTGTAACGGATTCTACCGTCACTTTGAAGGACAGTCTCTTCGATGGCTTGGGCGAGCTGCAAGACGATTACGTGATACGTCTCCAACCAGGCGCCAAACCGTTCTCACTTAGCGTGCCGAGAAGAGTACCGATTCCGCTTCACAAACCAGTTGGAGAGGAGCTCAGCAAGCTCGAATCCCAGGGAGTCATCCGACGGGTGGACCGTCCCACACCATGGTGTTCCGGTATGGTGGCTGTTCCAAAAGCAGGAGGAGGCTACCGAATATGCGTTGACCTCACCCGACTCAACGAAGTCGTGCTTCGGGAGCGTCACATACTACCCTCAGTCGAGAACATCCTGGGACGACTCGGATCAGCAAAGGTATTCTCTAAGCTCGATGCTACCGCTAGCTTTCACCAGGTGAAGCTTTCCGAAGAAAGTCAAGAACTCACTACGTTCATAACACCAATGGGAAGATTCTGATTCCAAAGGCTACCTTTTGGATTCTGCTCAGCGCCAGAATATTTTGAGCGACAGATGAGCAGAATTCTGGAAGGCCTCGAAGGAGTTGTGAGCATGATTGATGACATTCTTGTCTTCGCAGCATCGCAGAATGAGCATGACCAACGTCTCAAGCAGGTGTTACAGCGCTTGGAAGAAGCGGGAATCAAGCTGAACCGCAAGAAATGCACGTTTTCTGCAACCCAAGTCAAGTTTCTTGGAGTCATGGTTAGCGCACAAGGAATCAGTCCCGATCCAGAAAAGGTCGAGGCCTATGTCAGCGGTGTCCGAAGACTGCTGGGAATGGCGAACCATGTGGGCCGCTTCATTCCTCATCTTTCCGACATCACAGCACCGATCAGGGCATTTCTTCAAAATAGGAACTCATGGCTTTGGGGACCGTGCCAGCAAGCTGCTTTCGACAAACTCAAAAGCTTGCTCAGTTCAGAGGTCTGCATGGCTAAATATGACCCATCGTACCCCACGGTTGTGTCAGCTGACGCAAGCTCATACGGACTCGGAGCCGTATTGCTTCAAGATCAACCATCGGGAGAACGACGAGCGGTTGCTTACGCCTCACGATCCCTAACGGACACTGAAAGCCGCTACAGTCAAACAGAAAAGGAAGCTTTGGCTGTGACGTGGGCTGTCGAGGTTCGACCAGTTTCTGAGGGGCATCGCATTTCAAGTCGAAACGGATCATCGTCCTTTAGTCACGCTCCTGGGATCAGCAGAACTCGACATGATTCCGCCCAGAATCCAGCGCTTGCGAATCCGTCTTATGCGCTATCAGTTCACTGTTCTCTACGTCCCTGGCAAGCTGATTGCCACGGCAGACACGCTGTCAAGGGCTCCTATTCAGGGACACGATCCGGAGCGAAGTCAACGGCAGACAGACTCCATCGAGCTATTCGTCTGGGAAGTCGTTACAGCAGCTGCCAACCTCATGTCCTATGATGATGATGGTTGGATGTTTATGGCGCAAGGCCAACTAGGGCAAAGAGCGCCAAAACAATAGTCATATATGAGGGGTGAAACCTTAGACACTACGAACAGTCAGCAAAAACAAAAGTAAAATCACAAAACGACAATGAGCATGGCTGGTGTATAGGGCCAGGGAGTGATCACGCGTGGTATGAAATGAGGTCTAAAAATTGAACTTCTTCTAAATATTTAAAAACGCACTTGATAGAAAACATGGGATCATCAGAGAGGAAAAACGCTGGGTGTGGTGGGACGTGTAGTCTGTATAGCTGTGGGAAGTGTTTGCGTCGTGTTGTGTGAAGTGCCTTGCATGTGATTAGTATGTGCACCACGGATAGGGCATCTCCGCACCTGCTGCACTGGGGTCTAGAAGATCCCGTCAGCAGATACGAGTGCGTCGCATGGGTGTGCCCTATCCGCAGCCTACCCAAGGCGACTTCCGTGTGTCTGTTGCGTGAGTCAGCTGTGTACCGTCCCAAGTGTGGCTTTATTACGTGTAGTTTGTTGTCTGTCTGTTCGTCCCAGTGTGTTTGCCATGTTCTCCGCAGGTGTTGTCTGATGTGTGGCTTGAGGTCTGTGTAGGCTACGGTTGTTATGTCTACAGTGTTCCTGAGTGCAGCAGCAGCAGCCCTCTCGTCTGCCAACTCATTCCCAGCGATCCCAGCGTGTCCTGGAACCCAGCAGAGGAGTAGCTGATGCTTCTTTGCATACACAGACATGATAGTGTTAAATACAAGATTAACTATGTGGTTTTTGGGGGGTGTATGCGATGACAGAGCGCGAACAACACTCAAGGAATCTGTGTAGATGATAGACTTTGGAATTTGATTTTCAAGTATGTGCCGTACAATCAGCAAAATCCCATACGCCTCTGCTGAAAAAATTGTCGTGTGGACGCTCATGGTTCTGGCTGCACAGAAATTCGGACCATGAGCAGCGCAGGAGACCATAGTGGAGGTTTTAGACGCGTCACTGTAAAATTCTGCAAGTGGGTATTTAAACTGCAGAGACAGAAAGTGCTGCAGTATTGCAGCCTGCGGTACCCGATTTTTGTCAAGTTTCATAAAAGAAAGGTCGCACGACACAGGACGAACTTGCCAAGGCGGTAAACTGTTTGAAAGGGATGACCTGTACACATCCAAAAACAAAGCACTGAGATCCGAGGCTCGCTCTTTCACTCTAAGTGAAAAGGGCAGAGGAACGGATGGGCGATTTACAAAGAGCAGAGATGTGGATGTGTCGTTAAAGACAGGGTAAAAAGGATGATTATTCAGCGATGAAATTTTAAAAGCATAAAGCAAGTCCATGTATGTTCGTTGGTTCTCAAGGCTCCACTTATTACACTCAACATAAAGACTCTCAGCAGGGCTAGTGCGAAAAGCACCCGAGGAAAGACGAAGGCCCAGGTGTAGAACTGGGTCAAGAATTCGCAAGGCTGTCTTAGTCGCCGACCCATACACCACACTGCCATAGTCCAAACGAGACCCAACCAAAGCAGTATACAAGCGAAGCAAGAGTTCTTTGTCGGAACCATAGGATTGGTGGGAGAGAACCTTAAGTATATTCATTGTTTTGAGACATTTATTTTTAAGTTCCTTGATGTGGGGAATGAATGTGAGTTTGTGATCAAACACCACACCTAAGAACTTGTGCTCCTTGTTCACAGGAAGCGACATGCCATTAAGAGTAATGTCTGGGTCCGGATGGACCCCGCGCTTCCTGGAGAACACAACGCAGGAGCTTTTTGCAGGATTCAATTTAAACCCATTCTTGTCTGCCCAGCCGGCAAGCTTCTTGACGCCGAGCTGGACTTGACGCTCGCAGATGGACATATTACATGATTTAAAAGATATCTGTACGTCATCTACATACATGGAGTAAGAAATTGTAGGCGGCAGTGCCTTCCCAAGGGAGTTCATTTTTACTATGAAGAGAGTGCAGCTTAGAACTCCGCCTTGCGGCACGCCATTTTCTTGCACGTGTACCTTTGATAGTGCAGAACCAACTCTGACGCGAAAGGTTCTCTCAGACAAATAGCTAGCAAGGGTGTTAAACATATTACCAGAAACACCGAATGACTTCAGGTCAGTAAGGATCCCATAACGCCAAGCGGTGTCATAGGCCTTTTCTAGGTCGAAAAACACAGTTAAACAGAACTGTTTATGAATGAAGGCATCCTTAATATATGACTCTAGTGCCACAAGTTGATCATTCGTGGATCGCCCCGCCCTGAAGCCTGCCTGGCAGCTCTCGAGAAGGCCGTTATACTCCAAAAAGTACACGAGCCTCCGGTTTATCATCTTCTCGAGAAGCTTGCACAGGCAGCTGGTCAGGGCAATGGGTCGATAGCTAGCGGGAGAAGAAGGGTCCTTCCCTTCTTTCAAGAATGCTACAACTATGGCATCCCTCCAAGACTTTGGAATGTGCCCCGAAAGCCATATCTTGTTTAAAAGGTGAAGAAGTGTTACAAGAGTGTCTGTGTGTAAGTTCTGTATCATTGTATATGTAATGTTGTCTGGGCCTGGAGCTGAGGGTTTACACGTGCTCAGAGCACCCCTCAGCTCATGAAGCGTGAACTCGGAGTTATAAGAGGTGGCTGACCTGTCATTGTCATGTAAAGGTTTCTTTTCGGCCACGAGTTTGTGTTTCATGAAGGTGTTTGTGTAGTGTGCTGAACTAGAAACGTGTTGGAAGTGTTGTGCGAGTGTGTCAGCCTGGTCTTCGAGTGTGTCCCCTGTTGTACTGACCAGAGGCAGGCTGTGTGTTTGATGTCCCTTGAGTTTGCGTATTCGTGTCCATACTTTCCGTGTGTCTGTGTAGGAGTTAATTGATGTTATGAATGTACGCCAACTCTCTCGTTTTGCCTCACGGCGCACACGTTTTCCTAACGCCTTGGCCCGTTTGAACAAGAGGAGGTTACTCGACTTGGGGTACCGGCGAAGGACACCCCACGCCTTGTTCTGGGCCTCTCGCGCCCGCCTGCAGTCCTCGTTCCACCAGGGCCTCCTTGGGTTGCGGGACGCACTGGAGGCCTGGGGCATGGACTTTTCGGCGGCGTCGACTATGTGCGCCGTGACGAGTTGGGCTGCTTCCTCCACGTGTAGGTGTTTTATGGTTGTGTGGTGTAGTTTAGATGTTTCGGTGAATGTACTCCAGTTTGCTTTTGATTCATTAAACCTGTTATGGGCAGATGGACTGCATGGGCCTTTACCTCTGTATGTTAGGGATGTGGGGAAGTGGTCACTACCATATGGGTCCATGCCCACGCCCCACTCAAGACATGGAAAGAGAATTGCAGAACCAATAGCCAAGTCTAGATGTGAGTACGTATTATGTCCTAAGTTATGGTAGGTAGGCTGTTTTCCGCTGAAAAGGCATGCTCCCGAAGATGTAAGAAATCTCTCTATCAGGCGACCTCGGGCATCCGTTCTGGAGGAGCCCCAAAGAGAGTTGTGCGCATTAAGGTCGCCTGTTAGTATGTATGGCTCGGGCAGCTGGTCGACCAGCGCCTCGAAATCAGAGCTCGCAAGTGCATGATCAGGAGGAATGTAAATGGAGCACACCGTTACCAACCTATTAAATATTATTGTTCGAATTGCTACAGCCTCGAGGACAGTGTTCAGAGTGACAGGGTGGCAGGCTAAGGATTTCCGGGCGACAATTGCCACACCTCCTGAAGAGTGTGTGCAGCCAACCCTGTCCTTTCTGAATACCATGTACCTATTTAAGAAATTTGTCTGTTTGGAATTGAGGTGAGTCTCTTGGAGACACATGAGACTTGGCTGATTGGCATGCAGGATATCATACACATCATCAACCCCGCACGGGGCACCTTGAGTAATCTTGGTGACGGTACTGGCGATACCGCGGACCCCGAGCCCCCAAACATAAGCTGGATCCAACCGTGGCGATGTGTTTATAGGTGGAGGGTTAGAAACCACGAACGGTGGCCGTCGGAGCCCAGGTCAAGCTCCGGCGGATGGGCTCCCTGTCTGTTCACCAGGCAGGGAGCTCCGGGACCTCTTTGGCTACCAGGGTAAGGTCAAAGAAGAAAGTACCCCCGTCTCCCTGCTTCCCAATGTATCATATGGCATTTTCCAAACCCCCCCCCCAAACGTGATCGGCCCCCGAAAAGGGGCCGCACCGAAGCTTCATTCCCACCCTTGCCAACAATTGCATCCCAAAAGCCAGATAATTATCCGCGCTTCTTGATTGTTGAATCTCTTGACAAGTCAAATCCCATCTCCTCCCAGTCAGTGTTCCTTATCACCAAATTCTTTGAAGGCATCCTTGGCAAGTCTTTCCAAGCCAAGAAACTGAGAACCGGCGAAGTTCTGGTCGAGGTGAACACTCACCAGCAAGCCACAAGCCTCCTTACCCAGAATCGCATGGCAGATCTGGACATCAGAGTCACACCCCACCGTAGCCTCAATAGCTCTCAGGGTGTGATTTCTGAGCCAGATCTGATAAATGAGACGGAAGCCGATCTGCTCGAAGGTCTGAAAGGCGAGGGCGTGACGGCAGTGAGGCGCATCACCATGCGGCGAGATGATAAGCAAATCATGACAAAGCATATAATCTTGACATTTGATCGTTCCACACTCCCCGAATCCATCAAAGCAGGTTTCATTCACTGTTCTGTCCGGCCTTACATCCCGAACCCGCGGCGCTGTTTCAAGTGCCAACGGTTCGGGCATGGCACCACCTCCTGTCGCGGCAAAACAACGTGTGCAAAATGCTCATCCCAAGATCATGATACAGATAACTGCCAGGCTCAACAATTAATGTGCAGCAACTGTCATGGACCTCATGCTGCGTACTCCCGCACGTGTGAAAGGTTCCAGATGGAAAAGAAAATAATAAATCTCAAAATCACTGAAAACATCACCTTCCCAGAGGCGCGGAAGAGGTTCGCCTCTTTTCCCCTGGGGAGGTACGCCGACGCAGCTCGCCGGGGGGCGGAGCGGCGTCTTGTTTCGGCGGGGACCCAGTACCGAGAGTCGGACTTGGTCCCGCCCCCGCCCCCCCCTGGGTTGCCTCTTGCAGCCCAACCCGCCTCCGCACCGCTCGCTGAGCAAGAAGCGGCTGTGGTGGCATCCACTTCCGGTGGGGATGCTGCTGCACCCACCGTTTCCTCCTCTCCACCGGCCCGAAGCACACGCAAGGGCCCGGACGAGATGGAGACGGAGGCAGTAGCATCGACCCCCTCCCCTGCCTCACTGCCTGTGCCATCTGTCGTGCTCCCCACGCCTTCGGCACTGGCAGCGCAGGCAAAGAATGCCCGAAAGGGTACCACGTCAAGGGGGCCTAGTCCGCTGAGGACCCCCTTGCCTTCAGATGACGACATGGACGTCGAGCCCTTCCGGCTTTCATCGCAGCGGAAGGAACGGGCTGCGACGTCCAGGTCAGTAGAGAAGGCCAGAAAGCCCCTCCCAAGAGTCCAAGCCCCGAAAGACCCTACATAAATAATCACACTCCAGTAGCTCTGAACACATAATAATGGGAAGAGAAAACATAGTTCAATGGAACTGCAGAGGCCTTCTGAATAATCTTGACGACGTGCATGAGATTCTGCATGCCAACCAGCCAAGTTTAATGTGTGTCCAGGAAACACATCTGAATTCCAAAAACACAAATGTCTTGAATAGTTACCTGGTATACAGGAAAGACAGGGATGGCTGCACCCACTCTTCTGGCGGTGTGGCCATAATCGCCCGCAAATCCTTAGCATGCCACCCTGTCGCCTTGAATACTATCCTTGAGGCTGTAGCCATCCGCACAATAATATTTAATAGGTTGATAACGGTATGCTCCATTTACATCCCTCCTGATCTTGCACTTTCGAGCTCCGACTTTGAGGCGCTGGTCGACCAGCTGCCGGAGCCGTACATTCTAACAGGCGACCTTAATGCTCACAATTCTCTTTGGGGCTCTTCTCGTACGGATGCCCGGGGTCGCCTGATAGAGAGGTTTCTTACATCCTCTGGAGCATGCCTTTTCAATAATAAACAGCCTACATACCATAACATAGGACACAATACATACTCAAATCTTGACTTGGCTATTGGTTCGGCAATTCTCTTTCCATGTCTTGAGTGGGGTGTGGGCACGGACCCATATGGCAGTGACCACTTCCCCACATCACTAACATATATAGGTAAAGGCCCAAGCAGTTCATCTTCCCATAATAGGTTCAATGAAGCACGAGCTAACTGGAACACATTTACAGAGACATCGAAACTACACCACACATCCATAGGACACCTACACGTTGAAGAAGCTACCCAACTCCTCACGGCACACATCCTCGACGCCGCCGAAAAGTCCATTCCCCACGTCTCTGGTGCCCCGTGCAACCAGAGGAGGCCGTGGTGGAATGAGGACTGTAGGCGGGCGCGAGAGGCCCAGAACAAGGCGTGGGGTGTCCTTCGTCGGTACCCCACGTCGGGTAACCTCATTTTGTTCAAACGGGCCAAGGCGTTAGGAAAACGTGTGCGCCGTGAGGCAAAACGAGAGAGTTGGCGTTCCTTCATAACATCAATAAACTCATACACAGACACACGGAAAGTATGGACAAGAATACGCAAACTCAAAGGACAACAAACACACAGCCTGCCTCTGGTCAGCACAACAGGGGACACACTCGAAGACCAGGCTGACACCCTCGCACAACACTTCCAACACGTGTCCAGTTCCGCACACTACACAAACACTTTCATGAAACACAAACAAATGGCCGAAAAGAAGCCTATACTAGATAACAATAGGTCAACATCTTCTTATAACTCAGAGTTTTCATTGCATGAGCTGAGGGCTGCTTTGAGCACGTGTAAACCCTCAGCTCCAGGCCCAGGCAACATCACATACACAATGATACAACACCTGCACGCAGACACTCTTCTAACACTCTTACACCTATATAACAAGATATGGCTTTCGGGGCACATTCCAAACTCTTGGAAGGAGGCTATAGTTGTAGCTTTCCTGAAGGAGGGAAAGGACCCGTCATCCCCCTCAAGTTACCGTCCTATTGCCCTGACGAGCTGCCTGTGCAAGCTCTTCGAGAAGATGATAAATCGCAGGCTCGTGTACTTCCTTGAGTACAACGGTCTTCTCGAGAGCTGCCAGGCAGGCTTCAGGGTGGGGCGATCGACGAACGATCAACTGTTAGCTCTTGACTCGTACATCAAGGATGCCTTCGCAAACAAGCAGTATTGTTTAACTGTGTTTTTCGACATTGAGAAGGCATACGACACCGCTTGGCGTTATGGGATCCTTAGGGACCTCAAGTCATTCGGTGTTTCGGGCAACATGTTGAACGCTCTTGTCAGTTACTTGTCGGACAGGACGTTCCGAGTAAGAGTCGGTGGTGCACTCTCAAAGGTTCACGTGCAAGAAAATGGCGTGCCACAGGGTGGCGTGTTGAGCTGCACTCTCTTCATAGTAAAAATGAACTCTCTTGGTAAGGCACTGCCACCTACAATCTCTTATTCCATGTATGTAGATGACGTCCAGATATCCTATAAATCATGTAATATGTCAATCTGCGAACGTCAAGTCCAGCTTGGTGTCAAGAAACTTGCCGGCTGGGCAGACAAGAATGGTTTTAAATTGAATCCGGTAAAAAGCTCCTGCGTTGTGTTCTCCAGGAAGCGCGGGGTCCATCCGGACCCAGACATTCATCTTAATGGTGTGTCGCTTCCTGTGAACAAGGAGCACAAGTTCTTAGGTGTTGTGTTTGATCACAAACTCACATTCATTCCCCACATCAAGGAACTTAAAAATAAATGTCTCAAAACAATGAATATACTTAAGGTTCTCTCCCACCAATCCTACGGTTCCGACAAAGAACTCCTGCTTCGCTTGTATACCGCATTGGTTGGGTCTCGTTTAGACTATGGCAGTGTGGTATATGGGTCGGCGACTAAAACAGCGTTGCGAATGCTTGACCCAGTGCTACACTTGGGGCTTCGTCTCGCCTCGGGTGCTTTTCGCACTAGCCCTGTCGAGAGTCTGTATGTCGAGTGTGATAAGTGGAGCCTTGAGAAGCAACGAACGTACATGGACTTGCTATATGCTTTTAAAATTTCATCACTGAATAATCATCCTTTTTATCCTGTCTTTAACGACACATCAACATCTCTGCTCTTTGCAAATCGCCCATCCGTTCCTCTGCCCTTTTCACTTAGAGTGAGAGAGCGAGCCTCGGATCTAAGTGCTTCGTTTTTAGACGTGTACAGGTCATCCTTTTCTAACAGTTTACCGCCTTGGCAAGTTCGCCCTGTGTCGTGCGACCTTTCTTTTATGAGACTTGACAAAAATCGTGTACCACGAGCTGCAATACTGCAGCACTTTCTGTCTTTGCAGTTTAAATACACATGTGCAGAATTTTATAGTGACGCTTCTAAAACCTCCAGTATGGTGTCGTGCGCTGCTCATGGTCCTAATTTCAATGCAGCCAGAACCCTGAGCATGCACACATCAATTTTTTCAGCAGAAGCGTATGGAATTTTACTGATTGTACAACACATCCTTGAAAATCACATTCCCAATTCCATCATATATACAGATTCTTTGAGTGTTGTTCGCGCACTGTCATCGCATACACCCCCCAGAAACCACATAGTTAATCTTGTATGCTGCACTATCATGTCCGTGTATGCACAAAAGCATGAGCTGGTCCTCTGCTGGGTCCCAGGACACGCAGGGATCTCTGGGAACGAGTTGGCAGACGAGAGGGCCGGTGCGGCTGCACTCAGGAACACTGTGGACATTACAACGGTACCCTACACAGACCTCAAGCCACACATAAGACAACACCTGCGCAGAACATGGCAAACACACTGGGACGAACAGACAGACAACAAACTACATGTAATAAAGCCACGCTTGGGACGGTACACATCTGACTCGCACAACAGACACACGGAAGTAGCCTTGGGTAGGCTGCGGATAGGGCACACCCATGCGACGCACTCGTATCTGCTGACGGGATCTTCTAGACCCCAGTGCAGCAGGTGCGGAGAGGCCCTATCCGTAGTGCACATACTAATCACATGCAAGGCACTTCACACAACACGACACAAACACTTCAGAGAACTCTACAGACAACACATTCCCCTGCATCCATCGTTTTTCCTAGGTGATGATGCTATTGTTTCCGTGAAACGTGTGTTTGAGTATTTGTCCGACGTCAAGTTTTTAAACAACATCTCCTATCACGCCTAATCATATCTGGCCCTATACACCAGCCATCACCATTGCCGTTAATTGATTTTATTGTTGTTTTGGCTTTAGTAGCCACTATTTTATTTTAGATACTTTTGTTTGGCGCTCTTTGCCCCAGCTGGCCTTGCGCCAAAAAACTCTAACCATCATCATACACATCATCAAGATTTTTAAGGAGGCCTCTGCAGTTCCATTGAATGATGTTTTCTGTTCCCATTATTTAGGTTTAAGAATGAATGGAGTGTGTGTATGTGTTCATGTGTCGTCTTTCGGGGCTGTTACTCTGGGGTTAGGCTTTTTAGGCCTGTCTGTAGGCTTGGAAGTCGGTGGCCGCTCCTTGCGCTGCGTTGCAGGCAGGAACGGCCCGACATCCATCTCGTCGTCGGATGTCCGAGGGATGCCCGACGGACCGGGCCCCCGGACTTGGCCCCCCCTCGGGAGCCCTTCGTTTGAGCCGCCACCGCCGAGGGCGTCCGGGGCACCAGAGGTGGCACGGGCGGTGCGGTGACGGTGGGAGCCGGTGCGGGGCCCGTGGTGTCCATCCCCTCGGTACCCTCCAACGGACTGGAGGACGGGGAGACAGAGGCGGGAGCGGCACCGGTCCCGACAGAAGTGGTTTGCACCACAACCGCTGCTGCCTCAGCAAGCGGCGTGGTGCCGGGTTGGGCTGCGTGAGGCAACCCAGCGGGGGGCGGGGGCGGGACCAGGTCAGACTCGCTGAACTGGGTCCCTGTGGAAACCAGACGCCGCTCCGCCCCCCGGCGAGCCGCGTCTGCGTACCTCCCCAGAGGGAAAGAGGCGAACCTCTTTCGCGCCTCTGGGAAGGTGATGTTCTCCGTGACCTTGATGTTAATTATCTTTTTTTCCATTTGGAATTTTTCACACTTGCGGGAGTACGCTGCATGCGGACCGCCGCAGTTCACACAAGTGAGGGTTTCGGATGGACAGTTGTCAGTCGGATGATCGTGCGCCGCGCATTTCGCACACGTCGTTCGGCCACGGCAAGAGGTTGTACCGTGCCCGAACCGCTGGCACTTAAAACAGCGCCGCGGATTCGGGATGTACGGACGGATGGAGCAACGGATGAAACCTGCATTGATGTGTTGTGGAAGAACTGCGCGGTCGAAAGTCAAGATAATGTGCTTGGTGGGAATCTCCTTGTCGTCTCTGCGGATAGTGATGCGTCTCACGGCAGTGACGCCCTGATCCTTCAAGCCGGCAAGGAGATCCGCATCCGTTTCGTTCAAAAGATCTGTCTCGGATATCACACCCTGGGAGCTGTTGAGGCTCCGATGGGGTGTGACCCTGATGTCTAGATCAGCCAGTCTAGTCTGAGCTAGAAGCTTCGTGGACTGCTGCTTGTCATTTGTTTCGATGAGGAGTTCACCAGACCTTTGTTTTTTGCACTTATATGATTTTCCTACTATGGCTTCAAGATACTTGGCGATCAAGAAGACTGACTGAGATGCTAGAGGGTGGGTTGGATTGAGCGATTCCATCACAAGAAATCGAGAGAAATTATCCGGTTCAGGAAATGTTAAAGATGGCAATTGGGGAAAAGATACTTCGGTGCGGCCCCTTTTCAGGGACCGATCACGTTTGGGGGGGGGGGGGGGGGGTTTGAAAATGCCATAGAGCATAGTATAAAAGCAGGGAGACTGGGGTACTTTCTTCTTTGACCTTACCCTGGTAGCCAAAGAGGTCCCGGAGCTCCCTGCCTGGTAGACAGACAGGGAGCCCATCCGCCGGAGCTTGACCTGGGCTCCGACGGCCACCGTTAGAGGTTTCTACCCTTCACCTTAAAAACACATCACCACGGTTGGATCCAGCTTATGTTTGGGGGCTCGGGGTCCGCGGTATCGCCAGTACCGTCACCAAGATTGCTCAAGGTGCCCTGTGCGGGGCAACCTCATGTCCTCCCGCATGGATGCGTTACGCAAGCACCAAGCGGAAGACAGCATCTAGCTGTTCTGGGCTACTCCGCTTCTGCGAGAAAGGATGGCCAGAAAACGTCTCGTTCCAGTTCATCTAAGGGAGTACTGGAAGGAAAGAGGCAACATCACAGTGTGCGATGGCTTCTTGCTCAAAGATCGCCGCATCATTATTCCAAGCCTGATGCGCCGTGAGGTACTTCAGCAAATCCACGAAGGCCACTACCCTTAACAGCGAAATTGAGCAGCTCGTAACATCGTGTGAGAAATGCGCTCAGACGAGAGTTCAGCGTTCGGAGCCACTAATCGCAACACCGACTCCAATCGGCCATGGCAGCGTGTAGGCGCCGACTTGTTTGAACTTGACGGAACTCACTACACAATCGTGGTGAACTACTACTCTCGTTTTCCGGAAGTAATCAACTTGTCGTCGACCACCTCCACAGCTGTCATTGCGGCTGTCAAGATCGAGCACGTTTGCCCGACATGGAATACCTGATGTGTTCGTGTCTGACAACGGCCCGCAATTTTCGTCAAGGGTGTTCGCCGAGTTCGCGCAGACCTACGGATTTCATCACATCACGAGCATCCCGGGCTACCCACAGTCAAACGGCGAGGCAGAACGCATGGTGGGGACCATGAAGGATCTTTTCACAAAATCCAAGGACCCACACATGGCGCTTCTGGTATACCGCGACACGCCAGGAGTGAGCGGATACAGCCCGTCGCAGCTCGTAATGGGCCGACGCTTGCAAACGACAGTGCCGAAGATGCCAGACACCCTGCAACCGGAGTGGCCGCCACACGACGCAGCTAAGGATAAAGAACCGAACAAAACAACGTCAAGACTATTCAACCGTCGTCACGCCGCCCACCGACTCCGCCCACTCGCTGACGGGGAGGATGTGTGGGTGCAGGATATGTCATGCGCAGCAAAGGTGCTCAGCCCAGCAAGAAGACCGCGCTCATATGTGGTGGAAACACCGACAGGCATCATTCAGCGCAACCGTCGGCATTTGGTGCCATTCAACGGTGCAGGCTTGCCTGACGGCCTTGCGTCTGACAGTTATTCAAGCACAGACGAAACACCAGCAGTGACGGTCGAAAGCTCCGCGGATCAAAGTGGAGAGCTATCTAACTTCAAATCAGCGCACCGAGCAGCCAGAAGCAACGGCTGAAACAACAGCGATGTCGCCATCAACCAAGTGCGACAGTGACAGTGACCCACGAGTGACCAGGTCCGGCCGACAGGTCAATCGCCCGAAAAGGCTGGACTTGTAAAACACAATTCCCTCAGAAGGGGGGATGTAGTGGACGCGCATTTCACGGCGTGCTGAAGGTGCGTTTCTCACGCTCGCTCGGGCGGCGGTTCGCGTTACCGGACCCACCGGACCGGGGAGGTTTATTTCTCTTCGCTTAATAAAGACTTGAGTTCCAGCAACCGGTCGGTGTGCTCGCTTTCTTCGTCGCTCGTCAGCCCACGAGACAGAAGTCGAGACTCCCCCTCACACCAACGTCGCTGTCGTATACCTCTGTGCAGTCTAAGCCCTACGTACGGTTTCCCCATCCCTGCCGCAGCATACACAGGTTTCGTCCTGTTGCCTGTAGTTATATCCGTGTATGCTCGTGTTCTCAGACACTCCGCCCGCGCTTCAAAAAAGCAGTGCACTGCCTCACGTATTGCCATAGAAACCTTCCCTCCTGATTTCTAGTTTCTCTGTTTTATAAGTTTCCATGGTTAATCCCCTTCTATTTTTTGTACCCAATTCGTAGTATCTGCTGCTTTTACCTGCTTTTTAACTGTTGTGTACACCCCACCCTCCCCTACCGAATTTCCGTACCGCTTGGGCAGCTGTCTGGTCCTCCGTCTCCACCGTGTGTCCATGATCCTCATATACAGGAACCTGAACACTCTCGCCGTTCTTGCGGCCCGTTTTTCCTTTCCATATCACGCAGTCTCTCCTAAAATTTTTTATCTTGCTCTGCGCTTCCTTGCCTCAAAGGACGACCCCACGTACCGCTTCATTCGTAGTTTTGCTATGAGCCCGTAGGGCCAGCCTACCTACCGCCCTATGATTTACCTCCAGGCGCGCTGGGATGTCTGGTTTCATGCACAAAACCGAATTTCCGAAAGTCAATCCTGGTACCATGACCCATAGAGTTTCATACACGTTATTATTGTATGAAACTCTATGCCATGACCCCTTCCAGTCTCCCCTTACCAGGGAACCATACCACACTGACCGCACTCCCTGCCTAGGGGGTGCAGAAGCAGACGAAAAAAGTGCAGCTGGTTCCCCAGATTACCGCGCTATTTTTTTTTCACGTACCTCAGTTCCACCAATTATGCAGGATGGTGGAACTGAATTTACACTGCTTAAAACCCCTTTATCGGCTTAGAAAGCCAGTGAAGGGACTTTAGCACTGCTGTGGACTGGTTCAGGAGGTACAGGCGGCGTTGATCGAACGGACCGAATTTTGCCGGCCGTGAGGAGCGCTGTCCGCCGATCCGGTATGGGAAAGGACGTTACGGAGGGTGCACGCGGGACAGCGAACAGGCACTGGCCATTGGAGGAGCGTCGCCTCTCGAAAGAAGTAAACACGGGCCCCGAGTTTTCGCGCCGAAATTACTTTGTGTCAAATACTACTGTTAATTCTGGGCTGAGCGTAGAGAATGTGTTCGGTCACTTCTAACTTCGACGGTGGGCAGCTGCCGTTTGCGAAGTGTGGCATTCGACGAGCGACGTGAAAAATCTCAACACAAACGGTAAGTATCGCAGCCATCCTCTGTTTTGGATGGTCGAGAACAAAACCACGTTTCTCCCATATGAGTGCAGTTTCTGTACAGTCTGTTTAGGGGTTTAAGGTTTCACGTGCGTGTAGTGCGCATGTGTTATTGCGAGCGTTCTCATTGCAAACATGCGTAAGTCCGTTGCTGTACAAAGGAATGTAACAGCGTTTTGTAAGCTGACAATTCTTTTTAAATTTTTTTTTTGCAAGAACCATAGTCTCCGCGTAAGCTGCCGTTTCAGGTTAATCGTAGCGCTAGTAGCCAGAAACAACCAATCCCAGTTCTTGCCGGCCCCTTTAAAGCAGTTCTCAACACCTGTCCTGTGTCAGGGTTCGACCCAATCACGTTCATAAGGATATGCCACGATGTGAAATAACCGTTCCTTGCCCTTTGAAAATTATGTTTCAGCTCATTCGCGCTTCAGAAAAAGTATCAAATTTACCTATTCCTACACCAACGACATCGAAATATATGGAATAATAAAGTCATAATTTTGATCCTTAATTTCTTTCCAGTTGAGAACCGATTTCCTGAAAACAGTTCAAACGGGGAAAGTTTTGAACGTATGCATAATTATAACACTTTATTCGTTACGGCAGGAGATTGTGGCTGCACTGCCCGAAATTGAAGTCATTATATTAACGTTACCTTGGCATAAAATTTTTTTAGTTTGCACCGTAATTGGGCATAATATGTACCAGCCGTGGTCATATCATCTATGTTCTATTGTATGCAGACTTTTGTGGTGAGTAGAATAAAGATCTGTAGACTTCTGGGATAGTTTTGACTCAATACTTGGAAATACTGTGGGTGCGGTTAACAGATTTGTTCACATTCTTTTCCCCCGTATGAAGAGTACGCGAAAGTTTTGGTGACGTGATGCATTGTGGGTAGAACACCGCCTTGCCCTTGACGGCGTGCACAGTCCATAATGTCGATGCGATTCACACATGGTTTTTCTCTAGTCATTGTCGGCAACAGTGGGAGCACTATAAATACAGGTATACCCTCGGTCCACCTGATGTACATGTCAATGCCGAGGGATGTTGGCAAGGCAGGTTATGAGAAGAAAATTGCACCAGGCCAACTTGATCCCTCTGCGCTGCGCAAAGCCGACTGTGGCTCAGTGCGCGGAATGGTGGCCATGCATTGTCGGCGTTGACATCCCAATCAGTCTTGTTTGCAAAATAAGTTTTCTCTAGCTCAAACAGATCAATAGTTGGAAGTGAGTGGAAGGCAGCAGTTTTCTCACCCACTGGTGAGAAAACTGCTGCCTTCCACTCACTTCGCGAACCCACCCACTGGTGGGTTCGCGAACTGCTTGGCTTAAGCACAGTCTACACCACGCACGGTCACCGTCACAGAAGTGAACAGACTGATACTTGTTCACATCCGACTAAGTGAGCTCGCGTGAAGTGGCACCTCAAGGGATTCCGAAATTATGTTTATTTATTCAAGGGTTACTTATTTCCATTAGCCTTTTTCGGGCCGAAACAGAGTGGGAGGAGTCGCACATTTCGTACACATCAAGCAATGAGACAAAACAGCAAATCACAAAAAGTACATTTACAGCATCTGTTCCAATGATTAGACAGTCATTGCATCAGTAAAACTTGGACAAAGCTTTTAACTTTTTTAACTCGCTACGCACTTGCGCACTGAGGTTAATGGTAGCTATCAGATCTCTGAATTCTCGGAAGTGCACAATGCAGCCACTGTTTTAGGTTAATAATATTTCGTGTTATTGATGGGTTTGGCCAAACAGTACTTTTATTTTGTTTGGGGGAACATATTTGAGGAAGCAATCATTTTTGACTCCCAGGAAGTGACACCAGTGCACGTTTATTATCATAATATGGAATTTCATTGGCACTGGTTTCCATGTAGTCTAGAATTGATGTGTCATCAGCTCGTAATAAGTCAAATACTTTACTTACCTATTTCTTTATTTGGGGTTTATTACTGACTTTAAGAGATGCGGTCACAGCTTTGTGGTTGGATACTCCTTCATCCACATCAATTTCACAGTGAACCGGTTTCTCGGACAAAAACAATAAATCCAGTGTTGTTGAACTTGGCACAAGTATTTGCGTTGGAAGCATGACACCCCGAATAAGACTAAGTTTAGCCCTTGTTTCTAGCATACTATTTGCTTGAAGTCTATCAGTGCAAAAGTCACCAGTGAGTATTCTTTTCCCTTCCTTACTTAAAGTTGTTTGGTAATTATCAAGTACGGGGGCGTGTAGATAACACCCAGCAACAGTGTGGAATTTTCAAGAAATAACAAACACCAGACATTTTTGTGCCTTTCAAACAAAGATAATGGCTCATATTGTAATGTAGCGGCAGGACAGATGACACGAACCATGGCGAAGAATGAGGAACGATCTATTTACAGTATTTGCAAATGGCCATGGCCGAGCCCGCTCAGTCTGCACGCGCCCTCTTCCTCGTCGTCTTCCATGCCGAGCTATGCTGCCGTGGGGCAAAGACGACCGTCCCGGTCGAAGCCATAGGAGTATGACTCGAAGGCGGTGTCGTTGATTCCTTTCGCCTGCGAGGGTCTGGGTCGTCAGCTCAACCTTGTCTTAGCAGTGCTCGCATGCCAGCCGCAGTGGTTCACGCGGCTGCTGATGGGTTGAGCGCAATTGCAGAAGACGGGTGCTGTGCGGTTGGAGGTGCCTGTAGGACGTTCAGCTTTGTTGTTCGGGCCTCTCAATCGGGCAGCTCGAGGCAGCTCCTGGTCCACAAGGTGTTGCACCAGTATCTCAATTTCTTCGTGGCAAAGCTTTTCCCATCACGGAGAATCCGTTAGAAGTAACCAGCGCGAGCTCGATGATGTCGACGCGCAGCTGGAAAGTTTCGACATCGATAGCTGCAGTGAGGACGAGATGGGATGAGTATATACAGTGAAGACCTTGCCGCCACAGATGATGGTGATGGTCATGATAAGCACCGGCCCCGGAACAGCTGTGACCACCACCGACCCCACGAGGCAGTGTCCAAAGCCCCCGGAGAAGCGCTGGAGATCTGGGCAAGGGAATGTCGTCGGCTCTATGTCTGGTCATGGCTGGTCAGTTCGTATTGTCTTGGCGGGGCATGGACAGAGGACACGGGGCTGGGGAATGGTCTCATCTATGGCTCACCAGGGCTAGGGTGGGCCGACACTTTCCAAGAACCAGGATGAGACCGCTTCATGAGTCGAGGCGGGGGGGAAGCTCGGGGCCGGGATGGGACTTTACCCCGTACTCTCCACCAAAATGTAATGTGGCGGCAGAACAGATGACACGAACCATGGTGAAGAATGAGGAACGATCTATTTACAGTACAGGCCATGGCCGAGCCCGCTCAGTCTGCACGCGCCTTCTTTCTCGTCGTCTTCCACGCCGAGCTATGCCGCCGTGGGGCATTGTCCACCGGTCCCGTGACAATATTTTAATGTTTTCCTAAACAATTTGTGCCATGTCCCTGCCTCTAGCTAATGTCGTTTTGCAAGGCATAGGAAGAGGGAAAAATTTTATTGCTCGTGGTATCATCTCGCAACTATGCTTCTGTAACAGTGATTACACCAGGGTCATATGTGTTAAGGCCAATCTGTCACGCAGTTTCATCTTATTCACAATGGTTTGGAAATTCAAACTTGCGACGTATTTCATGCCAGTTACAGTTCTGCAATGTTCTTTTTTTATTTTTTTTTGCCATGCGCACCTTTACCCACGTGCCCGACTGTTCATCGCACAAGTAGACTTCATCATTCACAAAAAATTTATTGTACACAGCTCAGGTTTGGTTCAACTTTAATCAGCCTTTCCTTTTTCCCAAAGGCATGCTCGCTTTTTAAGGGTTTCGGGCGAGTAATCATCAGATATGCTTATTTTTGAGCCTTTTAGTTTATGGCAGCTCTTGGAAAGAGCTACTTTTTCCTTGAAGTTACAAAGCTTTATGATGATTGGTCAATCCTAGTTATCTTTTTCTTCCCAAGTATGTATATTCGCTCAACTGATATTACAGCAACCTCAAGTCTGCAAAAATCTCATGATACTTTGCATTCAAAATCGTCGTGTGCTTCTTTTGCGCTTTCTCTGACACTGTAAACCATGACATTATTCCGCCTCGATCTGTCTTCTCATTTACCCTTTCTTGGTTTCTGATCATGTGCTCAAAATCCCTAACTGTGCCTTCTCATTCCAGTACCTTATTACACACGTCTGAGGCTGTTTACTTTCAAGGCTTATGAGCCTGGCCTCTGCTTTCGTTTGGTTGGCTAATACCGCCCAAAGGATCTCCTCGGCAGTAGGACCCGGGTTATTTTCCACATCCCCGGACAGCAAAATTTCAAAGTACAACCATAGCATACTCGAAATTTCACGACACTTCATTGGGAGCAGCAGCACAATTAATAATGCCAAAATACAGTAGACGCTTCATAAATAGAACTTCAAAGGATTGAAAAAGCTAGTTCCATTTCACAGGAGTTCATTTATTGAGAGAGATGTGCAAAAGTGCAAATTTATGTGCGTACACACTCAAGGGCATTTCATGGAATGCTAATCACTGGAAGGTGAATGTAGCTGATAGTTTTTCAGAAAGCAAGAAAACTGCAAGAGGTTTAGGCACAACATTCACAAAGTTTATTTGGCAACAATTCGTCACTGTGTCCTAAAAAATGCATGAAAATGTATCAAAGAGCCGTTTTCAAGGCCAAGAATGATGTCCTTTCTTTTCTAACGTTAGAGCATGGTGTGCAGGCATGAGGCCTCGACTTCGCGAGTGCTTATGAGCCACCGAATTAGGAAGACAGCAACGCGGTAATGAAGCACGAATAGCACCATGATGGCACGAACGAGGCGGCAGGAGCTAAGCCCAGTAACCTTGGCGATTTGAGTCAAGACCGAACGACTAGAACAAGAACTGTGATGCATTCGTCGCGCTGCCGTGGCTGTCTACTAACAAAACGAGGCTAATGAGGCCAATGAGGCTAAAAAAGAAAACAGAAACAAAGCAGCCGGAACTGGAAAAAGCTAATACTATTGGCCATGGGTTTGACAAGAAGTTCCATTTTTGGTTCCGTCTACACAGTAAGGCGGAAATTTTATTTCTGATTATCAAAAGTTTTTTTTTAGTTTATCTGAACACAAAACCAACCAACTTACAGGCTGCAGTTCTGTTTAAGCGGCAATTCCGTTTAAGCAATTTCCGTTTATCGAGATTCTATTGTAGGTACAAACCTGTAAGGTAAACCAGGCATATTTAGGTGACGTGGTCGCTCTAGTGTTGCTGCATTCACCAAAGGCTGTGCGTTACAGGGCAGGCTTTATAAGGAGCATGTGACACCTAAAGAGGACGCACTGCTTCGCTTTGTCAGCTCCACCACCGGCTGTGCCATTGCCCTGTGGCAAGATAGGCGTGCCTCAGCCGCCTACTAGACAGGCGGTTGCGAAGGTGAACAATATAATCCAGTCAGCTGAATTTCACCGTATTGACAGCTCTGGATTTTTTTTATTTGCACAAATGTGCAAAAGTGCATAAAATTTCTCAAGAGCAAGCACATTTTCGATGCATTAGGGTAATGCGATGGAGCACAGAACTGCACATGTCAAAGGTTGCTGCACCCGTCAACCAAATGTAAATGCTGTAAACAAAGAGCCTTATGTCATTGCGATTCAGGTTTTTGGCCTCTTTTAATTAAACTTTAGAGCTGTGTACGTGTACATGGCAGTGCAACTGCTTCAAGCAAAGCCCGTCTGACATCAAAAACTGGCCAGAAAGGAAGTGTTAACCCAAAGAGGGTTTTTGCTGTATATGTAAGGAGCCGGCTTTCCGTCCCGCAAGGTCATTGCTGTACAGGTGCGGTTTTGACCCTCCGTTTGAAATTTCACTGGGAAGGGCTGCCACCTCTTAGGACTTGCCAAAAGCGTTGGAAATTTGATTGTGTTACATTCTTGCGGAGATAAACAAAACTTTCTAGCTTCAGCGCGCCACGAGGTCTGTGTCAGCACCCTTTTGTGGTTTCAGTTTTGCCGCGTGATCACAACGGAGGCTTGAACGAAGTTTTGAACTAAGTTTTGAAGTTTTGAAACTTGAACGAAGTTTTGATATTCGTTCATCCCGAATACTTCGAAATATCGGAAATTTTAAATTCGAGTCGAAGCGAATTCGAATACTGTAATATTCGTTCGAATATTCGAAGCGCCCGAATATTCGCACAAGCTAAAATGACCTTCGGACTTTAGTAGAGCATACGGTTGCAGCGCTGTTAGTTACGTGCGGCACCGACTAGAGACAACTCTCTGCACTAGAGTGTTTGCTAGACCTAAAGTTTTCTCAGTCGTATTTCTTTGTTCTGTTCTGCATGCTGTTTTGTGTGTGTGTGTGCACACCATTTTCACACTGGTGGTCGTGAGTGCGTGAAAGTCGTCTACATTGACCGTGCAGTTCACCAAAATGCCTGACAGTGCGCGCACTACCGCTCTGTGTTTGCCCGTCAAGACGTCCGGCTGATCGCCTGAGCCACCCTCGCAGCAGACTCCGAGGTCTGCCGTCTTTGCTCGTCGCGTTTGTTGGGCTTTCGGGCCGCATTTAGGTTTGTGCAGAACCTTTGTTCGTGTATCGGGCGGCCGGAGTGCACTGCTTCTAGCAGCTCGTCTGGCTTCGTCAACCCTTCCTGAACCCTTGAGGGCCACCCTTCGGCCGTCGGGTTTGTAGAACAGAGTAACAAACACCAGGAACATGCCGCACACACAACTTGAGGTGTGATGACGCCGGTTCTGTTCCGACTGCCGAAATAGGGCAATTTTACGCGAGCTATGCTTATGAAACTCGGGCCGCTAGAGTTATTATATTTCTGCCTAATCTAAAATATCATTCAGCAACCATGAACGTGTCAGAAACACCGCCTCAAAACTACTCTCGAATAAAAGTAGACCCGTGCCTATATGCTAATTGCAGAGCAAAATACGCGGAGTGCGTAGCGAATAGAGCGTCTTTATATGCTGCTTCTCTGAGGTGGCGAGGGAGGCCTCTTACTGCAGTGTGAAGCAGCCATGCTTGAAAGCTTGCTTATTTCAGAACAATTGTCCGAGCGACCTGACCTCGAAGTCTAGCTTTGAAACAGGAAGAGCGTGTTCCTCTCCCCAAATTTGCACCTTGAGCCTCCTCTTTTTCACAGGGCTAGCGCTGTAGAGCAGGGTTACTTATTAGTTGCCCTCTAAACCTTGCTCAGTTCGAAAGAACTGGGCTTTGGTAAGTGGTTCAGCTCCATTCCAGCGCGAAAGACGTTTTAACCCAAAAGCACAAAATAATCAAAATTCAAATTTCGCGCTGGAGAGAAGTATTATAAGGAATGACTAAATGGGGCTCTTCGATTCAGTCTCGGGACTCACCACAAATAGTCCGCCGGTAGTCCGATGATTCTCCAAAGCCACAGGGATACATAGGAAAATCGAATGCCGGACTGCTTCTCGGGGAGTCCGTGGTGAGTCCGAGACTGTAAATCGAACCACTAATAAATGTAGTGATCACTGTGTAATACCCCTGCTACACTAGCGTCTGAATGTCATTTGAACCAAAACTCATTTGACTCAAATGCGAAAGTGCACTGCTCCACATTGTTTTGAAATGCTATTCGGCTCAAACGACATTCGAGCCAAATGAGCACCCAGAGAGGCATTTGGGGCTCTCGAGTGCCATTTCTAACACTCGCGCTCTCAGCATTCCAAGTCAGCATAAATTTAAACATTAATGGCGTATTTAAAACAAACAAAACATTACTAATTGTGGGACTTCGTTTACGTCTCATTCGCCTAAACCATGAAATCAAGATGTAATAATTTCATAGTCTCAGCACCAGTGCAAGCAAGCGACAAACTGGTGTGGCCAGACAGCACAAAAAACCACAATTGCGATTCAGAATGAAGCAAAAACTGTGTCAAAGTTTGTGTTTCTTGTAATTCGATACCATTTTGATGCCAAGGACTGCTGCTAAATTTGTTTCATTATTGTGTAAAAACAGCTCGACAGCAGCAAGCGAGTGTTGAAGCTTTCAAATGCCATCAAAACTGTAGTGGGGCATGGAGGATTCTGAATGGCATTCAAAGTCCCTTTTTTGAGTCAAACGACATTCGGTTCGAACGACATTCGGACGCAAGTGTAGCAGGGGTATTATCTTCATGTTAGTGCTCACGGGGTGCAACCGAATGGAACAAAAGGCCAAACTACAATCGCCCAGTCATGTTTTTTGGCAGTCGCCTGTGCCAATAGCCATTGATTGCATTGGCAAAATTACGTGACATCATTAATCATGGGAAAGCAGCTGGGCAGTCAACACTGGTCCATATGTTTTTTCTTTCAATATCTCCATTATTTGTTTGAATTTTGCGATTGGTATCGTCGTTATTGAGAGAAAGCAGTCGTTTTATGAATCAAACTCGTATTTTGCCTTCCTGGCCCCTTTAAATGTGTCACCAGCCGAGAACAGAAGGTGGACTTGCTCAGGGCCCCGTTAAGAATGCTCCGGAACCTTGTTCTGGCCTGCTCGATTGAAATGAGCGCTGCCTTCAATCTCGGCAATGACAGTGACTAGCTGTTCTGCACGGCCTATAGATCCCTTCTAGCCAGCAAAAGTTGCAACAAAAGCCAGCCATGGGATAGGAAGATGTGGATGAAGCATCACCGCAACAGCAATAGTGGTGTTTAAACATTGCCACAAACAGTCGAAAATGTCTTTGCCAGCACCAATCTTCATGACTGCATAGGAGCTTGTATTGTGGTTTGTGAGGATGTAAGATTTGGAAGTCACACTTAAAGCATGACAAGCAACAAATAATGGTCCCTCGATCATTTCTGAGAGTGTTGTGTGTTTGTGTTGCACATTTTCCTGGAAGCATACCGCAATTGTTATGACGTGTATTTGATGTTTATTTCAAGGAGGCCTTTAAAGTGGAGGTTAGTGGCCAAAAACGGCTTCACATAAAAGTAACGGCTCTGTATTTTAGGAAAATAGGATTTGCAAACTCTGCACATTTATTACTTCGACACTGCAGCGTTCATAATCTTTTCAGCAAAAGAGCTTGTGGGACTACGACTGCGAGAAACCTTGAACAGAAAATGTGCACGGCTCATGCAGCCATAGTGTGGCACCTGCTGCAATCTCGGCTAGCACAAAAGGGTCTGAAAAAATGCATGCATGGTCCTTGCTCCATCAGTTGTTTCGGTTGACAACAAAATGACTGTTTAACCATCTGCTTGCAGAAGGCATGTCTGGTGGTCAAAAGATCTGCATGCCATTACCTGCCAGAAGTGAGACTAGCAGTAGGTTTATGACTGGATGCCTTGGTGTTTGTGTGTCTAAATTGTTGCTGGTGGTTGTGTTTGCCACTTCCAGAAGACGCACAGTGGCAACAAACACTTTGTGCACCATCTATTGCCGAGGGCTGCGTTGCAGCAATGTCTGTGGATGCAGCCTCCTGCCGGGATGTATCCTGCAGCCAGACACAAGCCAGCATTACTACCTGTGCCATAGGTACCTGCCTTATTTGATGTAACGGCTAGTTTGTATGCATTTGAAACAATTCATTTTCAGGTGTGCAATGCGGTGTCACCTTGGTGATCAGCAGAGGCTCCCAAACAAGACAGAAATTTTCAGGTTAGAGGTCATGTTTCTTGTTCTTGTATGAGCATTCTAGTATGTACCGTATTTTCCGGTGTATAAGTCGCGTTTTTTTTTCTGAAATTTTCGTTGGTGCGTCGTATCCACCGGTGCGATTATGTATGGAATAAATCCGGTTTGCAGCGGCTGCGCCTCGCCAGTGCACGTTGAGACACAGCTCTATGGTTTAAATGAATCCGAAGCCCACCACTACAGCGTTTCTCATAGCCCATTGTCGCTTCGGGACGTTAAACCAAAGAATTTGCAGCTTTTTCTAGTCAAAAACAATGATGATGGCCTGTGACAACCGCGCACCACTTTCTGCCATGTGCAGTAACTACAGTTCAGAATAAATTCAGAGTAAACTGGGTTGCAAAACCAAAATGCAGCTGATAAATTATAGTTACACTGAAGGAGGTAAACGTGCTGCTAATTTTTAAAATGACAGCTTGCTGATAAGTTTCGATTTTCGGGCCACTTCCATTCGCGTCACTTCCATCAGCCATGACACCTTTATTGTGCTGATTTACGTCAGCGCACAAGAGACGCGCAATGTTTGGAGAGGTGGCTAAATGGGTCTCCGACTCTTGGGACTCCATTTCTATTTCTACAAAAACAGTTGTAGCCGGGTTGATAAAGGCCAAAGTAATCCGGTCTGCGAGCGGTGACGATGTTGGCGAAGAAGACATCAGTGAGTCGGAGGACGACAGCATGGCGCCGGCGGAACACCCACTTGAAGTTGCTGAATTGTTTATTTGTTGATGGTTTTGCCTAAATGCCGTCTGTAAGTACATGCCATCTGTGTGCATCAATAAACCATTTTTGAGAAGTACTGTCTAGACTTTGTACGGCATATGCTTGTGTCTAGCCATCCCTACCGGGGGATGCGTTCATAGGCGGCGGCCGCCGCAACCATGTACTTTCGCCGCACTTTCTAGCGATATGATTCGCTATGAGTTTACCTAATTAACAAGTGCGTCTTGTATACCGGTGCGTCTTGTACACCAGTGCGACTTATATACGTTTTTTTTTCCGGAAAAACTGTCATTTTGACGGGGGGGTGCGACTTATACAAAGGTGCGAATTATAGACCGGAAAATACGGCAGTGATCAACAAGTTTGAAAGAAGCAAATTTGTGTATATTTTTTTTGTGCATTTTTTTCTGACTTTGTGCGTGGTGATGTCCTGAAGCCATGATTTTTTCCTTTGCGGAATACAAATTGCACCAAGCGTGGTGCCGATAGCATGTGGTCTGGGAAATGATGCGTGTCAGATAGCTCTGCATTAAAGGAGTACTGACACGAAATTTTTATGTTACGTTTTTTTCGCTGCTATGCGTGCCTACCAGCCCACTAATCATAAAATGACAGATTAGACGGTCGAGCGCAGCGTAAACATTCATTTACGGCGTCGTTTATTCGTGCCAGTTTCGGTTTCGACAAAAAAACGCCGAGCGGCCGCCATGACAGCATGTATCACATGGCGTCACCATTCTTGCCGTATCGCTGCCTCTCTGGAAGCGCGCGCGAGCGAGCGCACGCGCGCGCCCAGACCGGCTGAGGTCTTCGCCTTCCCCACAGGCCCGGGCAGCATGACGTCAGTCCCAAAACCATGACGTGTACACACGCCCGAGCAGCGCACGCCAACCACAGCCAGCGCGTCGGCTTCGTCACGGGAGCCCCGACGTCGGCAGTTTGGGGCACGTAGCAGATGATGTCACGTCGGCCCGCTCTGGGCTTTCTCGTGGGGGTGGAGATTAAAGTGGATTTTAAATATGTTTCGCTGAACGGTTGCTGTCGAAGCTTGCTGGGCGATATCTCCTGATAAAAAGGAAGCGTTTTACATAGTTATCTCAGCTTTGAAATTTCGTGTCAGTACTCCTTTAACAGCTGCAAACTTTTGCAAGGCCAGCACTGCATTCTGGGCAACTAACCCTTGATCCCAAAAAGAATCAGGTGAAGCGTTTAAAAGCTTTCACGCTTCAGTCAAGGTTGCTCGGGACATAGAACTATTTGCTCAGTTTGACGATTCTTCAAACTTACTTCAAACTTGCTTCAAAGCATTAAAATAAAAAGTGTGGATTTTTGTGCAACAGTCATTGCCTTTAGGTGCTGACCATTGATTTTTTTTCAGTTCGGGGTGGAGACGAAACTCAAGGCGGTGCCTCGAAGAAATTCCGTGCTTCAGGAGCTGGACCTCATACCTGCTCCTGCCCCCCACGTTCTGGCAACACAGGGTGGGTTGCAATGCTTGCAGTGTTGTTGCTTGTAGAATGCAAACACCGTGCACAGCCGAGGATTAAAACAAGAATTCGGTTAAAGTGTGATACATCTGATGCAGCAAGTCTAGATGAGCTTGGTCCAGTACAAATGAAAATATAGAAACGTATCGCAGTACTTTCGATGCAATAAATAAACCTACACATAATGTAGATGTCAGTAATATCACAGCTGGGATTTTACAAAAACATTGGCGTGAACTTTTATCCGTTCACATTCACGGAAATTTAGATCTCCTAACATGAAGCGGATGAAGTGCGCTACCTCAAATCTTAAAGTTTATTTTACAGGCTGTCCAACGACAGAAAAGCAGTAATTAACATAAATACATTGAACACGAAGTGCTCAAAGAGCTCAAATAATAATTTAACGGCAAAGGAGCAGTCAACAAAGTGATGTGCCCAGGCGAGTGGCAGTGAATTAAATGCCTGCAGTTTCCACCCTGCAAGCATTTATCAGAGCACAGTGTTGGCAAATGGAATGCTGTGGCATCTGCTCTATGGTCATCTATCTTTCCATGTTATGCTTTTTAAAACAGTTGAATTAGATTGACAACACTTGCAATCGAAGAACAAAGCTCTAGTTTAGTATCGACAGGTTGAAAGAGACTCCCTATCAAATAAAATAGCCTGTGTAACGTACAAAAGACAGAGAAGAGAATGTGTCCTTCACTTCAAAGATAGATTTTACACTGTCATGTGGCCAGATGCTGGCAACAGAATTCAAGCAAGAAAAGCAAGAATGGTTCGTGGCAATATTAGGCATCGAATCTTGTTTGGTAAATTTTGGACACCTTGATTCTGCAATTGTCTCCTGCTTTATGTATTATGTAAGGCCCCGTTATTTTCTTCCTCATGGTGCACTTTCTAAGCTTCTGTAGGCAAGCGTAAGCAAAAGATGGCAAGAATATACTGTCTGTGCCAGTTTTGAGGCAGGTTGATGTTCACACAAATGACCATTTAGGCCGCGCTCGGTCTGACCTGAATCGTGTGTCTACAGGTGAGCAAAATGTTGCTCATAACATGACATTGGCACGGTACAAAAGGCTTTGTGTTGTTTTTTGCTCGTATGGCCCCCATCAGCACTTTTGAGTTCATGCATCGGCTGAGACCACCAGTAAGTCTAGTCAATGCAAAAAACACTGCAGATGCCAAAACACTGCAGATGCCGGCGCATTTGGCTACGTTCTCTAGCATGTAGGAAACCTTGTGTACACAGGGGGCAACATTTGCTTTTGGGATTCTTTTTTCCTGAACCGTTTGGCATTGCCTTTGTGGAGTAGGAAGGTACACATGCACAAATTCCCAGGAAAGCCTGCCAACGAACGACTTGATTTGCACCTTGCAACTGGACTTGGTTTCCTACAGCTAGCTCCCTTTCAGGGCATTTCATGAAGTGGCAAGGCATTGTTCGGTTTTAAAATGTGAGTGTGTGAACATGGGCCCTACTCAGTAGTATTGAAGCAAGGGTAATAAGAAAGTGTTCAAGCTGCGTCAAGGTTAAGAGCAAAACAGGCTGACAACATCAATGAAGAAAGCCCACCCACTAAGCCTGCAGAATTGCTTGGGATTTAAATCAAATCAGATTCAATTCAAATTTTTGAGATTTCAACAAGAGTGCTGTTTTGTCCACTTGTAAGAATATCCAAGTGCCGAGGGAAATTCCTTTGCTACAACCGATAAGTGTTATAAGTGGGTAGCAAAAAAAAGGAAAACAAAGCTCAACATTTTATTTGCACGCAATCAAGGTCATACTACTACTTATTTGCAAAAAATATGCCATGGTCAGTTTAGTTTGCTGCACGCAGCTGGTGCACATCTTTTTCAAGAGCATCTGTATGTGCTTTACCTAGATGAGCATAAGGTCTTTGGAGGAAACAAAGTCAGGCCACTTCGTTATTATGCGTTAGGCCACCTGCGAAGACACTATCTGTGTACGGCACGCACTCTCGTCGTCAGAGTCGTGACTGTCACTGCTGTCCACAGTACGTATGCATGCAGCAATCGCCTCTTCAGTGAGACACTCAGGCGTTTTCAAAATATAGGCCTTGATGTCCCTTCTGTAAGGAGCCTTTTTTCTTTCGCTTCACCCATGATCATTCATCTTCGTCAATGAAAGTTGGCTTTCCTGTGGGGTGTATTGTCGTACGATGGCATCAGTGCAGACACTAAAGCTTCGCTTTGAAGGAAGCATTTGGCTAACAGCATCACTTAGAGTAAGGACTGGGTGATACGGTAAACAGAAAATATTTGTTCTGGGAAAAATACATGCGGAGCGGTGCCGAGCAGTAATGTGCACAATAAGAATGAAGTACGAGCTTAAAGCTTAAAAGTGACAAGGCTGGTTTCATTGACAGCGGCAAATCATTTTAAAGTGTAATTTGTATGAATTCAACAGTCTTCCCTACTTTGTATTTTAGGGAATAAGTGGTCTTGAAATGCGAAATGTGCTTTGTTTCAGTCACAAAGGGACATACTGCGTGTAATATATTTAGGGCTGTGGTTATATTGTATAGCCGCGGGGCAATGTTGACTAGAAAGGAGATCGCAGTGTCTATGCTGCTGTCATGATCCAGGTCACTAGAAGGCGAAGACCCCAATGCCAAGAGGGTAACCTAAGTGGGTACATGCTGTATCTGTGTGGTCCAGCATAGCTACGATCTACAGCCAACTGTCATCGAGGGAGCACTGATGTAGGTTTTGTACGCAGTCAACCTATATCTCTGAGCTGCGATTTGCTGCTACTGACATTGTGGTAAATAATTTTTAAATGGATGATGTATGCACGTAACTTGTAACATAACTATGTAACTTATGTAACATGACTACGTAACTATGTATGCACATAGCCTGCCTATTTGCTATGTAACAGTATGATAAGCCATAATTCCAAGGTTATAATTTAGGAGTTTGGATAACCGCAAAAAATTTAGCTCTTCATAAAGAGGTGTAACATGAGCAATAAAGGGCTGCAGGTAATGATACATACATGGTGCAGTGAGACCAAAGTGAGACCCAGGACGACATACAATAGTTTGTTACTCTAGATCAATGGTTAATTAGTGTAGACATACTGAGATATGAACATGCCTTTAGCAGTATTCTGATGCCTTGATCAGTCCTTCTGGATTATGAATTGATGGAATATCATATTTGAGGAAGCTATATAGTTCAACACCTAAGAACGTGCAGTAACTACTTCAAAAAATAGCATGAGAAATAATATACCTTTGTGCAGAACAGTACTTTTTTCTCTTTGGCAGAACAGTGCTTGTTTCCCTTGGTTTTGTGCTAAAAGTCATAAACTTTATCTGGAAGGATCAGTTACCTAGTGTTATGGTAACATGTAACAATTTCTTTAGCTCACTATTTTATTGTTTGGTTAGTGGGCTAACAAGTTTGTTTGAAGGAAAGATGGAAGTATTGTCAGCATACAAAATACAATCAGCTGATGAACTCAGGAGCAGTGATGTAGGTTTTGTACGCAGTCAACCTATACCTCTGAGCTGTGATTCACTGCTACAGACATTGCGTTAAATAATTTGTGGGTGGATGATGTATGCACTTTACTTGTAAATAGCCTGCCTCTCTGCTGTGTAACAGTATGCTAAGCCATAATTCCAAGGTTATAATTTAGGAGTTTGGATAAGAGCAAAGTAAGTAGTTTTTCATACAGAGGTGTAACATGAGCAATAAGGGCTGCGGGTAATGATACGTACAGTCATGGACAATTAAAATAGGAACTGCGGAGCGCAAGGCCGAAGATACCGGTGCTATCACCTGGCAGCGGCCGTGGAAAACATGGTCATGCGCAGTTGGGATGTTGGGAGTGAGGGTGCATGTCCCACGGTGATATGTCACTCTCTCCTCACTCGCATGCTTGCCTTGTCACCATGCCAGAAGGTTGGTGCAAGCACTGAAAGTACTACAGCTGCTGCAGCTGAAGGAGTTCGTCGTGTGGAGGGCAATGCGAGCGTGCCATTGCCTATAGTTGGGGCCAGGGCTTGCGTGCGAAACGTGTGCACGCTCTCGTAAGGCATACTGTTGACCTCATCATGCTTTCTTGAAGAAAAGCAGCGCGCAGATATGGAGACAAAACTAAATGCTTGCTGCCTAACTTTTGATGGCACTGCAATGTTTTGCGTTGGTGGTGCAGTGGCTTGGGAATCGAACAATGAGCTGGCCGCCAAGAACGTGCCTTTGTTTAACGGAGCCATGGCTGAGTGATTTTGCGGGTTCGATACTTGTAGCAAACAATAGACATATTTATTTATTTATATACCTTAACCCTTTCAGGGTCACGGACGTACATGTACATCCTCTGCAAACACCTTCAAAATGGTCAATAACGTACATGTACGTCATCGCTTGTATGTTTAAAAAGCGCGCCTTTTTCACCAACTTTTCTTGCTTGGCATGTGCTGCCCCACTGCGGAAATACGACAAATTATTTTCCTGCGCCGATGGCTCTTTTTATTTTTTTTTATTATTTATTTCAGCGGCGCACCGGCTATCGCTTGCACATCCGGTAATGAGGGGGCGCGCTGGGTATTACCCACCTAAAGCCCCTTACGCCCATCGGGCGCCTCTCACTTCTTGCGCCTGCCACAGAACAAGGGCGCCTGCGAAACTGATGAGGCTCTGCGAGACTGATGAGGCCCGCGAAACTGATGTCTGTCTGATTTCAATTCACTCAAAAGTTGCCGGCTTGTTACTCTCGTTTTTATTTAGTATTTTTCTCGTGTTACTCATGAATAAACCACATGTATGTAACAACACGAGCGATTTTTTGTCACTTTATGGTCACCCTAAAAAAATTACGATAACTTTTTCTCGAAATAGATTCATCCAAAGAATTGAAATCAGCCTGGAGTGTCGCATTTGGCAAAAAAATTCGACCCTCAAAGGGTTAAGGGCCTCGAGGACATTACATAAGGGGTTTCATACAGTAATCAATGACAACAGCAATTATTTTTTAAACAAGAAAAAAAACACGAAAACATGCGCAGGATACACAGTCGCTCAACCAAAATAAGCAAGAAAGAACACAGCAAGGTCTTGCAAGTGAGCACATTGAAAAAGCTGCACATCACAGTATACCACAGCGAAAAAATGGCAATGGCTAAGATTGTAAATCGCATTCAAGGAATGCAAGTAATGGAGTCTGGAAAGTTGATTGCTGTGTATGCGTTACAATGATAGCAGGCAGAACATTCCATTCGTTTATCGACAAAACAAGGGCTGAGTATTGGTGTTTCTTTGTGTGAGAAAATATGGGTTCTATTTTATGGTCATGGTCGACGCGTGTGGAAATGTAGGAAGCAGGGTGAATGAACGTATGGCGGAATGGCGAATGGCTGTGATATAATTTGCTGAAGAAAGATAAGCGGAAATACTTTCTGCGCATGGAAGAGGTGCGATTTAAACTTTTCTTAATGAATGACACACTTTCATAGCGAGAATAACATGACAAAATAAATCGCGTGGCTTTGTTCTGAACAGATTCGAGTGTATCAGTAAGGATTGACGTGTGAGGATGCCGTACTATGGAAGCATATTCTAGGGTTGGTTGGATTACAGTATTGTATGCATGAAGTTTGGTGTCTGTAAGTTTTAAGCGGTGCTTAGGAAAACCATGGTTCCATAATGCTTTCGGAGTTGTACGTGGCTAGTCCAGGTTAGATCAAAGTGGAATAAAATGCCTAGATATTTAATAGATGGAACTGTTGGAATTACTAAGTTGTTTATGACACTCATTGGGCGAAGGATCTGCAACAGATGAAAAACGTACCTGCTTGGTTTTGTTAACATTGATTTCCATTTGCCATAAACGTCACCATTCTGATAATTTTGTAAGGTCGGGCTGCAAGATGGTTACGTCGTTTGGTTCAGTGATTTCCTTGTATATTATGCAATCGTCGGGAAAGAGACGCAGTGAAGAGTTAATGTTGGATCTGATATTATTAATATAGACTAGAAACAATACAGGGCCTAGCACGTAACCCTGTGGTACTGCGGACTTGACGGTTCTGGGACTACATATAACACTGTTAAATTTGACTGAACCCTGTTAGTAAGAAAACCGCTTATCCACTGCGTTGTTTTATCATCTAGCTGCAGATTGCAGATTTTAGTCATCAACCTTTTGTGCTGCACGCAGTCAAATGCTTTAGAGAAATCTATAAAAATTGCATCAGTGTAGCGAGAGTTATTCAGAGAATCATTAAGGTCAGTTACCAATTCGAACAGCTGAGTTTCGCAAGATCAGTTATTGCGGAAGCCATGTTGGTTGCCTATTAGCGAGTTATTTTTATTGAGGTGTGATACGATGTGCGTAAACAGAATATGCTTGAGTATTTTGCACAGAATAGAAGTAAGAGATTTGCCGGTAATTATTAGCACATGATTTTAAGCCAGATTTGAATATAGGTATCACTAATGTTGATTTACAGTCATCTGAGCTGCAACCTGGGTCTGGCAACTGGGAACCATGTGTGTCGTCTTAGCAACGGGGATGTGCGGGCTCGATCATGCTGGCGCATGCGTGGGGCCGTCCCAGCGAGCTCAAACCTCGACGGTAAAGGGACACTAAAAGGTAAAAAAAAAGTTGGCTAGTATCGATAGATTGCAGTGCCGGGAATTTAAATATATCATTCTCGCTACCAGCAGTTGTTTAATAAGGCCCAAAGTGCCAGAAACGTAAAAACGGGTGTCGACACCCTGTACGGTTTTGGGTACTATGGTTTGTGACGTCACAAAAGTTGAGAACAGCAGGAGCACATTAGAGGAACACCTATAAATGTTTTCCTCAAATAAAGCATTCCTCTGTGGTTGACCACGTAAAATAATTGGGAATCAAAACTACACGTGAGCATATTTTATTAAAAAAACATAGGTGACAGCTTTTATACATTGCGAGACAGGCTGCTTCCCTAATGCTTCAGAGCCGCCACCATATTTTTAGTTTCGTTTTGGAAAAGATGAGCTCTACGTTGGTGTGCAATTAGATAAGTAAATAATCTGTGATCGTGAATGCTCAATCTTCTGCAAGCAATAACACTGGCAGGAAGCAGTAAAAGGAACAAGAGGTATAAGCGACCTGCTTGAGCTTCTAATCTTCCGTCCTTCATGCACGGATGTTGCTATTGATAATGCATGCCGATGCTTGGTTAGAACTTTATTGCCCATGAAACAGGGGTGAGACAGCTGCTCATATTGCGCAGTTTTGATACGAAAGTGTTTTCCTGCGCCGGGCTGCTCCAAAAGCTTTGAATTCGCAAAAATTGCGCCAAACTGCTCCAAAACAGTCTGAGAGCCAAGGATTTTAACGCTCCCGTCAGTTTCGGTGGGGAAAAATGCTTACTGGCGGCATAATTTTCCAGCACGGATTAATCGATTGATCATTTAATAAAAAACCCGCACAAATTTTCCCCGAGATAGTCTTTTTGAAAGTCACAATGTCGGGTTTCACATGTTATATTCTGTGAGATTTTAAAGTCTTTCCATATAAAACCATTGCAAAGTCGTGTAGAAAAAATACTTATGTGTACTGAGGTGACAAACTACGTGTGCAAGTTGATGAAAAAAGGCAATTTTCGGAGCACCGTGTCTCCTGAACAACATAACGGGGCGCCGCCATCTTGGTGTGGAGAAGATTGGGAAACATAGCCGCCGAGCGAAGCAGTTGCTCGTGGTTCAGTTAGAGTGCTCTTCGCCGATTTCTACCGTGGGGATGGTTATGAGGGTGGCTGGGTTTACATTTAGTCGTTTGGTCTGTTGCGGGAAGTTGCGCGACTCGAAAGACGGGAGTTCATCAGAAACGTGGTGCCCGCGAATTCGCCGTGTTTCGGCCTTGAGTGTGAGGCGCATTCCGTGCTTGAATGGAAATTTCGGACTCATTGCGGTGTTATAAAACGCTTAAATATTGCTGCCTTTGACAGCGAGCTTGCGAGTGGCGGGAATGGGGCGATCGACACTGCAGAAGGGGCGGCGCAGGCTACATCGCCGCAAAATGCTCAAGCAGTGTCCGATGGCGGGACGGGCTATTATTGCACGCTAGTAATAATAGTTCATTTATCTGAAGTGAAATTTAATACCAAGAGGGAGGGGGCTAAATGTACCAACATTACTCAAATTACGGTCGTAGTGAACGTGCACATTGAGGATTGAAATGGGAGTGCTGGTGGGGTGCGACGACTGTCACCTCGCTTTGCGCAACTTTTGCCGTGGTTCTGTGCGCAAAGCCCAGTCTGGGATTAGAAAAATAATAATTTCTGCATTCACATGATAGTAAAATTGCTCTGCAATTGCTTAGTTTTTCAATTCGATATTTCCAACGGCGCTCCACGCTATCTATGCATAGAGCCTCAGAATTTAAAAAAGGTTTGTGAAAGGGTAGTGGAATAGAAAAAGACTTTATTGAAATGCTGTTTCAGTGTTATGTACATTCAAAACCGAGTGCACATTTCTCCCCGGAGTCACCAAAAATTTGATTTTTTAGGCTCCTGATGTGACGTAATAAATGACGTTCTTCTGCTCCAAATCAAGGTTCTTCTGCTCCAAAATAGAGATTTCGCTGCTCCAAAAACTGCTCCCAAATCTGATTAAGCTGTCTCACCCCTGATGAAAGGTAAAGGGGTAATTACCTTGTGACCATCCATTCGCCACAAGCCGCTGTTGATAATTCCTAAACACCGCATAGCTCTACGTTTGAGCCGGGGGGGAGCCGGGCAGGACTACTCATTTGTAATGTGGGCAGGCTGTAATATGCCGGTTTATATAGCGTTCTGGCGGTTTATTCAAGGAGCATACAGAAACCTCTTCACTGTCAACGTATTGAGTTCGACTGCTGAAAGTGTAGAGTGTGGCAAAAACTGATCACATTTCACTGAGCACTTTTTACCGCCCCGGAAGCCACCAGCGCGAGAGCTCGCTAGAACGACAAAGCTCACCACCGTACCCGTTTTATGTGCATATCACCGCTGCCTTGGGCAGCGGTTGAGGCAGTGTTGTTGGCATGGAGATCCCTTGTATGCCAAAAAGCATTTCTCATTCCACCAGGGACAAATTGGAAAAGACCAAGCCAGCACCCTCAGCCATACGAAACGTCAGCGGACGCCATAACTTGCAGACGTACAAGCTACCGCGGCCAGTGTGAGAGTGCCTAGCCGCACCAGTGCCTCGCTGCTAATTTGTAATGTAGTGGTCCCATCATGAAAAAAATGAAAGGGAAGCGGGTGACAGAAATGCCAGCTTTGTTTGCTCATTTCTCGGCAAATAATGCATCGTTGCTTGTCAAACAAAAGCCGCGAGAGCTACGAAACGTATGAAATTCAGGTAAAGAAATTTTTATTGCTCCTTTAGTGTCCCTTAAACTACTGTTTCGCACAGTGCCCTATAGGCCTTATGCAAAAGTGCCGCCCTCTACCGAAAGAAAAATGAAACGAGCACACGACGCCATGTTGAGGGATGGCGGTTGCGGGATTGCTTGGTACGAAGCGCGTGAGGGGCTTTCTCGGCTTGGCGATCCTTTTATATTCAGATTTAAGTGCAGCAAAAAGAGCGACTAGTGATGTGTGGACCCTTCTCTGTTGCCCACATTTGCGGGCGAGTTCGTAAATACGCATTATGCATCGAAAAAGCAGTCAGAAAGGCACCAGCAGGGAAGCTGTTGGAGGCTGTCGCGCTTCTCGTTTTTTTTTTGGCTTCGAGAACGCAAACATTGAAAGTACATCCGTGTTGGTTCGCATCCTGCGGGTTTCTCAGAAGGTAATTCCAGAAACGCTTCGAAACTTGCAGGCTGTCCTGAGGTTGAAGTGAGGGAGGGGGCACTCGCGATATAACTACGCACTAAGGTTCCTCTGGGACGCAGATAAAACCTGCAAAATAAAAAAAACAACAAAATAAATTGCACACCTGGCATTTTTAACAGTGGAGCTGTTGTATCTGGCCGTACTGTGTAGCACGTAACGTGTGTGGGGTGTAATGCATTGAACATTGCCAATAAATTATAAATAAATTGCCAATGAATAATTAAATTACCAATAAATTGCCGAGCACTGGTGAGTGCGTGCCTCGCGGCGACCGCCAAGTGTCCCCAGCACACGCAAAGGCTTTAGCCAAAAAAAAAAACTCAGAAAATCTTGAGTGAGAAAATGCCGAGCGCTCGTGAGCGCGTGCCTCACGGAGACTGCTGAGCATCCTCACGCTGGGACAACAAAACTGGGCGCACACTATCACTTAGAAAATTCTGCTCGAAAAATTTGATCTTGGAAAAATAGGCTACGGTCGAACAGCAGGCGACGAGCGGTAAATGACTGATACACGAAATTACTACGTGCGTTCCTTGCTCTACTCATGGTGCTAAGTGAAGGTTGCAACTCTCACGGGTCCCTTATTTCCTGTAACGTTTGGCAAACGAAAGAATGCGTAGTACTTCCATAAAAGCCCACCGAATGTCCAGGATAAAAAGAAAAGGCAGGCATGCAAAGCACGAACGGCAGACTCAAAACTCTACTCGCACAATAAAGTACGAGCTGACCTATGCGGTGCGCCTTAACTACCAGCAGGGAGGAAATACAGGGCTACAAAATAGCTCACTTTGGGACCTTTTTAGTCCTGCACATATTATTTGTTTCGTGACTATGCATGCGATCTAGCTATAATATTACTGCGCGAAGGGAAGTGGACACCCGCAAGCGACTTCACGCAGCGCTCAAGTCACGTTTCCGTTGAGAAATAAAAAAAAGACATGTAAGCTATTTTTGTGGTCGTCCTCGTATCGTCTTTTTGCACAGCAAGTTATACGGCAGTATTTGGGCAATGCCGACAGGTGCGTCGCTAACCCCGGGCTGTCATGTACACAGTGGTATCCGGAGATCCGGGAATCCCGTAACATAGAGGAAGCGCACGCGGTTCCCGCAAGAGGGCGCCAGTTTTTGCATAAGGTCTATACAGCCTACCTGTCACAAGACACGAGTGAAGTGATTGCCAGCTGCCGTGTTTTGGTATTGGCCACTGATTGCTCATCTGTCGGCAACCACCTTCCTTTCGTCTGCTTGCTGATAGATTTTGCTAGTCTCCCAGCCAACAAAGCGTGCATTGCTATGCTGCTGCCGTGTGTGCCCATCGTAAGCATTCACAATTTCTCTGGAAGCATCATTTGGCTTTTGTACTGACTGACTCTGCCATGTGCAAGGTGCGGGCACACATGCCCTTATTCAAGTCCACATGTAACTTCGCTGCTGTGTAGGCATTTCGTGCATCGTGCCGCTTGTACGTTAACTGCGGCTCCATTCTCCAGTGGGGATGTGGAGTTCTTTATGGCAAGTAGAGCATCACCACACAATGCTACTGCGATTATTCATATTTGTTGACTGACGCCACTGCCAAAAATCGTGTGGTAACGGCGCAGATGCCGGACACCGGGGCCTGTTTTTTTCCCTGGAGATGCGGATGCATGCACAGACATGGCGGGCACGGTCATCGCGGTTTTCAGTGTTGCCAAGAAAAGAAATCTGCCACTAAACTTTTATGTGAATACCACCTAGAGGCTTTTGTTTTCCTGGGTTAGATGCTCAGTAACGTACACAGGGATTGAGGCATTTGTCTGGAAGCCAACGTCCTGTGTTTGAAGTCAGGGTTTGCAGGCTTTAGAAAAAGTCTGCTTCCTGTGCACAGGAGCAAAACATAGCAAGAATCTGTTTTGTGCCTTAGGATGAAAGCTTTGATAAGCAATGTCAAAGCAGCTCTCGTTGATGGGGCATTCAGGTGTCGTTCCCAATTTTTTTAATACTGTATAACCTTTTCACAACACACCACAGTAGTGATGATGATTTCAGCCTGGTACAAAAGACGTATGAACAGTCCAAGTACTCTTACTACAGACTTTTACGGAATAATGGATAAAGCCATCACAACCGTTTGGGCACAACAACAGTTACAACTTAAACAGGTTGCTATTTAAGGCAAACAGAACTTCAGGGTGACTTCGATTTTTCAGCAATTTCATCCTCTTGCGACACCATAAAGGACGTCACAAAATTACACGCATGACTCTTACATTTGCTTGGCTGCTGTTGTATGGCATCTCCTCAATGTTTTCGTTCATTAATACAGTGGAACCCCGATAATACGACTTTGAAAGGACCGCGAGGAAGCGTCGTATTACCGGGGTGTTGTACGACCAGGGTGCGGGTAAAAGCAGATGTTGACGGTCTCAGGCAACAGGTGGGCTAAGAACTTATTTGAACTGCTATATTTAGCGCGTTCTCACGTTATTTGCGAACCTTTACCTGAAATCTCAACTTAAAAAAAAGCAATGCCTATGTTGTGCCCCGCTTCCCTTTATGACGTCCAGATATCCCGCCAGCCAAGCACCGCGCGCTACATGATATAAGGCCGACGTGGTCGAGCCTCCTGTATTTTGTTCTGCCCTTGCGGCGGACGGGCGTGAATTGCGGAACTCTAGCAAAGAAAAGAGCGGAGTGACGTCGTGGCTATTGATAAGTAGAGAGCAGAGATATAGGGAGAAAGAGCGTCATGAAAGGAAGAAACTGATCTAGCGGGCGGGCAAGGCAGCTGTCCGGTCATCGTCTTGGGGATGCGTCGTATGTGTTTCCGCGTTCGTCGGCAGCTCAACAGGCACTTCAAATTCATGGTCCACCTGCCACCTGAACTTCGACTTCTCGCGGTTGGCGCATTGGCTTACTGCTGCCGCGTGGGGCCGTCGCAGGTTAACTCCCGCTCACAAGTACCCGCCTGCTTGCTTGCGCTGTTCAGAAGTGGTCTGACCCGCCTGCAGACCTGTGCACATCCTGCAGCGTGAAATGGGGGTTACGAATAAGAATGTCAGGACGAGCGGCGAAGCGGTGTAAAATATGCGAAAAGTGCCGGTTTGTTTGCGCCAGGGTCCGTCATATGAAGCGGACCGTGTGCACCCAAGCGTCATACTATCGGGGTTTTTAATGCATTGTTTTTATGGAGAGTTTGCCGGGACCGCAGTGTTCCGTCGTAAGTCCGGGGGATGTATCATCGGGGTTCCACTGTACTTAGTACACTGGTAGTACAGTGGAATCCCGATGATACGTCCCCCGGACTTACGACGACCGACCCGCTTCTTACGACAGAACGAACCTCTATGTAACGAATTCCTGGATTTAACGAAGCTTTTCAATTCCCCATTGCCACCTCCATTGAAGCCCATGTGTTGGCGACCTGTATGTAACGAAGACATTGCGATAGTTAACCTTGATCTAACAAATTCTGTACGTTGGTGGGCCACTGTTTTTTGGTATTTTTCTGTAGAGTAGGCTAGAGAAATGCACTAGTGTAGCGAATTTTGCCCGCACCGTATGTGTGAGTGCGGTGTTGGTTAGGAGCTAGGCTTCCTTTGGCGTGTAGTTGCACGTCGCCGCTGCTGCCTGTAATGTCGGTTCTGCTGCTAGACAACGAAAATTTTTGTTTTGTCAAGACAAACTCGAAATTTTAAATGCCGACTCCGCTGGCGAGAACGAAGAATATCGCCACCGGGTAAAGTATCCCTGCTAACAACCTCGCAACAATTGAGTGCATAAAAGAGCCCCAAGTATGCAAAAATGCGCCCTTGCAGCATATGTTTGGTCCTTGAAACGTGTTAACACACCGAAAAGTGTCAAAGGCAAAAGGAATAGTTGAGTTATGTTTGTGCATACGGTGGTAAGTGACCTTGCTCCTCGGAGCGCCGTGTGGTGATCAAGCTTGTGGAAAAGTAGCAGGCCAAATCACGCAGTTTCCCACTTTGAGATAAATTCTTGAATGGTGAGTTCACCGTCGCTGATGTCTAGCAGTGTGGTTTCGTTTCTGCCTCATTCACGCAAGCTTTAACGCGAAACCTGCATGTAACGAAAATTTGCGAATTTTTGTAAACTTCATTATATCCAGGTTTAACTGTTTTACTCTTTCTAAGTTCCTCAACCTACATGTGAAGTTCTGTTGTCTTCACATGAATGTAAATGAAGTGCAAGTAAAGTTTTTTGTTTCTATAATGGTAACTTTGTTATGTAAGCGTCTAGTCTGTTGCACTATATGTTAAAATTTAAATCCCATCACTTGGCCACCAGGACATCACCATCACACATGCTGCAAGTGGATGCAGAATTTTCACTTCTACAAATTCAGTTTTTTTGTTTCAAATTGTTTTCGTTTGATCACTACTGTAAAGTAGAAACACAAACACTGCAAACATAAGGAATGAAACATTGCAAGCACTTCAAAGTCCACTATAGAGGTGGAAAGATGGGCTTGCTGACCTCTTAAACTGGTCCGTTATACCCGAATGTATTGTAACAGAATCTGCAGTAAAGGAAGTTTAATCAAACATATGGGAAGACCAGTCGAACATCACAGATTGGTATGTTGTATCCAAATATCTGTTTTAACGAGGTTGCAGTGCACAATTACAATTATCACATTGGGCGAGTTGGTTCGTAGTAACTGCAAATTTTATCTTGAATAAAACATCACAGATGCCAGAAAGGAAACATGGACACAAGGCTGTGCTATCAAGTGAATTTACTATCAATAAAATGCATATGTATCCATGAAACATTGCGCAATGTTGAGGAAGCACCACATTCTTTCACCCACGAGGTCAGCTTTCAGAATTATCCCAAAGAAAGTCCATTTATTTTCTCTGTCAGTGCTGGCGAAGCTGTGCTGCTGTAGCTGTTACCCGTATTGATAACTGCTGCATCAATGAGTTCACCTGTGAAGAAATTGTCTTTTCCCAAAGAATGTCTATTCATCGATGTGCGTGGTGCATCAGCTGTCGCGCAATGAAGTGGAAAGTGGCCTAAAGGCAGTGTCTAAAGTGAGGTGGTGTGTTCCTGTGCCCTCTTATTTATGCACCTGCCGGTTTGTCCCACATTCGAGATGGAGCCTTGTGGCCTTCTCTATGACCAGGCCACACGACGAGCACTTGCTGCCTCTTGTTATATTGTCCAGAATATTTTTGTAGTGCTCTTTTAAAGAAATATTAATAGGGTGTTTCTTTGGTTTCTGGTACAGGTTGTTTATGTTGTAAACATTTAAGTAACGACCTTTCATTAGCAGTGGGCATTGAGGTGATGCATATTTTCTTTTTGGAAAAGACTGTGGTTGAATCTGCTTAGCACATTCTTATTATTCTAGAAAATGTACCGTAAGAATACTGAGCACCGTTGCGAGGTAAATTGAAGACCAGTTTGCACTAACACTTTGTTCAGGAAAGTGATTCCACTCGAGCCGGCGTGTCAATGATGGCAGATTTCTCCTATGTTGGAAGCAATGGAAACAAAAAGCAGATGGGGTCGGTGATGAGAGAGGGAGAGAGAACAAACTTTTTTTTCTGCAGGACTTAAGTCCAGGTCCTAATTTGAGTGTTGAATTCACCGGGTCCAGTAGTACTGCAGAATGCCCGTGCAGATTCGGTGCGCATGTTTATAGCTTGCCGGGTAATTTGGATGTTTACTGTCGGTGGGTGAGACAGCTACAGCTTCCGGGAAGTGGTGGAGGCGAGGGATGGGGCAAGAGAAACATGATGAAGGCGTCTTGGGGTTCAAGAGATTTGTAAAGACATGAATTAGGGTCCCTGACCCATGCAGCACGTGTCAAGGAAGTGAGTTGACTTACGACTCAAAGGCATACATCTTTACACAATTTAAATATTCATTATAGGCTGAGCAATTCGTGTCTAGAGTATTAACCCTTTCAGGGCCATTTTTTTTTTGCAAAATGCGACCCCCCAGGGTTGTAGCATTTTTTTATTGCTGATTTAATTTCTTCGGACGAATCTATTTTGAAAAGAAATTGTCGTAATCTTCTTGGGGTGACCATAAAGTGACAAAAAAAATCATTTGTGTTGTTACATACACGCGCTTTATTCATGAGTTACACAAGAAAGATTCTAAAAAAGCTTTTCGGGCGCAAGAAAAACATCAGTTTTGCAGGCACAAGAAGCAGGAAGCGCCCGGGGGTCAAAACCGAGACTATCCACTGCGCACCCGCACGTTACCGGAGGCACAAGCAATAGCCGGCACACCGCTGTAGTAAAGCATAAAGAAATAAAAGAACAGCCATCGGTGTAAGAAAGAAATTTCAGGTATTTCTGCAATGTGGCAGCTCATGTCCAGCGAGAGAAATGATCAAAAAGGCGTGTTTTTTAAACATACAAGCGATGACGTACTTGTAATGTCATTTACCACTTTGAAGGTGCTTGAGAGGACGTACATGTATGTCATTGAGTTTGAAAGGATTAATGGTAACCAAAGCTTGGAATGGGGTAGTTGGTTTTTGAATCGACATTGCTGGTGCTAAGCTGGATGGAGGAGGAAGGATTGCGCAAACGAGGGACGCACTCACTACCAACTTATTTTTTAATCACAACATAGGTTGTTAGCAAACATTGACATAACGTGGCAGGAGGGGGTAATCATTTTCGATGAAAATAGTGTGAGCACAGTCTGTCTTATCGGATATCGTGTCCTGCAGTGGTCAATCTCACCACAACCTGCACCATCCAGGAACACTCCCATTACCATCATCATCTCGCCGACGGGCGCGTTCGTTTTGGGCTCCATCTTGGCTGGTCTCTCACCAAAGCCGGTTGCGCCATTGCCTTGCAATAAACGCTTCACCAGGACCCTGGTCGACGTCTCTCAAGTGGTGGAGGTTGCCAACATCGATCTCTCGTACCTCGACCCCTTCCGGCACTTTCCTGGAGCTCCGTTCGGGTCGGCGACTTGCCACAATGACTACGGCTAATGCGACGACGGCTAGCACTCCAACCTCTTGCTGGACTGTCACATGCCGGCAGCGTGACCCCCCGTTTTTCACTGGACTCCCCGGAGACGACGTAGAAGACTGGCTTGACAGCTTCAACCGTGTGAGCGCCTTCAATCGATGGGACGACTCCTTCAAGCTCCAGAACGTGTCGTGGTCTCTGACCCAGGTGGCAGAAACTTGGTTTTACAACAACAAAGGAGATTTGACGGACTGGGATCGCTTTACATCTGAACTGCGTCGTATTTTCGGGACTGCCTCCAGACGTTCAGAAGCGGCCAAAAAGAAATTGCAAGACCGCATTCAACAACCAGGCGAGTCATATACAATGTTCGTCATTGCACATGCATGGCTTGCCCACCGCGGTGGCTCAGTGGCTAAGGTGTTGTGCTGCTAAGCACGAGGTCGCGGGTTCGATTCCCGGCCTCCGCGGCCGCTTTTCTGGTGGAGGCGAAAAGCAAAAACGCCCGTGTGTATGAGATTTCGGCGCACCTTAAAGATCCCCAGGTGGTCAAAATTAATCCGGAGCCCTCCACTACGGCGCGCCTCATCGCCTGCGTTGCGTCGGCGCGTTAAACCCTACAATCAATCAATCATGCATGGCTTATGCCCTGTCGAGTAATGCCATTTCCACTGACACGTTCACCCCCGAGATTTGGGAAGAGTTTAAAATTTAGAAAGAAAAAGACTGTGTCAGTTCGCCATCGATTGCATTAACAACAATGGAAATGGCATTACATGACAGTGCGTAGGCCACACATGCGCAATGACGAACATTGTATTGGCCTCGAGGACATACCAAGGCGCCACCTACGAGTGGCGTCAGTTGTAGGACGCCGAATCGTGTTGTCGTGTGCTACAACACATTTCCCGTGCGTATGCGGAAGCGTGTTTTTTTGTTGTGGCCACCGTCTCGTCCACTCCTTGTGGATTTGATGCAAATTACGAAAAAAGTTGTCTGTAAACCAAATAATTCGGGCGAGCAATCAACGACTGGCTTGTTCACGGCGACACTGCCGGGTTTAGGTAGTTGCTACCATCGCGACCCACAGCTCTTATATACGCAGCCAGCTAACGCCAAGGACGATGCAACTGATGCCGAGAAAAGTACGCTGTAAATTCATTATGAAATAATTGTGACAGGACATATGTGTGCAAGCAAACACCTTGCAGGGGTGAGACAGCTGCGCATATTGCGCCTTTTTGATACAATTTCATGTTCCTGCGCCAAGGTGCTCCAAAAGCAGGAAAATGGCGAAAATTGCGCCAAACTGCTCCAGAAGAGCCTCAACGGCACGGATTTTGATGGTCATGTCAGTTTCGGCGGGGACGAAAGCCTCCCGCATCCCAGTCACCGCTTTTATCGTCGGTCAATCGCAAACACAGAAATGGCACAAATAGAAAGTCTGAAACGAAGCAAGAGATAGCTTCTAAAACTCGATTCGCCTTCCGTCCGGGTTCGCTGAAACGGCCTCGATTAGTCATCGCTGTGGCAACAAACATGGCCGCCACCTGATCTGGCTGCTACTAGGGAGCCTACATGCGCCGCGCCTTGAAGGCGCGGCGTATGTAGGCTCCCTAGCTGCTACCAACGCGCTCAGTGCGCATCGCTGATAGTTTCCTTGGTTTATTTTGCGCTATCAGCTGGGTTCCAGTCTATTCATTCTATCTGTTGTGGCTCTGAAAAGGGACGTTAACGTGGCGATATGGTTTGAGATTGGTGCCAGATTACCGGAAGTTGCGCGGCTCGAAAAAAAGTTCATTGAAATGTGGGGCCTACGACTTCGGCGTGGTTTGTCCTTGAGTGCGAAACGCGGTGCGCGCGGCTATAATCGGGTCGTGAAGTGAATTTTTTGGCTCGTTGTGGTGTTATAAAATGCTGAGGTGCTGCTGTGCTTCGAAGCGCGATCGCGAGCCTCGGGGATGGAACGGTCGATACGAAAGTTGCGGGCTGTGCTGCGGCGCCGCGACCTGTTCAGGCTGCGCCCAATAGCTGCAGGACTACACGGTTGTCATGGAACGCGACTATAACGCTTGATGTATGCAAAGTGAAATTTAATGCCAAAATCTAGGTGGCTAAACAGTAACGCTACTCAAATGACCATAGGGTGAACCTGCGCCCCGGGGAGTTGGGCTATGCGACCGTTAGCTCGAAGTTGCTCAACTATTGCCGTGACTACACTCGTTCGTACAATGCAGCCTGGGATTACAAATTAATAATTTTACCATTAAAACGGCAAAAAAATGCCACAATTGAGGAGCCCTTAAATTTGGTAAGAGTTTTAGCAGTCCGTCTGTTCCGTCATGTACCGGGACTCGTCTGGGCACTTGGGCATTCGTAGCGGTAGGGGGATTAGTTCCGCGGGCCTGCCTTCGCCTTGTACGCACCTCCTCGCCCTTCCGCGTACACGGGCGCAGACCGGTCCTGGTCAACCCGGTAGCAAAGTAACCAACAGAACAGACGGACTGCTAAAACTCTCTAATGTTAACGGCAGTTTTGTTGTCCGTGTTGCGTGCAGCCGCAATACAATATCACCAGTCAGGAAAAAGGTAGTGCAGTTAGTACTTTATGATACTCCTAAAAACTCTTTCAGCTAAGGCTGTTTCAGTGTTCTGTGTATTCAAAACTGATTGAAATGTGCACTTGACCCTGCAAATTGCTGAAATAATGATTTTTTAAGCTCACAAGACGATGTATTAAATATCCCTAACTGCTCCAAATGAAGATTCTTCTGCTCCAAAATCGAAATTTTGCTGCTCCGGAAACTGCTCCCAAATCTATTTGGGCTGTCTCACCCCTGACCTTGTAACAGCGACGGAAACGCGTCGCTCACTTATGATCTCAGTGCGCGAACTGCTCGTATTGCCTGGTAAATGAATGACGCGAGAACGGTGATCCGATTGCTTCGCCGCACATGCTTAAAAGTATTGTTATGGTCTGCAGTTTGGCTTAATCAGTGCTTATTTCCCCTACGATGTTTTTATAGTCATTCCCGGATTTGATTAATGATCACTGCCGTAGCCTGTACTCTGCACGGCTGATGTTTACTTTTCACGACTTGTCCGCAATGTATGAACGGTATGAACGCGAGTTTTTAACGCCTTCGAGCGGGTTCAGTTAAGGCTATATAGTTTTAATTAGGTGCTCGGCGTGGTAATTTATAATTGCAGCGTGTTTTGCATGTTTCCAGTAAGCCGACATTTCTCAAGCATCAATTTCGAAACTCACGACTGCTCACAGAAGGCGAGGCATACGAGGCGAAACACGTCGTTAATGATTTCGGGTAATGGGGATATTTCGAATAGGAGAACTGAGCGTTGGGGGCCCCCAAGAAGTTAGAGGAACCCAAACGCAACACGCGCGTGCGCGACGGGAGGGCCTTCGCCAACAGCTCACAGCCGGCTTCGGATGCACGTAATCGGATGTTGGTAACTTTAGGCTTGGCGTCGCAGCAGATACTTCATCGCCGTATAGAGCTGCGAGTGGCAGTCCCTAACGGAACGTTTCACAGCGCTGAGAACTCTGTAAGCGCGGTGATTTCCGTTGAAGCGATCGGCGATCAAGATACCTACATGGCCTCGGCCGATTCTTGCACGCAAGCATGGCCATCCTTCGGCCGCTCGCCGCACCGTGCGTGAACGGGCCGGCGCTGCCGGGACCGACCTCCGCAGCTGGTCGGAGTAAATCGCGGCAGATATTTGAGCATCGCTTTGAAAACCACAGCTGATGACACTACCTATCAGAATTTTTCATCACACTAACATCCACTTTCACCAATCTGGAACTTCTTTTCCACGACTTGTGTGATTTTAAAAAGCGGCGACAAGTTGTTGCTGCTGCGACCTGCGTCGGTTCGAACCGCACCGTCGGCTGTGCGGGCAGGCACGGCGGGTGCGTGTGCTTCTGCGAGCAGTTAACGCTTCACGATTTCCTGCTGTATGCATTTCTTGCAAACAAGGGAAATCTAGAAACTTCACTCGGCGATCGTCGTAGTCCCCATTGTTGATCGGGGAAACAAGCCGCTGCTTACGCTTGGGTCGCAAGTGTATTACACCACCACGCTCACGGTGTTTGTGGATAATCTAGCACAGTTGATACCCCCGCACGGGGCACCTTGAGCAATCTTGGTGACGGTACTGGCGATACCGCGGACCCCGAGCCCCCAAACATAAGCTGGATCCAACCGTGGCGATGTGTTTATAGGTGGAGGGTTAGAAACCACGAACGGTGGCCGTCGGAGCCCAGGTCAAGCTCCGGCGGATGGGCTCCCTGTCTGTTCACCAGGCAGGGAGCTCCGGGACCTCTTTGGCTACCAGGGTAAGGTCAAAGAAGAAAGTACCCCCGTCTCCCTGCTTTTATACTATGCTTTATGGTATTGTCTAAAACCCCCCCCAACCGTGATCGGTCCCTGAAAAGGGGCCGCACCGAAGTATCCTTTCCTCCGTTGCCGTCGTTAACCTTTCCTGAACCGGACCATTTTTCTCGATTTCTTGTGATGGAATCCCTCAATCCAACCCACCCTCTTGCATCTCAGTCAGTCTTCCTGATCGCCAAGTATCTTGAAGCCATAGTAGGAAAATCGTATAAATGCAAAAAACAAAGGTCTGGTGAACTCTTAATTGAAATAAATGACAAACAGCAGTCTGCAAAGCTTCTAGCTCAGACTAGACTGGCTGATCTTGACATCCGGGTCACACCCCATCGGAGCCTCAACAGCTCTCAGGGTGTGATATCCGAGACAGACCTCCTGAACGAAACCGATGCGGATCTCCTTGCCGGCTTGAAGGATCAGGGCGTCACTGCCGTGAGACGCATCACCATCCGTAGAGACGACAAGGAGATTCCCACTAAGCACATCATCTTGACCTTTGACCGTGCAGTTCTCCCACAACATATATATGCAGGTTTTATCCGTTGCTCCATCCGTCCGTACATCCCGAACCCGCGGCGCTGTTTTAAGTGCCAGCGGTTCGGGCATGGTACAAACTCTTGCCGTGGCCGATTGACGTGTGCAAAATGCGCGGCGCACGATCATCCGAGCGAGAACTGCTCATCTGAAACCCTCACTTGTGTAAACTGCGGTGGGCCGCATGCGGCATACTCCCGCAAGTGCGAAAAATTCCAATTAGAAAAAAAGATCATAAACATTAAGGTCACTGAGAACATCACCTTTCCAGAGGCGAGAAAGAGGTTCGCCTCTTTCCCTCTGGGGAGGTACGCCGACGCAGCTCGCCGGGGGGCGGAGCGGCGTCTGGTGTCCACAGGGACCCAGTTCAGCGAGTCTGACCTGGTCCCTCCTCCGCCCCCCCCTGGGTTGCCTCTGGCAGCCCAACCCGCCACCACGCCGCTTGCTGAGGCAGCAGCGGTTGTGGTGGCAACCTCTTCCGTCGGGACCGGTGCTGCTCCCGCCTCTGTCTCCCCATCCTCCAGTGCATTGGAGGGTACCGAGGTGATGGACACCACGGGCCCCGCACCGACTCCCACCGCTACCGCACCGCCCGTGCCACCTCTGGTGCCCCGGACGCCCTCAGCGGTGGCGGCTCTAACGAAGGGCTCCCGAGGGGGGGCCAAGTCCGGGGGGCCCGGTCCGTCGGGCACCCCTCGGACATCCGACGACGATATGGATGTCGGGCCGTTCCTGCCTGCAACGCAGCGCAAGGAACGCGTCCCGACGCCAAAGCCTCCCGACAAGCCAAAAAAGGCGAGAGTCACAGCCCCGAAAGACGACACATAAACAAACACACACTTCAGTAGCTCACACACTAAATAATGGGAAGAGAAAACATAATTCAATGGAACTGTAGAGGCCTTCTTAAAAATCTTGACGATGTATACGAAATACTGCATGCTAATCAGCCAAGTGTGATGTGTCTTCAGGAGACGCATTTGAATTCCAAGCACACAAATTTCTTAAATAGGTACATGGTCTTCAGAAAGGACAGGGATGGCTGCACACACTCTTCGGGCGGTGTAGCCATAATAGCCCGGAAATCCCTAGCATGCCACCCTTTCCCTCTTAACACCGTCCTTGAGGCTGTAGCAATACGCACAATAATTTTTAATAGGTTGATAACGGTATGCTCCATTTACATTCGTCCTGATTATGCACTTCTGAGCTCTGACTTCGAGGCGCTGGTCGACCAGCTGCCCGAGCCATACATCATAACAGGCGACCTTAATGCACACAACTCTCTTTGGGGCTCTTCTAGAACGGATGCCCGAGGTCGCCTGATAGAGAAGTTTCTTACATCTTCAGGAGCATGCCTTTTCAACAAAAAACAGCCTACATACCATAACTTAGGACACAATACATACTCGCATCTCGACTTGGCTATTGGTTCCGCAGTTCTCTTTCCATGTCTTGAGTGGGGCGTGGGCACGGACCCATATGGTAGTGACCACTTCCCCACTTCCCTAACATATATAGGTAAAGGCCCATGCAGTCCATCTTCCCATAAGAGGTTTAATGAATCAAAAGCAAACTGGAGCACATTCACACAAACATCTCAACTACACCACACATCCATAAAACACCTACACGTGGAGGAAGCAGCCCAACTCGTCACGGCGCACATTCTCGACGCTGCCGAAAAGTCCATTCCCCACGCCTCCAGCGCTCCGCGTAACCAAAGGAGGCCGTGGTGGAATGAGGACTGTAGGCGGGCGCGAGAGGCCCAGAATAAGGCGTGGGGTGTCCTTCGCCGGTACCCCACGTCAGATAACCTCATTTCTTTTAAACGGGCAAAGGCTTTTGGGAAGCGAGTGCGTCGTGAGGCGAAAAGGGAAAGTTGGCGCACCTTCCTCACTTCCATCAACTCATACACAGACACGCGAAAAGTATGGACACGAATACGTAAACTGAAAGGACAACAGACACACAGCCTGCCCCTGGTTAGTACAACAGGGGACACACTGGAAGACCAGGCTAACACACTCGCACAACACTTTCAACATGTGTCCAGTTCAGCGCACTACACCAACACTTTCATAAAACACAAAACATCCTGTGAGAAGAAGTCCTTGCGAGACAGTAATAAGTCGACGTCATCTTATAACACCCCCTTCTCACTGCATGAGCTGAAGATCGCACTTAGTACATGTAAACCTTCAGCTCCAGGCGCAGACAACATTACATACACTATGATTCAACACCTGCACACAGACACACTTGAAACCCTCCTTCACCTCTACAACAAAATATTTCTTTCGGGGCACCCCCCAAGGTCATGGAGGGAGGCCATCGTAGTGGCCTTTCTGAAAGAGGGGAAGGACCCTTCCTCTCCCACAAGTTATCGTCCCATCGCCCTCACAAGCTGCCTGTGTAAGCTGTTCGAGAAGATGATCAATAGGAGACTCATGTACTTCTTAGAGTACAATGGTCTTCTCGACGGCTGCCAGGCTGGCTTCAGGGCTGGGAGATCCACCAACGATCAACTGGTTGTGTTGGAATCATATGTAAAAGATGCCTTTATCCATAATCAGTTTTGCATAACGGTCTTCTTTGATATGGAAAAGGCCTATGACACTGCCTGGCGGTATGGCATCTTGAGTGACCTCAAGTCGTTTGGTGTCTCCGGCAACATGCTGAACACCCTCGCTAGCTACATGTCGGAAAGGACCTTTCGAGTGAGGGTTGGCAGTGCACTTTCCAATGTATATGTGCAGGAAAATGGCGTTCCTCAAGGCGGTGTCCTGAGCTGCACACTATTCATTGTTAAGATGAACTCGCTCCGGAAGGCATTGCCACCAACCATTTCCTGTTCTGTATATGTAGATGACGTTCAAATATCTTTTAAGTCGTGTAACTTTTCAATTTGTGAACGCCAAGTCCAGCTTGGGGTGAACAGACTTGCTGGCTGGGCGGACACAAACGGTTTTAAACTGAACCCTGTAAAAAGTACTTGTGTTGTGTTTTCCCGGAAGCGTGGAACTCATGCGGACCCTGATATCTCTATCAATGGTGTAGTAATCCCTGTCAGAGGTGAGCAGAAGTTTTTGGGAATAATATTCGACAGTAAACTCACATTTATCCCTCACTTGAAACACCTTAAACACAAATGCCTAAAAACAATGAACATTCTTAAAGTCCTTTCACACCAATCTTATGGTGCTGACAAGCAGCTCCTCCTGCGGCTTTATACTGCAGTGGTAGGATCTCGCTTGGATTATGGCAGTGTTGTTTATGGGTCCGCGACGAAGACTGCGCTAAAAATGCTTGACCCGGTGCTTCATTTGGGGCTTCGTCTTGCCTGTGGTGCCTTTCGCACTAGCCCCGTTGAAAGCCTCTATGCAGAGTGTCAAAAATGGCCCCTGTATTACCAGAGGACATACACTAACTTGTTGTATGCCTCTAAAATCAGGTCTATGACAAATCATCCTTTTAATTCAACCATTCATGATGCGTCATCAGAGCAGCTCTTTGCAAATCGTCCATCTATTTCCATGCCGTTCCCTCTCAGAGTGAGGGCAGAAGCTTCCGAGCTGGCTGTGTCATTTTCACACATCCACAACACACCCATTACGGATTTTATTGCGCCGTGGCAACTCCGTGCAGTTTGTTGTGACTTGTCCTTTCTGCAATTTGACAAAAGCAGGGCACCAAGGGTAGCTATTATTCAGCATTTCCTCTTCCTGAAGGAGAAGTATCAATGCGCAGAGTATTACTGCGACGCATCAAAGACAGCTACGGCTGTGTCTTGTGCTGCGCATGGGCCGAACCTCAACGTGTGTAAAAGAATGAACTCCCACAACAGCATTTTTACGGCTGAAGCACACGGCATTTTACTTATTTTAGACCACATTGTCCAACATCAAATTCCAAAGTCCATAGTTTTTACGGATTCTCTTAGTGTTGTACGTGTACTTTTGTCAAGAAAACGCTCAAAAAATTATGTAATCAATCTTGTTTTTAAGGCCCTCATGTCGGCATACGCCTCAAGTCTTGGAATAACAATATGTTGGGTTCCTGGCCACTGTGGAATAGCCGGGAATGAAACCGCAGATCAAATGGCCACTGCTGGTACACTCTTGAATACAGTGGACATAACAACAGTGCCGTACACAGACATGAAGCCACACATTAGACACCAACTTCGCAACGCATGGCAAACACACTGGAGTGAACAGACAGATAACAAGTTACATGTAATAAAACCACACCTGGGACAATACACTACTGACTCACACAACAGGCACATTGAAGTTACCTTAGCTAGGTTACGGATAGGCCATACGCATGTAACGCACTCGCACCTGCTCACGGGATCTCCAAGACCCCTGCGTAGCAGGTGTGGGGAGGGCCTATCCGTAGTCCACATACTCATACAATGCAAGGCACTTGACACAACACGACACAAACACTTCAGAGAACTCTACAGACAACATATTCCCCTACACCCATCTCTGTTTCTGGGTGACGATGCCATGGTTTCTGTGAAACGCGTTTTTAAATATTTGTCAGATGTTAAGTTTTTAAACCTCATTTCCTATCATGCGTAATCACATCTGGCCCTATACACCAGCCATCACCATTATCTTTATTGATCTTACTATGTCCAGTGTACACATTTTATACCTAGCTTTTGTGGTAATCACTTGTTTTCATTAAATAACTTCTCTGGCGCTCTTTGCCCTCGTCGGCCTTGCGCCATTAAACACCAACCATCATCATCATCAGCACAGTTGATACGGTTATACAGTCACCATTAGGTCGAACTGCGTTTGACGCACTGAGAAATAACTTCAAACGAAGGAAATTAACACGAAAATACTTTTAGAATGCGCTTCCTAAGCGAAGTGTCACGCGCTGCAAGCCAACTACGCAGCAAGATAGGAACGGTGATCCTACAAGTGACGTCAAAACGATCGCAGCGCCGGCCTCTCCAGTGGTGGGCCTCGTGGCCAATATATTTTCATCGAGAATGATTACGTCCTCCTGTAACGTCATCGGAATGTTTGCTTGTAATCTGTGTTGTTGTGAATAAAAATAAGTTGGTAGTGTGTGCTTCCCTCATTCGTGCAAACCTTCGTCCAGATTAGTGCCAGCAACGTTTCATTTCGGTTAATGGTAATGTCTCGTTGCATTTTTGTTCTCGAACGTCATGGTGCAGCATACTAGATTATTCAGTTCGCTACAGACATCACACAATGAGGAGCTAGGAGATTTATAAATGCTGCCTAATATAATGTACCGAATACTACCGAATATGGAACGTCCAATTGTTCTTTGTCAATGCCATGAAGAATGTGCTGACATAGGTTTCACCCATCTGGTCGATAACTGCAGCCTCAGCAAGTTTCTGTAACTTACTAAGGCTTGACGTTGGGCTAGTTGGGTACACATAATTCACACTAAAAACAGCGCAGGGACGAGGACGGAAGAAGTGACAAACTAGGGCGCCCTAGTTTGTCACTTCTTCCGTCCTCGTCCCTGCGCTGTTTTTAGTGTGAAGTTTGTGTACTAAGCAATTGTTTGTGTCAAAGAATGTCGATTTGTAATGAAATAGAAGATGGTGTAACGGCGGGGCCTGCAGTGAGGTGGCACGCTCTCATGCCCCCGTCTTTTATGCACCTGGCGGTTTGTCCCACATTCGCGCAGAATCCTGCAGGCCTTCTGCAGACCAGTACACACGAGGAGCACTTTGTCTCGCGTCAACTCATCCAAGTGTACAGTGTCTTCAAGACTAGTACCTGCAGGGGTCACTGTCGGTACAACATTTGGCAACCATTTTCTTGTTAGGTGTCCTTCAAGGTATCTGACTACATCCAACGACACCGTTTTTCTAAGCGTGTACTTTTTGTTAGGACAAGGAGCAAGGAGGTGGTCGCTGAGCGAACAGGCCACCACAAAGCCTTAAGGTTCCCACATTGCTTGCAGAGCGGGTGTCGGCACTTTTTTGGGCCTGGGCCCTCATTCTCACCAACATTGACATACCCACCCTCATATGATTTGCCAACTTGAAGTGATGCTTATGCATTCTCACTTTGTAAAGGACATCTTAGATGTAGCGTGACTTTCTTGCTTCCATGTGGGTTCAATTTGAACTGAAAATTTTTCACTGCAACTGTTTTACATGTAATTCTTGGTGGGCTCTATTTTGTTAAACTTAAATGTCAGTATCACATGTCATGTTTCTTTTATCATTATCCAGGCTGAGTAGGCCAATACCGTTGACATTTACAGCCACAATTAAGACTTCTTGCACGTTATTGCAAACTGAGAAAGTATGAAAGTATGAGTTCAGTGGGATCACACTGATCGAGCGGAACTGTTCTGTGAGCCTGCATTTTGTGCTACAAGTTCCAGAGCCTCGGTTTCTCCCACTTAACAGGTTTGCACCTAAATGTTTCGCAAAAGAGATATTATGTTACTGTGCTGAAGTTGTCTTGTTTGACATTCTGCGTACATTGGTACCCCTTGCTGTGATGCCCAAAAGATGTGCAGATGTTGACTTGCAATTGCTATAAGTTGCAGAGAAGTTTTGCTATGTTTTGTGAGAGAGTGAAACAGGAAATCTTATCTACGTCCTAATGATATCTTTCTACTCAGCCATATATTTAATAGTAATTTTTATTCATTTAAAAAAATGCATACATTTTCATGCATGCTTGTGGGGGGCTAATTAGAGCTTGATGAAAATACAATCAATGTACTTAGAATGTCATCTGTGTGTAGGACCCACCGCAAGGTTTTTTATCTGGAGTCAGTCTGTTAATCGGTGTTATAAATGCTATAAAGTCAGTTTTCATACACCTCTGCCTGTGTACTGTGGGAGTAATCAAGTGACCACTGTACATTATTTGGATGCAAAGCTGGTTTGTTAGGTCAAGCGATTGGTGTTTGGCTTTTCTTGCATTATTTCGCCCAATTTTTTTTCTAATCTGATGTCTCATTTTGCCCACCTAGGACATTTTCAACTGACAGCGAGAACATCCAGTTTGGGGCGAAGCTGTATTCCTGCCTGTCTTGTGAACAACGTAACCACCAGGCCACTGATGGTGAAATGTGTGCCACTGAGACGCCCTACATCTGTACTATTTGCAAAAAAGTGTTCCGTAAAAAACAGGTGTTGAACAAGCACATGACAGTGCACACCGCCAAGAGGGCACACGTGTGCAGCACCTGTAATAAGAGCTTTCGTCGAAGAAGCTGCCTAGTTATTCATGAAAGGGTGCACTCTGGCGAAAGGCCTTACGTGTGTAGCATCTGTCAGAAAAGCTTTAGTACAAAAACCATCCTCATAGTTCATGAAAGATTGCACTCGGCCGAAAGGCCTTACGTGTGTAGCATCTGTCAAAAGAGCTTTAGAATAAAATCCAACCTCATGGTTCATGAAAGATTGCACTCTGGTGAGAGGCCATACATGTGTAGCTTGTGCCCAAAAACTTTTTCTCAAAAATACAACCTGAGCATGCATGAAATATTGCACTCTGGCAAGAGGCCCTATCAGTGTAGCAACTGCCATAGGAGCTTTATATATAGACACCATCTGGTTACTCATGAGAGACAGCACACTGGCGAGAGGCCCTATGCGTGTGGCACTTGTCAGAACACCTTTACTTCAAAGAAAAGCTTGGTTCGTCATGAAAGATTGCACTCTGGCGAGAAGCCCTTTGAGTGTAGCACATGTCTGAAGTGCTTTGTTTACAAAGATTCACTTGTGAAGCATGAGAAGAGGCATACCAGGAGAAAGCCGACTTCATAATATGTCAGAAAAGTTGCCTGGAAGGAAACGGTAAGCCACAATGACAGTGGTCATGAAAAATAATGCTGAAAAATTTGCACTGGCGTACATATTGCACTGTGACAGATTGTGCCCTGCTGTAAAGTCAGTGGGTTGTGTGCATTGCAGAAGCTTTGCTCGCAAGCACACGTTGGCCATAAATACGGAGGAACAATGACAAGGGGCCCCATTTCTCCAGTGTCTCTTGGAAGGGCTTTCAGGAACTGAACAGATCTATCATCAAGGACTGTCATCATCATCATCAGCCTATCTAAACCCACTGCATGCCAAAGGCCTATCCCATAGGTCTACAGTTATCTCGGTCCTAAGTTAACTGCGACCTATTTATCTCCGCAACGCTTGCCTTTTCTGAGAATCCTCTCTCTTACCCTTAATGACCAACGGTTATCTTGCCTTCGCATTACATGCCCTGCCCAAACCCGTTACTTCTTAATTTCTACTAATGTGCCTTTAACACTCATTTGTTCCCTGAGGGGCATACTCCATGATAATTTCTGTGTCAGTATTATCAGTTTAAAAAAATATACTACCAAAAATTTGCTGGGGGAAAATGTTCGGACTTGAAGAGCCTCGTCTAACCTCAGCCTTCGAAAAGAACTGAATAGATCAGACGTTATTTTTCTTAAAAGGGTGGGCACTGCTGAATATCTGGCTGTAGCTCCTGTCAAAAAGTTTCGTCAAAGAAAACCTAACGCCACTGAAAAATCATATAATAGTGAAAAGTGTAATGTGTACAACTGCAAAAAGATTCCCTAAAAATACCATTTTCCACCATGTCAGCTGAAGTAATGACAATTGTTTGAGGTTTTCCCTCCGAAAGTACTTTGTAAAGGCAATGACCAGGCAATGTGCAAGTTGAAATTTTTGTAGTCGTACAAATTCACTAAAAAAGTGCCCAGCACTTGATATTACCAGTGCACTATCAAAGTGACCCCTTAATTTTCATTGCAGCCTACAACAGCGCACGAACTTGAGTGACAGTTGTAAAGGAACTCAAAACCTTGTTGTGGTGGAGGACATTTGATGCACTTAACAGTAGTGTTTAGCAGCTGCACCTGACTGACTGCTGCATGGCACCATCGATGGGCGTCGGCAGGGGAGTGCAAAAAGGGCACATGCCGGCCCCCCCCAAAGCCACCTCAGCACAATTGCCCCGCCCACTCACCCTCTCCCTCTTCCCTCTTTATACAATGTATTTGCCCTCCTCAAGGCCAAATCCTGCTGACGCCCCTGGCACCATCACTGTCATCCGCCAATCATCACTGCCGCTATTGATATGGTAGAAACCAATTTCATGTTCTCCCCCTTCCCAAGCTCTGAAGAAAAAAAAAAGAAAATTTGAGGAACGAGACGTGCTCCAGCTGGGCTACAACAGGTTTAAAGCGAATATAAAATGATCAATTAGGGCTAAATGCGATATAAACATTTTTAAGGAAAATATAATTTGGAGATTAAAGGACAACCCTGAAATACGTAACACGACATCAAAGCAAAGTTTAAAAGAAAAACTAAGAGCATAAAACGAAGCGTTAGAGAGGAAGTTCTCAAGTCAGTTCGGCACAAAAGTTTGCACAAGGCAACAGTTCCGCTTAAAAAAAAAAACACATTGCGATACACCGCTCACTATAGGTATACAATTTAAAATCTAATGAAAGGGCACGTCTAAGCATGTTAACTTGAGAACCCATAAACACAGGAAAAAAACAATTTGCACACCGAGGTAATCAAGGCAATGACATATCATTACACGCAACTCCCCAATGACAACAGACAAGTCCACCAATCACTTGCACAAAAGGCGATCAAACTTTGCTTGTAGGGTTGTTATGCTCTTGAATCTCGCGGCCACAAGTGGATAAATTTGTTAACTCTCTGGTTAAAGTACCGTTGGCAGAAAGGGGCGCTGCAACTTGTGCCAGACAAAACTTGTGTAGGCCCTATTTTAGACTTTTTTTTTCTTTTTTGAATCAGGCATTTGCCCTGTTTGCAGAAGATGTATGGTTATCCATCCATACTAGCGTGTATGGTATTTGCTCACATGCGAATGTGTTATAATATGTCCATGCAATCAAAGCAGCCATATAGGCCATGATGCCACGACACAATGCTGTCGTGGCAGTGGCTGTGTAGCTCCCATTAAAACCATGTGCATGGGTGCATGGCAAACGGGGACTTACGAGATGTAGCTTTATCTTGCCTGCTTTCACTTGTCTCTTCAGTATGAAAATTGTTATGGCCACGCAGGTATTACCGTATTGACTCGCGTAATGAACCCACATTTTTCTCAGAAAATTTCTTGTGAATTTTGGGGGAAGGGGGTTCATTATACAAGAAGTAGTTGCAACAGATTTTAAAAGTTGAAATTTCATACAACAAGGATGGTAAGAGAAGCACTATCAAAAACTTGCCTTTTGATAAAAACACATACGAAATTATGTAACCCAATTTATTTTTTATTTACAACCGGCTAGTGCCCCCGCCCCTACTGGTGAGTCAGTTCGTTAGCCCTACTCGCCGTCGAGGCTGTCTTCCTCACTGAAGTCCCTTGCCGCTTCTTGGTCACTGTCGGCCAACAGCGTGTCATTTTTGTGTCGTGAATGCTGTTCTAAATCCCCGTCTTTTTGAAGCTGCGGATGATGAGTTTGAAGGCAATCGCCTCCCACGGGTTTGCAGCATCTCGTGCAACACAACACAGCCTTCACTTCAGTGTGTAGTCCAAGAGCCCTTTTTTCGCTCCGGGAAACTTTTCTTCTTTAGGCCCACAAAGCGCACAGCGATCCCTGTTCACCGCCCGAAGCTCCTCTTGTTTCCTCCAGTAGCGAACACGCGTTGGGTCAACACTGAAGTGCTGCCTAGCCCTGCAGTTCTCATGCTTCAACACATGGTCCACCACCTTCAGTTTAAAACTGGCTGTGTAGCTCGCAGACCAGCCCACCTTACGAAGCGCTCCAGAAGCACAAAAAAAAGGCTGGAGCACGAAAACGTGAAGAAAATGGCGAGGGCACAGATCAGTAGAGAGCAGGGAAGAAATGCAGAGTGTGGAGTACGTTTGTTTTGTTCAGATGCTGCCGCACTTTGATGGCGCTTTACACAGTTTGTTTTGTGTCCGTCATGTGGCATTCCGCAGTTGCGCAATTTTTAAGTTGTGAGCCATGGCATTCATGTGTCGCTGGCTGGTGTTGAAATTTCTTTTGGTGAGTGCCTTTGTGCAATTCTGCCAGTACTGTGCTATAATATTCAGCTACTATGGTCGTCGATGGCTTTGGCAATTGCGCCGAGATATATTGAAGAGTACCTTTTCAATTTGCGCCACATTTTTTATGCCAGGTAACACAAAAGTGAATTCCTAAGAGTAAAAGTGGGGGGGTTCATTACGCGAGTAAATACGGTATATAAAAATTTTCATTTAAAGAGAGTGCAGTGTTATGAGATGCTCTAAAATCAAAGAACTCCGGTGATGCTGTTGTGTGTTTTATGGCCGACCATAGAAGTGCTACGGCCACAGCAGGTTGCTCGTGTCTTGTGTCATGCGAGTACCGCATATTGTCTCCTTGTTTCGATGTGATACTAGAAATATCGTGCCATTGTACACTGGTGGATTTTCCTTAGCGAGGCCACTCTGTCCCGTGGGCAGGCACGTGGCGTTGTTTGGGAGCTAGTATAGAAAGATGTATTGCTTGCTGCAAGACCCAATATCTGAACATTGTTCTGTTTTTAAAATGAAAATTTTAATTTCTAACCCCGATTTAAACAGTTTGTGATTTTTGATGAGTTCCTGTCATTAATAACTATATAAACTCTTGTGCAGTGAAACCTTTTATAACTGAGAGAATGATGTGCTGTTTGAAATGTCTCCCTTTGAAAGTAAAATAACCCATAATGCTTTATTTTCCCGTCATTTCACCTAAAGTGGCATTGGCGTTGAAATGTCATTAGCATTAAGTATATGTAATTTGTGTCTGCCTTTTACAGAAAAAGATAATTTTCATAACCTGTGACGCCCCGCTCAACTTCCCTACTGAACTGTTATTTTGGCAAATACATGTGCTCAATGTTCGTCACTTGTGCTACTATTGATTAGCACTAGCGAACTGAAAGAAGCAAACGTAACGAAAGCCGTTAAGGTACCATAGCTGTTTTAAGTCACCAAATTGCATCGTACAGTACAGAAGGGCTTGAACATTGGCTAGTACCGGAACCAAGAACAAATTACTGTAAACAAATGCTTTCCCTTACAGTGCCGATTTTTTAAGACAACCTCACTTGTATTGAGTGATGTCCTTTCAGTGTAGCTTAAAAGATTACTTCAGTTGAACATGTCGTTTGCTTGCAGTCTCTCTTGTCGTGTAGTTTTTGGTGCTTTGCTCTGTTTTTATACGTGTGCCTTATAGCACTCGCACCGCATTTTCATTCACAACCTGTATATTCTTTTGAATATTTCGACTTTTTTACCTGTTCCTATAGTGCTGTCTAAGATTGTATCTCAGCTATTTCCTTCGCTTTTATTTTCTTCTTTTTGATGACCTGCATTTTTGTGGTATTGTTTCATTCTCCTGCCTTGTCTGGTAGTCCTGCCACTGTCCCTATGTAATTTGTGTTTCAGATGTAGCTTGTACCTTGGTTTGCTATTAATTCTCTTTTTTATTTGACTTTTTCTTTTACCCACTATCCTGCTGCCTTATGAGTTCTTAGGACAATCAGCTTGGCTTCATGCAACATTTTTTTAAATTTCCCTATGTGTTGTTTATACGTTATGAGAAAAAATGTTTCATTTCACTCTTCTGTCCATCTAACCAGCGTGACGACATTATGCACCAAGTCATTTGTCTAATGTACATTATTGTGGTACCGCAAGTGAATTGTGCATCAAGGCATCTTGCTGCATTGTGACTAGAATGAAATAAATATGGTGCCAAACGTGCTGCAAAAACTCGCGAACAAAGTAAAATGAGCTCTGTATCAATGCTGGATTCACCTTTTGAGGTTGGTTTTTGACAGATGCTACCCTGCCATGCAGACCGGATTTTCTGTCACTACAATCGTGCTGGAGATAGGAATTTCCTACTTGAAATTGCACCTACTTTTCGGTCACTAGTTATAATAATAGAAATAGTCAGGTGTATCCAAGGAACATCCTGGGTGCCAAGAAATGAATATTGACCTCGAGCACCAAAGTACCTAGCACTGAGTTGTCTGTCAAGCAATAGATAATCGAACATGGAATGGGCTCGGGAAGAGGCAAATACTCACCCATGCAATATTATTTCAGTACCTGGGAAGATGTTAGTTTGTTTGCGTGTCTCCCTTACAGTTATGCAATGCTGTACAAAGTGTATGCCGCCAGCCTTTAGGGGATGTTTTCGGAGGTTGCTAGAGTGCTCGGCTTTTTATTTATTGTTGTCCGGTCTAGAACAAATCTGACGTTGTAGAGTAACAAATTTACCACCTGTTCCTAAAGAAAGTTGAGAGAAGCGCAAAAGCTTTCTATCATTAAAAATAGCGTCGCAAGTGCATCAAAACCTTCGCTAAAGCCGCGTCCAACTTCGTTGAAAGAGCATCCAGTCGATTGCCTGACCTTAGGGTTGCCGCCTTTTTTGGAAAAAAAGTAAATGGCCCTTCAGGAAAAGTGGGTGGGGGAGGGGGTGTAAAACGTAAAAGGTTAAATTAGTGTTGACACCAAGATACCATGCTTTTTTCTAAATGCATTGCCATTTACTGTAGCATTTTCCTAGAGAGAAATCGACAATGTTTTTACTGAAAGTGATTTAGACATCGCTTATTCTTTGAATGTGCTGCTCTGAAAAGTAACCACTGATACTTCATCTATTGGAAGCTCTTCTTTGCATCTTAACCCACTCAGCAAACGTTAAAAAGTATGCAATGCATATGGCAATGTATTTAATATTCTTATGTACCACCAACAATGCACCAATGCACAATACACCAAAAACGCTAAATAACGGCGGCGGTACTTGCTGACCACGGCGGCAACATTTTGTGTTCCTCCCCTTGGTCCCTCTCCATCTCAGGGAGCACACCAGCGCACGTAATTTCGCTGCTTGCGTGTCTGTGCGCAGCTTGTCGAAACATACTTATCATCGTAGTTGCTGGATTGATGCTTCTAATACGCCAAAAAAAAGAATCGTCAATGGCAGCCTCTTTTATGTACAGACTCGCAACCGGCCCGCTGTATAAAAATTCAGTTGGGCCAGTCAAAAACCGGGCAGGTGGCAACTGTACATATCTGACCTCCAGGGACCCAAATTGCAAACGAAGAAAGAACCCTTGTGACGATTTTTCTTGCACTAAGTAATTGCATCTACGACGATCAGTCGTAGCACCTGTCCATTTCCTTAACAGAGCCTCCGCCACGGCGGTAAGGATTGAGCTCGGAAAGCAGCAGCTTGAAGCTTGGCCATTTGATGGTCAAAACAGCTTTCCATAGCGCGCTCACATGATTTCTGCAGGGCAGACTGAAGGCACATAGTGGCGATGGCACGCTTTAGTTTTAGGATGCGTGGAATCAAACAGTTTCTTGGAGGCTCTAGGTGAGTATTCCCAGCAAACATGGTTGTCCAGAAAAGTCGGGTTAATATCTAAAAACTGGAGTCTACTGTAAAGGGGTAGCTTGTGTAAAATTTAAACCCTTCCTGCCCCGATGAAAATGACATGAAACTTCTGTGACAGTGTGTGGATAGGTTACTGGGTCGTGTTTTTTTCAAAAGAACCAAAAAAGGCACATCTAGCTCTTCAAGAAACATCCCCCTTGCGAGGGGCACGATCAAATGCAGAGCATTTCCGGGGGCGCACGACTTTAAGTAGTTTGCGTTACGTTAATGTTGTTGCACTTGTGGCAACTGCTGACGAGAGAGCGCTCGTCAGCAGTAATTTGAATGAGTCAACGATATAAGGCGCGTTTGTAGCGTCCCATTCTGTGTCAGCTTTGTGGCGCAGTGGGTAGAGCACCATGTACATTGCGTTCCGCCCGCAGGGTCGAGGGATCGAAACCGGGCGCCGGATAGTATTTTCTTTTATATAATGTAGGGGGAGGGGTGCGGACAACGACGGTGCGAACTACGACGGGACAACGCGGGTGACATCGTAAGTTACTGAAATGCTCTGCATTTAAAAAATTGTCAACATATCTAAAAACCTTAAACACTTTGTCCCCGTTGAGATCATGATTGACAACTGCAAGGAAAATGTTGCAAAGTGCTGAGGTTACACTAGAGCCAATGGAAATACACTTCTTAGCTTATTTTCAAAAGATATGTGGGTACCACTGAGGTAAAATTCCAGGGCCATGAAATTGTTAACAGAGATACCGGCAGCATTCTGAAAGGCTATCTCGCCATTTAATTCAATGCACTCGACAACTGCAACCAACAGTTCGTTGTGCTGGACCGAGTAAAATAAATCTTCAACATCCATTGAAAAAGCAAATCCTGCGGCAGTTTTATCTCTTATAACATCCGTAACAGTGACAGAGTTCCTAGTTTTGTAAGAGTCATTCACGCGTATGGTTATAAGCTGCTGCAAAAGAAAGCAGCTGACAAGCGATTGCCACGTATCCCTTCGTGTCACGATAGACGGAAGGGAATTCGAACCTTACAGGATTTGGCGGTGAAGAAAACCTTTAAACTGGCGCGCCCGCTATCGCTGATGCCCTTTGCAAGTTTCTCTAGCTCGAGGCTCTTGCACAAGACTACAGCTTTATGCTGTAGTCTTGTGCAACACAACTAAGAAACGGCTGTTTCTTAGTTCTGGCCCATATGACGTCACTCCTCCCAATAACCTGTCGCAGCAGCGCAAAATTTGAATATTGCAATACAGTCGAACACGGATATATCGAACTCCAAAGGGATCGCGAAATAGTTCGATATATGAAAAATTCGATATAAAAAATATGGGCTCTGAGACCTCACCTGTGGCGGACGACCACTTACCGATCGGCGCATTCAAGAATGACAACTCATTCCGCACTAACGACGCAACAGGATGCTTTATTTGCGTGAAATAAAATCGCTGATCTTGGCCTGCTTCTTCGTCCTGTACATGGAATTAAAGACGCTGGTCTCGATATTCTCCAGGCTATCCAGTTGTGACAGCCCAGTTCTTCCCATGTCGCCGCAACTGCGTAGAATCAAGCTCAACGCAGCCGCCAGTTCACCGGCGGAGTACGATCGTGTAGCTGCGTCCTCATCCGGACGATCTTCGCCACTCGAGCTATCAGCCTGGGTTCCTCAACCGCAGCTACGATATCCTCGTCACTGACACTCGCAACAGCCTAAACATTGCTGTCAGCGTTCACGAAATCGCCGGCAGACAGTCCGGCTGGAACAGCAGCCTGGAAAAGGGACGACAGCTCGCGAAACGTGTCGTCCATGCCCTATTCGTCGTCGTCGCCGTCTTCGCAAGCTTCCGAATGTTCGGCCGTCACGAAGCCTGCCTTCCGGAAGCAGTTGGCCACGCTCTGCTTTACGCTTTTCCAGGCACCCGTCATCATGTGTATGGCCCCCAGCTGGTAACTTTGGGCTCGGTGCCAAGGCGGAGGTTCATCAAAAGCTTATAGAGGAGTCGCCTCCTGTACTCAACCTTGAACGACTTAGTCGAGCGGTCGAGTGGCTGCAGCCTGGCTGTTGTGTTTGGAGGCAGAAACTTGAGATCGATATTGTCGAGCTCGCAGGTGGTTTCGTTGGCCGAGCAGTTATCCATGAGAAGGCAAGCGTGACGCTCCGACACCCCGGCTTCTGTCCCTGTTGGGTTTCGGCGAAGGCACTAAGCGACCGCGGAAATCGGGGGTGCAGGGACTGCCGAAGAGCACCTTCCAGCTCGGCCGGTGTTCGATATACCAAATGTCGGGAAAAATACCGTTCGATATAAAGGTACGAATTCCTATACCTTTACACAGACTTTTCAAGGGGATAATTCACGAGTTCGATATAGACAATAATTCGATATACCCGTGTTCGATATATCCGTGTTCGACTGTATGTCGTGCATTTTGTTTTCTGGTAAAATACCGTTGGTTGCGCTGGGACGCAGCTCGGCTAGTTACCAAGGCCTAGGAGGAGCGAATTTGGGGAGAACATATGTTCTCTCCAGCGAGAAGAACATGAATTCTCACAGGAAGCGCATAGGCGCTTCTTGTGAGACTGCGTGGAGCGGTCGCTTGGACAACTGTTCTGAAGCAAGCAAGCTTTCCAGCCTGGCTGCTTTTACATCGCAGTCAGAAACGTCCTTCCGAACATTATGTATTTGCGTATGAAGATGCTGCGCATTCCGCGTATTGTGCTCTGCAGTAATTCGCATATAGACACAGGTCAGGCTTCATCGAAAATAGCTTTGAGGTGGTGTATCCCTCACGTTCATGGGCGCTGGATGATAATTGAGATTCGAACGCGCGCTTCAATTAACATTAGTGGCCCGGGTTTCATGAGCATATCTTGCGTAAAATTGCGAAAGTTTCGCACGCGGAACGGAACAGGCGTAATCACACTTCAAACTGCGTCTGTGGGACGCTACTGCTGTATGCCACTCCGTCACGCTCTGTTTTACAAACCCGACGGCCGAAGGGTGGCCCTCGGGGGTCACGAAGAGATGACGAAGCCAGACGAGCTGCTAGAAGCACTGCACACCGGCCGCCCGTTACGGGAACAAAGGTTCTGCACAGACCGCAAGGGCGCAGACACGACGAACGCGACGAGCAAAGGCGGCAGACCTTCTCGGAGGCTGCTGCGAGGCCCACAGAGGTGTTTTCGCGGCAGCTCAGGCCATCATACGGACGTCTTGACAGCACACGCAGTGGTAGTCCGCGGGCTGTCAGGCATTTTGGTGGACTGCACGGTCAACGCAGACGACTTTCATGCACTCGCGGTCATCCGAGAGAAAATGGTGCACAAGAAACAGGATGCGGAGCAAAACAACGAAAACTTCCCGCTCAGAGAGAGAGAAAATGACTTTATTAAATGTTCCTGCGGAGGGAGGGGGCTACGGCCACGCAGGGCCGCTCAGCATAGGTCCCGCAAACACCGTAGTGATGAGAGTCGTCTGAAGTGCTAGTCAGTGGAATGCCGCACGCAACAGCGCTGCAAGTGTATGTTGTGTCGAGACTGCAGAGTCCTTTCATCAGCTTTGTCCCGTTGTTAATTAACTAGACCTTACTAGTGGCGTCCTACAGCTTTCCAAGTTGATAGGTTTTTGATGCTTGAATGAGAACTTGCAACGCTGTGGGACGTCACTCGTGATGTCTAAAATAACCATCGCACTTTAATAGAGTATGCGCTTGCAGCGCTATTAGTTACATGCGGCACCGACTAGAGACGACTCAAATCCTCCCTGTTCTGTGACGACTCTCTGCACTAGAGTGTTGGCTAGACCTATGGGTGGTCGGTACCATGGGTCCATGGGTCCCTTTGCCCAGCAGAAAGTTTTCTCAATCGTATTTCGGTGTTCTGCTCTACATGCTGTTTTCTTTTTTTGTGCGTGTGCGCACCATTTTCACACTGGTGATCGGAAGTGCGTGAAAGTCGTCTGCGTTGACCGTGCAGTTCACCATAATGCCTGACAGTGCGCGCACTTCCACTGTGTGCCCGTCAAGACGTCCGGCTGATCGCCTGAGCCACCGCGGAAACATCTCTCTGGTCCTCGCAGCAGACTCCAAAAAGGTCTGCCGTCTTTTCTCGTCGCGTTTGTTGGCTTTTCGGCATTTGGGTTGTGCATAACCTTTGTTCCTGTATCGGGCGGCCGGAGTGCACTGCTTCTAGCAGCTCGTCTGGCTTCGTCAACCCCTCCTAAACCCTCGAGGGCCACCCTTCGGCCGTCGGGTTTGTACAACAGAGTGACAAACATCAAGAACATCCCGCAGACGCAACTTGAGTAGTGATGACGTCTGTTCCTTTCCGAGTGCTGAAATAGGGCAATTTTACGCGTGCTATGCTCATGAAACTCGGACCGCTAAAGTTATATTTCTTCCGAATCTAAACTATCGGCAAGTGACGCTGGCCAGTCAGTGAGCGGAAGCGGTTTGCCCGGCTAGGTAAAATCAAGAGAGACTGATCAGTTGCAGTTGCGAAACGACACCAGCGAGGATTGCTGTACTGGATGGGAGCAGTCTGTCTTGATTTTACCTAACCGGCCAAACCGCTTCCGCTCACTGACTGGCCAGCGTCTCTGTTAATTATTGATTGTGACGCTGGATAGTCAGTGAGCGGAAGCGGTGTGGCCGGTTGAGTAAAATCAAGACAGACTGCTCCCATCCAGTACAGCAATCCTCGCTGGTACCGTTTCGCAGCTGCAACTGATCAGTCTGTCTTGATTTTACCCACCGGGTAGGGGAGTGATTTGGCAACGCCTCCGAGGACCTTGCCAAAATATCATTCAGCGACCATAAAACGTGTCAGAAACACCGCCTCAAAGCTACTCTCGAATAAAACCAGACCAGTGCCTATATATATGTTAATTGCAGAGAAAAATACTCGGTATGCGTAGCGAATAGAACGTCTTTATATACTCCTTTTCTAAGGTGTCGAGGGAGACCTCTGACTGCAGTGTGAAACAGCCATGCTGGAAAGCTAGCTTATTTCAGAACAATTGTTCGAGCGACCTCTTCTCGAAGTCTAGCTTGGAAACGGGAAAAGCATGTACTATCGGCGTCAAATGGAACGCGAACACGAAAATATAAACCGGAACGTTCAAAATTGAGAAATAATGTTCGTTGAGTTCATATAATGGCACGCTCTTAGTATATTTGGAAATCCACATTTCCCGACTTTGTTTTTGTAACTAAGCCACACTTCATTTTGGCTTGCACGGAAAGAAATCGCTCTATTTGTGTGTTCGGATTCATATTTTCGTGTTCGCGTTTCATTTGACGCCGATAGTACCTCTGCCCGAATCTCGTGTTTAGAGCGCTCTACAGCAGGGTCACAGTAGTAGTCCAGTAAACCTTGCTCAGTACTACGCCTTGCTAGTGTGTACTGCCTTGGTATGTGGCTCAGCTCCATTCGAGATTGAAAGAAGTTATTTTACTGAAAAGACCAAATAATCGAAAACTTTCGAATTCCACGCTGGAGTGACATTATAAGGAGTGGCTTCATATTAGCACTAGTAAATGTCGCGACCACTGTGTTAACTTCATGTTAGTGCTCAAGTGATGCAACCGAACGGAACACAAGGCCAAACTACAATCGCGCAGCCATGTTTCTTGGTAGTCGCCTGGGCTGATGGCTGCCGATCGCAATAGCAACATTATGTGACTCATAAATCAGGGGAAAGCGTCTGGGAAGTCAGCACTAGTCCATATGTTTTCCCTAATATCTCCATTGTTTGTTTGAAGTTTGTGACCGGTATCGTCGCTAATGGGAGAAAGCAGTCTCTTTATGAACCAAACTCATATTGTTTTTTTTTTCTTCCTAGCCCCTTTAAATGTGTCACCAGCTGAGAACAGAAGGTGGACTTGCTCGGGGCCCAGTTAAGAATGCTCTGGAACCTTGTTCTGGCCTGCACGATTGAAATGAGCGCTGCCTTCAATCTCGGCAACGACAGTGACGAGCTGTTCTGCACGGCCTAGATCCATTCTAGCCAGCAAAAGTTGCAACAAAAGCCAGCCATGGGATAGGATGGTGTGGATGAAGCACCAGTGCGGCAGCAATAAGTGATGCCTAAACATTGCCACAAACAGTCCAAAATGTCCTTTCCAGCATCGAACTTGAGGACTGCGTAGGAGCTTGTATTGTAGTTTGAGAGGATGCAAGCTTTGGAAGTATCACTCTTAAAGCACGATAATCAACAAATAATGGTCTCCATCATTTCTGTGAGTGTTATGTGTTTCTGTTGCACATTTTCCTGGAAGCACACTGCAACTGTTATGACGTGTATTTGATCTCCTTAATTTCAGGAGGCCTTTACAGTGGAGGTTAGTGGCCAAAAGGGGCTTCACATAAAAGTAAAGGGTCTGCATTTTAGGAAAATAGGATTTGTGAACTCTGCACGTTTATTACTTCGACACTGCAGTGTTTATAATCATTTCAGCAAAAGAGCTTGTGGGACTATGACGGCGAGAAACCTTGAACAGAAAACGTGTACGGCACATGCAGAGTCATAGTGTGGCACCTGCTGCAATCTCGGCTAGCACAAAAGGAACTGAAAAAAATGAATGCACGGTCCTTGTTCCCCCAGTTTTGGTTAATAACAAAATGGCTCTTTAACCATCTGCTTGCAGAAGGCATGTCTGGTGGCCAAAAGGTCTGCATGCCATTATCTGGCAGAAGTGAGACTACCGTAAAACACCGATCAAGTGCCCCCACCCATCCAAGCGCCCCCCAGCATTTTCCGGGAATTTCGCATTTCTGTACACGGCCAGCAAGCGTCCCCTCCCACTTCCCGCCATTCTGAAAGCATTTTTTTTTCTGGGCTTTTGGATGCCACAGTGTTTAAAGCCGATGTTGAACCCAATCCAGTCCATGTCGCTGCTACGAGAGCACATTACCAGCCATTGCCGCCATTTACTCGGGAGTGGTTGCCTTTGTCCGCTGTGCATTTATACACGGTAAAAAGACAGCTCGAAGTATTGGACTGGCATCGGAAAAATGGCCGGAACGTGCACCTCACCTATTGCGTGTTCAAGTTAGACCGTAAAAAGGTACGGGAGTGAGATAAAAAGTACGAAGTTTTGCTGCAACAAAACTTCGGGAAATCAAAGGTTCATAACAAATTGAGCAGCGTTGCCTCCCCATCTTCAGTGAAGAACTCAATGACACTTTGTACAAGTTTTTTGAGCGCGAAAGGAACTGTGGATGTGCGGTGAGCAATCGACTGTTGTCCGAGCAAGCTCTCAATGTCGCTAACAAGCTGCAGCTGGGTAACTTCAAGGCATCTAGCCAGTACCTGAAGAGATGGAAGCAACGGTTAGGAGTATCCATGCGACAGGCAACTAACAGTCAAAAATTGCCCGAAGATTGTGCTGATGCCCTGCGAGCATTTCACTCTGCAGCTGGCTCACTGCGAAGCTGTCACGATTACATCTTGCACTACATTTCAAACATGGACCAGACAATGGTTCGTATTGGCATGCCCATGAATCAGACCAATGACCTTGTCGCAGCCAGTACGATACGAGTTGCGAGTACCGGCTGCACCAGTCTGCTCCAACCTGCGGACGTGTTCTGGAACAAGCCATTGAAGGCTTGTCTTCGCAGGACCTGGGAGGCTTTTATGCGAAAGGGAGAGAAAACACTGCAAGGCAACCTGCGGAAGCCATCGAGGCAGGATGTTCTTGACTTCGTAGCTGAGGCGTGGTCTTTTGTCCCGGAGAAACTGTAACACGTTCTTTTAGAGGGTGTGGCATCACAAACGCGCTTGACAGGTGCGAGGAGGTTGATCTCCATGAACGGCTGTCAGGCATCGGTGGCGTTGTTCCCGAGGGCCATGACGAGCTGCATTTTTGGATCAGGTTCGGAAAAATCGTTTTGCAGATTTCAAAGCGATTTATACCCGTCACACGGCAAATGTAATGTCATTCAAACTGAATGACATTAGCTGTAAATGACATTCGGCTCGGCCGTGCGGGTCTACACGGCGGAACAAATGTCATTTGATTGTGATAGCAGTGACGATTAGCGAGCTCGCAAAACCACAAAATTACATTTCAAGTGCGTCTGGAATGTTTTCACGCGTACTATTTTTTTTAAAAACGTAACAAAGAAATATTTTTAAAATAAAAACAAGAAAACCACCGATTTAGGTGACATCAGTAGACATCACAAGCTGAGACAAGTCTGCAACAAATCTGGTTTAGGGTAGCACGCACATTGGAGACGAGATTTTCTTTTTTGTTAGTACTTGAATTGTCTTTCTTTATTTGAACAATAATACAAAGAAGAAAATATAAGCTTACTGACAGTTTTTAGAAACAGTGTTCTTTGGTTTGTTACTGAATTTTCCTTTCTAGGGACGCGGAACTGCTGTCGAGGCTACTTATTTGGCCACTAACTGAGGTCCGGGACCTCAGTTAGCCGCTAAATGTCATTCGGTATTCTCGTGTAGCACCGAACTAATGACATTTAGAGCGAATGACATTTGCTGTAAATGTCATTAGATCGGCCGTGTGGCAGGGGTATTAAGTGAATCTCAGAATTTACGTTTTTAGCACTGACGAAGTATCATAAACAAACATTTTCCGTAATGAAGGCTACAGTGCTTTTCTCGCGATCGCCGCCATTTTGTGCTGCCATTTTGAATTTGGGGCCCGATCCAAATAAGGGTCCCCTCCATATCTCTAGACCAATTATCTACAAGTTTTTTGGGGGGCGCTTCCTCAGTATTTGACGGTAGCTGTAGCCTGTAGCTTTATGACCGGATGTTTTGGTGTTTGCGTGCCTAAATAGTCGCTGGTGGTTGTTTTCCACTTCCAGAAGACGCGCTGACATCAAACATACCACGTGCACCATCTATTGCCGAGGGCTGCGTTGCAGCAATGTCTGTAGATGCAGCCTCCAGCCGGGATGTATCCTGCAGCCAGACACAAGCCAGCATTACTACCTGTGCCATAGGTACCGGCCTTATTTGATGTAACTGCTAGTTTGTATTTCAAACTAAATTTATTTTCAGGTGTCCAATGCGGTGTTACCTTTGTGATCAGCAGAGGCTCCCAAACAAAAAAGAAATTTCCAGGTTAGAGGCCATGTTTCTTGTTCTTGTATGAGCATTCTAGTATGTAGTGGTGAACAAGGTAAAAAAAACAAATTTGTGTATAGTTTTTTGGCGCCTTTTCTTCTGACTCTGCATGGTGATGTCCTGAAGCCATGATATTTTTCTTTGCGGAATACAAATTGCACCAAGCATGGTGCCGATAGCATGTCTGGGGAATGATGTGAGTCAGATAGGAGCTCCTCATTCACAGCTGCAAGCTTTTGCAAAGCCAGCACTGGATTCTGGGCAACTAACCTTTGATCCCAAAAAGATTCAGGTGAAGCGTTTAAAAGCCTTCATGTTTCAGTCAAGGCTGCTCAGGACATGGAACTATTTTCTCAGTTTGGCGATTCATGTAACCCTACTTCCAAGCATGAAAATAAGTCTGTCTGGTTATTGTGCAACATTGACTGCATTTAGGTTCACTGACTTTTTTTTTCAGTTCGGGATGGGGACAAAGCTCAAGGTGGTCCTCATACCTGCTCCTGCCCCCCACGTTCTGGCAACACAGGGTGGGTTGCAATGCTTGCAGTGTTGTTGCTTGTAGAATATAAGCACTGTGCAGAGCCGAGAATTAAAACAAAAATTCGGTTAAAGAAGTGTGATACATCTGATGGAGCGAGTTTAGATGAGTGTGGTCCGCTACAAATGAAAATACAAAACATATCGCGGTACTTTTGATGCAATAAATAAACCTACACCTAATGTAGATGTCAGTAATATCACAGCTGGAATTTTACAAAAAAAATTGGCATAAAGTTTCATCCATTCACATTTACAGAAATTTAGAACTCAGAAATTTAGAAATTTACAAAAATTTAGAAATGTGCCGGCATCTCTGATGCCGGCACATTTTGCCACCTTCTCTAGCATGTAGGAAACCTTGTGTACACAGGGGGCAACAGATGCTCTTGGCAGCCTTTTTTTTAACCACTTGGTGTTGCCTTTGTAGAGTAGGAAGTTACGCACAAATTCCCAGGGAAGCCTGCCAACTAAACACTCAATTTGCACATCGAAACTGAACTTGATTTCCTGCAGCCAGCACCCTTTCAGCTTTGAAGTGGCCAAGCATTGGTCGGCTTTAAAATTTGTGAGTGTGTGAACATGGCCTACTCAACAGCACTGAAGGAAGGGTAATAAGTGGTCTCGATTTGGCTACACTTTCTGCACTAGTTCACAAAAGTGCCGTGCAAGTGCAGTGCCAGTTCTTTCAGTGCGAGTGCAGCCGTACACTAGCGCTTTCCGTGCAGCGGCTGAATAGAGGGCAAAAGTGCACAAACGTCGTCTGCTGCGGTCCGTGTTTGTGAGCTCGTTTTTTTTTTCTCGAAATGGCATCACCCTGCACTCACCTTGTGTTTCGTACACAAATACACTATCTTGTTGCACGTGATGACCATTCTCGTCTAAAACGGGAAATGCTGTCGTTTCTACTCCGTTTACTGACACAAGTATTATGCTGTAGCCGTCTGCTATAGGTCTGCTACGATGCGCGCCCAAAAACGCGCCAAAGCACGCTGCACCTTGCACGAGACGAGAACTCGCACAGAGGCTAGTGCAGAAGTATAGAAGAACTCGTGCAGCACAGCGTCAAATTGAAGGCCGAAGTGCAAGTGGCGCTAGCTGCACTGGTAAATCGAGTGCGAGAGTGCTGCACCGCCTCAACCGGTGCAGAAAGTGTAGCCAAATCGAGGAGACCAAAGGAAGTGCTCAAGCTGTTTCAAGGTTAAGAGCAAAACAGGCTGACATCAATAAAGAAAGCCCAAGCACTAAGCCTGCAGAAGTGCTTGGGATTTAAATCAAATCAGATTCAAATAAAATTTTCTAGATTTCAACAAGAGTGCAGTCTAGTCCACTTGTAACAATACCCAAGTGCCAAGGAAATTCCATTGTTATAACCGATCATTTTTAAAAGTGGGTAGCAAAAAATAAAATAAAGCAAAACAAAGCCGAAAACATTTTATTCGTATGCAATCAAGGTCGTACTACTACTTATTTGCAAAAAATATGCCATGGTCAGTTTTGTTTGCTGCACGCGAAGCTGGTGCACATCTTTTTCAAGAGCATCTATAGGTGCTTTACCATGATGAGCATAAGGTCTTTGGAGGAAACAGTCAGGCCACTTCGTTATTATGCATCAGGACACCTGCGAAGACACTACCTGTGTACGGCACGCACTCTCGTTGTCAGCCGTCACTGTCACTGGTGTCTGCAGTACGTATGCATGCAACAATCGCCTCTTCTGTGAGACACTCAGGCGTTTTCAAAACATAGGCCTTGATGTCCCTTCTGTAAGGAGCCTTTTTTTCTTTCACTTCACCCATGATCATTCATCTTCTTCAATGAAAGTTGGCTTTCCTGTGGGGTGTATTGGTGTACGATGGCATCGGTGCAGACACTGAAGGTTTGCTTTGAAGGAAACATTTAGCTAACAGCATCACTTAGAGTAAGGACTGGGTGATACGGTAAATAGAAAATATTTGTTCTGGGAAAAATACATGTGGAGCGGTGCCGAGCAGTAATGTGCACAATAAGAACGAAGTACACACTTCAAGCTTAAAAGTGACAGGGCTGGTTTGATTGATAGCGGTAACTCGTTTCAAAGTTTAGCTTGTATGAATTCAACAGCCTTCCCTACTTTGAATATATTTTAGGGAATAAGTTTTCAAATGCGAAAGGTGCTTTATTTGGGATGAAAGGGACATCCTGCCTGTAATATATGTACGGCCGAGGTTATATAGTATAGCCATGGGGCAGTGTTGAATAGAAAGGAGATCGCTGCTGTCATGACCCAGGTCAGTAGAAGGCGAAGACCCCGATGCCAAGAAGGCAACCTAAGTGGGTACATGCTGCATCAGTGTGGTCCAGCATAGCTACCATCTACAGCCAACTGTCGTCGAGGGAGCACTGATGTAGGTTTTGTACGCAGTCAACCTATACCTCTGAGCTGCGATTTACTGCTACTGACATTGTGGTAAATAATTTTTAAATGGATGATGTATGCACGTGACTTGTAACATAACTATGTAACTTATGTAACATGACTACGTAACTATGTATGCACATTTGCCTGCCTATTTGCTATGTAACAGTATGATAAGCCATAATTCCAAGGTTATAATTTAGGAGTTTGGATAACCGCAAAAAATTTAGCTCTTCATAAAGAGGTGTAACATGAGCAATAAAGGGCTGCGGGTAATGATACATACATGGTGCAGTGAGACCAAAGTGAGACCCAGGACGACATACAATAGTTTGTGACTCGAGGTTAATGGTTAATTAGTGTAGACATACTGAAATATGAACATGCTTTTAACAGTATTCTGATGCCTTGATCAGTCCTTCTGGATAATGAATTGATGGAATGTCATATTTGAGGAAGATATATAGTTCAACACCTATGAACGCACAGTAACTACTTTGAAAAATAGCATGAGAAATAATATACCTTTGTGCAGAACAGAACTTTTTTTCCCTTTGGCAGAACAGTGCTTGTTTCCCTTGGTTTTGTGCTAAAAGTCATAAACTTTACCTGGAAGGATCAGTTACCTAGTGTTATGGTAACATGTAACAACTTCTTTAGCTCACTATTTTATTGTTTGGTTAGTGGGCTAATGTGTTTGTTTGAAGTAAAGACGGGCATATTGTCAGGATACAAAATCCAATCAGCTGATGAACTCAGACAAGCTGAAGGTCGTTGATATAAATTTGTGGGACTTTGATGTGATAGAATTTACATCCAATTTGCTATAGGTTCAATGGGTTTAGATTAACTTTGAAGTTTGTCCTACACCATACAAAGAAAGTGTTTTAAATAACATATGATTAATAGACTCAAATGCCTTTGTAAAATGAATGAAAACAGATCCTACATATTTCATCGTCAACTTCATTTCTAAATTTTTCCTTAGAGTGATTAAACCAACTGTCCTGGGGTGAGTAAATTAAACTTTTTAGGAATATTTAGATAGCTTCATTTCAATTGGGTTTTTTCCAAATAATAGGCCAGATTTTATTGCTTTTCAGTCCCCAAGGAAATTCTCCAGCTCAGAAGATAAGTTGAGAATGAAAGAATATAAATCCGATATTGCTTGAGCATTTCTTTGATGCAGCTGGCATGAATGTTATCGATTCCCAGACTGGTAGTTATGAGATTAGGAATAGCCGTCCATACTTTCTCAGGGGTTGTAGGGGGAAAAAAACATTGTGCCATGTGTCACAGGTTATTTGGGTGCTGCATGGCAGATATAGCACTTCGAGAAGTGAGAGCTGAAAGTGTTGTTTATGTCAACAAGTTCATTCAAAACATTGTCTTCTTCATGTATTCCAGAAATGCTATTGTGGTTGGTGTTTTTATTTCGAAATTGATCCAACTCTATTGCTTGGCAGTGTTTCTACCAGCTCCGTTTTGCAGTAAAAGAGAGAGCATGCTTCTAAAGCAATAAACGCGCTTCTAAAGCAGTATTAAAAGGTTGCTTTTATGCTTTTGGTTCAGCTTGTCCTTTTTTGTAAGCGTTTAAGTAGATTTGTTATTAGTCATGGGCATTCTGCTAGCAATATTTTTTTGCAGGATACTGTCATTAAATCTGCTAACCACTTTCTTATTATTGTAGAAGGTGTAGCCTGAGAATACAGCACCTTTGCAAGAGTATAACGAGGGCCAGTTTGCGTTAACCATTTGTTCCAAAAAGTGATTCTTATCGAGCAGAGATTTCAATTATGTCAGATTTCTTGTAAGTTGAAAACACTGGAACCAAAACGCAATTAGATGATGGTTGGTGATGTTGAAACATATGGTGAAAGCGTCCGGTGGTTCAAAAGATAGGTAAACGCGTGATCAATTACGGTTCGTGACCTATCAAGCGTGTTACAAGGAAGTGAGTTGACTTACAGGTCAAAGCCATGCCCTTTTACACAATTTAAATATTCAGTCCTGGGCTGAGCAATTCGTGTTGATGTTATCTTTAATGTGTCCCATTACAAAAATACAGTATAGCCTTATTACAACTAACCATGATGGTGGTCATTATTTCAGTCTGCTGTAAAAGAAGTATGAACAGTCCAAATACTGCTACTGCAGACTTTGGTGCAATCATGGGTGGAGTTTGTTATAACAAAAGTTCGAACTTTTTAACTACTAGAAGCAAAACATACACATTAAAAGTATGCCAGTCATTTTTTAGCATTTAGTTACAACTGAAACAGATCGGTATTTAAGGCCAACTAACCTTTTGGATGAGCTGTTTCGTCCTCGTGATGCTATGAAGCACGTCACAAAATCACATGCATCAGCCTTCTTACATTTTCTGTGCTCCTGTAGTATGGCAACCTGTTAATCATTTTACTCGCTCGTAATATTAAAGCGAAGCTTTCGTGTCCTCACTGATGCCGTTGTACATCAACACGCCCTGCAGAAAAGCCAATTTTCTCTGACAATGATGATGAATGATCGTGGGTGAATCGAAAGAGAAAACTCTTACCGTGGCCGGAACCGGACCTCGGCCCTTCATGTTATGAAGCTGGCGTCTATGTGATTGCTCCATTTCGACATGGTCGAAGTGAATGCCAAGCAGCAGGTACTGATTCACGCCGTACACTCCTTACCTAAACATTAAGCCTACGGAGTGAACACCCGAGAGTTGCTGTGGGAATTGTAGAAAAGTGGTGCGTGCCTACAGAGTAGTGCATACTTGCAGTGTGGGATTGGCTAACCAAAGAATCCATCACGGGAAAGCTTCGCGTTCAACCGTCGCTGTCGCTCAACGGAGGGGTGCGGGATTTTTATTACTACCCTTTCACTTGTTCAAATTGCACTCGCATTTGGATTGTTTCCACATGAATGTATGCGAAGTGCAAGTAAAGGTCTTGTCGCGAAGCCCGGAGATTTAGCCCTCTTTAATTTATGGGGGCTTACATTTCATCTGATCTGTTGCACTAACAATGTGAAATTTTAAATCCTATCACTTCACTACGAGGATATCACACTTGTGTGTATCGCATGTGCATGACTGCATGCATTTAATATTAACAATTGTTGGCAAGCAAAAAGTTTTCCTTCTACTAATTAACAATGATTTTAGTTTCAAACTGTTTTCATTTAATCGCCATTTTAAAATAGAGACACAAATTCTGTAAAACACAAGAACACGGCAAACATATGAAATGAAGGGCTTCTGTAGAGGTGCAAAAATGGACTTCCAAACCCTTAAACCCACTCTATTATATCCGAATGTATGTAGTAACAGAATGTGCAGTCAAAGATGTTTATTGAATGGCATAGATAGGAACACAAATGAAACACTGCAAATCGGTATGTTGTATCCAAATATCTGTTGCAAGCAGATCTGTTGGAGTTAGGTTACCCTGAATTTTTTTTCGGATGTGGCACAGTGTAATACAATTCAATTCGCAACATAAACCACACAATGAGGAGTTAGGAGATTTATAATTACTACCGAATATGGTGTTTTTGCCATCAGAGATCCAACTACACTTGTCAACTTCAAACCATACTGATTCACAATCAGCTACAGCTAAGGAAAGGTCATAATACTTTTGCAGCTGATTTTGGAGGAAAGTTGGCACAGCTTCGACTTTTGGTGCAAGGCTGGAGAAACAGCAGAGCTGGGGTTGGCCTAACTTCTCCCTACACTGGCAATGGATCACAGGGGAGAGGAAGCAGCTGGACCCCAGTAATGTAAAGCTGTTTTGGATGGCACCTGTAAATCAAAGAACATAAAGTACAGTGTTTTATTTAGTAGCAATCATTGTGATCTGTTTCGTTGTCGTCTTCCGACAGTACAGTCACGTAGGGCAAATCCTCTTGTAACGCGTTCTCACCTCTGTAGACCTCCACTTCAGCTGGTCCAATGGCCGCTTCCATGTGTGAATTGTGAAGGGATGGCTTGGCAGATTCATCGTCATCGCCTTTGGCACAGCGGATTCATGGCATGCTGGCTGCTACACGATGATGTTGGCAAGGTGGGAGCTCCTTGTATGGCGTAAGCCCACACGCAAGCCTGGACAATACAGGGTGGTAGCCGTAAAGCGCGCTCGTGCGCTCAGTATTTTTTTGCTAAAGCCACTGTGGATTGGTCGTGCCAGGCAGATTGAGCCGGGTATGTCGGGTAGTCATTATGAGGCACGCGCTCAGGGTTTTCTGCCTCCGCCGGATGGATTTGTGTTGGCCTTAACAGCTCTGCTGTTAAAAATTATTGTAGCCGAACCACCATGGCTTGATGTTGCATGGTGACACTAGTATGATGGAAGACGATTAAAATTTTTTTCAGAGTCATTAAGCCAACTTTCGCAAATGCAAATAGAAAAAGGTTACCAGCAAACAACAGAACAGAGCGAAATTTATCATGTTTTCAGAAACTGGGTGCATTGAATTGTATAGTGGGTTGACAGTTAAAAATCAAATGTGGTAGTTCCCGCGTGCTAATTTAAGATATGGTGGCATGTGATGGGTAATTTGTTAGCATAGACAAGTGAAGATGGCGAGGCCTTTTTTGTTGCGAATCCTTGAGACGTTGCTAACAGTCGCCCTCCATACTTTCATTATGCAGTCATCAGTACACAGGAACTGCCAGTTTTTTTAGTGAGTGCTTCGTGAATAGGTTGGATTCACTCGCGTGGCATGCATGCTGGCAACAATGTGTGTTGCCTGAGCAATGGGGATGTGCGGGCTCGATCATAGTGGTGCATGCATGGGGCCGTCCCTGCGTGCTCAAACCTCGACGGTAAACCTCGACGGTAACGGGACAGTAAAGAGTAAAAACAAGTTGGCTGGTAGTAATAGATTACAGTGCCAGGAATCTAAACACACCATTCTCACTACTAGCAGTTGTTCAATAAGGCTGAAAATGCCAGAGCCAGCCACCATGCTTTTAGTTTCGTTTCGGAAAAGATGTGCGCAATTAGAGAAGTTGATAATCTATGATGGTGAATGCTCGATCTTCGGCAAGCAATGACACTGGCAGGAAGCGGTAAAGGAAACAAGAAGTATAAGCGACCTGCTTGAGCTTCTAATCTTCCTTCATGCACCATTGTTGCTATCGGTAACGCATGCCGAGCTTAGTTAGAATGCATCGCCCATGAAAGGTCATTACCTTGTGATCAACCATTCACTGCACGCCGCTGTTGATAATTAGTAAACACTGCATAGCTCGTTTGGGCCCGGGGGGAGCCGGGCAGGACTAGGGAGCCTACATGCCGCCGTCTTTTAGGGTGGTGACATCTTTGACCATGGTTGCCTACCACCAGCTCTGGCGGCCGCTAAACTTGACGGGCCGTTATATTGTTCCCCAGCATCCGCGCGTTTACACTGAGGCAGTGCGGGTTCAGAGGGCTTCAACACGAATTGGATGGTTTATTTATACAGAAAGATTGGGAAGCTGGAGGATTGTAATCTGAGGTTTGCCGCCATTTTCTAAAACCGAAAGAACGTGTTCGCTGACTTGAGTTCTTGCGAAATACTGTGAAAACAGCTCGTTTCTCGCAGTGCACCCGCCGCATTGGACGGGTCATGATGGCTTTTAGGGAGCATATATTTGTGATGGGGAGAACCGCGACATCCCTGTGAACCTTATTTTATGCCTGTGCGACATTCCTGAACCAAAGTCATCCCATCAATGCAAACACGTTAAAGGCGTTCTCGGGCAGGGCACGAGGCTGTGCTATTTTAGATGACGGCTCCTGTATTCGCGGGGAAGCCAGATCAAATAACCGTGTAGCTCGCAATGTTTTTTGCATGTCGCGTAAATGCGGCGCCCTGTTCCTCGGTGTCTTATACCCTACACAGTGCTTCTGTGCGTAGTAAAATTCTCTCCAGGAAGTTTACTTCCTGCGAGCAAATCTGGACAATAGACTGCTATTATACATCACAGGTGGTGGGCTTTCACAAAAAATGGTACGGACACTCAATCAGATATCGCAAATCCGCGCCCGCTTCAAACCTGTAAATTAGGCCGAAACGAAAAAAATGGGAGAACAAGGAACAAACCAGTTGTTCCAGACCAGCTTTTATTGACGCGCATTTTTTACCCCCATGTCACAATGTTTTTGCTGTTTATCCTCTTGTTCTCATTTTTTCTATGTTTGGTTACTTCTAATGTTACGCCCACCTTTTTTTTCTTTTCCCCTGAATTTTGTTTTACTGTGATATCCTTTTTGTACCCCTTGTAACTATATCTTTGGTGTTAAGCTTGATATCCATCTTTTTTTATTGTCAAGAACATATTTCTACCACATTGAGCTTCATGCCTGCAATGTTGCGTAAATAAAATAACTGGGACAGCGCACCGAATATCAAATCAAATCACTTTATTCAAACATCCTAGGATGTTTAGGGGCACGGACAAAAAGCCCAAAACAGGCTTGACTGGGGTCCGTGCCCCCTACAAGGCATACAGTAAAAGCCTGCCATCCTGCCTGCTTTGCTCGAAGCTTGTGTCCTCGAAATGTGCCTAGAATAGAGCAACAACACGAAAAGTCAGACACAGCACCACAGCCATGCACGTAGTCCATATACATTTGCTCGACCAGCATTACAATGATACTGAGATCACTATATGAAATACTGTTTCTGGGCTGTTATAAAATAAAAGGAAAAGGCAAAAAAAATCTGACGCAGCGCACACTCTGCACGGGCATATTTGAGTTATAAGCCAACAACTGGCTTCTCTGGAAAGCGAGAGAGAGAGAGAGATTTTATATGCTCAGGAGAACCTACAGCAGAAAAGGCATATATTTTTCTGTATCCATCAGAGCTATTTGATAATTGTGATCACAAGTTGTTTACAAGCACGATCGACACAAAACCCAATAAACGTTGAGGAAATAACAGAACCCAGAAACAGAATCCACACGGTACCAAGGTACATCACTCCGTTTTCTTTTTTCCTCTTTTGGGGGGGGGAGGGGGGGGAGGTCGGAATGGAATAAATGCAGCAGCCTGTTCCAGCGTTCTATGAAATCCCATAAGCTGAAGCCAAAAGGCTTTATTCAAGTTACGGCATAAGCTTATAACTACACTAGGTTTCATGCTCACTCCAGTCATGTTGTTTTAGCCTTTTCGGAGGTACGATTTCAGCCGTAAGATCGGACCATCAATACCGCTTGATGAATTGTCCATTATCATAAACGAGTAAATCAATGAATAGAACCGTCCATATAAATAATTAAGCTAGCCAGACAAAAACATTCAAGTGTTATTTGTTCACAGTCATTCCATTGGTTTTACATCTATTTGGTTTAGGCACCGAAGCAACACCTGTGCTTATATTTGTTACACACAGCTCTCAAACATTAAAACCGTAGTCTAACCAATATATAAACATGAGCAAGAAAAAATGCCTGCACCATTCGGTGACGATGTTCGTGCACCAAAATATCCGGATCCCGAAAAAAGCGATTCCCTATGAACGCTCTGTTGTAAACACGGCACGATTATACCGGGCACAGACCGTGCAAAGTTAGGAGCATATATAGTTCCAAGGGCTGGAATCGCCATTCACAGACATTCCGTAATGTCAACCGCACGACCAAAGCGTAGTAACGCAACGCTGCTGAATACTGTGGAGCTAGCTAGCGCTGACAATTCGCAATCAGCGACTGTCACCCGTTGCACGTCGGTGCACAACAAAATCAACGTTAAACTGGCAGAGGGCAAGAAACAGGCGCACTAAACGCACGCTAAAGAGCTGCGTGCAATCATTCCAGTACTCACCTCACAAACACGGGACGCAGTGGTGGGCTCCCAGCAATCTCGCTTCACTTACGCAATCCAACGTTTGCGCCGGTTAGGGCTGGTGGGGAAGCGGAAAATTTGTACGCCCTGTCTGCAATGGTTTGTGCTTTGCGGCACGCAACAGCCTGGCATTTCTGCTTCCAAAGTAGGCAGTTAGCGCGAGGATGGTGTCATGGCAGAGGCTGGCTTAAGAGCGCTTTGGTTAATAGCAGCGCATAGCACAGCTTCCACACCCGCACCAACGTGCACGGCGCAGCAGGAACGACTGGCCGGGGACCAACATGGCGCTCTCGTCGCCCGTTGCCATGGATACCTGGACGGGCAACACTGTGTTGGCGGGCTGCGGCGAGCGGTGCGACAAAGGCTGACACCACCCTAAAAGACGGCGGCATGTAGGCTCCCTAGGCAGGACTACTCAATTGTAATGTTGGCAGGCCGTAATATGTGGCCGGCGGTTTATTCAAGGAGCATACAAAAAGACCCCTTCACTGTCAACGTATTGAACGACTGCTGAAAGCGTAGAGCGTGGTCAAAACTGATAGCATTTCAGTGACACATTTTTTACCACTCCCAGAAAGCACCAGCATGGGAGCTCGCTAGAACGGCGTCGAAGCTCAGCGCTGAACCAGTTTTACATGTGTATCACCACTCAGGTGATACGTGAAACGCTGCCTTGGGCAGCTGCTGAGGCAGTGTTGTCGGCATGGGCACCCCTGGTATGTCAAGAAGCATTCCTCGTTCTACCAGGGACATATTGGAAAAGACCTAGCCAGCACCCTCGGCCATACGAAACGTCAGCGGCAGCCATGGCTTGCAGACGTATAAGCTACCGCGGCAGTGTGAGAGTGCCTAGCCGCACCGGTACCTCGCTCCTAGTTTGTGATGCAATGGTTCCGTCACGAAAAAATGAAAGGGAAGTGGGTGACAGAAATGCCAGCTTTGTTTGCTCATTTCTCAGCAAATAATGCATCGTTGCTGATTGAACAAAAGCCGCAAGATCTATGAAACATATCATCTTTCAGTTAAAACAAAATTTTATTAAGCCTTTAGTTTCCCTTTAACTACTGTTTCATGCAGCGCCCTATACAGCCTACCTGTGGCAAGGCACGAGTGAAGTGATTGCCAGCTGCTGTGTTTTGGTATTGGCCACTGATTGCTCATCTTTCAGCAATCACCTTCCCTTTCGTCCGCTTGCCAATCTATTGGCAAGCGGACGAAAGTTTCTAGTTTCTCAGCTAAAAAAGCGTACATTGCTATGCTGCTGCCGTATCTGCCGTCGTAAACATTCACAATTTCTTCGGAAGCATAATTTGGTTTTTGTACTGAACGACTTTGCCGTGTGCAAGGTTCGGGCGCACGTGTCCATACCTTGCAGCCAACTGCGCTGCAGCGTAGGCATTTTGTGCGTCACACCGCTTCTATCACAACTGCGGCTCCATGCTTCAGTGGGGATGCGGAGTTCTTTACAGCAAGTAGAACATCACCACACAATGCCACTGCAATTATTCATATGTTGACTAACGCCACTGCCAAGAATCGTGTAGTAACTGCGCAGATGCCGGACGCCGGGGCCTGTTTATTTTCCCCTTAGAGATGCGGATGCATGCACAGACACGGCGGGCACGGTCATCGCGGTTTTCAGTGTTGCCAAATTAAGAAATCCATTGCTAAACTTTTATGTGAATACCATCTAGAGGCTTTTGTTTTCCTGTGGTAGATGCTCAGTAACGTACACAGGGATTGAGGGAATCGTCTGGAAGCCATTGTCCTTTGTTTGAAGTCAGGCTTTGCAGGTTTTAGAAAAACGTCTGCTTCCTTTGCACAAGAACAAATCCTAGCGAGAATCTGTTTGGTGCCTGAGGATGAAGGCTGGGACAAGCAATGTCATAGTTGCTCTCGTTGATGGGACACTCAGGTGTCGTTCCTAATTTTTTTAATGCTATATAACCTTGTCACAACACACCACAGTAGTGATGATGATTTCAGCCTGGTACAAAAGAAGTACGAACAGTCCAAGTACTCTTAATACAGACTTTTACGGAATAATGGATAAAGCCATCACAAGAGTTTGGACACATCAACAGTTACAAACAAATCAAACAATACAAGTATGGTGGTAAATTTTAAAAATTTAAGGCCAACAGAACTTCATGGTGACTTCAGTTTTTCAGCAATTTCATCCTCTTGCGGCACTATAAAGCACGTCACAAAATCGCATGCAAGACCCTTTCTTACATTTGCTGGGCTGCCATTGTATGGCAACCCCTCAATCTTTTCGTTCACTAATACCATTATTACTGTTTTTAACATCTACAACCTACACATGAAGTTCGGTTCTCTACATGAATATAGGCGAAGTGCAAGAAACGTCTTTTCTTCAACCTACACTTGTATTTCCATTGTCTCCACATGAATTGAATTTAAACAAACTGCAAATAAAGTTTTTTTTGTTTCAGTAATGGTAAGTTTAATATGTAAGCATCTTATCTATTGCACTATAATATTGTTACAATTTAAATAGCATCACGTGGCCCCCAGGACATCACAATTACAAATGCTGCAAGTGGACGCAAAATTTCATTTCAACTGATCCACAATTTTTTTGTTTCAAATTGTTTTCGCTTGATTACTACTGTAAGGTAGAAACTCTAACACTGCAAACATATGGAATGAAAGGTTTCAAGCACTTGAAAGTCCACTGTAGACATGGAAAGATGGGCTTGCTAACCTTTTAATGTTAATATCTCATTACATTTTTGTTCTCGAATGTGGGGCAGTGTACTAGATTATTCAGTGCGCTACAAACATCACAGAATCACGAGCTAGGGGATTTATAAATACTACCGAATATGGTGTACCAAATACTACCAAATATGGAACTTACATTTGTTTTTTGTCAATGCCACGAAAAATATGCTGACGTAGGTTTCGCCCGTCTGGACAATAACTTCAGCCTCAACAAGTTCGTGTGGAAAGCAATTGTTTGTGTCGAACAATGTCGATTTGTCGCGACATTCTGCTTGGCGTGCTCTCATGCCGTCTTCTATGCAACTGGCGGTTTGTCTCACATTCGAGGAGAAGCCTGCAGGCCTTCAGACTGTCTTCTATGCACCTGGTGGCTTGTCTCACATTCGAGGAGAAGCCTGCAGGCCTTCAGACGAGAACACACGAGGAGCACTTTCTCTCTCGCGTCAACTTATCCAAGTGCACTTTGCACTGTCCTTAAGGCTAGTTCCTAATGAGGTCACTGTCTGCAACATTTGGCAATCCGTTTCTTGCTATGAGTCCTACAAGGTTTCTGACTCCCTCCAACAACACCATTTTTCTAAGTGCATGGTTTTTCTTAGGACAAAGACCAAGGGGTTGGTCACTGAGCGAACAGGCCCCCACAAAGCCTCAAGTTTCCACATTGCTTGTATTGCTTGCAGAGTAGGCATTGGCACTTTATTGGGCCTGGGCCTTCATTCCCACGGACATCGAGATACCCACCATAATATCATTTACCATCTTAAAGTGATGCACATGCATTCTCACTTTGTAAAGAACATCTTAGATTTATCGTGACTTGTTTCCATGTGTGTTCAATTTCAACTGAAAATTTTTCACTGCAACTGCGTTTTACATGCAATTTTTGGTGGGCTATATTTAGTTAAATTGAAATGTCAATATCACGTCGTTTCTTTTATCGATATCCAGGCTGAGTAGGCCAATACCGGCAACATTTACAGCCACAATTAAGACCGCTTGCATGTTATTGCAAACTGAGAAAGTATAAAAGTATGAATTCAGTGGAATCACACTGACCGAGCAGAACTGTTCTGTGAGCCTGCATTTTGTGCTACAAGTTCCAGAGCCTCGGTTTCTCCCACTTAACAGGTTTGCACTTAAATGTTTCGCAAAAGAGATATTATGCTGCTTGTTCTGAAGTTGTCTTCGGTGACCTTCTGCATACATTGGTCCTCCTTGCTGCCCAAAAGATGTGCAGATTTAATGTTTGACTTGCAATAAGTTGCAGAGAAGTTTTGCTATGCTTTGCGAAAGAGTGAAACAGGAAATTTTATCTACGTCCTAATGATGTCTTTCTAGTCATCCATTATTTAAGGTTTTATTCATTTAAAAAAAATTGCATACATTTCTCATGCATGCTTTTATGTGGCTAATTAGAGCTTGATGACACACTAGTCAATGGACTTGGAATGTCACTTGTGTGTAGGACCCACCGCAAAGTTTTTTTTATCTTGTGAGTGAGTGTTAATCTGTGTTATAAATTCTAAGTCAGTTTTCGTACACCTTCTCTGCCTGTGTACTGTGGAAGTAATCAAGTTAACACTGTACATTATTTAGATGCAAAGCTGGTTTGTTAGGTCAGGCAACTGGCGTTTAGCTTTTCTTGCATTATTTCGCTAATTTTTTCTAATCTGATGTCTCATTTTGCCCACCTAGGACATTTTCAACTGACAGCGAGAACATCCAGTTTGGGGCGAAGCTGTATTCCTGCCTGTCTTGTGAACAACGTAACCACCAGGCCACTGATGGTGAAATGTGTGCCACTGAGGCACCCTACATCTGCACTATTTGCAAAAAAGTGTTCCGTGAAAAACGGAAGTTCAACAAACACGTGAGAGTGCACACCGCCAAGAGGGCACACGTGTGTAGCACCTGTAATAAGAGCTTTCGTCGAAGAAGCTGCCTAGTTACTCATGAAAGGGTGCACACTGGTGAAAAGCCCTACGTGTGTAGCATCTGTCAGCAACGCTTTAATCAAAGGTCTCAACTGGTTACTCATGAAATATGGCACTCTGGCAAGAAGCCTCATATGTGTAGCTTCTGTATGAAGAGCTTTTTTAAAAGGAGCTCCCTAGTTACTCACGAAAGGGTGCACTCTGGCGAAAGGCCTTACGTGTGTAACATCTGTCAGAAAAGCTTTTATACAAAACCCAGCCTCGTGGTTCATGAAAGATTGCACTCTGGCGAAAGGCCTTATGTATGTAGCGTCTGTCAGAAGAGCTTTAATGGAAAATTTTCCCTGGTTATGCATGAAAGAGTGCACTCTGGTGAAAGGCCATATATGTGTAGCTTCTGCCCAAAAACTTTTTCTCAAAAATCGAACCTGAGCAAGCATGAAATATTGCACTCTGGCAAGAAGCCCTACCAGTGTAGCAACTGCCATAAGAGCTTTATATCTAGAACTCAGCTGGTTATCCATGAGAGACAGCACTCTGGAGAGAGGCCCTATGTGTGTGGCACTTGCCAGAAAACCTTTACTACAAAGAGGAGCTTAGTTCGTCATGAAAGATTGCACTCTGGCGAGAAGCCCTATGAGTGTAGCACATGTTTGAAGAGCTTTGTTTACAAACATTCACTTCTACAGCATGAGAAAATGCATATCAGGAGAAAGCCGACTTCATAATATGTCATAAAAGTTGCCTCAAAGAAAACGGTTAGCCACAATGACAGCGAAACTTCTCTTCTCTAGGCCCAGAAAATGCACAGCGATCCCTGTTAACCGCCCGAAGCTCCTCTTATTGTTTCCTCCAGTAGCAAACACGCATTGGGTCAACACTAAAGTGCACTTTTTTATGCCAGGTTACACAAAAGTGAATTCTCGAAGAATAAAAGCGGGGGAGGTTCATTACGCCAGTAAATACGGTATATAAAAATTTTGGGACATTTAAAGAAAATGCAGTGTTGTGGGATGCTCTAAGTCAAAGAACTTTAGTGGTGCTGTTGTGTATGTTTCATGGCCAACCATACAAGTGCCCCCACCACAGCAAATTGCTTGTGTCCTGTGTCATACAAGAGCGAGTACCGCATATGGTCTCGTTGTTTTGATGTGATACTAAAAATTTTCTGCCATTGTACCCTGGTGGATCTTGCTTAGCGATGCCACTCTGTCCCATGGGCAGGCACGCAGCCTTGTTTAGGAGCTGGCACAGAAGATGTGTTGCTTGCTGCTAGATCCAATATCTGATGATTGTTCTGATTTCAAAATGAAAATTTGATTTCTAAGCCCTATCTAAGCACTGTTTGTGATTTTTGATGAGTTCCTGTCATTAATAACTATATAAACTCTCGTGCTGTGAAACTTTCTGAAACTGAGATAATGATGTGCTGTTTGAAATGTCTTCTTTGAAAGTAAAATAACCCATAAAGCTTTATTTTCCAGTCATTTCACCTAAAGTGGCATTGCTGGTGAAATGTCATTAGCCTTAAGTATAAGTAATTTGTGTCTGTCTTTTACAGAAAAAGATAATTCCCATAATCTGTAGTGCCCCGTTCAGCTTCCCTACTGAACTGTTATTTCGGCAGCTACATGTGCTCAACCTTCGTTGCTTATTCTACTATTGATTAGCACTAGCAAAACTAAAATAAGGAAAAGTGGTCAAAACCGTTTAGATACCATAGCTGTACTAAATCAACAAATTGCATCTGTACAAAAGGACTTGAATATTGGCTAATACTGCTAACCAAGAACAAATGACTGTACACGAATGCTTTGCCTTATATCTTGAACAACCCTACTTTCACTGATTGATGTCATTTCATGTGTGGCTTAAAGGATCGCTTTAGTTCAACATGTCGTTTGCTTGCGGTCTGTCTTGTCGTGTAGCATTTTCGTTGCTTGTCCCTATTTTTATACGTGTGCCTTATAGAACTTGGACCGGATTTTCATTCACCGCCTGTATTAATTATTTCCTATAGTGCTGTCTAAGATTGTATCTCAGCTATTTTCCTCATTTTCTCTTCTTTTTGATCTGCATTTTTGTGGCATTGTTTCATTCCCGTCGTCCGATAGTCCTGCCACTGTCCCTATGTAATTTCTGTTTCAGATGTAGCTTGTACCGTGATTTGCTATAAAGTTTTTTATTTTTATTTTATTTACCATCCTGCTGCCTTATGAGTTCTTAGGACGATCAGCTTGGCTTCATGCAACCTTTTTCTAAATTTCCCTCATTGTGTTGATCATATGTTATGAGAAATGTATCATTTCACTCTTCTGTCCATCTGAACAGCATGAGGACGTTATGCACCAAGACATTTGACTAACGTAGATTATTGTGGTACCAGGAGTCAATTGTACATCAAGGCATCTTGCTGCATTGTGACTAGAATGAAATAAATATGGTTCCAAACGTGTTACAAAAACTCGCGAACGAAGAAGTAAGATGAGCTCGTTTTCTATGCTGGATTCACCTTTCGAAGCTGGTTTTAGGCAGATGCTACCCTGCCATGCAGGACTGGATTTTCCATCACTACAGTCGTGCTGGAGATCATTTCCTACTTTTAAATTGCACCTAGTTTGCGGTCACCAATTATAATAATGGAAATAGGTGTAAATAGTAAGGCAAAAGAGCGCAACTATAAGTTCATGTGGACGAGGAATGGCAAAGTGCTGGCGAGGAAATCGGAAGGAGCGCCAGTTCTTCATATCGAAAGGCTATCGGATCTTGAAAGGATTGTTTAAGTATGGAGCACGCCAACGCTGTCATGTGTTCTTCCTTTGCCGGAGCGCATGCATTTTTTCAGTTAAAGGGACAGACAACCGATTTTTGTCGAGTATAAATTCTCTATCCCAAATGAAAGGGCATCACTTAAAGCACCTTGACGAGTTACAGTTTTGCTGATAATGCCCTAGAACTTTTTAAATCGAATTTTTTGATCTACGAGTCGTATGTGTCCCTCCCAAAACTAATGCTGGCAACCATGACATGGAGTAGCTCGGCGACATACTTTTGTCTGCATGCGAAATAAAAAACGATATTTAAAAACTTGTTCCCAGCTAAAAAAATTTGAATCGCAGGCTTTCCTGTTCCTTTATGTGTTTTTTTTAATGCAACGGTCTATTTTGCACAAATGCGCCATCTGTTGGGATAGAAGATAGGTAGAATCTGGCTTCACGTTGTGGAGGCGGGAAGTTTTATTTTTCCTGGGCGCGACGCTTCCCCGGGCGCGACGTTGGCGTATTTGGAAACTGAAATCAAATATTTTGGCAGAACAAACGTCTCTGACTCAGGCAGAATCGTCAAAGCTCCTTCGCTGGGTCTGTTTACTGAACGCTGCCGTTGATTCCGGGCATGGAGGCTCAGTTAGCCACACTGAGAGGCATGCTGAGAAGCACCCAGCGACGGCAGGCGGCGTGTCTTTAAAAATTTCAGAATAATGTTTAGAAATACATATGCAATTTAACCTTGTACAAATACTTGTGTTAAAAGGTTTTCAGTACGTAAATAAACGTTTCAGCAGTTACAGTAGCTGCTAGGTTTGCAGGTCACGTGACAGGGACACATTGTAGTGTCAAGTTTCGACACTACGAACCGCCACCCTTCCGATTTCAGGAAGTTTGCTGCCAAATTAAAATTATTTCCGCCAGTTTGTTTAGAAATTGCATGTGGTTATCGGGCTATATAAAACGCTGGCTTTCATATGAGCTAGAGAACATATACGCGACAAAAATCGGTTGTCTGTCCCTTTAAAAACGCTCAATCTTTTCGACTAGCACACGTCAATATCCATAGTGTTCACAAGCACAGGGATCATTTTTCGGCTCTAACCTCTCTACATTGTTCATTTTTTTGTTTTCGTCTTTGCGGAAATAGATGTGCCTTCGTTTTTTCCACCGCAGTATAACATGCCCGGTTTCCAGTCGTTCTGTCACACGCGACGTATTGGCAGGGGAGGAGGCGTGGCAGTATTTATGAAAGATAACTGGTCGGTATCGGAATGCAGTTTTGCGTTTTGAATGCTGAAGTGGTTGCCCTGCGCATGAGCACTCCCGAGTTATCTTTGGTTTTAATCTGTTTACCGCCCACTTTGTTGTAACGGTCGCTTGCTTTTAGAGGATCTTGATTGTGCGCTAGCGTCCCTTAATTGCTCGTGAAGACAACATATGTATGGTTGGGGATATTAACATTAACACCCTTCGCCCAAACATCGCTCTTGTAGGTGATTGCTTTGATACTTTGTCTAAATATAAACTATAAAATACTATTCAAAGCAAAACACGCGAGGAAATGCTTTCTGGTCGCTTAGTCTCATCATGCATAGACCACATAAACGTCCAGGTTGACAGTCTTAATGTAAAGTTGGCAATTGTTGAGACTAAACTGGCCGATCATTACTTTGTACTTCGTTAACAAAGGAGGCTGCTACACCACCTACTGCTAGTGCTAGAATACAGATCTCAGTAGATCCAAAGGTCTTGGATAAACTAGTCGAACAACATGATTGGCAAAACTTTATTTTAACCACACCCACCTGTACAATTTGCGCTTACTTTGTTGCGCTGTTGAACCAGTTTTAGCTACTATCTACACGCGTTGTAACTATCCGGCAACGTAACTTGCGAAATATTTGGAGGACTCATGAAATACTGGCTGAAATAAAAGAAAAAAGACATACTTTGGGCGCAGTCAGAACGAGCCCTTAACTGTGTAGAATTAAGATCTAAATTCAGGCAGTCCATAAATCGAGTAAATGCTATGATCCGCTTGGCTAAACGGAAACACTTCAGAAAGATTTTCGGACGCCCGTTCAGACAGCAGGAAAATGTAGTCGTTGCTCAACTGTGTGAGAGGTAACCGTAAACAGATTAATAATGATGACTTCATATCCACACACTTTTCCTCACCCGGGCAAACTTCTGCAGATAAGTATTTTTCCCAAGTTGCTGGTAGCGTAAGACAAAATGCACAGTCATGTTCCCTCCAAAAGGTATCGTTAATTCGGTTTATCTTCCACTTCTAACAGAAGATAAATTCAGAACAATTCTTTATAGCCTGAAACCGAACAAATCGCCGGGAATAGACAATATTTCTATCAATGATCTGAAGCAGAAATTTTGCTACCATTAAGCACGTTTTGTTAACCCTATTCAATGCTGCTATTGCCAGTGGCGTCATTCCCATTAATATGAAAACCACTGTAGTGCGTCCACTGTTCAAAGCCAGCGCGTGCAACAAAATTGAAAATTATCGGCCCATTTCTGTATTATCATGCATTGGCCAACTGTTGGAAAGCCATGTGTTGCGAACCATGACAAGCTTTCTGGAGGTGAATGACACCCTTTCATCCAGCTAATATGGGTTTATTTGTGGTAGGGGCACGCAAGTGATTCTTGAAGAATTCTCTGATATGCTCTATTCGAGTTTTGAGCACAATCAGGTTGCATGTGCGCTACTTTTTGATCTAGGTAAGGCCTTCGACAGCGTATGTCATAAGCTGCTATTAAACAAACTTTCGTTGCTGGGGTTTCACGGTCCTCGGAAAATTATTTGCATGACGGGCGGCAGTGCGTTAAGGTAGGTCGAACCTATAGTGATTTCACCACGATCACAGTGGGTGTTCAACAAGGCTCTATTTTAAGTCCTTTATTATTTAATATCTACGTCAATGATCTTTGCTTGCATATAGCCCTTCCCTTGTTGCAGTATGCAGCTGACACTAATTTTATCAGTTGCTTCAAATTATTCTGATGCGATGTCGCCTTTACAAGCAACTGCCACGAAAGCCATGGATTGGTTTGTCGCTAATGTGATCACAGTTAACACTTCGAAAACTCACCTTATTTGTTTTCACAGTCCATTGAAGAAAATTAATCCTGCTTACTTTTTCCTTCTACACACATCTGATTGTTTCCCATGCTATTGCACTTCAATACATTGTACACACACCGTAAAATATCTTGGCGTACATTTTGATAGTGATTTATCATGGAATACGCTCCTCGCCTATGTTTGCCGGAAGCTTCGAGCTTTGTCATGCCTGCTGTATAATACCAGATATTTCATGCCGATTTCAGTATGAAAAACTGTTGTTCATGCTTTGGCGTATAGTGTGCTTCATTATGGTGTCACGGTTTATGGGTTTTGTGCCAGATGGAAAAATAGTGCCGCGAACCACGTAAGGGGTTATTTAGTTATTCTTTGTTTTTACTGCCCAGGCACACCCGGCTCTGTGTCCCAAGCGAAGCGCGTTTTGCATTCTTTATTTTTTATGCCGCAAGGGCTATCTCGTTCAGATAAGCAGACTGTTTCATTTTAACGTCACTAGCCCAGAATAATCTCTGATCTACAATGTTCTGGATGTAAATCGACGGTTCCAGAAACACTTGCGCCGAAAGATAAAAGCCTGCAGAGCAGACGTCGCGGCATTCCTTTTGACGATCCTCGCCTGCGCAAGTCAATTTGTTGACCGCTGCTTCGCCACTCTGTATTCTTTTGAGCTATTAGGGGAGCGCAAGTTCGCTCCAATAAACTTGTTTTCTTTGAAGACAACTGCATCGTCTTTGGCCACGTGACAATAGGATTGATTCTATTTTGCGTTCACTACTGCGTAATGTGGCGTACGACCTGGGCCTTGCCACGAATGTTAACATATTTGCCATGTTAACTATGCCAAATTTCGACTCGCTATTGCTACAAACCATTGTATCAAAGCATTACTGGAGTTGTAGTTTTAAAACGCCGTACAATGCAGCGCGCTGCCTCCGCCCTAAAGAACCGTATCTGCTACCTAGATGTGCCACGAGATATGGGAAAAGAAGTCGAATTTATTATGTGCCACATGCTTTCAATCAACTTCCTCCAAACTACCTCTCTTTTCAAACTAATTATAAACGAAGGAAAGCATTAAGGCATTGTATTGTATAAGTGCTTTCAGTATTCTGGGCATGTTTACCTCATTGCCTGTCCAGTAAACAGTGTTGTTTGTCTGCGAGTTAGCTACAAATTTCTGTTATATTAGCTTTATTTATTTAGCATGTTTGTCCACTCTGCCAGGCACTGCCATTCAAGCCCTGTGAGGCCTAAAAAGTATATATCACGACGCTGTAGTGTGTGCTTTTGGGTGTGCTTTCGCAAAAAATGGCATGCAGATTATCCACTCAAAAATTAGCCTGCACTTCTACCACGAACCCTGAAGCCTACAGCACCTTGTGTGTTTTCTTCTGGGTATAAATAGCACAATATGACGTGTCTAAACACTTACCTCCTCACGAGCTTGTCGCTACCACCGACGTAGATGGCCACAAAATAAGAGCTTGCCAAGTCTCCGCCTTTGCGTCGTCGAAGATGGATGTGTCAAGCTGAGGCGCAGACTGTTGTGAGGCTCGGTAGCACCCTAGGAACGTCAGCTGGAATAAAAGCTGCCATTTCACACCACGACAGCGTACAGGCCGTCCGTCCGTTCAGTTGAAACGGTGCCGCAGAAGCACAGAGAGATGAAACATGGGCAAAACAAAACGTTGTTAGCGTTGCCAGCATGGCCAAAGCCCCTCGATTTTTCACACCAAAGTTGATGACGTTTTGAGGCCAAAAAGGCAGCGTAGCCAGCATGGTTGGGTGCATTTAGGCCGATTTGGCGGGGGTTGTGGTCAGGTGGTGGTGGTGAAAACTTTATTCATCTAAAGATGTTAAGAGGCGCCAGTTGGGAGCACCAACACACTACAGTCCCCTAGTCGATGGCCAGGAGCCCGTGGGCCCTGGCGGCGAGTTCGGCCAGCTGGATTACACTCTTGCACTTGAGGGTAGGAGCTGAGCAGCATACACGTAGCCTCCCATTGCTCTAGAGTGGTATGGGGCAGGGACAGAGTAGCATGGATGGAGAGGGGGTTCGAAGGGGCACGCGTCCATTATGTGGTGGAGGGAAGCGGAAGGCGCGCCGCACCATGTGCACGTGTGGCAGTATCGCGTGGGGAAGTGGAGGTGGCACAATGCGGCATGTGGGAAGGTGTTAGTTTGCAGCCGACGCCACTGGACAGACTGCCTACGATTTAAGGTGGGAGCGGGGCCGGGGAAGCACGTCCAACTAAGGCGTTAGTGCTGCGTGATTTCCCGATACCTAACCAAGCGATCCCTCCTCCTGCTCGAGGTGGAGAGGCAGCATCCGAGGCATTCTGGCAGCAGAAATCTCGGGCTACCTCGTTAGCCAGCTCGTTACCCGGAAGGGACGAATGGGCCAGTGTACATATCAGGCGTGGGCAATGTGCAGGCGGAGTCGGTGCTGTCTGCAGGATGCGTGCGTTGATGGGGGATACACGGCCCGTCGCAAAGTTCCGAAGAGCCGTCTGTGAGTCGAAGATTATTGCAGTGGCCGGGGTAGCTGTAAGGGCCAGGGCAATGGCAACTTCTTCACCAACTTCAGGGTGAGGCGTGGAGACCGAGCACGAAGCAATAGTCTCCTCGGGAGTTGATGACTACGGCGACGCAGGCTGCACGGTCGGGATATTCCGCTGCATCGACGTAGAGGGTAATGGGGTGCAAAGCATGGGCCTTGTGTAAGGCCTTGGCCCGGGCAAGGCGGTGTTCTTAATGGAAGGCAGTATTCATGTTCCGCGGGATGGGGGCCACACTGTAGTGGGACCGGAGAGAGTCGTTCAAGCTGACCTTATCTTCGTGCTGCGTAGCAAAGGAGATGCCCAATTTTGTTAAGATGGAGCAACCCGTTGGTGTAGAGGCCAGGCGGTGGAGTTGGCCAACACGCTGTGCTTCAACAAGCTCCTAAAGGTGTTGTATGTCCCGGTGTTGAGAAGCTTCTCAGTAGAGGTGTGATGGGGGACACCCATGGCCAGCTTGACTGCCTTGCGGATGATGCATGATGCATTGGAGGCGTCCAATTTCAGTCTGGGTAAACTTCAGAAAGGGGGTGGCGTATGTGATGCGGCTGGTAATGAATGCTTGTACCAAGCGAAGAAGGTTAGCTTCTTTGAAGCCATTGTTGCAGTTGGCTTCGCGGGCGATAAGTCTACCAATCTGGTCTGCTGCGTTTTCAAGGGTGCGGTTAGTTTCAGTGTTAGCCCCATTTTCTTGCCCCCATTTTCTTGAATTCGAAGTCCGAGAATGCGAATGGAGGGCACGTGCGGAATGAGGTTGCCTTGTAGCGTGACCTGAATATCAGGGGCACAGGCATCACGATGGCGACGCTTCGAGTGATAGAAGAGCTCCGACTTTTGTGATGAGCAGCTGAGTCCCCGTTCGTGGGCGTAAGTGGCGATGATGTTGGCAGCTTGTTGAAGGCGGTCTTGAATGTCACCATCGCTGCCCCCAGCTGTCCAAACGGGGATGTCATCCACGTAGATGCTATGGTGCAGGCCCGGGATGCGTTCCAAGAGGGGAGGGAGCTGGAGCATAGCCACATTGAACAGAAAAGGTGAAATGCCTGACCCCTGAGGTGTGCCTTTACTGCCCAAGGGCATGGCATCCGATCCAAGGCCTTGGACGAAGAAAGATGCTGTTCGACCAGTAAGAAAGTTGGCAATGTACTGGTAGGTGCGGGGTCCCACGCGAAGTTGGTTAAGCCCGGTCAGTATGCTTTGATAAGTGGTATTATCAAATGCCTTGGTCAAATCGATGCCCATGATGACTTTAGTGTCTTGCCAGGAGATAAGGGGGTTATCCAAAATTTGATGGTGAAGCTGCAGCATAACGTCCTGGGCGGAGAGTTTAGGACGAAAGCCCAGCATGGTGAGAGGGAACAGACCCTGATCATCCATATAGGCTTGAAGACGGGCCAGGATGATGTGTTTGAGTAACCTGCCCAGACAAGAGGTTAGGGAAATGGGTCTGAGATTTGTTATAGCCATTTCCTTGCCTGGTTTGGGAATAAGTGAGATCTTTGCTGTTTTCCAGGAGGCGGGCAGACAGCCCGACGTCCACACTGTGTTTATGTAGTCTGTGAGCGCCTGTTCTGCGGCTCCAGTGAGGTGAATTCTGTAGAAGCTTGTTGGTGATACCGTCAGGACCCGGGGCTGACCGAATGTTGACATGAGTGAGAGAAGCCCTTACTTCGGCAACCGTGATGGGGCGATCTAAGGTCTCGTTGGGGCCGCCGGTGTAATGCGGGGGAGGAACGGAGGCAGCAGACGGAATATAGAGCTCCAGATGCTGTCGAAGAAGCTCCTGCTCGGAACCTGATGACTTGTGGACGAGGGTGACCATCTCATTCTTAGTATGCTCTCTTTTTTTCTCTAGATTTAGCAGGCCGTGGAGAATATTCCAGGTCTGTGGAACATTCATGTTGCCCTCCATGCGGTCGCAAAGGGCATTCCAATGCTGGGTGGTCAAGTTGGTCGCATGCCTGTCAAGTTGGTCGCATGCCTGCTAATGTCCTGGTTGAGCTTAGCCAGGCGACGACGTAGAGGGTGGTTGTGTTTCTGCCTCTGGAGTCGGCGTGCACGGCCCTCTTTAGCTTCCCATAAGTGGGAGACGAGAATTAACCACATCAAGGTGAGCTTGTTCAGGGACAGTTTTGGTTGCACCATCACGTTGCTCGAGGAGTTTGGCAGTCCAGTCATCCAAATCATCAAAGTGGTCAGATAAGTTGGCATCAAAGAGATTATCGGAAGACGTCCCAGTCAACCAGCTTGTGGGAACGGGTGCTCGGCAGTGGGGGTTGCTCTTGAATGAGGGTTTCAACAACATAGTGATCACTTCCTAAATCATGAACAGTGTTGTGCCAGACTGAGTTGGCAATGTTATGTGTGATGGTCAGATCAGGAGTGGTATCTCTCTGGAAGCTGTTACCTTGTCGAGTGGGGTGTGCCGGGTTCGTGAGGAGGTGCATCTGATGTGAGAGGATCGTAAAGCTAAAGCTAAAGTTTCAACTAGTGCGCTGCCTAATTATTGCGTTTATAAAATGCATTTTGTAGGCGAAAAATCGAACAAGTGATTACTGCAGTTAATATGCTGCTGGAACAGGGTGTTTTTATGGAATCCTTTCTTCGGCTGTCCATTTGAGGCTTCACTAGTAGTACATGTTTTGTGGCGATCAGGTATCCTTTTACAAACGTTTTCTGGGAGGTTCTACAGACAGGTTTTCATCAGTCTCCAACCTTTCAAGGAAAATAAGGTTTGATTTTGAAGGTTGTGCTCAAAAGACCTTTGTCGAGTCCCTAATCATTTTTCCTCAAGTTTTTTTTAGCAAAACTCTTTAAAAACACTACTAGGGTAGTTACTGTGGAGTGCATTTCCTCTAGAACTGTTCAGTTCCTGAAGGTTTTCAAAGTGATACTGAGAAATAGGGCCCCTTGTCATTGTTCCACCTCATGCATGGCCATGGCATGCTTGATTGCAAAATAGAGCGCGACTTAGACGACAGTAAAGAAGGACGACGGGACAAGCACTTGTTCCGTCGTCCTTCTTTAGTGTCGTCTAATTTGCGCTCTATTTTTCAATCATAATGCACCAACTTGCCCAACAGATTTGTTTCATATGCTTGTGAGCAAAGCTTCTTCAGTGCATACAACCCAGACTTTACACCTGTGCACAATCTGTCACAGTGCGAAATATATGCCAGTGAAACATTTTCAGGTATCTTTTTCATGGCTGTGCTGTCAGTGCGACTAACCAATGTTTCCTTGCAGGCAACTTTTGTTGGTAAGAATTTTCTCATGTTTTACAAGTGACAGTTCCTCATTACAGCTCTTCAGACATCTGCTACGCCCATAGGCCTCTGGGCAGAGTGCACTCTTTCATGACAAACCAGGTTTTTCTTTTCCATAAAGGATTTTTGACAAGTGCCACACGTGTAGGGCCTCTCGCCAGAGTGCCGTCTCTCATGTTTAACCAGCTGGTATCTAAATATAAAGCTCTTCCCACAGATGCTACACTGGTAGGACATCTTGCCAGAGTGCAACGTTTCATGCATGTTCAGCTGGACTTTCTGAGAAAAAGTACTTGGACAGAAGCTACATGTGTATGGCTTCTCGCCTGAGTGCACTCTCTCATGCACAGTCAGAGAGAATTTTCCTTTAAAGCTCTTCTGGCAGACGCTACATATGTAAGGCCTTTCGCCAGAGTGCAATCTTTCATGAACAACCAGGTTGTGTTTTTCATTAAACCTCTTCTGACAGATGTTACACACATAAGGCCTTTTGCCAGAGTGCAATCTTTCATGAACCACCAGTCTGGATTTTTCCTTAAAGCTCTTCTGACAGATGTTACACACGTAAGGTATTTCACCTGAGTGCAATCTTTCATGAATAACCAGGTGGCCCTTTCGTGTAAAGCTCTTCTGACAGATGTTACACACGTAAGGCCTTTCACCAGAGTGAAGTTTTTCGTGAGTAACTAGAGCGCTTCTACGAATGAAGCTCTTATCACAGGTTCTACACACATAGTCCCTCTTGCCAGAGTGCAATTTTTCATGATTAGCCAGTTCCTGCTTTTTCCTAAAGCTTTTCTGACAAATGTTGCACACATAAGACTTCCCAACAGAGTGCAGTCTTTCATGGCTAACCAGATCGCTACTTGTAGTAAAGCCCTTTTTACAGATGCTACACACGTAGGGCCTTTCGCCAGTGTGCAACCTTTCATGAGCAATCAAGTTACTTTTTCGTGTAAAGCTCTTCTGACACATGCTACACATGTAAGCCTTTTCGCCAGAGTGCAGTCTTTCATGAGTAACCAGGATAGATTTTCGATTGAACCTCTGCTGACAGATGCTACATTTGTAGGGCCTTTCACCAGAATGCACTCTTTCATGAGCAACTAGGCCACTTTTCCGAGTAAAGCTCTTCTTACAGGTGCTACACACATGTGACTTCTTGTCGGTGTGCACTCGCATGTGTTCATACAGTCTGCTAGTTTCACAGAACACTTTTTGCAAACAGTGCAGATGTAAGGTGCCTCAGTGGCACACTTTTCCCCATCAGTGGCGTGGCGGTTACGTTGTTCGCAAGACAGGCAGAAATTGAGCTTCGGATCAATTTGTATACTCTTGCTGTCAGTTGAAGAATTCCTAAATGGACAAAATGATACAAAATTAGGAAAAATTCTGTAAGAATAATGCTTAAAAAGCCAAACAACCGTTTGACCTAACAAATTAGTTTTGTGGGCAAAAAATGTACAGTGTTCGTGTGATCACCCCCACAGCACAAAGCTAGAGAATGTCCAAGGTCTTGAATAATTTACTTAGCACTTTTTACCCGAATTTACAGATTGATTGAGAAGATAAAAAAATCCTTGCGGCAGGTCCTACACACACAGATTTGAAAATGTACGTTCTCTTATTAAATTCAGAAGATCTCAACTAAATATATGACTGAATAGAAATCTCTTATAAATAGTTAGACAAAATGTGACATTTTACTCATTCACAAAACAGCAAAAACTTCTCTCCAACTTACAGCAATTGCAAGTCTTCTGTGAGTCCTAATTTGGAGGACCAATATATGCAGAATGTTACCAAAGATGACCTCAGCAATTTAGCTCAAGACCCCTTCTGCAAGATATCCAACTGTGAACCTGTTATGTGGGAGAAGCCTAGGTTCTTGAACTTATAGCATAGAATGTAGGCTCACAGAATGGTTTTGTTCATTCAGTGTGATCACACTAAACCCATATACTTCCTTGATTTGCAATGAAGCTGGTCTTCAGTCTGTCTGGAAATGTACAATGGTACTGGCCTGCTCAACACAGATATCGATAAAAGAAACATAACATTTGACACTAGAATTAACATTTGACAAAATACAGCTGACCAACAATTACATGTGAAAACACAGTTGCAGTATAGAAACTTTACTAATTGCACACAGCTGGAAATGAACAAGTCATGCAGAACCTATGATATCGTTTTTAATGTCAGAATTCATGCGCATCACTTCGAGTTTAAAATCATATATGTGGGTGGGTATGTCGACATTGATGCATATGAAAGCCCCAAGCCCAAAAAAGTGCCCACACTCACTCTGCAAGTACTGCGGAAGCTTAAGGCTTTGTGATGACCTGTTCTCACAGTGGCCACTACCACCAGCTCGGCATGTGGCAGGGAAGAGTACATTTCTTTGGTGTATTAAAAAACCATGCACTTAAAAAGGGTGGTATCATTCTAGGTAGTGAGATACCTTATAAGGCGCCTAAGGGGCTGTTGAACGTTGTATCATGGCCTCCGAGATTACCCCGCGCGTTTTGCTCAGGTCGTCCCAGTCGGCCGGTGAGAGCATAAGTTGGAAAGGGGGCGCAGCCGTGTCTTTCACCCCACCACGGCGCTTGCCACCTATGCATCAACTATTCTGCTGCAGCTAGGCGCAAGCGAAGAAACGTGTGTTTTCGCAGCTTGCAGTCAAATTGAGTCAAGAAGCCAGGTTTAAAATGACAGGTACAAGACAATAACTTATAACTTTATTGTGGTTAACTTAATAATATGAGGCGCCCAAGTAGAAAGATTAGGCAGCAATCACCTGAACGAAGCGCAGTCGATTCTGGCACTCTATGCTGCAGTTTCGCGTCCTTATTTCTTATTTTTCGATTTGTCGATGCGTATTTACACGTGGTGCCCTTGAAAAACACCTCACGTCCTCACCCAACATTATCTGCAATAGTGGCGACTTGCATCAGACACATAAATACAATATTAAGATTTCTCTTGATTGGTATGCATGTCAGGATAGATTTTTTGCTGTGACTTTTTAAGGCAGGCTTAAAAAACCGTAAGCATGCAAGGCCAACAAAAACCAATCGTGGTACATTAGGACACCACTGTCCATTGAAATGCAGTGTCAGTGAGTATTTAAGAGGTTTTAGTAATTTAGCGCTTTGTGAACTACTATAGCGCATATGCGCGGCAGTTAAAAAAAGCTAATCATGGTCGACAAAACCTAGATGATACATCATAGCATATGAAGCTGCATAATTTGCGTGATGTGCGACTCAGACACGTCTGTGTTTGCAATTGAGAATGTTTATTGCTTGTACACCTGTGCGTGCTGAAAACTCAGATAGATTAGTTCACTAATCTAGCTGAGTTTGGAAGTATTAGATGTGCTAACTCCGCTATTTTTTTTTATTTTGAAAGATCACTTTTAAGTTTGTGATTTTTTACTTTTATTGCCTTTTCTGTTTTCAAGTCCCGCTCAAGTAATCATCTCTATTTACAGTGTTTTAAAGATATTAAGCATGTTATCGTGCCCTTCTATGCAAAGTAAGGGCCTTTGGACGGTTTGTTTTCACATTTTTATACGTGTTTCCGTGGTTCTTTTCAGCACTTTTTTATTTTAGTCTTTCTTTTTGGAAGAGGTGTATAAATGCACTTTTTTATTTTGTAAGTTAGCTTTCATTTTTCTATTGTTAGTTCTTTTAAGATTCTGTACGACTAATTATCTCCATGCTATCATAACGATTATAATTGAATGTGTTAACTCCGCCAGTTATACATTTTTGCACAAATGCATGGTGTTACACCTTGGTCAGCATTTATGATTTTTTTATTCGTGTTTCCATCGTTAGTTTTTGTCAGGGTTTTTTATTCTTGTCTTCGCTTTGCGCAAGAGGTGTATAGAACTCATATTTCTGAATTCTTAAGTTTGCCTTTTTTATTTCTAGGTTTTGTATTTCTTGTTTTTAATATTCCGTTCGATCAATAACTGCTTTTCACGCTATTATAACAATAAAATCTGTTAACTCCAACAATTATGAATTTCTGTGCAAATGCAGAGTGGTAAAACATTTGTCTGTTCATGTGATTTTTTTTTCCGCTTTTGCCGGTATTTTCGCTGCTCCTTTATTTTTGTCTTTGTTTTGTCGAAAAGCTGTATAAAATTGCTATTTTTAAATTTTGTTAATACCAGTTGTTCTATATTTTTTATTTTTATACTTTCTGTACTTTTGTTTTTCTCACATACGTTCATCTAAATATCTTTATCTGCGCTTTGTATCGATAAATTATATTAACTCCGCCGATTCGCATACCTGTGGGAATGCAGAGCTGTAGATTTGGTGCCATACGTACGTGGCCGGTACTTAGCGGTTGTGTACGTTTGCTCTAGAATCAGCCAACAATAGGCTTCTCTTTTTCTAAATGTGATTCCGAAGCGCTCGAATAACAATCGCTCATAAATCAACGGCGCATATATATATATATATATATATATATATATATATATATATATATATATTTGTATATATACATATATGAGAAAAAAAATGGATTTATGCCTCATGGAATAAATCGTATACAGTAAAAGCTCGTTAATTCAAACTCGAAGGGGACCATAAAATTGTTCAAATTAAGTGGAGTTCGAATTAGCGGGCGGGAGCTACAATGAATGGAAATCACTCCACACTGCGCAGGCAGAATGCAAAGAAATCACCTCTGGACTCGTTATCGCTAATGAGGTGCTACTACACATTTGTGGCAGATGATTTCATAAATGTTTCGTAAATAATAAAGGCATGAGCCAGAGCACTGGCGCCGGTGGTGCGGCGCCCTCTGTAGAAGTGAAATAAGCTGTTGTTGTAGAAGCTGCTGTTGTTGCAGCAGCACCATGCGTGCCACGCTGTTGTTTTTCTGTTTCATTGTTTTGCATTTCTAGCAAACTTTTTTTGGATTTGCGACACATTGCAATCATTCTGGGCCTGCTTCTTCTGCGAGGAGCGAGGAAAACCAGGGGATCGTAGTTCAAATTAACCATTCTGGATACCGACGCGTTTGAATCATCGGGAGTTTTTCCCCATTGAAAGATACAATGCAGTACTGGGACAAAAGTGTGAGTTTGAATTAACCGGAAATTCGAATTAACCGATTTAATTAAGGCGCTTTTACTGCATTACAATTAAATGTTGGCTTCCGCTTCGTGGAAGAGTGCAAGGGAGGGGTGGTGGGACCCCTGTATGCGCCAATGGAGACCGGGAGGGCCGAACTGCAAGGGCGGAGGCCTGTGCCTCGAAGGTGTCGAGTTCCTGCCTGTTTCAATGAAGTACCCATCCACTACAGGTGTTCTGTGTCAGCATCTTCGCAGGAGCTAAGAATAAATGCGGGAAATAAACTCACAAATACACTCGTGCCAAGACCAGAAAAACGGCAGTGTTGATATGCCGCCAAATGCCACATAAACAGCGGCCCAACGGGCTGAACGATGCATTCGATGCATAGCTGCGCACTGCCGCCTGGCTGAGCCTGGTGGAACCAACATGCTTACAATATTTGGCTGGGGCGCGCGGCGATTAACGCATGTGGGGGAATCCCGGAGGCCATGGTTGCACTGACAGTGACCTCTACAAATATCGGCTTTGAAGACACAGCGAAGTGCACGTGGACAAGACGACACAGCACAGCAAATGCTTCTAGTGTGTCCTGCTTGTAGCGAATGCCTGCAAGATTCTCATCGAGCATGGGACTAGCCACCAGGTGCACAAACGAGGGAATGGGAGCATGCCACCTCACTTCGGACACTGCCGTAAGGCCACCTTCAGTTTTATCGCCACTATTTCTCATGCACTGCACACATTGACAAATCGACATTCTTTGGCAAAAACAACGGCTTCGTACATGAACTTGTTGAGGGAGCAGTTATGAAGAACACAGGTGACACCTATGTCAGCACAGTTCCCATGGAATGGACATAAAAAGAAATAGACCTACTTCGTGATTATCCTGAAAAGTGATGTCGCGGAATGGAGGAATGTGGTGCTTTCTCAGCATTGTGCAATGCTTGATGTATGTAGAGATAATACATTCAGTTGATAGCACAGCATTGCGCCAGTGTTTCCTTTCTGCCATCCATGGTATTTAACAGCAGACCTGTTGAGGCCGACACAAATCCGTCCGCAATAGACAGTTAAAAATATGGAAAAAAAAATGCAGCGCAGACGTATGCGAGTGTCTTGCAGCGGCTACCCGGCATCACCGCTCGCACAGTTCGTTCAACAAAAACAAGAATAATACTGAGCATACGTCTGCCAAGTCATCCCTTCACAATCCACACTTCGAGACAGCCACCGGACCAGCTGATAAGAAAGTGGAGGATTAGTGAAGTGAACACGCACTAGAAGAGGATTTTTGGTCTGTCGCTGTGCCATCAGAAGATGACAAGGGATGACGAGGACTGCTACTGAATAAAACACTTTACATACCCTAATGGTCTTTGCTTTACATTGCCATCTAACATGGCTTTGCATTGCTGGAGTCCGGCTGCTCCCTCTCTCCTGAGATCCACTGTCAGTGCGTGGAAAAGCTAGGACGCCCTCCAGCTCTGCTGCTACTCTACCCTTGCACCATTAGTGCAAGCTGTGGCAATTTTTAGTTAAAGGCTGAAGTTTGCAGTCCTTATGAACCAACTTTCCCAATTTTATAATCGTGATAACTCAAGTAATTGAGAAAAAAATTGAGTGCACTATCAACGAGGTAGAAGGCAAGGGTTCAGCTGACCTACCTATACCAAGATGATAACCCAGTCATCGTAAAAAACAGCACCACTTGGGCTGCTTGGAAAACCATTTTGTCAACTCAGCCTTTTTCCCTCCAAAACCGGTGTGGGCATCGAAATCTTATTAAATTAAAAGCTGTTTTTAAAGCTTTTAAAGCTGTTTTAGAGCAGTTGGGCGCAATTTTCATGCTTTGGAGCAGGCTGGTGAAAGGAAACGAAATTGTATCAAACTGTGCAATATGAATAGCTCTCTCCCCCCAGGCAATCTTATTTGATAGGGAGAATGTTTCGCTGTCATCACTAGACTAGACCTTTGTTCTTTGATTGCAGGACCTCCCGATCTAATTTGATGATTCCAGAAACCCTAACGCGGAAAGATGAATACTCGCAGAGGAGATGCCACGGCATTCAATTCGCCAACACTGTGCGCTGATAAATGCTTGCAGGTCAGACACCGTGGCATTTGATTCGTCGGCACTCGCTTGTGCGACTAAATTTATGTTGACTGCTCCTTGGCTGCTTGTGTATTCTTTGAAGTCTTAGCAGAGCAGAAGTTTGCTCCAACCAGCTTTGTTCGTTAAGAAACCAGTGTTCTCCTTGACCATATCCTCCTATGCAGCGTTCTGCTTGGCTACGTGACAATATTTGACTTTTGTTGCCAAAGCAAGCAATTGACTTCAGCACTTGTTCGTGTTATCTTCACTTGTATGGCTTGACAATTTGATTTTGGGGTTTTCGCCTTTCTCTCTGTTTCTCACCTACATTGGACAGCCGTAGAATAAACTTTCAGTTTTGGGTCAGCTCAGTCCATTCTCTTTTATTCAGCAGTTCTAAATTTTCATAATATGAATAAACAAAGCCAAATCACCTCAGTCCCCACTTTGTTTAGATGCAGTTTAACTGTGTGCACAGATAAAACCTTGTGCCAATTTTTTTGTAAAACGCTGGCTGTGATATTACTGACATCCACATTAAGTGTAGGTTTATTTATTGCATCGAATGTTCTGCAATCTGTTTATATTTTCATTTGTACAAGAGCATACTGATCTATATTTGCTGCATCAGATGTATCACACTTCCTTAACCAAATCCTTGTACTACGCCTGGACTCTGCACAGTGTCTATGTTCTACAAGCAACAACACTGCAAGTGTTTCAACCTACTGTGTGTTGCCAGAGCGCGGAAGGCAGGAGCAGGTACGACGACCGGTCTCTGAAGGAGGGAATTTATGCGAGGCACCACCTTGAGTTTTGTCCACATCCCGAACTGAAAGCAAAATCAAGAGTCCATGCAGCTAAAGGCAATGACTGTCGTACATTCATCAGATACTTTTCATTTCAATGCTTCGAAGTAGGGTAATACGAATCGTCAAAGTGATCAAATAGAGCGACCTGTCCTGGGCAGCCTTGGCTGGAGCAGACTTAGCCTCGCTTGAACCTTTTTGAGATCAAGAGTTAGTTGCCCAGAAAACAGTACTAGCCTTGCAGAAGTTTGCAGGTGTTCGATTCTATTACATAATAGAATGCTCATAAATAGAAAAAAACAACCTCTAACCTGTAAATTTCTCTCCTGTCTGGGAGCTTGTGCTGGTGAGGAACGCAAGACAGCACTGCGTACCTGAGAAAGAAAATGTTTGCAGTGCAAACACACCAGCAGTTACACAACAGGTACCTATGGTGCTGGTAGTAGTGCTGGCTTGTGTCTGGCTACAGGATACATGCCGGCTGGAGGCTGCAACCACAGACATTCTGCAACGCAGCCCTCAGCAATCGATGTTGCACATGGTATGTTTGTTGCCACTGTGCGTCTTCTGGAAGTGGGAAACACAACCACCACCAAAAATTTATACACACAAACACCAAGGCATCCTGTCAGAAACCAATTGCTAGCCTCACTTCTGGCAGATAATGGTGTGCAGATCTTTTGGCCACCACACACGCCTCTGCAAACAAATAGTTAAAACAATCGTTTCCTTGTTATCCAAAAACAACCAGAAACCAAGAACCACGCATGCATTTTTTCAGTCCCTCATGCGCTAGCCCGGATAGCCACAGCTGCCGCACTATCACTCTGCATGTGCCATACGTTTTCTGTTCGAGGTTCCCCGCAGTCATCAGCCCAGCAAGCTCTTTGACTGAAACGATTAAAAATGCTGCAGTTTCGAAGTAATAAACATGCAGAGTTTAAGAAACTCTCTTTTGCTCAGATACTGACCCATTACTTTTATGTGAAGCACTTTTTGACCACTAAATGCCAATTCCAAAGGCCTCCATAATAAAGGATATCAAATACGTAATAACAGTTGCAGTAAGCAGAGCATATGCAACACAAACACATGACACTGGCCCAAAGAATCTAGGGACCATTATTTGTTTTGTTGTGCTTTAAGAGCAATATTTCCAAGGCTTGTGTCCTCACAAATCACAAAACAACCTTCTATGCAATCATAAGTTGCAAGCTGGCCAGCACATTTTTATTTCTTTGTAGCAATGTTTAAACATCACTCGTGGCTGCAGCAGTGACGCTTCAACCCCACCATCCTGTGTCATGGCTGGTTGTTGTACTTTACTGGCTAGAATGGCTCTAGGCTGTGAAGAACTGGTAGTTGCTGTCGCAGCTCAGATTGAAGGCAGCAGCCATTTCAATCAAACATGCCTGAAGGGAGCCATGAAGACAAAATACAAGTTTGTGTTATTCGAAAGACTTCGTGTTTTATAGTGCCCCCTGCAATTGTCCAAATGCAAACGATGCTTTATTCACTGAGAAATTAATTATTTAAGTTAAAATTTTGATTTTCCCGTTAAATTGTGCATTTTCGTGGTCTGCAATGACATCACAGGAACCGACCGCTCTGCAGCCGATTGGGAAGCCTTGTTTACTGTTAGTGAAGCTAGATGGCGCCATCATGCCGTGGAAAACCGTTTTCTGCCTTTGGTTTGTTTTTGACCATATTTAAACCTGGCTTGTTTTTGTTCAGGGAGAAAATAATCGTTTCGTGAAACATAGTGCTCGCTTGACAAATATGGTCACGTAAGACACCGTTGCTTGCGTCAATCGGCCACTGTCGTCTAAGACAACCACAAAACCCTGCAGTCCTTCCGGCACTGTCTTCCGATTTTGCTGGCACTGTCTTCCGATTGGCTGTTCAGGCTTACTTTATCGTGACTGCTAGGTCTGTTTCTCCCGGGCACGGAGTCAGGCGTGGTTCGTGTGGCACAGTGGTTGCAACTCTGGTTTCTGGTCGTGAAGTCGTACATTCGAACCCATGTTCTTCCATATTTGTTAATTTTTCAACTTTGTTTTTTGTGATTTTCTTTGCTTCCTTCACTACGTTGATTTATTAACAAACTGGGTTATTTTGCGGCATTCTGTCTTTATTTAGTCTAGACCTGCTTTTATGTGTAGGGTTAGGTTAGGTTGGGGTAGCACCTGCCTATACTGGTTGAGTTAGGTTAGTTGAGGTTAGGTAGAATTGGTTAGGTTAGATGTTCGCTTCAAATACATATGCGAACAGAGCATGCACCAGAAAAAATGCATCTGTGCGGGAGGCAGTAAAATGCCGACTGCCAGCAAAAAAATGCTGGCTGGATGGTCACATAGTCATGACCACCCAGTGGTCGCGCAAAATATCGTGTGTTGTTTTTAATACATTATTAACTAAATGCAATACAGCTGGCCCAATATTTGAGGCAGATAAATTGCCGGCTGCCAGCCCAATATCCACACCCTTTTAGATTCGAAAGCGCGCTTCAAATAACTCTAGCGGCCCTGGTTTCGTGAGCATGGCTAGCGTAAAATCGCCTAATTTCGGCACTCGGAACGAAACAGGCGTAATGACGCCTCAAACTGCGTCTGTGGGTTGCTCCTGCTGTATGCCATTCTGTTTACAAACCCGACGGCGGAAGGGTGGCCCTCAGAGGGTCACGAAGAGTTGACGAAGCCAGACGAGCCGCTAGAAGCACTGCACACCGGCCGCAGGAACAAAGGTTCGGCACAGACTGCACGGACGAAGGCGCGACGACCGAAGGCGGCAGAGCTTATTGGAGGCTGCTGCAAGGCCCACAGATGTTTCGGCGGTAGCTCAAGCGATCATCCGGACGTCTTGACAGCACACACGGCGGTAGTCCGCGCGCTGTCAGGCGTTCTTGGGAACTGCACGGTCAACGCAGACGAAATTCACGCACTCACGACTACCAGCATGAAAATGGTGCGCAAAAAAAAAAAAAAAACGAACAAAAAATCAGGATGCGGGGCAGAACAACGGAGTACGATTGGGAAGACCGAAGTCCTGCAAACACTCTAGTGATAAGAGTCGTGTCTAGTGCTAATCAGTGGTGTGCCGCACGTAACTGACAGCGCTGCAAGCGTATGCTGACACAAGACTGTGGGTCTATTCGTTTCACCTGCACCGCGTGAACCAGTTCAGGCGGTGCCGCACTTCGCCGTTCGTTTCAGCGGTGCAGCTCGCGGCACCTGAACCGCGCCGTTCGATTCACCGGTGGTGCCGACGGGTGCAGGACGGGTTCACGGCTTTGCCTGCACTCCCTGCCGAGGAGGTGCAGAAGCAGACGAAAAAAGTGCAGGGCTGGTTCCGCCGATGGCGGAACCCACTTTGCACCGCTGTGAACTGGTTCAAGAGGTGCAGGCTGAATCGAATAGACCCTATAACCACTAACTAAGTGGAGATCAGTGGCTATAACGTCCAATGGTAAATTAACTAGACCTTTCGAGTGACGTCCTACAGCTCCGCAAATGGAGAGGCTTTTGTTGCTTGAATGAGTACTTGCATAGTACTTGCAACGCTGTGGCACGTAACTCGTGATGTCTAAAATGACCATCGGACGTTAGTAGAACATACGCGTGCAGCGCTGCTAGTTACGTGTGGAACTCACTAGAGACGACTCCACGACTCTCCGCACTAGAGTGTTTGCTAGACTTATAGATCTGTCGCTCAGCAAAAAGTTTGTTCAATGGTATTTCGATGTTCAGCTCCGCTTGCTGTGTTTGTGTGTGTGTGTGCACCATTTTATGCTGGTGGTCGTGAGTGCGTGAAAGTGGTCTGCGTTGACCGTGCACCAAATGCCTGACAGTGCGCGCACTACCGCTGTGTGTGCCCGTCAAGACGTCCGGATGGTCGCGTGAGTTACCGTGGGAACATCTCTGGGCCTCGCAGCAACCTGCGAGAAGGTCTGCCGCCTTCGCTCGTCGCGTTTGTCGTGCCTTCGGCCTTGCGGTCAGTGCAGAACAGAGCCTTTGTTCCCGTGTCGGGCGGCCGGTCTGCACTGCTTCTAGCCGCTCGTCTGGCTTCGTCAACTCTTCGTGACCCCCTGAGGTGCGGCCGCCGCAGTGCCTATTCTGTGGACCAGTCCACAGGATAATGTTCAGCTTTATTCTGTGGACCAGTCCACAGGATAGTGTTCAGCTTTATTCTGTGGACCAGACCACAGAATAATGTTCAGCTTTATCCTGTGGACCATTTGAGGCGGCGCTTGGCGGTGCTGTTCGGCGCGGTCGTGTCGTGAACATTTTTTTTTTTTTAGATACTTATTTCAGTTTCGTAACTGCGCCGACTGTGCCTTCCCGGGTGGGCGCTCTGGTCGCGAGTTGGAGGGACTTTAGGCGGCTGCGTTGACGGCGTGCGCCGGTCCGCTGAGCTCTAAGTTGCGGTGTGTAGTTGCGTGTCTGCTCTACAAGTTTCTTCTTTTCGCTTGCGTTGTGCGAGAACTTTGCCTCTTCAGTGCATTCGGTTGTACGACCGCGGACGAAAACGTTTCGTGACTCCGTAAACACGCTGTTTTCTTTCATGTGCTGTCTTGGCGCCCCGACCTACCTCACAGCCGGCTGTACGAGCGGATAATAATAATAGGAATCTTTATTTACAGGAACAGTACATATTAAGCAGCTGACGCTTGTGAGATGGCTGAGCACATGCATTGTGCATGGGGCACATGCTTATGTCTTTTACAAAGTGAACGAGGAGGAAATCTCTTGCTAAAAAGCTTTTAATAAAACCAAGCAGCCTAATGAAGAAAAACCGAAAAATTCTTAATGCTATCACCGTCGGCAGGCGCGCATGCGTGTTCTGCCCCTTTCGTTTACCGCCGGTGCAACTCATGGAGGAAGAAAAATGTTTTCCTCCATGGTGCAACTACACGGTGCTCCTATGCGGTTCGGTCACAGCTCCCACGCAGTTACTTCTGTCGGCACTTACCGAGCCGCTTAGGGGCTGGGGCTGGCATCTCCCGTCGTCGTAATCGTCCTCTCATGTCACGGTGCTACAACACCCGGACACTCGTTTACGCCTCGCGCTAGAGCGCTTCGTAACGCGTAATTAATATGCAGTGCCCGGAGCAATTTTAGAAGAATTGTCTTCTTTCGATGTGTATGATAGTTTTTGACCACCAAAGTTCGGTGAGCGGGTTTTAAACCGACACTGATGTGTTTTAAACCAGTGTCGTAGTCATTCACGTGCCTGTTTGTTCTATATGCAATAAAGAAAAAAAAAGCATAGTAAAAAAAAGAAAAACACAGAGACTCTCCTTTACGCCTCGAGCTAGAACGCTTCGTGCTTCGAAGACAAGAGACTTTTACAGCAAAGCTGTATACCTCTATCCACCCCCTCCCCGACGGTTTCAACTCCGTTAATCAGAACAGCATTCCCCTTTACGCACAGCAAGCGATGCAGGTAGCGTAATGTCGTCGTCAGGCATTTAGTACACAGCATAACAGAACACACGAAATCAACAAAGACTTCCGAAGCGGCGAGCCCTACGTTCCACACCACGACGACCACGATGCGGCGACATGCGGCCGAGTTCACGTTCACAAAAATTAGGCGGGCAAAGAAACGTCTTCAACTCCCGATGACATGATGCCGACCGTTTTAACGCTACAGGACGCTCAGTTTGTGCCGTATTTGTCTCACGCGAACTTTGTAATATGTAGTCGCAATGTTTATTATAGAACAACAAGCTTTGCGTGGCTTCAGTTGACTTCGGGGCAGGCTTGCTAAAAAAATGTTGCAGTACGTTCAAAATCGGCATCAAAAATATGTGTTACTAGGTTCATAGCCTAGGTTTTTTGTAAACCAGATCACAAACCTGTGGACAAACCACGCAGAAAACGCTAAGTTGGCCGCACAACCGCGCGCTGAAGAAGCAAGGTTCTAGCACGCGAAAAGAAGAAACTTGTAGAGCAGACACGCATGCACTACACACCGCAACCACAGAACAGGGCCGCAACTTAGAGCTCAGCGGACCGGCGCACACCGTCAACGCTGCCGCCGACACCGCGCAACACGTGACCGGAGCGCCCGCCCTGGAAGGCGCAGTTACGAAACTGAAATAAGTATCTAAAAAAAAAAAAAATGTTGCACGACACGACCGCACCGAACAGAGAGAGAGAGAGAAGTGATTGGATGGAAGAAAGGAAAGGAAAGTGCACTGGGGATATTATTGAGCTCAGTAGGGAGCTCACCTGCATACAACCCAGTGCGGTGGGGAGGGGAAGAGGGGATAAAAGACCTGGGAGGAGGCTAGGGGTGGAATAGAAAAGGTGTGAGAGAGAAAGACAGGAAGAAAGGAGAGAGAGAGAGAGAAGAAAAAAAAAAGAAAAGAGGGGGAGGGGGCACTACGTAAGCGACAGCGGCACAAGTGTTCGTTGAGTAGCCTCAGCTACAGGCGCTGGGTTAGTCCAGTGGCCTCGAGAAATGCCAGGAGGTGTCGGAACACTTCACGACGGGAGCTGGCAGGACCCGTCGGGAACAGCAGGTCCTGCAGGTTTTGTCTGGGCCGTCCGAGACGCTGGAGTGCAGCCTGCAGCACTGCTCTGTGTGCTGCGTGCTCGGGGCAGGACAGGAGCAGGTGCTCCAGCGTCTCGGGTTCGGGGCAGTCGGCACAGGCGGGGGAGGCGCGTCGTCCTTGGTGGTGCAGCAGGGCCGCCACCTCGCAACAGTTGAGGCGCATCCGGAGCAGCAGGCTCCGGACGTCCCTGGTGAGGCGCCCTGGCAGAACGGGCGGGGCCTGGCCAGACACTACTCGGGGGTCCGGGTGGCTGGTCAGGGCCATTCGGGCCAGGATTTGGCGTGGGGCATCAAACGCAGTCACGTCCTGGGAGTTAGGGGTACCTGGCTGGTGGGCACCCTTGGCCAGAGCGTCGGCCGCCTCATTGCCCGGGATGCCCATGTGGGCCGGCAGCCAGTGTAGCTGCACAGTGCAGCCACGGGACGCCACCGCATGCAGTTTGGCCACCAGCGACCGCTCCACGTGCCCACTGGAGCTGCCCGGTTGGTCAGCCGACTGCAGCCGCAGGAGGGCTGGCCGGGAGTCCGTGAGGACGAGGGCCTTGCAGTCTGGGCCTGCCCGCTCGAGCAGCAGGTCCGCAGCCAGGTGCAGGCCGGCCAGCTCCGCGGTGGTGGACGAGGCAGGGAAGGGCAGGCGGCACACCCGGCTGGCGCCAAGTGTTGGGGCAGTGCAGGCGGCTGCCGCATTGCCCGTGCGCACCGCCAAGCGCCGCCTCAAATGGTCCACAGGATAAAGCTGAACATTATTCTGTGGTCTGGTCCACAGAATAAAGCTGAACACTATCCTGTGGACTGGTCCACAGAATAAAGCTGAACACTATCCTGTGGACTGGTCCACAGAATAGGCACTGCGTTTGCAGTACGGAGTGGTAAACATCAGGAACATCCCACAGACGGCAACTTGAGGTGTGATGACGCCTGTTCCGTTCCGAGTGCGGAACTTGGTCAATTTTACGCGAGCTATGCTAATGAAACCGTGGTCGCTAGAGTTATTTCTTCCGAATCTAAAATATCATTCAGCGACCTCGAACGTGTCAAGAAACACCACCTCAAAACTACTCTCGATTGAAACCGGACCCGTGCCTATATGCTAATTATTGCAGAGCAAAATCAGCGGAATGCGGAGCGAATAGAACGTCTTTATATGCAGCTTTTCTAAGGGGGCGAAGGAGGCCTCTGACTGCAGTGTAATGCTGGAAAGGTTGCTTGTTTCAGAACAGTTGTCCGAGCGACCGACCACGCGAGCGCGTGGCGAAAACCACCTCTGTGCACTGTGGAGGAACGGCGCCGTTGCGTGCTCGTAAATATGCAAGTTTTCTCCGTGCGCACTGATCAGTGTGTGCCGATCGCGCAGGCGTTTGCGTATGTGTTCTGGGCGTGATAGTCTATCCATAGCCTCCTGTATAACCGGTAAATCGATGCTCAGGATGGTTTCTTTGATATTTGCGGTTTTTAAAGCAAACCCTTATGGTTCTTTAGGTTTACAAGAAGTATTCAGAACATTGGATTGGGAACAGGTGGGAGTAAGGGTTAATGGAGAATACGTCAGTAAGCTCAGATTTGCTGATGACGTTGCCTTGCTAAGCAACTCGGGGGACGAATTGCAAAGCATGCTTTCCGCACTGGGCGAACAGAGTAGAACCGTGGGCCTGAAAATTAATATGCAGAAAACTAAAGTAATGATCAATAACCTCGAGACAGCACAGCAGTTTGAGATAGGTAGCGAGACAGTGGAAGTGGTAAGCGAATATATCTACTTAGGCCAAGTTGTGACCCCAGATCCCAACCATGAGGCAGAGATAATTAGAAGGATCAGAATGGGGTGGGGTGCATATGGCAGACATTCTCAGATAATGAATAGCAGACTACCATTGTCGCTGAAGAAGAAAGTGTATGACAGCTGCATCTTACCGGTACTCACCTACGGGGCAGAAACTTGGAGGCTCACTAAGAGGGTTCAACTTAAATTGAGAACGACTCAGCGGGCAATAGAGCGGAAAATGATAGGTGTAACATTAAGGGACAAGAAGAGAGCGGAGTGGGTCAGGGAGCAAACTGGTGTTAAAGACATATTAGTAGAAATTAAGAAGAAGAAATGGACGTGGGCAGGGCATGTAATGTGAAGGCAAGATATCCGCTGGTCATTAAGGGTAACAGAGTGGATCCCTAGAGAAGGCAAGCGTTGCAGGGGGCGGCAGAAAGTTAGATGGGCAGATGAGATCAAGAAGTTTGCGGGGATAAATTGGTCACAGTTGGCACAGGACCGAGGTAATTGGAGAATAATTGGAGAGGCCTTTGCCCTGCAGTGGGCGTAGATAGGCTGGTGATGATGATGATGATGATTAGGGTTCTCACTGATGCCGTTGCACGTCAATATGCCCTGCAGGAAAGTCAACTTTCTGTGATGATGATAATGAATAATAGTCGGTGAAGTGAAAGAAAAAAACTCTTTCCATGGCCGGAATCGAAACTGGGTCCCTCGCGTTATGAAGGCGGTGTCTATCCAACATCTCCATCATGACATGGTCGAAGCAGTTGGGAAAACTCAAGACAAAAACCAAAGAATTCCTCACTAGCAAAATGGTGCTTTTCTGCTTGCCGTAGGACTGTTAGCCGCATGACGTTAGGCCTAACTGCCCGTTTTGAGGTTTAGGACATTAAGCCTAACGTCACATCTCGGGGTTGAACACTTCAAACCGGCACTCACTCAAAAAATTGCTCACTGAATACCAAGCAGCAGGTACCGATTCACGCCGCACACCCCAAACCCAAGTGTTAGGCCTACAAAGTGCACACCCGAGAGTTGCTCTGGGTATTCAAGAAAAGTGGTGCGTACCACAATAGTAGCACATGTTCGCAGTGTGAGAACCCGCCGCGGTGGCTCAGTGGCTAAGGTGTTGCGCTGCTGAGCACGAGGTCGCGGTTTCGATTCCCGGCCGCGGTGGCCGCTTTTCTGATGGAGGCGAACAGCAAAAACTCCTGTGCGTGCGAGATTTCACTGCACGTTAAAGATCCCCAGGTGGTCAAAATTAATCCAGAGCCCTCCACTACAGCGCGCCTCATCGGCTGCGTTGCGTCGGCGCATTAAACCCTACAATCAATCAATCGTAGTGTGGGATTGGCCAACCAAAAGATCCATCATGAGAAAACTGCGTTAAACCATCATCATCCTTAGATGGAGGGCTGCACGATCTTTATCATTGAAACAACATAGACCTAGTTTGCTGACTGTGTTAAAACATAAAAAAAGAGTAATGCCTTACGCACGATGTCATGTACTAAGACTGTAAAAAGGTGTGCACACGATGATGTTGATTAGAGGCTCTTCCCCTGTATCGGCACGTTGGTTTGCCAGCAACCAACTTGCCTGTTTTATTCCACTTGTTTGCCCTATCACCCGCCGTGGTGGCTTAGTGGCAAAGGCATTGTGTTGCTGAGCCCAACGACGCAGGTTCAATTCCTGATCGTGGCGGCCGCTTTTCTGATGGAGGCAAAAAGCAAAAATGCCCATGTGATAAGGTTTCGGGGCACGTTAAAGGTCACCAGGGAGTCAAAATTAATCTGGAGTCCTCCACTACGACGCACCTCATCTCATGTGTGTACCATCGGTGGGTCGAACCGCATAAAAAAATATATTTGCCCTACCCTCAGCTATATTAATGGATTTGCCTCCTCCTATCTCCCCCCCCCCCTTGGCATTAAACTCTCATCACTCCCTTTCCCCTTTTCCAGCTCTTGCACGTTTCTTTCTTCCCCCGCTGTTATAAATTCTCATCGGCTTGAGTACCCCTTCTATATCGCCATTCATTCCGTACTTTCTTTTCTTCCACCCACCTCCACTTCAGCCACCTCTTTGTCAACTGTATGCCCCGGAAGCTGAGGCTCTCCCTCACACCAAATCCCAAAGCTTCGTCAACATCATTTCTGCCCCCCCCCCCCCCCCCCCGCAGTCGTATCTGTCTGCGGTCTATGACAATATGCTCTATGGTTTTCCAATCCCTGCCATGGCATACACAGGTTCCGTCCTGTTGCCGGTAGATACTCGTGTATGCCCGTGTTTTCAGACACCCCGCCCGCGCTCCGAAGAGCAACACAATGCCTTGCTTATTGCCATAGAAACCCTTCCGGATTTCTAGTTTCTCTGTCCTATAAGTTTCCAGGGTTTTCTTCGCTTCCATTCTCTGTGGTCAATTCATCATCTCTGCTGCCTTTACTTGCTTTTTAACTGTTGCGTACATCCCACATTCTCCTACTGATCTTCCGTACCGTTTTGTCAGCTCTCTGGCCCTCCGTCTCCACGACCGACACACCCTCGCCATCTAGCAGATAGTGGTTTAACTCATAGAAATCCACGGCCAAACACAGTCGTTGCCAATCATATCCCTTCGCATCGTTAAAGAAATCGTTTTAACATGGCAAGCACCTTTTGAACCTTTCAATTGTCTGCAGGACCGCTGGAAAATTCATTTTGCGCTCAGATCACAACTCACGATGGGATCGGCAGTCTGTCTGTCATAAATTTCATTTCTAGAGCTGTACTGTACTTCTGCTAATCTGCGATTGTTGGTAGCGATTAATCAACAACACCAACTCTGGCTAGTCAGTGAACGGAAGCAGTTTTGCCGGTTGGTTAAAATTCAAGACAGACTGTTGCCTCCCACGGACCTGCCGTGGTGGCTCAGTGGCTAAGGCGTTGCGCTGCTGAGCACGAGGACGCGGGTTCAATTCCCGGCCACGGTTGCCGCTTTTCTGATGGAGGTGAGAAGCAAAAATGCCCGTGTGTATGAGTTTTCAGCGCGCGTTAGAGATCCCCAGGTGGTCAAAGTTAATCCGGAGCCCTCCACTATGGTGCGCCTCATCACCTAAGTTGCATCAGCGCGTTAAAACCCTATAATCAATCAATCTGTTGCCTCGCACGGTGAGTTGTGATGTGGGACTTGCAGAAGAACTGGAAAAAGCTGTGCTCTGCACTTTGAAAGCAGTCTTAGTTTTTCTTTAGTAAACCAGCCTGTGGCCCTGGCTATGGAAGCTTTTTCCCCCTCTCCCGAAGTGCCCTGCATTAAGCCGCGTTAGGTGAAACAAACTAGTTAAACATTGGTTGACTGTTGTCTGAGCCACCCACCGTAAAACATGGTAACTTGAGGCTATAGTCACTCAGGATCCAATCACAGCCTGCCTTACTAGGAAGCTCTCCTTGGCTCCACTTTACTTCAGCTACCACAACAACATGGCTACCACCCAAAACTCGATCCCACTCTGGCTGAACCGCAGAGATATTCCCATAAAATTTAACCATAATACGAATAGGACCAGGTTAAACTCGTAGTGATGCTTTTTTTTTGTAGATATATTTTGCTGGCAGTTCTGAAAATATGTTCTTTGGTAAAGTGCCAGCCCTTTAGACTGTAGGCTATTACAGAAAGGCAAGATTTTGCTGTCTGCATCGCTGTTTTCATAACATTTTCTGTGTACCTAACCTGCATCTTTTTACCAAAGCAAACTCAAGACAAGATCTCTCTATCACATGATCACCAATCCCGCAAACAACACAATTAGTCACCTGCATCTAACCTAAGCGAATTCAAGAGAAGATCTGTGTATCACTTGATCACTAATCCCACAAAAAACACACCAAGTCACCTGGTTCCAAAAGTGCTCAGGATTGAACCAGTGCTCTCAACCCCAACAATTGCGTGCTACACCATCGCCTCCTTTACGTATACTAGCACAACTATGCCATGGAACGACTGATCAGATAGGGAGGCAAAAATACCAGCCAGAATTAGATTAACACTGGGCGCGAATACTGCAGTCATGCTGAAGCAAGTCGCCGATCATTTTAAAGTGCGGAAAAAATATCTTGCTGGAAAAAACATGCCAGCTGTCCTATCCACTTTTTCTTAAAAAAGTACTTACCCGAAATTCCAAAGCTGGGATAACTATGTAAGAGGCTTCCTTTGTTTGTGCAGATATCTCCCAGCAATTTTCAGCAGCAATCATGTAGCATAACATATTTTAAATCCATTTTAATCTTTTCATGCACGAGAAAGCTCAGAATAGATACCCTTTTGCAATCGGCAGCAGCATGACACCATCTGCTCCTCCTGGCCCCAAACTTTCGATGCGGGGGCTCCTGTGACATGGCCAACGCTCTGGCTGTGGTTGGGGTGTGCTATTCCGCCAAGTGTACACGTCACGGTTCTGGGACCGACATTATGCTGCACGGCGCTTGGAGGTGGTGGAGACCACGGCCTGTCTGGGCACACCTGCGTCCGCATCAGCAGTGGTGCGACAAAAACTATGACGTCACAGCCGCCCTCCTATCATGGCAGCTGCCTCGGTGTTCGTTTAGTCGAAACCGAAACTGACATGAATAGAGGAGGCTGTAAATAATTATTTACGCTGCTATCGACCGTCTAATGGGCCATTCTATGATTAGTGGGCTTGTAGGGGCCCATAACAGCGAAAAAAACATGAAAATTCCATGTCAGTACTCTTTACAAATAGTATTGAAGTAATTGACCAAGGTGAAAAGCTTAAAAGCGTTGCAGCGACACGTACAGTCATGGACAAATGAAACTCAAAAACAAAAATGTGAACCAAAACACACAAATAGCACGATTTCTTTCCGCACAAGTGAAATCATTGCATTGCTTTATGTAACTTCATGACGGTAACAAAGATTGAAAATGTGTGAGCCATTATTTTATCTCCACTATCCTTATTCTTTTATTTTGCATGTTCTGGTTTCCCAGTTCTCATTTCATTTGTCCATGACTTTACAGATTCTTTGTTCACTTATCTTTGTCACCACCTTTTTCTGCTCTGTGACAGGCGCTGCAACTGTGAAAGTTTTCACGAAGACTCCACCCAGTCACTGTGTCCGCAGTGCAGCTCTGGCCATTTTCCATTCTGCGGTACATGAGGCACAGATGTCAAGGTGACAGCTGGGCAAGAGCTAATCCTCTCTCCCATCCGACAGTTTATGTCACGCCCACATCAGAACTCACTGTAAACAATCGGTCTTGAATTTCAACCAACCCGCAAAACTGCTTCCCCTCAATGACCAGCCACAGTCACTGTTGTTGATTAATCGCCACCAATTGCAGATTAAGAGACATACCTCTAGCAATGAAATTTATGACAGGCAGACCGCTCCCGTTGTGAGTTCAGACTGCTCCCATTCTGAGTTGTGATGTGAGCATGAAATCGGTTGCCCAGGGGTCCTGCTGACAGCTGAAAGGTTCAAAATGAGGTTGCCACGATAAATCGATCGCATGCATAGTTGCTGTCGGATGTTACCTGAGAGGACGATCACGAGCTGACCGGGATTACCCACGGCTGTCTCCGGCCGTGATTTCCATGTTGCACCACTATCCATCAGGTGGTGGGGGCGTCAGGTCGTGCACATAGCATTTTATGGTCTGATTTCATGACACCGTGCATATAGGTCATTTGCAGTGAGCAGTTAGGCCTGCCTTATCCTGATAGTGCCAGCGCCGCATGAGCCACTACTGGCCTTTTCCAGTTTCTGTTTCACTGTAGACTCGCATTGTCTGCTCGAAGTACATTGTTAGAAAAGTGGGTTAGGCACGAAGAAAGTCATAATTTAGCATTGTGGACACAGTCGGAGCTCATGTTTCTCGTCATGAAGTGGAACGGAATGTTCACTAAAGTGCTCCAATGTACAGAAGCATGGAAAGTCTGCAGCACAGCGCCACCATGCGTGCTTCAGTCATTCATTCGCAACAGTTCAGATTCCCTATTTTGATGCGACAGGTAGATCAGACAAAGTGTGGAAAAGCAGAAAAGTAAACATTATCTGTTACTGCTGTGGCTCAGAACTTTTTCAGTCTGCGCCCTCAGCGAGCATCACATACCTTGCGAAGGGCATTCTCGAGGACACTAGTATCTGGACTCTTGAGTGATACATCTCACTGCGCAAGTCATTCAGGTGGATTATTGTTCTATTGGTACATTTTCAGCGTAGTCAGATGCCTTGAATTGTCTCGAATTAATGCAAATAACAATGAGGCTGCACAAAATGGAAGTGTACCACTTCAACTCTGTGATTAAATTCTATGTAGGATTCAGATCGGCGACATACATGGCTATCACAGTAAAGCCATTATGTCACGAATAAATAAAACTTGCTACAGCAAATCTGGCAAAAATTAATGCGCAAATGTATAATTCAAAATAAAAACTAAGGAGAAATTGAAAAATTATCTTGTTGCATATGCTACCAAAGCAATTATGTAATGCATAATATAAAAATACGAAAAACTCACATCCACAGCCTTATGGGCCAGCTCGGAAAATATTCTAGGTGTATTACTTCATGATTTGTGCGCAAGCGGACCTAACGTTACTAGCCACGCATATGCAATTTTTCCATCCACTATATGCACCATATGGAAATTTCAGCGCGCGTTTCCATAGCCGCGAGTTAGCACATTCCAAAAAGGCAACAGCTGATAATGGGGGACAAGTATCAATGCACACTGTGTTAGATGTAAGTCGGTTGACAGTTATAATGCTGAGCGCTGCAGCTGTTTTATCGCATGTCAAAACATGAAAAAGCATTAAAGGAGTAATGTGCAACTTCCACACCCATGCGGGAATATTTTTTCTGACAGCAGCCGTTCACATTCATAATATAGTGGGTCAACGGCCAACCGTTTTAACCTAGGCCAAAAGGAAAGCTTTCAAAACAAGCCTTAAAGCTTTATTAATACATCTAGAATTGTGTTTTGTTACACGATGTTACAGTGCTGAGGCTTTTATTTTGTTACTCTAACAAAGAAATAGAAAAAAAACTAAAGCCATCAGACAGCTTTATTTGAATGAAACGTGGGAACAAAAACTAGGCAATGAAAGCCAATCAAAACAGCGCTCAAACAACCTTTAGGGGGGATTTTTTGAGATGAAGTATTCTCCAAACATTAGCACACCTTACCTAGTTTTAACAAGCCCCCATTCACAGCAACCCCTGAAAAAAATTGTCAAATATGCCCGTCGAGCCACGCCAGTGGTCACAGATGCGGACGGGCACCAGCGAAGGCCATGGGGAGAAACGTACCACGGTGACGATGTACCACCTCAAGCTTGTGACGTTACGTAACTTCTAGCCCATGTAATTTTTTTTTTGCAGACAACCAATATTGCAATGCATTTTGGCATCCTTTTTAGAAGATTAACTATAGTGTTAAGTATTACGCTGCTTTCATTATGCAATGCACTGAAAAAATCACTCGAGTTTTAGATGCTAATGTGGAGTGGTAACATATTATGGTCCACACTGCACGAACAAAAATTTTGGGAACTAAGCCGGCCATTCAGCCTGGGAGTATATCTTAGAACAAACTCATGATTATCTCGTTACCAAAAAGCTGAAAAAAGTTTAGTTTAGTACATTTAGCTTAGTTCGTTTAGTACAAAAAATTTAGTACAATGTGCCCAGATTGGTATTTTCATAGTTGGATCGCTGCAGCGCACTTTTGAAAAAAAAAACAGGAAACCTTCCCTGTTTTGGCTGGTCAAGGAAGGACAGACTTGATGAAAGCAGCACAGACATAGCTGCCAACCTACAGATGGGTCCTCTTTTTTCGAGTCGTGAGCGGGAGAAAACTTACAAGAATGGTGGTGGGCACCTTGGAAGGTTCACCTCGTAGAAATAATCCAAAAATGTATAGAAATGTTGGGTTGTCTTAAAAAAAAACACAGTCCCAGGTATTCAAACCTAAGATTTCTATTCACAAGCTCAAGGAGGTACCTTGTTGCCATGATGCAAAGCAGAATCGCTGTCCTAACCATTCCTAACAGATGCCCAACAAGAGGAACAAATTGTGCGCCCTGAAATAGGCTTGTCGCTAAAGGGCTAACTACACACAGCGAAGGCGACGAGTGATGTGAGAAATGAAACTTAATGGGTACAGCAAACAGGTAGTGTGGGTGACAGTGACAAGAAAAAAAATTTATACCCAGGCTGCCTACACGGCGACAGCGACAGGCAATAGGCCATCTCCATGGCTCGCTTTTTGCCATCTCGAAGTAGCCCACAAGCGAGTGACGATGACGGAGAGCATTGGCGGCACTGTATTAATTTTTCTCGCTTGTCGCTGTTGCCCTCACAGTGTTTGCTGTACCCTTTCAGTTACTTTTTCTTGTCACTTGTCGCTGTCGTTGCGCATGATTACGACCTAACAGTTCATCATTATCCTACTGGGAAAATCTTCTGCATTAGACACCCCTGCGTTATGGTAACTTTGTATGGTGTAAATCGCATAAGATCACACTGGAGGCTCTTCCTTAGTGGCACTAGATTTGCATAGGTGCCCTGAAGACTACGTGAAGGCCAATTGCATCGTGCAACAGCAAATCTTGGTATGTGTGACTCAGAATACTCCTGCGGGCATGTTCGACGTAAAGTACTTCATCAGCGAAGGGATGTTAGTCCGACATACCATCAGATTTTTGTGGTCAGTGTATGTCCGGTGTATCTAGCCTCTGGGTGTGTACCGATGTACAGCGATATACAGTCGGCCGCAAAATTTTGCGGGATCTGGAGTGCATTGCGGAGCGGTGCCATCTTCCGCCCTAGACGGCCCGGTCAAGGCTCACGAAACTTGCTCGCCAGGCGCGCTTTAGGCATGCCTGTCCTTCCTTTGTTATTGGGCATCTCTTGTCACTCGCTTCCCCGTGACATGCTTTCACTATCCCAGGCAGCCGCTGTGGCACCGCGGGACCATCGCCACGGGTCTGCCACTGGTGCAACACATCGCGCAGCTCGCACCCACCTTTTATGATGGAATCAACATTGTCAAAATATATGCTATCTCTCAAGTGATGTGCTGGCCGAACATTGAAGTTATAGAGCTGTTATTAGCAAGGTTCTGGCGAGAACTGCAGGTGTTGACAGGTTTTGCAGAAAAAAGTCGCGTCGACAAAATTCATTATTGCAGCAATGCCAACTTTCTGGTGAATGCTCTGTGGCTCAAGATATAATGTCGATATATCTTGGAAAAAGGTCATTCCAAAATTAGCGGCTAAAATGACAAAATGGCAATAAATTACGGACTCTTCACTATGAACCACTTTTACCAGCCTCCGCATAATTGAAGGAATACTGGGAGCTCTTATACGTATAGTAAATATCCGAGTTCATACGCAAGATTTTTTCCTGTGATAACAAGACTGGGCACCAGTTGTAAATGGAGGAACACACACTTGAGCTTAGTTGAAAATAAATTCACGGCCCTGCCCTTCTTCACTGCGGATAGGATAACCACTGAAGCTGGGTGTAGACCAAGTGCACAAAACAGAGAAGTTGTTTTTGAATTGCGATTGAGCATACTTCCTGAATAATTAGCTGAATGAAACTTTGACGGACTAGAGTTTTATTATAGCGGACAAACATGGGGCTGTCTGTTTTCCTCCGAGAGAATCCCATGTGTAACAGCAGACGAGAATCCCACCATATTTGCTACTACACCGTGAACTGCATAATTATATAAAAAGTCAAGGAAATTCAACATAATGTTAGAATCGTCCTAACGGCTAATTGTCAGTGTGAACTACGTATTTATGGAAACAACAAACTAAGTAAAACTTGGCATAATGTTCCAGTCGCTTTTGTGGTTAAATGTGATCTAATTTGTTCTTGGGCAGTTACGATAAAACAAGGGTTACAGCCGTTTTATGTAACCATACACCCTCTCTTGAATGCCATGTCTTGTCAGCAGACGGGGACTCTAACGTTTACATCTACATCTTCTCTGTGAACTAACGGATGACAAGTAGTTGAAACTCACAGTGATTACAGAGGCATCCCAGCAGCCAATTTTAGTATAACTTTTTTTCATTAGATTTGGAGCCATAGAGCATTCACCAGAAGGTTGGCCTTACCTCAATAATGATTTTTGTGGACGCGACGTTTTTCTGCCCTCCTTGGCAACGCACGCAGTTCTTGCTGCAACCTAGCTTATAACTTCACTCTATAACTTCAATGTTCGACCAGTACACCATTTGGGAGATAGCATATATTTTGAGAATATTGATCCCTGCATAAAAAGCGGGTGCAAGCTGCACGATGTGCTGCACCAGTAGGGCAGACTCGCGGCGATGGTATTGCGGCACCACAGCAGCTGCTGCAGATATTGAAAGCATGCCACCGGGAAGCGAGTGACCAGAGGTGCATGATAACAAAGGAAGGACAGGCATGCACAAAGCGCGCCTGGCGAGCAAGTTTCTGCCACAGACCCGGCCGTCTGTGGCGGAAGGTGGCGCAGGAATGCAGTTTTCCGATGCCCCGCAACGCACTCCAGATCCCGCTAAATGTTGCGGTTGAGTGTACCTTCAGTTCTGGGATCAGGGTATGTCCAGTGCACCTTTAGACATAGCGTACAAATTATCATTCAATGCCCATGAACGTGATGGAAACACCACCTCAAAACTACTCTTAAACAAAACCAGACCTGTGTCTATATGCTAAATATTGCAGAGCAAAATACGGAGAATACGTAGTGAATAGAACATATTCATATGCCGCTTTCCTCAGGGGGCAAAGGGGGCCTCTGACTGCGGTGTAAAGTAGCCGTGCTGAAAAGCTTGCTTGTTCCTGAACAGTTGTCTGAGCAACCTCTCCACGAAGTCTAGCTTGCAAACAGGAAACGTGTTCTCCCAGAATCTGTTCCTTCAGCCTCTTTTCCTCTGGGTTGTTGTACTCTTGGAGCGCTGTAGACAATACAGGGTCACTGAGTAGTTGCCCTGTAAACCTTGATCAGTTTCAAAGAACTAGGCCTTGATAACTCGCTCAGCTTCATTCCCGCGTGGAAGACGTTATAACCAAAAAAACGCATGAAATATTGAGAAGCTTTCAAATTTCGTGCTGCAGTGACAAAATATGTGCAGGAGTGATGTCATATGGGCCAGCACTACAAGACAGTTATCAGCTTGTTCATAGGCGTGCGCAGTGTTTTCGATTAGGGGGGGCGAAGTCTTACCTAAGCGCCCCCCCCCCCCACCACTCCCCACGCCTTGGGAACTCCCGACCTCCTCCCACTGAAGGTCTAACGGTCAGAACGCAGTAGAAAGATGAGGAATTGTTATAAAATTTTTATTTCAGTGAAATGGAAATGCAACGCATACAAAATGGAGTCCGGACAATTTATCGAACGCCGTTTCATTGAAGCCGTTTTATCGGCGGACGTTTTAGCGATGCTGTTTATTGAAAGTGTTTTTCCCGCCCTTTTCGTGTAACAAAATTTGCAGTACGTTTTTTTATTTCCTCCTCGCTATGTAATTTGCAAATCTTTCCACAGCGAGCCTATTTAACAGAATTTGTAGTCTTTACAGCTGTCTTTTATTTCCTGCATGATTTTTGTTTTTGTGATGTGCGAAAGTTGTCTCATTTTTTTTTCTGTTCATTTAGCAGGTGGTACTGCTGGAACGAATTCCCTTCTATCTCTAGTCCCCCCTCTGATCCGAAGCATATCACGGCATTGTGGCGTATAGACTAGAATGCCTCCATATGCTTGGTACTTATAGGTAAACGCTGCTTTTGTGTCCGCACACAATCTAATTATTTCGCCGTGTATGTTCTACATAAGTAACGGTTGCGGCTTGTAAGTCCAATCTCAAAAACCTCACTGGAACGCTAGCAAAATTCTACCGATTTCTGCATTCCTAATTCTTGGTTACTGAGTTCAGTTGCTACCAAGCCTTGTCCTACTGTTCTCAATGCCTTGCTTAGAACTAACGAGAAAAAAGTTAGTTACAAAATTAGTCGCCATACTAAAGGTCGGTTCATTTTCATTTTGCCCCTACTCCTTTACCTTTTTATCTTAAGGCATAAAATACAGTAATATCAGAATAGTAAACACCAAAAATAGAGAAATCGGAAACGTATACTCAATACAGCGCCGTCACCAGATCACCTGCAAATAAAAATGTAAAATTGAAAAAAAATGGGAACGAGCAAACAAAATCTAATATGGCCCGTGCGATTAGCTGAAAAAAGCACTCAAAAATTAACAAAAGGCCCTGTTTGGTGTGGCGTGTTCCTCCAAGGCCACCAAGGAAACGTAAGGTTCGTGGATCGTAGGAGGGGCGTAAGAGTGTTGACGCTTAAGTAAGGAATTATACGAAATCATGCATTCTTTTATTTGAGCATGATTAACAAAAAAACGTAAATTGTGACTGGATGGGCAATTGTCCAGTTGTCTTACGTTACCAGTTTCCCTAGTGCGAGATGACCTATGACGACTTGTCCTACTTGAGTTCACCTATGACGAGTTGGCTGTAATGGGTGCACTTCTGACGAGTTCTCCTAGACTCCAACACCTCTGTTGGGGCCTCACTTTCACTGCCGGAACGCCCCCCGCCCCCATGTTTCATTCATATAGCACTAATCTTTCCGAAATTCTTCGCCCAATATTTCTTCAGATGCAAGCAATGTGACCACATGGTCCGAGTAGGAGTCGCGTGCAAACCAAGTGACGAGAAAAATCGGGGAAGGACATGACTTTGGATCACGTAATGATAAACCGTGGCGCAAGAACAATATTTGGCAATGCCAACCTAAATACACCGATACACATCTGAGGAATATTGCGCACGGGGTTAGGGTTCCTACTATAGTGGCAAATTCTGTAATGTAAACAAGGGGGACATACATGCTTGAGTGCTATCAATGAAAACGCAAAAACTTCAGAAAATCAAATGGAACAAAGTTGATTGAAAACACTGGAAAGGCACGTCAACATAGATTGGCTGGTTTTTGTGTGTAATGCATGGCAGAGACAAAGTAGAATGAAGCTAGTAGAAGTAGAATGAATGGGCAGTCAGCAGCTGTCCGTTCACGGGCCCTAAACACTTTCCTTCACCTCGGCAGGATCAACGCGCAAGCTGACCTGGACGTCAGCCGGGTTCCAGCAGAACGGCGCAAGGCTATCTTGGACGAAGATTGGCGAGGGTTCAGCGCATGGGAATTGCTGGCCAGCTCTCTCTACGTAATCAGCAATCGCCTTTTCTCCCTCGGACGCTGGAGATGTCAAGAACAGCCCCCTGGCGCCTACCAACAGCTATATAAACACCGTCCTCCTCACGCATCACTGCAGTCAGCGGCTGTCCGTTCACGGGCCCTAAACACTTTTCTTCACCTCGGCAGGTGAGCCAAGGTTGTTGCAACATTTTTCCCTTGTGCATTGCCGCTGACTGCCCCACCAATGTCTTCTTTATGTGCCGAATGTTCGGAGCGTCTGCCGCCGGATGGCAAATTCTTGACCTGTTGTAAATGTGAAGCGGGTTACCACCCTGGAAAGAGCTGTTCAGCAGTTACGGAAAGTGCCTACTCAAAGATGAACGCTGCAAAGCGGGAAAATTGGAAGCGTCAAACTTGCCGAAATGACTCCGGCAAGGAGTCTGAGGCAGTCTCTGACCAAGGAGATGACTCGTCTTCACAGCTGTCCACTGTCAATAGTAAACTTGATTCACTAACAACAACTATTGAAGCTCTCGTAAGAACAGTTCAAGATATGGTAGATTTCAAAACGGCAGTTGAGGACGTTGCTTCGAACGTCCAGGAGGTGAAAGAAAAAATCGGCACTCTTTCCTCTAAATACGACTCAGTTTTTTCAACCGTGACCACTAACCAAGCTGAGCTGGCCACCTTACGCAATGAAGTTGAATCTCTTACACTAAACTTCATCTCTCAGAATGAACAAATTGACAAACTAACCAAAGAAATGAATGAACTGGAACAGTATAACAGAAGGTGCAACATTGAAATTCACGGTCTCCCGGTCACAGCTGATGAGAACTTGCCGGCCTTTTTGGATGATCTAGCCCTAAAACTGAAGTTACAGGACGTTGAAAAAGACGACATCTTGGCTGTTCACCGTTTACCGGCTAAAAGAGGCTCGATTCCCACTATCTTGGTACAGACAAAGAGGGTCGCAGTCAAAGGCAGGTGGTTTGGTGCCCGCAAACTGCTGGCCACTCTTACTCAGACAGATTTCCCTCGACTATACTTCAACGAAAACTTGACTAGGGCTAACCGTGAACTGTACCACTTGGCAAGGCTACGGGCAAAGCAAGTCGGTTACAAGTTCACCTGGACCAGAAACGGAAGGATTTTGTGTAGAAAGTCCGAGGGCGAGTCCCAGATTCGCATTGACACGCCTACTGATCTTGACAGGATCAATTGAGAATGGACCATTTAAAGCAGCTGGTTTGTAGTGGTTTCCCTGAGGTGAAAACATTTTTCAGCACTTTAAAGGGAAATTCTATTCGGCTTGCGCACGTCAACATCCGTAGCATTCGGAAACACTGGGATCTGTTCTGTGTTCTAACGTCCTCTCTTCGCTCGTTTTTCGACGCCTTTATTTTAACTGAGATCAACGTTTCATCAGAAAGTTTTCTTGGATTCTGCATTCCGGCTTTCCAAACTTTTTTATACACTCGCGAGGGACAGAAAGGCGGGGGTATTGCAGTATTTGTCAAAGATGCATGGACTGTATCACAGTTGGCGGTTTGTTTTACACAAGCAGAAGTTCTCGCCTTGCGTATAAGCGGGCCTAACCAATCGTTGGTGCTGTTATCAGTATACCAACCTCCATGTTGTAATGGGCTGCTATTTCTTGCTGAACTTGATGCAGCAATGTCATCTTTTGCTTTAGATGAACACGTGTGCATGCTAGGTGACATAAACATTGATACTCTTCGCCCTACAATGCCGTTAGTAGCAGATTATCTTGATATTCTATCTAAGTGGGGCATGGAAGACTGCATTCGTAAACCAACACGCGAGGAATTTTTATCGGGGCAGCTGGTAACGTCCTGCATTGACCACATTAACATCCGGGCAGGTGACCTTGTTGCGCAATCAGCTATCGTAGAAACCAAGCTTGCAGACCATTACTTCATCTGTTGTAGTTTAACACAATTGTCTAAACCACCTTCGGTAGCCCATGCTGGGAAAGTTATCTCGGTTACCGATCCCAGGCAGTTCGACAGACTAGTAGGTCAGTACGATTGGGCTCACTTTTTAAGCACCGTGCCTCCTTCCCGGATTTAAGAAAATTTGGTTGAGGTTTTTGATGTTTGCAGAGAAAAAGCTACGCGCAAATACAAGATTAGACCTCGAAACCCCGAAAGCAAGTGGATGTCAGCTGAAATACTCACTGCAATTAAAGAAAAGGATTTACTTTGGGCAAAAGCAAGGCGCTCCCCTAACTGTGTTGAGCTGCAAAACAAATTTAAAATGTGCAGGAACAAAGTAAATGCGATGATCCGGCTTGCTAAATGTACTAAGCTTCGAAATGAATTCAATGGAGCCCGTTCAAACATCAAGAAAACGTGGTCATTAATAAACAATATTAAAGGAACAGAAAAACGTGGCAATAACGTTGCATCTATTTTAGCTGCTTTTCCGGGTAATGCTCAAAGCATAGCTGACGATTTCAACAACTTTTTTTCCCGAGTTTCTGCTGTTGCAAGGCCAGATGCGCAGAGCTGCACGCTATCAAACAGTTTGTTGCAATCTGCTTATCTGCCTTTCATCACAGAAGAAGAGCGTCAGTCACTTTTAGCTAGCATCCACCCTAACAAACGCCCAGGCATAGATAAAATTTCGATTTCGGAACTGCGCCGGAATTTTGATGTCATAAAAAATGTGTTGCTGTCACTCTTGAACAACATTATTGCTACAGGCAACGTACCAACTGGTATGAAAGCAGCGATAGTTACTCCTCTTCACAAAGGTAGGGATTGTAGCAAAATAGAAAACTATAGGCCCATATCTATTCTATCATGCCTCGCCAAGATACTCGAAAAATACCTGTTTCGAATTATGATGGACTTTTTAGACATTCACAATGTTATCTCAACTCACCAATACGGGTTTGTTCAAGGAAGAGGCACTCAAACTCTGCTTGAAAATGTTTCTGACTTGTTAAATATGGCTTTCGAACATAACCAAGTTGCCTGTGCTCTGTTTTTAGATATAAAAAAAGCTTTCGACAGTGTACCCCACAGTCTTCTGTTACGTAAACTTTCCTTGCTTGGATTTAGAGGACCGTTCTTGCAGCTGCTTCAAAATTTCTTTCATGGCCGGCGTCAATGTGTGTCCCTAGGAGAGTCTTGTAGCAGCTTTTCACCGATCAAATCTGGAGTACCTCAAGGTTCGATACTAAACCCCCTGCTCTTTAATATTTTTGTTAATGATCTCTGTAATGCAGTTTCCACTCCACTATTTCAATACGCCGATGACACCTTGATAGTTTCCTCCGCTTCACACGTTCATCAGGCCATCGCATCGTTGCAGACTACAGCAACTCAGGCAATGGACTGGTTTGCTGCTAATTTAATTACGGTTAATACTGTTAAAACGCAGCTTGTGTGCTTCCACAATCCGTTAAAAAATGTAGTGCTTAATGGCCCGTTATTTTTGCATACGTCTTCATGTTCAACTTGTACGTGTAAACCGATGAAGTATGTTTCATCTGTAAAATATCTCGGAGTAATTTTTGACAATGACCTGACATGGAACTCTCACTTAGCATACGTCTGTAAAAAGCTGCGCGCACTTTCGCGTATTATGTACAACTTGCGTTACTTTATGCCGTTATCAGTGCGAAAGATTGTTTTGCATGCGCTGGGCTACGGTGTTCTTCGTTATGGCATTACAGTGTACGGTCACTGCGCAGCTCGGTGGCAGCAGAGGCTGAATTCCATTCTAAGCTCTCTGCTAAAAAATGTAGCCTATAATCTATGCCTCCCCGGAAGTGCAAATATTTTCACAGAGTTGCAATTGCCCAATTTTACTATGCTGTTAATGAAAACAATTGTGTTAAAACATTTTTGGACGAATGACTACAAAGAAAAATACATTCCTACGCGTAGCCTTAGACCAAGAGACCTGTATCGGGTACCACGGTGTCTTACAAGGTATGGTAAAAGAATGCGGCGCTACTATGTTCCGACGTCCTTCAATAAATTGCCACCCAGTGTTTTTGAAGTGAGCAGTCGTAAGCTGAAAAATCACCTTTGTGCATTTTGCTGTGAAGTTGCCTAACTCTGCCTCCTGCTGATGCCCACTTCTGTTGGCTTGTTTTCCCATCACTCTGTGGAAGAGTGTGGCGTGTAATGGTTTTACAGTTCGCAATGCTTTGTATTCGAACTAAGGTTTATATTGTTTCATCTTGAATAGTTGATTCTGTTACTTTTATGTTCGCCTATGTGCACGGATTTCTGCTGCCTGCCAGGCGCTGCCCTTCAAGCCTACTGTGGCTTTGGCAGGCCTGTGACTTTGTACAGTTTTCCTGTTCCGTGTAATAAAAGTATTATTATTCATTTAAAAAGATAAAAAAAAATAAGAAAAAGCTAACTGCAGGTTAGGCTAATGTGATGGCCAGTTAAACGAAATAAACCCCGAAAATTACAATGAAAGCCGCAAAACAACTTTCGATAAAACGGACGTAGGTGGTTCGATAAAACGGCATTCGATAAAACGGCGTTAGATAAAGCGGGCATTTTTTTCGATAAAACAGCGTTCGATAAAACAGTGTTTGATAAACTGTCTCGGCAGAAGTTTTTACTTTCGTGTGTAACATCGGCAAAGGGAGCAGGTCCCAAGGCGGATGCGGCATCAATTTCACAACGCGCTGCCGAAAGAACTTCCATTCTCCCTAAAGAACAGAAACATATGACACGTGCACATATGTCTTTTGTAAACTGCAACGTGGTTCCCGTGCGTACCACTCAAACGCTAGCTTTTGAAATTTGTAAGAATATAAGAAGGTAATATTGTCTGTTCTGAAACTCTTTTTATGCGGCTATTTCGCTCTGTACTAGGCACGTTATTTGCGAGGAAAAGTAGCAAATATGAAAATTAAGTGATAACGTGTTTCTCACAGCGACCTGCTTTTATTCCCCACATTTCCGAAGCTGAAAGTACACAGCTTTTTAAAGGTAACATGAGGGTTCTTCGGCTGCCATGATCGTAAAAACACATGCGTGGTCATAACCCTACGGGACAGGTTCGATGGAGTTAAGGCATGGGGAAAATTTGGCGCCCCCCCTGTGCGCACGCCTATGAGCTTGTTAACTGCATGTTAGCATTTAAGCGATGCAATCAAATGGGACGAGGCCCAACTGCAATTGTCCACTCATGTTTCTTCGTAATGGCTTGTGCCAACGGCCGATGATCGAGTGAGCTAGATTATGTGACGTCAAAGAGGAATCGCCCGAAAGTGTCTGGAAAGTCACCACTAGTCCATATGTTTTCCATAATATCTCCATTATTGGTTTGAAGTTCGTGATACAATTGGTATTGTTATACAGTCTACGCTCATTACAGCGGATCCAGCAACAACGGACTTTCGGTTACAACAGACCATTTCTGTTGGTTTGTCTGGTCCCCATGCATTTTAAATAGAGTCCGCACCGCTCACAACGGACCCAGCTAGTGCAGACTATCGGCTACAACAGACTAAATTTTAGGCGAAAATTGTTTCGACTGAATGTTTATAGCGGACTTCCGCGATGCCGGCACCCAATGTGCTTTTTCTTTGTTTATTTTTGCAAGAAAACTTATGTCTGGCAACATTGCTGGCAGCCGGGTCATTGGCGCAGCCAAGCCAAGCCAGTGACTTTTTTTTTTGCGACCAGCGGCATGAGCGACAGGGAGCTGATTTCACTGTCGGATAAATTAAGCGTAATTAAAGCTGTTGAACATGGGGAAAAACAGGCTGACATCGCCAGAAGTACAGGCCTGTCTAAGCAGACAGTCCGCTCTACCGTCAAGAACAAGGCCGCTGCCGATAAACACGACTCCGGTGAGATTGAAAACAGCGCTATCGAATACGCAAAGTGGTGCACCCGAGGCGAGTCTGCCCTCGTCAGTTTTTTTTTATTATGTAATAAAGAACTCGGGTTCCTGAAGTTGGCCTTTATTCCCACGCATGCATCGTTCCCATTCCGTTTGGTGAGAAAGGTAAGAAATGCCTCAAGTTGTTCCCCATACATTGTGTGCGATCTGCCGGTAACCGTGCGCCGTCGAACTGGTCTAACTTTCGATTTTACAGCTGACTGTCATCAGATTATTTCATTACAGCTGTTTCAATGACCAGACTAAAATTGTTAAAAATGTGGAAGCTGCCTTGAGGGAACATCAGGCAGCGATCCGATTTGTTTGACGAACGGTTTCGGGAAAACCTGCCTCGTCGTGAGGGGATTTAAAAGAGCCTAGCTAATGCTGATGGCCACGACTGATGTTTTATAGCTGGTTAATAATTTCACCTAGTTATATTCTTGCTTTATTTGCTGAGGTTATCATGCGACTTTACACGCTGGACCGTATGCGCTAGGCCTTTTCCAAGTGCCGGGGCTAAGCTTTGGAAACGCTGTTTACGCGATTCTTTGCCTTCGCGCGAACACTGTGCAGATATGCTGAGGTGTGTAGAAAGAACAAAGTGTATGTATTATGCATATGCAATATCGGTCAAAGTACGCACATTAGGGCTCATCCTCCCCCCCTCCCCCTCGTCGGATACTGCATACTTCGGCTACAGCGGACGTTTTTTAAGTGCGATGCACTTTATAAGCGACCCCGAACCTTCCGCCGTCCGCATTGCTCCTCCTCCTCTCCCCTAGCAATGGCGCGAGGAGCGGAGAGGAGCATCTGTAGCAACGGCGCAGCGACGTCACACCCCACGTGACCCGCGCGCGCTCCGCCTCCCGCGCCGTGGCTGCGCGCGCCCGCGCCGGCTCCCGCACCGCTCCTCGCGCCGTGACGTCACACTCCCACGTGACCGCGCGCTGGCGCCTTTGCGTCTGCTCCCCCTCTCCTCGCGCCGTGACGTCACATGCTCTGCAGCTGGCGCGCCTCTCCCCCCGTTAGGTTTGCACTCACCCTCGGCGTGCGCCTCTCCCCTCGCCTGACAGCTCACCCTCGCCGGTACTGCGCCTCTCAAGGCGATGGCAGAATTACTACGCCGTGTACTCTCGGCGCAAGAAATGCATTCGCACTTCCTCACGATTCCCTTCGGGGAGGGGGGGGCAATTTTTTCCGGATTCAGAGGGTCCGTTGTAACGGGCGTAGAATGTATTGAGAAAGCAGCCTTTTTATGATCTGAACTTGTATTTTCTTTTCCTGGCCCCTTTGACTCTGACGCCAGCTGGTAAATAAAGGTGGACTTTTTTGGGGCCTTGTGAAGGATACTCCAAAATCCTGTTCAGGCATGCTAGATTGAAAATAGTGCTACCTTCAATCTTGCTACGATAGCAACTCTTAGTTATCCACGGCCTAGAGCCATCTTAGCCCGTACGAATTGCAGCAACAACCAGCCATGACAGAGGATAATGGGTATAAAGCACCACCGCTGTGGCCATAACTGATGTTAAACATTGCTACAAAAATAAGAAAGATGCTGTCCAGCTTGTAACTTGATGACTGCATAGAAGCTTGGGTTGTGATTTGTGAGGATGCAAGCCATGGAAAGATCACTCTCAAAGCACGACAATCAACAACTAATGGTCCGTAGATCCTTTGTGCGAGTAGTGTGTGTTTGTGTTGCACATTTTCTGCATACTGCAACTGTTATGATGTGTGTTTGATCCCCTTAATTACAGGAGCCCTTGAAATAGGGATCAGTATTCAAAAACTGTTTCACATAAAAGTAATGGGTCGGTTTTTTAGTAAGAAGGGGTTTGTTAAACTCTGTGCATTTGTTACTCCGACACTACAGCTGTTTTTAATATTTTCAGCAAAAGAGCTTGTGGGACTGACGAATGTGAGGAACAGAGAACATGTATGGCACGTGCAGAGTGATAGTATGGCAGCTCCTGCAATCCTGGACAGCACAAAGGGACTGAAAAAAATGCTTGCATAGGTCTTGGTCTTTCAGTGGTTTTGAATAACAATGAAACGATTATCTAAGCATTTGTTTGCTAAAGGCATGTCTGGTGGCCAAAAAGTCTGCATGCCATGAACTGCCAGAAGTGAGGCTAGCAGTAGGTTTACGAACGGATGTCTTGGTGTTTGTGTGTCTAAACTGTTACTGGTGGTTGTTTTTTTCACTTTCAGAAGACACATGCTGGGAACAAACATACCATGTGCAACATTGATTGCTGAGGGCTGCGCTGTAGCAATGTCTGTGGATGTGGCCTGTGACCTGGATGTATCTTGCAGCCAGACACAAGCCAGTATTACTACCAGTGCCATAGGTACTCGCCATATTCGAAGTAACTTCTGCTGTGTATGCATTGCAAACTGAATTTTCTTTCTCAGGGACGCAGTGCTGTCTTACGTTCCTCATCAGCACAAGCTCCCAAACAGGAGAGGAATTTCCAGGTTAGAGGCCATGTTTTTGCTCTTGTATGAGCATTCTAGTATATAGTGGTTTACCAGATTGAAAAAAAAAAGAAATTTGTGTATCGTTTTTTTCTGCAATCTTTCTTTTGACTGTGTGCGTGGTGATATCCTGAAGCCATGATTTTTTCCTGTGTGGAGTACAAATTGCAGTGATCATGATGCTGATAGCACAGGTTCCGCGGGATAATGTGTGTCAGATAGGAGCTCCCCACTTGCACTTGCAAACTTTTGCGAGGCTAGTATTGGATTCTGGGCGACTAACTCTTCATCACAAAAAGGTTCAGGCGGGACATATAATAACCTTCATGCTTCAGTCAAGGTTGCTTGGGACATCTGCTGTACCTGCTGACTTTGACGATTCGTATAACTCCACTTCCAAGCATTGAAATAAACAGTCTGTCTGTCAAACGATTGTACAATAGACCGCCTTTGGCTACTCTGACCATATATTTTTTTTTCAGTTCCGGATGTGCACGAAACTCAAGATGGTGCCTCACAAAAATCTACTTCTTCAGAAGCTGGTCCTCACACTTGCACCTGCTACCCACGTTCTGGCAAAACAGGGTGGGTTGCAATGTTTGTATTGTTGTTGCTTGTAGGACATCAATGATGCAGAGCCCATGCTTAAAACAAGAAGTTGGTTAAAGAAGTGTGAAATATCTCGTGCAGCAAATTTAGATGAGTATGGTCTTGTTTGTACAAATGAACATAGATACAGACTGGGGAACTGTCGATTCAGTAAATAGAAAACCTACACTTAATGCGGATGTCAGCAATAGCACAGCCAGGATTTTACACATAAAAATTGACACAAGGTTTTATGCGTTCACATTTACGAAAATTAAGAATTGCTAACAAAATGGAGACGAGCTGTACTGATCCATACCTGAAAGTTTGTTCTACAGGTTGCCCAAGGAAAGAAACAAGCAGAGAGAAAGTAAATACACCGAATAGAATTTGTGAAGTGGTACAAGTAAAGGACAACACTGGGCATGTGCTTAAGTCAATCATTTGCACAGGCAACAAATGTCAAATATTGTCACATAGCCAAGAACGCTGTCAAGAAGAGTATTGTCAAGGAGAACGTTGGTTTCTTAATAAACAGGATTTCTTGCTGTGAACTTGGGCTCCGCTAAGAACCAAAAGAATGCACAAGTGGCAAATGAGCAGTCAACAAACTTACATGAAGTAACAAAGAAGGCTGGGCAAGTTGGTAAGGGTTCATGGTGCAACGGTAGTGCGAAGAAACAACGACAACCAGAAGGAACGATTACAACGGGATGGAGCACTACTGTGAACTAAACTTTTATTGAAAAAACACAAACATATAAAAGTTTAGTTGATAGTAGCACTCCGTCTCATTGTAATCGTTCCTTCTGGTTGTCGTTGTTTCTTCGCGCTTCCGTTTCACCATGAAAGTTACATGCTTAGATGCACAGACGAGTGTCGTTGAACCAAATTGTGCAATGTCTGCCTTGAAATTACTTATCAGAGCACAGTGTTTGTAAATTGACTGCTGTGGCATCTGCTTCTCAAGCATTTATCTTCCGGCATTATACTTTCTGGAACCATCGAATTAGATCGAGAATACTTGCAATCAAGGAACAAAGTTATACGCTAGTGACAGTGTGGCGAAACAGACTCCCTATCAAATAAAATAACCTCTGTGGCATGCAAATAAAGGGAAGGGAACACACTTCGCTTTGAGAACTGATAAGACAGCCTGACGTGGCCAAACACCAGCTACTAAACACAAGCAAACAGGATAAAAGGCACGGTTCGTGGCAATACCAGGCATAAAATCTTGTGCAGTAAATTTCTGGACACCTTGATTCTGCAATTGTGTCCTGCTTTATGTATTACGTAAGGCCCCTGCATTTCTTCCTCGTGGTGCACTTTGTAAGCTTTTGTAGGTGAGTACACTCATTTGCAGCAGAGGAGGGCAAGATTACTGCCTGTGCCAGTTTTGAGGGAGTTTGATGTTCACACAAATGACCATTTAGGCAGTGCTCTCTCCTGAATTGTGTGTCTATACGTAAGCAAAATGTGGCACATGACATCTCATTGGCATGATACAGAATGCTTTGTGGGTTGTTTTTTTTTTGCAAATGGCACCCATCAACACTTTCGAGTTCATGCCTTGGCTGAGACCAATAAGTCTAGTTGATGCAAAAAACGGTATGCAGGTGTTGCTACATTCTGCCACCCTTTATAGCATATAGGAAGCCTTGTGTACTCAGCAGACAAGAGTTATTTCCGGCAGCCATTCTTTTCTGAACCACTTGGCGTTGCCGTTGTACAGTAGGGAGTTATACCTGCACAAATTTCAGGGAAACCCACCAACAAAAGACTCTTGATTTGCGTCTTGAAAGTGAACTTGGTTGTCTGCAGTCAGCACCTTTTCAGGGCATTCCTCGAAGTAGCCAGCCACTCTTTGGTTTTAAAATTTTTGAGTGCGAACATGAAGGTCCAACTCAACAGGATTCAATGAAGGGTAAAAGGGAAGCGGTCAAGCTGTGTCAAGGTTAAGAGGGAAGCAGCCTACAGCATTTTGTATGTACAGCATTTTGATCTACAGCGTTTTGTATGTAATTCGACAGTTCAAGAAACACTCGCACTGAAAAACAAACGCTCGCAGAGGGGATGCTGCTGTATTCGATTCGCCAACACTCGCCTGCGCACGTCAGTTTGTTCACTGCTGCTTCGCTGCCTCTGTATTCTTTGAATTGTTAGGGGAGCACAAGTTCGCTCCAATAAACTTGTTTTACCATCAAGTCAACTGCGTCGTCTTGGCTACGTATCATCTGGTAGAGGTTCTGGGTACACACCCTTCATGCTCCCTACGCCTTCTGGAAACCGACAAGCCAGCCCAAGCAGAGCAAGCTGCCGACTTCAAGGTTTACCAGCCGAGTTTGATCTCCTACCAGAACCAACCAAGAGAAAGGCTGCTGCAACTGACAACATGGTGCAACAAGTCACTCCTCCCATCGTCCTGCAACAGCCCCGGGAACCACCATCGTTCCGCGGATCCGCCGGTGAAGACCCCGAGGACTGGTTGGAGAAAGTGGAGTGCGTGTGGATCTTTAAAGGGACACTGAAGTGATTTGTATGCATTGCGGGATTACTAGCGCAAATTGTAGTCTGGAGTCTATAGGCCATGTTTCGACCACTCTTGCTGCGTTTACACGAATTGATTTAGTAGAAAAATCAATTCTAAAATGCTGTCCTGTGTGCATCCTCGCCCATTTTCTGTGGCATTTTCGTGTGACGTCAGGAGGAAATGACCTGGCTTGACTGCGCTACTGCAGGGCTCGCCGACCTTTCGACAGAGTCAGTCGGACCAGCGTTTAGTCCATCAACCACCGACGGGTCGTCGCGATTCGTTCACTCAATTGAAACTAAGCCGCGACATGTTTGTGAATGGAAGAATGTGCGTTTCTTTAGTTAGTTTGTCCACTCTATCAAGCTCCTAGTCCAGGTCGCTCCACACAAGCGCTACATAAGCGCACATGCGACGCTTCGCTGACTGGTCGCTAGTAGGAAAATCTAAGGCTCTTGAAGGCAGAAGAGTCAGCGATGTGAATATAGGCACTAAGGAAATAAAATCAACTGAAACTTTTACTGTACGGTGTAAAACTAGGGAGCAGGAAGCACTTTTTTGCACTGGGTTAACAACCACAGCAGTCAGCAGCACGACCACTCAGCACGACCACTTTTCCATCTAAGAAATGCAAATGCTAGACGTGAGATATTGTGAAAATTTGGAACTCGCTTACTGCATCAGCGCTATACAACAAATAGTCACCTAAGCTACTCGAAATGCTAAAACTAAATAAAAGTGTAAACTTGTTATACATTACATACCTTATACTTCCATTGCTGTCAGCGCTGGCCCGTGGCCGAGTGGTCTGGAGCACTAGGTATGTTTTTTGGAAGTCACAAGTTCGAATCCCTGAGGCAGATTCTTTTTTTTTTGTAAGTTCACTTTTTCATTTTCGAGTTCACCATTTTCGGGCCGTAACGTTCACTGCTCCACGAACGAGTGCACAGAACGCGCACAGACTGACACATGCGTTAGTGAGTTCTTGTTGGCGTGCTGTTGCCATAAGCACCGACTGCTTGCCGGCAGTGGGCACAGGCCAGAATCAGCGAATTCTTGGCCTGATGCGATCACGCTTTTTACGATATAGGCATGAGTGAGGCAAGCTCCAAATATGGAGTAAAAGCTCAGTAATTACCAACTTATCAACCGGATAAACGATGGAAAGTGTGTTAATTTGAGCCAGCCTACACAGTGCAAGCAAAAACAGGAGCTTGACAAATTCACTTCAGTGTTCCTTTAAGAGGTGGGACGACAGAGAAACTTTTCAGCACGTGTTCTTCTATTTGGAGGATGCAGCTCGAACTTGGTTTGAGAACCATGAAAGCTCCCTGACTGACTGGACTCGCTTTAAAAGGAAGTTCCTGAAAACGTTCGCCACTGTCGTGCGAAAGGAACGAGACGAACTCTTGCTAGAAACACGCACACAACACCCCAATGAAGGGGTAGTGATCTGTGTTGAGGAGATGAAGAGATGGTTTCGCCGTGCAGACACGGAAATGACAGAAGATAAGAAACTAAGGCTTCTGATGCAAGAGGTAAAGCAAGAGCATTTTGCTTGTCCTGTCCGTAACCCCCCTAAGATGGTGGCTGAATTCGCGTTTAAGGCGGCCGCGATGAAGAAGACGCTTGAAGTTGGAACGAGGCAGTACGGCCGCACTGCCAATGCGATGGTTTCGGAGACGATCAGTGCTGGGGCCATTAGCTCAAACACACTACGCGAGGCAATCCGTGAAGTGGTGAGGGAGAAGCTGCGGAAACTTTTCCCGACGACGCCACAATCCCAAGTCGCTTCCCTGACCGACGTGATTCGGGAAGAAGTTCAACATGCCTTCTACGCCATCCGAAGTACCCCGCAGGCCACAAGCAGGGGTGAGACAGCTGCGCATATTGCGCAGTTTTGATACAAATTTGTTTTCCTGCGCCAGGCTGCTCCAAAAGCTTGAAAATTGCAAAAATTGCGCCAAACTGCCCCAAAACATCCTGAGAGCCAAGGATTTTAACTCTCCCGTCAGTTTCAGTGGGGAAGATGCTTACATATGGCATAATTTTCCAGCACCCCCAAGGTCATGCTTTTTGTAAAGGTTTAATTGATTGATCATTCAATTAAAAACTGGCATAAAATTGTCCCCGAGACAGTTTTTTCAAAAATGACAAATGTATGACAATGTCGGGTTGCACATGTTATAATATTCTGTGAGTTTTTGAAGTTTTCCCATCCGAAACCATTGCAAATTCAATTTTCGGAGCGCCGTATCTCCGGAACGACATTACTTGGCGCCACCAACGTGGTGTGGTGAAGATTGTAAAACGTACCCGCCGGGCGAAGCAGTTTCTCAGGTTTCAGGCAAAGAGCTCTTCGCTGATTTCTGCCGTGGTTTTTGTTATGGGGGTGGCTGGGTTTGCATTTAGTCTGAGTTGTTGTGGGAAGTTGCGCGACTCGAAAGACGGGAGTTCATCAAAAACAACATGGTGCTTGCGAATTCTCCATGTTTCTGCCTTAAGTGTGAGGAGCGGTGCGTGCTTGAAATGAAATTTCGGACTCACCGCAGTGTTATAAAACCCTGAGTTATTGCTGCCTTTGACAGCGAGCTCACGAGCCGCGGGAGTGGGGCGATCGACACTGCCGAAGTGGCGGCGCAGGCAACATCGCCGCAAAATGTTCAAGCAGTGTCCGATAGCGTGACGGGCTATTATTGCATGCTAGTATTCATGGTTCATCTATCTGAAGTGAAATTTAATGCCAAGAGAAAGGTGGCTAAGCATACCAACGTTACTCAAATTACGACGTATATATAGTGATTGTGTACCTTGGGGATTGAAATGGGAGTGCTGGTGGGATGCGACGACTGTCAGTGACCCTCGCTTTGCGCAACTTTTGCTGGGGCTCTCTACTCTTGTGCGTAAGGCCGAGTATGAGATTACAAAAATAATAATTTCGGCATCCACATGATAATGAAAATGCCGTACGATTGCTTAGTTTTTCAGTTCAATATCTTCGACGGCACTCCACGCTATCTATGCAGTAAAAGTAAACTTTTAAAAAATAAAAAGTAAACAGTAAACTTTTTACTAAGAAGTAAAAAAAATGGTTTGTAAAAAGCTAGTGCAGTTCGTACCTTGTGATGCTCCGGTAGAAAAAACTTTATTGAAAGGCTGTTTCAGTGTTATGCACGTTTGAAACCGGTTAAAAAGTTGTTTTCTCCTCCAAGTTGCCAAAAATTTGATTTTCTAGGCTTCTAAGGTGACATAATTAATGTCGTTCTTCTGCCCCAAATCAAAGTTCTGCTCCAAAATCGAAATTTCGCTGCTCCCAAAACTGCTCCCAAAACTGATTTAGCTGTCTCACCTCTGCACAAGCTATCACGTACTCCGCAGCTGTTCATCGACCCCGCCCTGCTCCAACTCGTCAAGAGGCCCCGCTGTACCACCACCCACTGTCGCCCTCCCGATGCCTTGTAGTCCGAAACCGGACTCCCAGGAAGACGGACGTATGGTGAACACTGGATAATCGTCCTCTGTGTAACTACTGTGGAGAGGCCGACCAATCTATCGTCACTGCCCATACAAGAGACTCGGACTGCCTGGTTTCTCCGTCGGCGCGCCTCGCCCACACCCTGGTTAACGACCCCGTGAGATCGACGAGTATCTATCTCAAAGTAGCCGTGGCCCATCCCGTTTCAATTGTTCGCCGCTGCCATACCCATACCAATCGCCAAGCCGCCGCAGCAATGCTGACTTCGCATGTGGAAGGTCCCCTAGCCCACGTGGGGGAAACGAAAAGCAGCAACTTCTGGAGATGAAGTTGCACAACAGCAGGGAAACGAAAATCCTCCAATGACACAACGATTCACCGAAGACCGTGATTCACGACATGCCCTCAGCCAGACGACTAGATCCAAACCTGATGGGACTCCCGATGTTAGCCACACGATGCGACGCGTACTTGGAATGACAGAGCCTCCCGCTGAGAAGACGACGCATGGTTCCCAACCGCCAACATGCACAAGCAAAGATAAGACACCCCTACGCACCCGAAACTCAAGGAAAGCGGCGTCCGACGTCCAGTTGTGCATCCACGGCTATGACGTAGTGGCCCTCATCGACACGGGAGCCAACTACTCAGTAATGAACGGGTCATTTGTGTCTAAGCTGAAGAAAGTTAGGACAAGATGGGACAGTTTGCACATACGCACAGCAGGAGGCCATCTCGTAACGCCAAGTGGAACGTGTACATCGCGCATCACCATAGACGGCACTACGTACCCTGCTGCATTCGTCATTTTGTCTAACTGCTCCCGTGACGTAATTCTTGGAATGGACTTTTTGATGGCCAATGGTGCCAAATTGATCTGCGGACAAGCCGATAACTTTTCCTCCGATCACTCCATGACGCGGAACCATAACACCGTGCCGCTGAAGGATCGCCGACAATAACGTCACCTTGCCACCCCACGCAAGCCTGATGATCACCATTTATTGTGAGGATGCTGCTCCTGTCGTCGACACTATCGTGAACTGACCAAAGGGCTTCTCGACCGCAGTGTCTCCGTTGTAAGAGGCATTGCACGCTTTAAGCAATGCAAATCCCACGTTTTGGTCGCTAATTTCATCGAGGAGTACCAGCATCTAAACTAGGGCGCTGCAGTTGCATTCCTTGAAGAAACACAAGAAACAAGTCAAGTGATCGCGATCGCCAACTTTGAACGCGCACATGAGGATGCCTTCAAGCAGCTGCCGCATCCTGTCAACCTGAACCTGGCACTGCCGCAAGAAAATCGGGACAAATTATTATATTGGCTGCATGGCTACAGGGAGTGTTTTTCGTCGAACTCAAAATTATGTCGGACACCCCTAGCAAAGCACCAAATTATATCCGAAGATGGAGCCCGACCTACCCGACAATCACCGTACCACGTGTCTTCACACGAGCGGGAAGCCATCCGGACACAAGTCGAAGACATGCTCAGCAACAACATTATGCATCTATCGAAAAGCCCCTGGGCTTCTCCGGTCGTATTCGTGAAGAAAAAAGATGGCACATTAAAGTTTTGCATTGACGTCTGGCCACTGAGCAAAATCACCAAAAAGAACGTGTCCCCTCGCCACGAATCGAAGACACCCTCGACCACCTCTGCCATGCGAAGTACTTCTCATCCATGGATCTAAAGACTGGCTACTAGCAAATTGAAGGGGATGAGAGAGATCGAGAGAAGACTGCATTCATAACCCCGGACGGCCTATACGAGTTCAAAGTGATGCTGTTTGGGCTATGCATGGCGCCAGCAACATTTCAAAGAGTCATGGACACTGTGCTAGCTGGCCTGAAGTGCCACACCTGCATGGAATCCTCGTATACCTCAACGACGTTGTGGTATTTGCCCGGGCTGTCGACGAACATCTTGCAAGGTTGGAGTCTGTACTCAAGGCCATCCGTATGTCGGAGTTAACGCTGAAGCCTGAAAAGTGCGGCTTCGCGTACGAGGAACTCTAGTTTTTGGCCCACGTCACCAACACCGTGGGAGTCCTACCTGACCCAGCGAAAACTTCAGCCATAGCGAACTTCCCAATACGGAAAGACAGGAAGGGCGTGCAGAGATTTTTCAGACTGTGCGCATACTACCGGCTCTTCGTCGCAAACTTTGCACACATTGCAGGGCCACTCACACATTTGACAAAAGATAGGACACCTTCAAGCTGGGAAAACGCCCAAGAGAAAGCATTCTGCGAACTGCAACAATGCCTCCAAAGTCCGCCCATGTTTGCTCATTTCGACAAAAACGCCGAAACGGAAATACACACGAACGCCAGTGATATAGGCTTGGGTGCAGTCCTTGTGCTAAAGCAAAACTGTTGCGAAAAGGTAATTGCCTATGCCAGCTGTGGGCTGTCGAAGGAGGAGAAAAACTACTCTGCCTCCGAGAAAGCGCCTGGCTATTATAAGGGCCATTTCAAAATTTCACCCATACGTGTATGGTAGACCGTTCAAGGTTGTGACAGACCACCATGAGCTGTGTCGCCCCGCGAATTCGAAGGACCCCTCGGGCCGTCTTGGGCGATGTAGCTTGCGCTTACAAAAATTCATTGTTTCAATCTTCTATAGATCTGGCCGGAAACACTCCGACGCCGACTGTCCGTCCTGCGCCCCCGTCGACCCACCACCTCAAGACTCCGATGCAGACAGCATATTCTTCCGAGTTGGGACGGAGAGTGACTTATCCGCCCAGCAGCGTGTCGACCCCAACTTACGTGTCATGATCGACTACCTTGAAGGACTCTATGCTACCGTGCCAAGGGCCTTTAAACGCAACTTACCAGCATTCAGCCTCAAAAACTCCGTCATCGTAAAAAAATTTTCAATCCCGAACGAGAACGAATTATCTTTTGTAATCTCCGCATACCTTCGTGACGAAATTTTGGAAGCATACCACGACGACCCATCTTCCGGACATCTCGGTACAGTACTCACTATTGGAAAAATCGAGGCTAAGTACTACTGGCCCCGCCTTACAACCGATGTGTCCCGCTATGTCTGGAGCTGCCGTGACTGCTACAAAAAATGCCGCCAACGAGAGCCGCTGGACTTCTGTGGCCAATAGCTGTCCCATCGAGGCCCTTCCAACAGATTGGAATGGATCTTTTTGGCTCGTTCCCTACGTCACGCTCCGAGAACAAGTGGTATGTCATCGCAACAGACTACATGGTGCGCTACACAGAATCCGCCACTCTTCTGAGAGGGACTGCACACGAAGTCGCAAAGTTCTTCATTAACCAAGTTGCTTTGCGACATGGAGCCCGTGAAGTCCAAATCACGGACTGCGGAAGGGCCTTTACTGCGGAGCTGATGCAAGGAATCTTACGCTACAGCTACATGGATCACCGAAGAATGACTGCCTACCTCCCCCAAATGAACGGACTAATGGAACGTTTGAACAAGACAATTGCGGATATGCTGTCTATGTACGTTGACGTTGAACATAAGACTTGGAATGAAGTACTCCCGTATGTCACGTTGGCGTACAACACGGCTATCCAAGAAACTACACGGATGACACCGTTCAAGCTTGTCTATGGAAGACGGTCGACTACGATACTTGATGCCATGCTTTCGCGTGTAGAAGATGACGACCTCAAGGCCTATGTCAAAGGATACCTTCAGCGCATGCGGAGGAGGCCCGCCAGCTCGCTGGAGTTTGTACAACGGACCAGCAGCTAGTGGGTGCCGGACGCTGCAATCTCCGACGCCGAGACACCGAGTACCACCCAGGGGATCGTGTGTGGGTTTGGACTCCCATCCGACGACGCGGACTCAGTGAGAAGCTTTTGCGATGGTATTTCGGACCCTACCAGATTCTACGACGTGTTTGCTAACTTACCTACGAGGTGATCCCCGACGCCAATTCCGGAACATCATGATGACGCACGTGCCCCGAAGTCGTTCATGTGGTTCGCCTAAAACCTTACTACGCTAGATGATACTCTTTTTTTGTTGATGTTTGTTCGCACTGTCCTTTTATTTTACCATCGGGTCGATGCACTCTTCCAGGTAGGGTAATGCCACGAAGCATGCATTGGGTTTATTTATGTTTTGGTTTTGCCGCCTGGCTGTGCCGGGCTGTGTTATCGGTGCTATCTGTGAGCCAACTGGAGCGCGTTCCATTCTTTATTTTTCATGCCGCATGTGTTATCACCTTTGATAGGGAGAGTGTTTTGAACTACGTCACGAGCCTAGAATAATCTTTCATCTACAGCGTTCTGGATGTAATTTGACAGTTCGGAAAACACTCGCGCTGAAAGACAAACGCCCACAGAGCGGATGCTGCGGTATTCGATTCGCCGACACTCGCCTGCGCATGTGACTTTGTTCACTGCTGCTTCACCACCTCTGTATTTTTTTAGTTGTAAGGGGAGCACAAGTTCGCTTCAATAAACTTGTTTTACGTTCAATTCAGCTGTGTCGTCTTTGGCTATGTGACAAATTAGTGGGACTTGATATGTGAGAATTTACGCCCGATACAGTATCTGATATTTCGCTATAGCATCAATAGCTTTCGATTAACTTTAAAGTTGGTCCTGCAACACCATACAAACCAAGTGGTCTAATGTAAATAAAATATGATTAATAGAGTCGGGTACCTTTGTAAAACCAATAAAGACAGATCCTACATTTTTTTTCGCATCAATGTTATTTTTAGATAGAGTTGTAGGGCAATGCTAGTGGAGTACCGACGACAAAATGCAACTCGCTTGGAGTGAGCAAATTAAATTTTATGAGATTTGTAGAACACTGCTTTTCAATTGTTTATTCCACCACTTTACTTAAACTGGTAAGATTGAGATTGATTGTTAGTTGCATACGGTCATTCTGCCATCAGTCTTTAAAATTGGCCTGTTTTAATTCTTTTTAATTCCCAAGCAAAGTTCCCTGCTCAAAAGATGAGGTTGATGCAGCTGGCATGAATGTTATTGTCACTGGGACTGGTAGTTATGAGATTAATAGTTGCCCATACTTCATCAGGGGTCCCTGGGAAGAGAAAGAAGATTGTGACACGCGTTGCAGGTTATTTGTGTGCTGTGCAGCAGATAAAGCAGACTGAGGGAAGTTAGAACTGAAAGTGTTGGTCATGTCAACCAGGTCACTGAAAACATTGTCCTCTTCGTGTATTTCAGTAGTGCTTTTGTTTTTGGTGCTTTTATTTAACGAATAACTGATTGAACTCTATTGCTTAGAATTGTTGCTACATTGTTGCTTGGCATTGTTGCCACTTTCAGAGTAAATCGAGGGCTTTTTTTGCATTAACAATTAGTTTAAAAGATGTTGCTATTGAGTCGAGATTTCAGTGATAACAGATTGCTCGTAAGTTGAAAACAGTTGAAATGAGTTCTGGGGCTGAAGGGTTTGGTAAACACGTAATCAATTATGGTCCCTGACCCATCAACCATGGGACGAGGAAGTCAGTTGACTTCCAACACAAAGACATACCCTTTTACAAAAGTTAGTCATTTGGGCTGAGTAATTTGTGTCTAAGATGTTACTGTTAATGTTTGTTGTCACAACAATATTTTTGTTCTCAGAGGTGGCGCAGTGTAATGTACTGTTGAGTTCGTGACAGAAATCTCACCATGAGGAGCTAGGAAATTTATAAATATTTTAAAATATGGGGTTTTTGCCGTCAGTGACACAACTAGGCTAGTGAAGTTCAATTCATAATGTTTCACAATCAGCTACAGTTAAGGAAAGGTCATGTTTTTTTGTAGTTCACTTTAGAAAAAATAAATGTAGCCGAACCACGATGCCTTGATGTTTCGTGGTGGCACTATTCTGCGTAGTGCGATGGAAAGCGGTGAAGATTTTTAAAAGTGATATTTATCATTTTATTTATGTATTTATTTATTACACGTTCCTACAGCGCCCATAGGGCATTATTGTAGGGGGTTATTTCGAACAGTATACAGTACATAAATTTGTCAGTGTGAGACAAATAACAATGGAACACTTATTTGAACAATAATACATGAGGCAAATATCTGTAAAGAAAAGTATACAGCATGCTCTATAGCCTCGGCAAAATTCGTGGCAAGAACACTTTGTTTTTGGGAGCTTATTCCAGTCACTAATAGTGTTGGGAAAAATTGAATGTTTGAACACAATAACGTGGCATCGGTATTCTCTAATCTTTCGTGCATTGTTTCTGCGGGCAGATACATTAGTGTGGCTGTTTAAGATACAAATCTTTATCTATTCCGGTTTGGTTATTGTAAATGTTGTGTAGAAATTTCAACCTTATCAATTTTCTTCTCTGACGCAACGACTTCCATCCAAGAGTGTTTATAATTTGTGAGCCCCTGACATTAAAATTATAATTACTGGTTACAAACCGAGCAGCTTGCTTTTAAACTCTCTCTAGTTTTTCTTGTAATATTGCAGTAGAGGGGTCCCATCATAATGTGTTCTGAGACTACGTGCATTTAATGTATAGTGGCGTGACAGTTCAAAACAAATACAGTAGTTCCTGGGTGCTTCTGTAATACATGGTGGTACGTAACGGGTAACTTGTTAGCGTAGATCAGTGAAAACGGCAAGGTCTCTCATTGCTAATCTTGAAGACCTTGCTATCAGTTTCTTTCCGGTGTTTCTTTTTGCAGGTTTCAGTGCACATGGACTGCCAGGAACTGCCAGGTGTTTTTGCTTTTAGTGAGAGGGCTTTGCGAATAGCCTTTTCTTTTCCTAAGCTAGATGCTCATGAATGTACACAGGTGTTTGAGTCGTTTGCCTGGAAGCCAATGGTGTTTGAAATCAGTCTTTGCAGGCTTTAAAAAAAGCATGCTTTCTTCACACGGTAGCAGAACCTAGCGATATTGTCTTTTTGTGAATGAGGATGAAGGCGCCTGATGAACAGTGTCAAAGTTGCTCTTGTTGATGGGACACTCAGTGTTCTTCCCAATTTCTTGATTAATCACAATTATCATATCGGGTGAGTTGGTTCATATTTACTTCAAATTCCAGCTTGAACAAAAAACCACAAACTCCACAAAGGAAATGTGGGAACAGTGCTGTCCTACCAATTGAATAGCCGCCCTACCAACATAGCCACGCTCATATGATTTCACAACTCAAAGTGATGCTACATGCATTCTAAAGTCATGAAGAATATCTTAGATTTGTCATGCCTTTTAACAGCGAAGCTCTTGAGCAAATCTTTGGTGTATGGTGTCCGTAGTTAAAAATACCAAGAAAATATGAGCACACGCGATGGTGTGCATGTGAGCGCGTTCTTTGCGGCGACCACATGGCAGTTAGAAAAACAAAAAAGTGCCGAGTGCTCGTGTGTGTGGCTCTTGGCGACCTCCCAGGGTCCCCGGCGCACGTTTGTCCAGCCAAGCATACCCACTTAGGGAGATTAGCTGAGATTTCAGTGACTGTTCGGCAATTAAAAACACCAAGAGAATACCGAGCGCCCGCTCGTACGTGCGTGCATCATGGCAGCCACCCAGTGTCCCCTTGCACATTTGCGCAGCCAATCATACTCACTGAGGGAGATTGGCCAAAATTGGCCAAAAAAATAAAACTTCAGCGTTTGCCATCAGTGTGTGCACCTCCAAGGTGATGTCCGATGATTATCATTTCCAAAAAATGAAGGAAGCTCACACTTATAGCAACAATGATGGAGTATAGGTCGCTGCGGCAGCGAAGAAGCAAATCGGCTGCAATCGTAGACTTAAACAGTTGTGGTGGTCGTAAAGGCTGCATACAGCTTCGCTGTCTTCATCTTATGCATTAGGGAGGGCTTCTTTCATTTTTTAATTTCCAGCTGTGCAGGCTCAGAAGGGAAATTTTTTATGGCAACTGTGTTTTTATGCATAATTCTTGCTGAGTTATATTTTGTCAAATTAAATGCCAATATCAAATGTCACCTTTCTTTTATCAATATTGAGGCTGAGTACGCCAATGCCATTCTATGCTTCCGGCCACATTTAAGACCAGTTTGCACGTCATTGCAAACCGAGAAAGTTTTAAAAGTGTGAGCCCAGTGTGATCACACTGACTGAACGGAATTGTACTGTGAGCGTACGCTTCTCCCAGATAACAGGCTGGCACTTTAATGTTTTGCAGAGGAGCTGTTGAGGTACTTTGGTGAAGTCGTCTTCTGCAACATTCTGCGTACATTGGTCCTCTCTCTATTATGTGACACCCAAAAGATGTGTCGAAGCAAATATTTGACTTGCAATTGCTATAAGTTGCAGAGAAGTTTTTTCCTATTTGTGGATGAGTAAAACATGACATTTTGTACAACTCCTAATAGCATATTTTTAGTTGGTTGTATATTTAAGGAGGTTTTATTGATTTTAAATGATTACATGTATTTTTTATGCATGCTTGTGGTTCTCTAAATAGAGCATGATGAAAATGCAAACAATGAATTTTGAATGTGACCTGTGTATGTTGGACCTCCCACAAGGTTTTCTAGCTTGTCAGTCTGTAAATCTGGGTTATAAATGTTAAGGAAATTTTCAGACACTTGGGCCTTCTCTTCCTGTGTACTGTGGGAGTAGTCATGGGAACATTATCGATATTTTTGTCAAAAAACTGGTTCTTTATTTCAGGCAGTTAGTGTTCGGCTTTTTTAAAACTATTTTCACATAATTTTTATTATCTTGTGCCTCATTTTTTCACCTAGGAATTTTTCAGCTGACAGCAAGACCACTCAGTTTGGATTGAAGCTCTATTCCTGCCCGTCTTGTGAACAACGTAACCACCAGACCACTGATGGGGAAGTGTGTGCCACTCAGGCACCCTACATCTGCACTGTTTGCAAAAAGGGGTTCCGCAAAAAACGGTCACTGAACGAACACTTGAGAGCGCACACCGGCGGGAAGTCACTTGTGTGTAGCACCTGTAATAAGAGCTTTACTCGGAGAAGTGACGTAGTTAGACATGAAAAACTGCACTCCAGTGAGAGGCCCTATGTGTGTAGCATCTGTCAGAAGAGCTTCGTTTCAAAAGCCATCCTGATTGCTCATGAAAGATTGCACACTGCCGAAAACCCTCACGTGTGTAGCATCTGTCAGAAGAGCTTTGCTCAAAGAAGCCACCTGGTTATTCATGAAAGATTGCACTCCGGTGAAAAGCCTTATGTGTGTAACATCTGTCAGAAGAGCTTTCGTGCAAAATGCAACCTGATTGCTCATCAAAGGTCGCATTCTGGTGAAAGGGCTTACGTGTGTAGTATCTGTCAGAAGAGCTTCAAAGACAAACGCTCCCTAGTCGTGCATGAACGATTGCACTCTGGCAAGAGGCCGTACATGTGTAGCTTCTGTCCTAATACTTTTTCTCGAAAAGCCAACCTAAACGTGCATGAAATGTTGCACTCTGGCGAGAGGCCGTATCATTGTAGCAGCTGCGAGAAGAGCTTTATATGTAGAAACGACCTGGTCATCCACGAAAGACGCCACTCTGGCGAGAGGCCATACATGTGTAGCTTCTGTCCAAATACTTTTTCTCGAAAGGCCAGCCTGAACAGGCATGAAATACTGCACTCTGGCAAGATGCCTTATAAGTGTAGCATCTGCCAGAAGAGCTTTGTACAAAAAAGCCAGCTGGTTACCCATGAGAGACGGCACTCTGGAGAGAGGCCCTATGCATGTGACACTTGTCAGAAAACCTTTACTGCAAAGCCATACCTGGTTCGTCACGAAAGATTGCACTCTAGCAAGAGGCCCTATGGGTGTAGCACGTCTGAATAGCTCTGCTGACAGCCATTTGCGCAACATGAGCAGGGGTGAGACAGTTGCGCATATTGCGCAGATTTGATACAAATTTGTTTTCCTGCGCCAGGCTGCTCCGAAAGCTTGAAAATCGCAAAAATTGCGCCAAACTGCTCCAAAACAGTCTGAGAGCCGAGGATTTTAATGCACCCGTCAGTTCCAGTGCGGAAAAATGCTTACTGACGGCATAATTTTCCAGCACCCCCAAGGTGATGCTGTTTGTAAAGTTTTAATTAATTGATCATTCCATGAAAAACCTGCCTAAAATTGTCCCCGAGGTAGTTTTTTTCTAAAGTCACAATGTCGGGTTGCACATGTTATATTCTGTGCGTTTTTAACATTTTCCCGTTGAAAACCATTGCAAAGTCCTGTAGAAAAAATGCTTAGGTGTACGTAGGTGTCAAACCGCTTGTGCAAGTTGATGAAAAAACGGCAATTTTTGGAGCGCCGTATCTCCGGAACGACGTTACTGGGTACCGCCACCTTGGTGTGATGAAGATATGAAAACATGGCCTCCGGGTGAAGCAGTTCCTTGTGGTTCAGGCAGAGCGCTCTTTGTGCAAGTTGATGAAAAAACGGCAATTTTTGGAGTGCCGTATCTCCGGAACGTTACTGGGCACCGCCACCTTGGTGTGATGAAGATATGAAAACATGGCCTCCGGGTGAAGCAGTTCCTTGTGGTTCAGGCAGAGCGCTCTTCGCCAATTTCTTGGTTTTAGTTATGGGGGTGGCTGGGTTTACATTTAGTCATTTGATTGGTTGCTGGAAGGGGCGCGACTCAAAAGACGGGAGCTCATCAAAAACAACATGGCGCCCGTGAATTCGCCGTGTTTCGGCCTTGAGTGTGAGGCCAGTACGTACTTGAAGTAAAATTTCGGACTCATTGCGGTGCTATAAAACACTGAGTTATTGATGCCTTTCCTAGCGGACTTGCGAGTGACGGGAATGGGACGATCGACGCTGCAGAAGTGGCGGCACAGGCTACATCGCCGCGAAATGTTCAAGCAGTCTTTGATAGCGGGACGGGCTATTATTGCACGCTAGTAATAATGGTTCATTTATCTGAAGTGAAATTTATTGCCAAAAGAAGGGAGGTGGATAAACATACCAACGTTACTCAGATTACGATTGTAGTGAACATGCACCTTGGGGGTTGAAATGGGAGGGCTGGTGGGGTGCGACGACTGTGACCTCGCTTTGGCCGTGGCTCTACACTTGTGCATAAAGACGAGTCTGCATAGGATTACAAAAGTAACAATTTTGGCATTCACATGATAATAAAAATTCGTTACAATCACTTAGTTTTTCAATTCGATATTATCAATGGAACTCCACGCTATGTATGCATAGAGCCTAAGAATTCAAAAATGGCTAGTAAAAAGGTAGTGCAGTTCGTACCTTGTGCTTTGGTAGAAAAAACTTTATTGAAAGGCTGTTTCAGTGTTATGTACGTTCAAAATCAATTAAAAAGTGCACTTTTCACCCGTGAGTTGCCAAAAATTTGATTTTTTTGGCTCCTAAGGTGATATAATAAATGTCGTTCGTCTGCTCCAAATCAAGGTTCTTCTGCTCCAAAAGCGATATTTCGCTGCTCCAAAAACTGCTCCCAAATCTGATTCAGCTGTCTCACCCCTGCATGAGTAAACGCATACCAGCAGAAAGCCCACTTTATAATTTCTCAGAAAAGTTGCCTGTAAGGAAACATTGACAAGCCACAATGACAGCGCAGTCATAAAAGATTGCTGAAAAATTGGCACTGGCTTACATATTGCACTGTGACAAATTGGGCACTGGTATAAACTCAGTGGGCTGTATGCATTGCGGAAGCTCTGCTCGCAAGCATACCTTGGCCATAAATGAGGTGGGACAATGACAAGGGGCCCCGTTTCTTAAGGGTCTTGGAAGGGGTTTCAGGAACTGAACAGATCTGTCATGAGGGACTGCACTCCACGATAATCACTGTATCAGTGCTATCACTTTAGAGTTATTCTTTAAAAAATTTGGCCGTGGAAAATTGTTCACAGACTCAAAAAGGGCCCTCTAAGCAGAACCTGTGGAAAGAACTAATCCCATAAATCGAGCCGTTTCCCTTTAAAGGGTGGTCACTGGGGAAAAGCTGCCTATTGCACCTCAGAAAAGGAAACAGAATGGTCATGAAAAATCATTTAGTAGTGGAAAGTCTAACGGATACAACCGAGAAAAGGATTTCTTAAACATACTCTGTTCCACCGTGTTAACTGTGCTAATCACTTGGTCGATGTTTCACGTTTAAATACTCTTTATAAAGGCAATAACTAGGCAGTGTGCAAGTTTGAATTTTAGCTATTGAAGCAAATATTTGCTTTTAGTATTTTTTATATAGTAATTTGAATAGTTGAGAAACAATTGACAGCCTTTCAACTCTCTGAAAATGGAAGCCAGCATAGCTATAGCTATATAGTTGTGAATTTTTTTATTGTTAGCTTACATCAATGTTTCGTGCAGGCAAGTTGCTTTTCTTCCAGGAGAGCTTCATAACAATTAACAATTAAACAGGGTTGAACTTGAGGTGTATATGGCAAAAGGGGCATGTTCTGTGGCAGCAGCTTTCTGTTTCATGCCCATTCACGCTTTTGTGAGCACTGACAATCCTTCACTTCCTTCTCTTCCTCCAATCGAAGGAGACACGTTCGCCCCATAGCGAGTTAAAAGTGAAACTGCTGGTAATTGATAATAGCGTTAGTGCGGTTAGCAGCTTATTGTGCGAATATAGAAAAAACATTGGTGGTGGTGACGTGTACAAAACTTACAAAGGATGCATTGGTGGTGGTGGGGATTAAGCGGAGTAGTACCAAGTAAACCCGTGCCATCGTATGGGAAGTCCATGATTGTAGCCTAATACAGATTTGCTGTGAAAGAGTGCCAAGCACTAAACCCCTTGAAACACTGTAACAACGTATAAACTCAAGTGACCACTAACTTTTATTGCAGCCCGCAACAGTGTAAGAACCTGATTGACATTTGTAAAAGATCCTAAAATCCCAATTCGGGTGGAGAAAATTGGTCTGAATTTGATGCACTGAACAGTAGTTTTTGAGCAGCTGCATCTAACTGACTCTACTGCATAACATACCGTAAAATCCAGAGCAAGCGCGCCCCCCCTGTGGTAACAGATAATTTGAGGAATTTTTGAAGGGGGCCCTTGATCGGTCGTCGACCGAAATTCAAAATGGCGGCATATTATCCCGAGCTAGCGCCCCCCCCCCTCCCCCAATACCTATCCGGCTGGCTCACGTTTCGGCCAGCTTCGGCTTCGGCCGTGTGCTGGCTACGCATGGGGAAGGGATACTGCACGTGACATACGTAAGCCCAAACAGCTTATTTTTCCAAAAAATTGCATCATTCTATAATTTAACATGCAAATATTTAGCAAAAAAAGAAAAGAAAATACTAAACAACTAGGTAAGAGGTTTTGTGAAAATGGGTGAAGAGCCGTACAAGGTTAAAAAGAGGCAGGGGGCGCTTGCTCGGGATTTGGCGCAAATTTCAAATCACGCGAGAATGGAGGGGGGGGCGCTTGTCCGGGTAGGGGTGCTTGCTCGGGATTTTACGGTAATGTGCACCAAACACTTGCACAGAAGGTGATCAAACTTATGTGTAGTTTTCTTGAATCAACCGGCCATAAGTGGTAAATCTTCAAATGTCACGCTGATGTGGCTATTGTAAGAAAATGGCTCTGCAACTTGTACAAAAGAAAAACTCGCATATGCACTATTTTGGCCTTCCCAGCCTCACTCTTTTTGTGCATCTGGTTTCCGCCCTGCTTGCAGGAGATGTGTACCTATTCATCCATACTAGTGTGCATGGTATTTTCTCGCATGCCAGTGTTCAAATGTGTCCATGCAATCAATGCAGCTTTAAGGGCCATGAATGTCGTGACTACCGGGATGTGAGTGGCGGTGCATCTAGAGCTCCCATTAGAACTGCGGTGCATGGTCAATGGGGGCTCACGAGATGTGGCTTTCTCTCGCCTGCTTTCACATGTCTCTTCACTATAAAAATGTTATGGCCATGCAGGTGTTGTAAAAAATTTTTCGAAATTTAAAGGAAATGCAGTCTTATGGTATTCTCTAAAAACAAGAAGACCAGTGATGCTGGTGTGTATGTTACATGGCCGACCATACCAGTGCGGCTGCCCTAGCAGATTGCTGGTGTCCAGTGTCACGTGCGAGTACCACATGTTGTCACCTTGGCTCGATATATTAGAAGCTTCGTACATTGTACACTGGTAGGGTTTGCTTAGCGATGCCACTCAGCCTGAAGGTTGAGCATGCAGCCTTGTTTAGGAGGTAACAAACAAAAAGATGTATTGCTTGCTTCGACTCCCAATATCTGAATATTGATTGTGCTTTTTTAAAATGAAAATATAATTTGTAAGTGAAGTCAAAATGGTGTGATTTTTCATAAATTTCTGTCATTAATAACTATTTAAAGTCTAATGCTGGGAAACTTTCTAAAGCTGAACAAATGATGTTCAGGGTGAAATGTCTTCCTTTAAAAGTAAATATGATGTTCTATAATGATTTATTTTTCAGTCATTTTTCCTACATTAGCGTTGCTGGGAGAATGTCATTACTACCAGCTGCAGATAATTTGTGTGTCTTTTACAGAAAACGATAACTCCCATGATCTGTAATGCCTTGTTTAACTTCTCTACTGAACTGTTCTTCTGGCAACCGGATGTTCCTAACAGTCATCACTTATTCCACTATTAATAATGCTAGTGTACTGATAGAACCAAACATGTGGCCAAAATCACTGGAGTACCATAGCCATTTTAAATCAACAAATTGCATCTTACAGTACGAAGTCAACTGAATATTAGATAATACTGCCCTCGAGAACAACTCATTGCCCACAAATACTTTTTCATATATATATTGTCTAGTATTGAAGAACCTCAGTGTAGTGATTCATGTCATTTCATTTGTAGCTAAACAGATCACGTAGTTTAGTTCAAAAGGTGGTTCACTTGCTGTCTGTCTTCCCGGGCACTGTTTTCATTGTTTTTTTCCTTTTTTGTACGTATGCCTTATAGCACTCGCACCGCATTTTCTTTCGTTGCCTGTATCTTGTTTTGATTATTCTTACTTTTTTACTCTTGCCAATATCGCTGTGTCCAATTGTATCTCAATTACGTTTTCCCATTTTTGTTTTCTTTTTTGTTGATGACCTTCATTTTTGGGGTATTGTTTCATTCTTATGCCTTGCCTGATCGCCCGGCCGCCTGTATGTTATTTGTGTTTCAGATGTAGCTTGTAACTTGATTTGCTATAATTTTCTGCTTTTTTCAATTCAGACTTTTTCCCACTATCCTGCTGCTGTATGAGTTCCTGGGCCAGTTTACTTGGCTTTATGCGACTTTTTCTCCAAGTTTTCTTAAGGTGGCGGTCCCACTCGATCGGCCCGCGCTGCCGGTTTTGGACGATGTTTGCGTAGGCGCTGTTGCGCCCCAGTTGGCACCACATTCATGGCTAATGTATCATTAGAAAGCAGAAGTCTTCTAGATTCCGAACTCGCTTACCGGTCTATTCCAGCTAATTTGGCTTTAGAAGGAGAAGCCAATTTGCAAGAGAGAAAAATTGTATTTTTGCTTTTTTTGCTTCGGGCGGTGTAAGAATTTGAGAAAACTATGCGACGTAATTACATGTAGTTTGGTATGTGCATAGAATAGATGTCTATACAGTTAGTTACGTTTGGAAGTTCCGTTTCAGCGAATAGATTTTGTTATACGGCCGTTTGAAAATAGCTAAAATAGCGCAACTTCACTCGCGCTAAACTTTTACATAGATTAATGCAGAGCAATGTGTTTTCGTGTGCCCGTTGCCAGCATATGTATTTGTATACTGCCGAAATTTCGCTGAATTTCGTTCAGCGGTTTTAAAGTTATTTTGGTCTACATATGGCAGTTTACACGTACACATGGGTTTTCTGGTGTAACTTTTCTGCGTTGCTGCTGAAGACGAAGTTTCAATATTTTCACACATCAAACTTGAAGACCTCTTTTACTTAGTTACGTTCAATGTTTGCGCTGTGATAAATAGAACACGTATAAACTGTTACTGAAATTGGCTGATTTTCATCACGCCGGCCGAAGCGCTCAAACGCGCCTATTTACGTACACACACGGAACTCCAAAAAGTGCGTTACATGGAATATACGTCGATGTCATATCTTTATAACATTACCAAGTAAATGTACAATTAACTCTTTTTTATTCCTGTAGCGACAATTTTACAGCCATAACAACGTTGCAGTTTTATGTGGCGCCATCCAGTGTCGAAACTGTAAAGCTACTTTGTTACGTTTCAGCTTTCTGCTACCGATGGCGCGGCCAAACGCACTATTCGAGGGAGCCTCAAGGCGGTACATTCAGGCTCCCCAGACTTTTCGCCTCTTCTTTGTCGTGGTGCCGATACCCGATACTGCCGATACTCGTTCAGTTTTTGTCGCCACGCCGTGCGGTCTGTGCGAACTTCGGTGGTAGCAAATTTGCTCGGTATCTCTGGGCATTCTGCACCGCCGTTGTCCGGTGGAGTACAGCGGTGCGACGTTTTGTGATCTGCGATGGGTAACACCCGTAAAACGCCAAAACGTTTGATAAGGCGTAAAAATGCATCACAAAGTCGCCGAGCGCAAGCGAGAGCGGCCGCAGCTTCCTCATGCAAGTAAGGATTTTCTTTTTGTGTTCATTGCACGCAATCTCGCGCTAACGCGCTGCGAGTGTTATTTCTGTTCAGCCTTTGTTGTGTTCTGGCGGAATATGAGGGTCCGCATGAGGGTTCGCATGTGTTGGGGATGTGAAAAAGCGCGCTTAGTTCTTACCACGATTTTGACCGGCGTGGGGCTGCTAGTTTTACCTTTCAATGCTAAAAGCTCTGGGTGGTTTGTTATTCGGAGCCTAGCCACCGCTTGCTGCCACCGCTTGCACTTTTATTCGCGGCCCCTTCCCATTGCATGTGGCCCGGCCACCAATGCCTGGCCGTAAAAATGCAGAAGGTAGCCATATATGGTTGGCGTCTCGCTGGCGTCGTGAAATCCCCCCCTACCCGTCGTGAACTAACCTGGCTCGCTCGCCGGCGCGCGCCCCGGCGTGCCCTGAAAACTCTCCGTCGTCGCTGCCGTAGCCGTAACATCTAGGCGTCGTGAAATAGCCGTACTCGCTCCTGCCGTACCCGTAAAAGCTACGCGTTGTGAAATAGTCGTACTTACGCCTCTGCTTACGGACGTTGTAGTTGGGTGTTGAAATCTTGCCGAGCTCTGTTTTTTTTTTTTTTTTTGACGCATTTAGAACTGTTGTAATAACTATACTTCACGCCCGCCTTACAACTCAGTTGGCTAGAGCAGTCGATTTTGGTTTTACCCAACCGGCTGAACCGCTACGGCTCACTGAAGCCAAGGCCGACGCAGCCAACGCTAGGGTTACGTCCGATAATCTGTAATTATTATAAGTGACTATGGCTGCACAAAGCTAGTCTGTAAATTTTTTTGTAACCGTTTACTTTTGATGAATCAACTTTAACTTTCAAGCGGTTTTGCCTTTGATGAATCAACTTTAAAACAAGCGGTTTTGCCTTTGCATAAATATCAAGAAAGACTGTTTTCTGTTCATGTTGCCAAGCAGGCTTGGGGTAGCAGCTTGGAGTTCCTTCCGTACTTAGCTAGAGGTAGTCCGACCATTTATAATTACTAAATAGAGATTACTAATTAACAACGACCCTGGCGGTGTGAGGAAGCGGTGTGTTCGGTTGGATAAAAATCAACAGATTGCTCTCACGGAGAGTTGCGTTCCTCCTGAACAGAACTTTAGTGACAGCTGCCGTTCCGCAACATTAGCATTCCTTATCGTTCCGTCTGGACGGAACGCTAGACAATGCCTTTTTTGTAGTGCTCTTTTGTTCACCTTATCCATAAGCTCCTCCTTTCTTTATCTGGGAACTAGGCGATACAGGTTTTCTGCCCAATTATGGGGTTGCGTCTTGGGTTTTATGTCAATTTGAGGCCCTTCTTTGTGGGTTATGTTGGGATACATGAGCAAAAAAAAACCGATACACCAACATGTAGGTGGTAGAATTATTACAGCTTGCCGCATATTTACCCACTAAAAAATGCGCTCAAACCAACTGTGGGCAGTACGAACTCCTGCTAGTTCTCGTTATGTAATTTGTTCAATTGCCTTGGTGTCATTCTGTAGCTGGCTGGAAGAGTCAATAGCTGCATATGCTTCTACCATCCTGAGGCAGACGCTATCAGTATACAAGAGCAGTTATAGGTGTTTTCACACTATGTCCTTTGTAATTGCTCATCTCCAGAGGCAAGCACCCCACGAATAGTTAGAAAGTGCAGGAGTGTCACATGGTTTATGACTCCCACTTTTTAGGAACTATGCGCACATCACTAGCGCTTATTTGCACATTTATATGTTTCCTGACATTTTGTTTTTTCTTGCTATGCATTTTGCTGGTGCACATGTAGTAAAGAGACATTGTGTTTTACAGAAAACGTGCTGAAAATATGCACAAAGCAGTGCCTCTGATGAACACCAACACTGCAACCATCACGGCTGATTGCAGATCACCTCAGTCTGCGTCAAGTCATGAAGCTATGGCTGACTACTGGGACGGCCTTGGAATTCAGGAGCTTTTGCCAGAGCTTTCCTTTGAGAGGGACGTCAGTGTCCCGACAGCACAGAATGGAGGCGTGTGTGGAAGAAGAGTTGTGTCTGTGGGCCACTTCATGAAGGCTGCTCAAGAGCTTGGCGAACACCGGTGCCCTTTTCCTGGTGGAGGACACTTTGAGTTTGAAGAGGAACGAAGGATTGGCCTTTGGTCGGAGTTTAAATTCCAGTGTAGCGGTTGCCATGAGGTTACAAAAGTCACTACCGACCCTGTTGCAGAGCCCACCCCTCTCGCAAAACCTTCATGTAGTTAGCATGTTCAGTAACCTTGTTCATTTCAAGCAAGTGAAGAAATTTGTGTACCATTGCGCGTTGATTGGCAAGCACATCTTTCTTCTGATGAACTTATTGTAACATTACATAGCCGAGAGTATTTCAAGGGTCAATAAAAGTTCCTTCGCAGCAGCTTTGGTGAATCTCTGCCTCCTGCATCCGAGTATGCCAGCTTTCTTTTTTTTATTCACATTCCAAGCGCAGCAAAGTTTGTATGGAGGCAGCGGCGTTGGAAGTTTTGTCTCCAATAAACAGCTGTGTCAGTGCCTGTACTGTTGCAGTTCGACCTCACGTGTGACCTCAGTTTGCTGGGAAAGGTGGCATCTAACTTTGTTGGCAGAGCAAAATTATGCAATGATCTTGGCGCTGTAATGACCCCGTTGCTGGAAGGAAAATTTTCATTCAGCCGAGCACATGCAATATAATTACTGATTAGCTCATTCCTGTCAGATCGAATGCAATCTCTGGAAAATTTGGTGACTGGGTGATGGCACCATAAATAGCCGATGGTGGTGGTCAGTGGCGTAGCCAGAAATTTATTTCGGGGGGGGGGTTGCGTCCCAACCCTAATGCGTGTATATATATATATATATATATATATATATATATATATATATATATATATATATATATATATATATAATTGGTAGTTTTTACAGGACAACATTCAACATTACATTTTAACACATTTGAAAGACAAGAAAACATCCAGCAATAAAAATTTCTGGGGGTTTGAACCACCCAAACCTCCCCCCCCCCTGGCTACGCCACTGGTGGTGGTAAAAACGTTTGCGCAAAGAAAATAAATGTTACGAAAACTAAGGTTAGGTGCACGATTTGAACCTATGCTAGGGTATGCCCGTCCAGTCCCACACGCGTCCCTTGCACCACGACTAATTAGATCTTACTCACTACAAGGTGAAACGGGAAAGCCCGGCCCTGTCCACTGAGCCGCCACGGCCGCAGAGCGCCGTAGAGCGCTCTGCGACCGTGGAGCGCCGTAGAGCGCCGCGTACCTCCCGTTGCGGCCAGAGAGTCGTGGGTTCGAAACCGGGCATGGCCTCAGTATTTTTTTTATAGTAGAGTGCGGACGCCGACGCCGCGGGACATAGACCCGAGCAAGAGATGCTTCGCATCTAAAATAGAAAAGCCCCCCCCCCTCCCCACCCACATCGATGTGGCAATGTCAACAAGCTGTTTGGGAGATACTATCAGTTGTCTTGTTCAATGAAACGATTCATTCAAAACAAAATGGAAATTAGAAATTAGCTTCTCCGCAAGTGTATATATGCTCGGTAAAATAAACTCTGAACAACGGTATCAACATAAAATACAATACTTTCCTAAATTTAGGCTTTGATTTCTACCTGGAGAGTGAAGCTACGACGTAGCAGTCTTCCTATACAGTGTTTTTTTTTTCTTTTTGAATAAAAGGCAACCCTGTAGAAAGTGGAAGGAAGAACGCCGAGCGGCCCAAACAATTCGCTATATGCCATAGCTATTCTCATAGCTATGGTACCACAGACATATTGTGCTGAAGTGAACAATCGAAGTGCCATAACAACGCTTTATTCGAACCATCTTCCCCTGCCCATATTCCCAGATCCCACAACAGGGCCGCTTGGCCTTCTTTCTCAAATAAAGTCATCCTTCTCCTCTCAAACACTTTCAAAACGCCATCAGCAAACAACTACAAAGAGCCGCGACCAGGCTCCCATTCAGAGGGACTTCCTCAGATAGGGAGGGGGGTGTCGTGAGTTGCGGAGGTGAATTCGCTACGGTATTGTGGAAGGGAGGGTGGGGGGTGCTTGTAGGCTCGGCAGGTTCAGCTTTTCTCCAATTTATGTGCAGCGAGAATTCTTTTTTTCTTGAAGTAAAAAAAAAAACACTGTTTACCGTGTTGACTCGCGGTGTCCTGCCTAGAGTTCATACAAGAAGCTGCGTGCGCCTAACTCACCGTGAAGGAAAGCCGCAGGGGCCTGGCGGTTCCACCTGGCTCTAAGCCCCCTTCACGGTGCATTAGGCGGACTGTTCACAACGATGTAGCCTCCACAATGCTGTACGCAGCTTCTGGTATGAGCTACCACGCACGAGCTAAGGAAGAACGCAACAAGGGTGAGCACTGACTCGAAACGGGAGCTTATAAGTAGTTATAATCGCATTTGAAAATGGAAAAAAAAATCTGTTCCGTGTTCCCGCTAATGGGTTAGTATTCTGCCTTCCGACCAAGAGAGAAACTACCAAAGCAAGCAGGCCAAACAAACGCAGAAAGGCTTTAGTTGATGGTGTCGCGTGTTTCGATCTTTTTTTATATATGTATAATCATTCTGAGCAGCATGTTCTGGCGTCGACAGAGAAGCCAACATTGCCGCCGTGCATACGTCGAGGGTGTTGTTGATGAAGGAGCAAGTGGAAAACCACCGTGGAAAACAACCCCCATACAACCTAACAGCAGCGTATATTTACCTTCCCCCCCGCCAAATAAAAATAAAACAAGAAAACATCGTCGCGTGTCGCCAAGAGTCCGACCCTCAATCTTGGCCGATTCGTTTCACCCGGCGTGACCAAAGCTAGCGTTTTGGCAGAACTCTTTACTCAGACGGCGCTATTGTTCTCTACATCTGGAAGCAAGTTAGTTCGCTCCTCCAACACCTACGTCCTGTTGAAAGGTTAGGATAAGTGGAACCAGAAGCAAGGGAGAGGAACACAAGAACAAGAGGGATAGCCAGCTGCCTTTGGAAGTTCAGCCTGACACAGGTGTAGGGCAGCGACAGCACCGTGAATAGAGATTTCACTGGTAAAAAAAGAAAAGACAGGTGGCCTCACAAAAATAATAATCATAATAAATCTATAACATGGAAGCGTGTGGACCGAAAACCCGTGACATGCTGAGGTGCAAAGTGATGAACAGAGGTAAACACGAAGCAACCTGCCGTATAGTGACTTACTGTGAACAGAACAAAAAACGCCATGAACGAGAACGAAATCAACGGAAACGCGAAGAACAGAATCAAAGGATTTGTGGAGACAAATTTATACCCATCACAAAAATATAAATGGCACCGAATACTCCGTACACGGAAGTGTCCGTGTCCCGCGTAATTAGTTGCCTGAGAAACCTCCGCCACATGGAGCCCAGGGTCGTCCTGATGATCGGCACCAACGACCTGCGTCTGGTATGCACAACAGATGCAATTCTGCCTCTGAGCTAAGGGTATGCTCAGAATTTCTGCATCAACACTGCCATTTTCATTCTTCTTTTTTTCACAGGCCAGAACCATGGACGACGCGTACCAAATGATTGCGGATTTGGAGGTCGTATTGGCGCTGTTACTCGGACGCGGATGTGGTGTTGTCGTGATGACGCTGCCGCCGGTGGCCCGCGCTGCGCGGTCCAGCTCCCACTGGCGAATTCTGAATGCCGTGAACGCGTGGATCCTCGGGCTGACTATGGGTACTATGTCTCTCTTTACGACAGTTTGCGGCAGAGAATAACCTGTTCGTTGCGCTACTTTCACGCAGACGGAGTTGTTGCTCTTGAAATCCATCGCCTCTTTGTGCTAGGCAGACGTCGTGTCCGCTATTGCCTGTACGAGCGGTAAGTTGTCCCGGCTACATTGGTTGTAGTGTAATCAACACTGACACATTTACAGGCGGATGGGGTCGGACCGCCGGCTGGACATGGTGCACTGGAACGAAGAGGCGATGGGTCGTGTGACGATGGTGCTGAGGGACGTGATCGGCGCCTGAACACACCCTCCTCCTCTTCTCAGCAAAAAAAAAAAAAAAAAAGGATAAGTATCAGTTGCACTGCTTTCAAAAGAACTCGATTATTTCGCAATCTGTTCATACGTAATTTCACACCGACCATACATTTAGGACTCAATTTCCGTTGCAAAAGCACGTAGACTCGAAATTTGTTTGTTTATTTTATCCTTTACCTAGTGATTTTTTTTTCAATTTCACTTCTATGTCCTTTTTCCCCTTCAGGTATGCATAAACTTCCTTAGTACGTAGAAAACATATTTTTATAGCTGAACTAAGTGTCCTGACCGCCATTTCACCATTTCGTTTTGCTGGCCGCATCCGGCATGATTATTTCAAGCGTAGTTATAAATAATCAAAATTAGTCCCGAGAACACCCCATTGTATTGACGAAACATTCCCGTGATATTTTATAACGCGCGTTTTGCTATTGCACTAGCATCACTGCCCCATTGCAGGTTAGCTTGGCTCTTCTTATAGATCATTTGTTTTTGCTCATAGCGTGCACATATCTCACCCATTCTTTTTTTCCTTTTTTACAGCGGAGTTCGGCCACGGCCAACTCCCACCGGGAAGCAAGGGTGGGTTGAAAAGCAATTTCCTGCGATCTCCTGCGCTTGCCTGTGGGAGCATGAAGCCGCTGAGCGACGTATATGCTGAAGCTGATATGGTCTTCGCACTTCGCCCCCCCCCCTCCCCCTCTCATACCACCAGCTGCAATATTTATGTTGGAAGCTAAATAAATATTTCCTCTGACTCGGCGTGCTATGCTCAGTTTCATCCGGTGTAAAGCCGTGATTGCAGTGCAAAGCATGTGGGCTGAAAGGTTCTACGAAATGTTGACTGCCGCAGTGAGATGTTGGTTATATTTTCGAGGCGATCACGTGGAATGCCACAAAGACGTGATGTCGGAAAAAAAATTTCGAACAGTAGCACCAGGATAAATTCAACAGCGCACCTGTCGCATCCTTTGACCGGACAAAATGCTTTCGGCATCTTTTGACCTCTATCTTGAACATGCATGATGAATTACGTTTGGTGCCGGAAGGCAAGAATAGAAGACAGGCCATCTGATACTTGCGCATATGGCGCAGTCTATTATATTTGCAGTATTATGTATGTAATACGATAAAAAAACTTTTGTGCCAGACTTAGCTTGCAACCCATACTATGGACCAAAGGTGTTCTGATTCCGGCTAAAGTTGCCATGACATCAACACAGAGGACATTATTGCACAGCGGGAAAGACGAGGATAGAAGGAAATACGCACGGCCCATGCCGACGATTTAGCGGCGGTTCATTGAGAAAAACCGCCTGAAATATATCAAGAGACGCCGATAATTTTCACAGTATCTCTTTCTTCATTCCTTTACACCGAGCTTTCTTTCTGCTCTTTTAGTAATGTGCGCTGGCAATCTTGGCGACATACGTATTGCTCATTCGTCCAACGTTTCACCCCAACAACAGTGAAACGTTTAGTTGATTATTTTGTTTTATTTGTGCTACGCGCGTGTACAGAGCAAAAGCTCTTCAGCGCGATTTCGGAAGCCGAGCGCCGAGCAACTCGCGGCGAGAAAGAAGGCAGGGCCAATCCAGCAACCCCCCCCGTGCACAGCGGCGAACAGAATCGGTTGGTCATGGTTCAGGTTCGGACAAAAGGAGCGTCTCCCCTCGCGAATCGCAGGCGGAGGGGAGGGGACGCCGGTATGGGGAACATCGCGCCCGGAAAGCCTGTGCCGGTATTTTCGTCCGCCACGGGTGGGTGGCGTAGTCTGGTGGCAAACTCTGAACTAATTCCAACATGGCGGGTGTGGGACCGCCACCTTAAAGCTTTGATCATACGTTATGAGAAATAAAGTAGATTCACTTCATTCCTCTGTCCATCTGAGCATTTTTAGGACGTTATGCACCACGAAATTTGTCTAATCTAGATAATTTGTGTGAACCAAGGAAATGTGCATCAAGGCCTCTTTCTGCATCATGACTATAATAAAATAAATATGGTGCCAAAGGCATTACAAAAATGGACAAACAAAGCAATGAAATGAGCTCTGCTTGAAATGCTCGATTAACCTCGAGACTAGTTTTTGACAGATGCTTTCCGACCATGTCGACCAGATGTTCTCACACTGCAATTATACTGGAGATAATTTCACACTTCTAAATTGTGCCTAGTTTGCAGTCACCGTACATAATCATAGATATGGTATCCAAAGTGGGTAGATGCGGATGCCAAGAAACATATATTGACTACAAGCAAGAAAACATGTGAGTTGTGTGGCAAGTGATAAATGGCCTGATGTAGAATACGCTCTGGAAAAACATGATCACCTGCAAAATAAATAGCATGTTATTTACGGTTGGTCTGCTTACGTGGGCAGAGATTAGCTCATTGTTCTGCGTCTCTCCCTAGAACTTGCCTAGTGCTGTACAAAATTTATGCCACCAGCCTTTACTGAACGTTTTCAGAGCTGGCAACCGTGCTCAGCTTTTTATTTACGCAGTGTCTAGAGTTACGTCCGACGGAACCCAAAATTGAAAACTAGAGTTACGTCCGACGGAACTTTAAGCCAGTTTCTAGAGTTACGTCCGACGGAACCCAGAATTGAAAACTAGGGTTACGTCCGACGTAACTTTAAGCCAGTTTCTAGAGTTACGTTTGACGTAACCCAAAATTGAAAACTAAAGTTACGTCCGACGGAACTATAAGCCAGTTTCTAGAGTTACGTGCGACGGAACCCAAAATTGAAAACTAGAGCTACGTCCGACGTAACTTTAAGCCAGTTTCTAGAGTTACGTCCGACGGAACTTTAGGCCAATGTTTTGAGTTACGTCTGGCGAACGTAAAGCATTAAAAAACAATACAGCTAACGGCACCAATACCATGACGCTCCATAGGTGTAATCTGTCACTTGTACGATACACGACGTACGATGTACGATGCAGCGCTGTGGGTTCGAATCCCGGCTGGGTTGATGGATTTTTCAATTAAATAATTCAAAAATTTTCTGTACTAGTCCTTGTAGACTTCTTTCCATATCCAACATTTATAAAGTTTACTGCGTGGTTTCCCATCTACTGCATGCCCACCTATGTAATCTCCGTAAAATGTACATGCAAAAATTAAGCTTGGGTGTTTTTAATGCCTGGACGATAATGTGCGAACCATTTCCTTCAAGAGAAAATTTCAGCTTTTCACTTCAATATCATTTTGCTGGCATCTGAATATAAAGTGACTGTTTGCTCCACATCACAAATGGGCGTAAAAACCACCCACTCTGTCCATAATAGTAGCGACTTTGATAAAATACGTTTTTTATTAATCAGCCAGATCAGTTAACTAAAATGTATCGACATTTTTTATTCTGTGAAGAAATAAAGGAGTACCAGGACATTCGCTTTATTATCACTAATCAATTATTTATTATTAGTGGTAGGTAATTGATCAATTAACCTTCCGATTAATCGATTAATGCTTTAGTCACGATTAATTGTTTTAACCAATTCAAGCTTCTGAGCAACAGAAAGAAAATGTCATGTTGAAATTATACGCAAGCATGTCGAGTATTATATTCGTGTTCAAATAACCCGCCTTACGTCAAGACAGAAAACGATGCCAGTATGCGAAAAGATGGCAGTGATTAAAACAGAAAACAGACGGGAAAATAGCTACTCAATAATATTTCATCGACAACTCTTATCACAACTCGTGTATCTTCATGCCACAGGGCAAAATTTCAAATAAAAAATTACAAATATACACGGTACAAAAAACAACCAGTGGGCAATTATACATACCGTTTTGCCGTTGTATAAACTATTTCTGTAGTAAGAAAAGCGCGATTAATTGGCGCCATCGGCACTCATGGTGTTCCTGTTTCTGTTGTTCCTGTTCCTGTTCCTGTTCCGCTGATGTTCCTGTTTTTAGAAAAAATGTGAGTGACGAACGAGCTGATAAGCGTCGCGTCCACATCATGCGCCGTGATGATGACGTACTTACCTCATCCGGAATGTGTCGGAACAAGTGTATGAGCATATTGATCTGATATGTACTACTACATAATTATTTTTGGTCATTTTTTTTTCTAAAAAAAACAACCGAATAATCCATGCATAATCGAATTAATCGATGCCAATTAATCGGGTTGAAATATTAACTGACACCGAGCCCTATTAATTACTCTTGAACCATGTAAATTGGTTCAAGAGTCTTCAAGAGCTGTAAATTTTTTGTGCTTTACGTTATGCCGGACGTAACTCAAAACATTGGCCTAAAGTTCCGTCGGACGTAACTTTAGTTTTCAATTTGGGGTTCCGTCAGACGTAACTCTAGAAACCAGCTTAAAGTTCCGTCGGACGTAACTCTAGTTTTCAATTTTGGGTTCCGTCGGACGTAACTCTAGAAACGGGCCTAAAGTTCCGTCGGACGTAACCCTAGTTTTCAATTTTGGGTTACGTCGGACGTAACTCTAGAAACTGGCTGAAAGTTACGTCGGACGTAACCCTAGTTTTCAATTCTGAGTTCCGTCGGACGTAACTTTAGAAACTGCCTTAAAGTTCCGTCGGACGTAACTCTAGTTTTCGATTTTGGGTTCCGTCGGACGTAACTCTAGACACTGCGTTTTATTTATTGTCGGCTAATCGATATTGTCGTCCGGTCAAAAAGATCCGCTGCTGTAAAAAGTAAAAACATTTACCATTCCTTCCCCCCAAAAATTGGGAGAAGCGCAATTACTGTCTAACATCAAAAGTGCATCAAAACCTTCACTGAAAGTGCACCCAGTGGATCACCAAACCTCAAAGACCCCAATGGCAAACAAAACAAACCCATGCGACGATTTCTCTTTCGCTAAGTAAATGCATCTATGAACGATCTGAACGTATACTGATACGTGGTTTATGAGATAAAGGTAAGATATATTGTACTTCTTCTTGATAGATGCGTGTATTGTTATATCTGGGACCGTTCCCTTTTGGTGGTTTTCAAATAACCATTCGGACACAATGGAAGCCCGGTTTCATGCATGCATCGTGTGTCCAGAGATCTTATCAGAGCTTCTAGTTGACCAACCGGCATGGCAGGGTGCCATGATGACAGGGTGCCATCAGTGCCATCAGACTGGGTGCCAACCTGATGACAGGGTGCCACCAGTCCCACTATGAAATGATCCGATTGGATTTGAACCTTAGTTTTTACGGTAGCAGCCTGATGTGTTAACACTGAGGTATTTTTTTTACTGAACCACTGAGGTATCATCGCATTTTGCCAGCAATGGAACAAAGTTGTGGCGTTGTTCCCTTTGCGGCACATATGCACAGAGGAGATTGGCCAGAATCTGGAGCTTTAGGCGCTAATGAGCTGCTTCAGAAAATGAAAAGAAACTCTGAATTGGAAATATGAAAATTTTAGAATAGTGCATGCCCCACGAGGTAAGAAAAGGAAGAAAGACTCAAACATGGTATATTAGAAAATATGTAGGTCGAAGTCGTGCCAAAAGAAAAAAGCTAAGTGTATAACGATTGGAAAATACGATGTAGCGATAAAGAAGTTGTTTTTGCCTTCAAAGCTTAAAGGGTCCATGCAGACAACACCCAAATTTGGTTCATTCGAAAGATTGCCTTGTTAGAATCGTACTGACACCACATTTTAGGGGCATTCTTTTTATAGCAGTAAAAATGTTGGGGTAAACAGTAGAAGTTACGAAAGCACACATAAAATAGAAGTACCGATGCGTACTGATTTTAATACTGTGGCACTTTGGGGTTGTCTCAGATGACACTGGCCGATTGGCATAAGGTACGGTGTCTTATGTGACCATATTTGTCGAGTGAACACCATGTTTCACAAAATGATTATTTTCTACCTTAACAAAAACAACCCAGGTGCAAATACGGTCAAAAACAAAGCAACGACGCACAACGGTCCGTCGCTGAGTATGGTAGCGCCATCCGGGAGGACTGACGTCAAGCAATGCTGCAGAGCCAAATGACGCAGTGGAAGTTCCTTCTAATATGCGCACTTATGACTTCATGGCAAACGTCACGGAAATGCACGATTTGGCGGGAGAATCAAAATGTTAACCAAAATTGATTAATTTCGTAGTGAATGCGGCATCATTTGCTGCCAGACAAGCGCTGGGGGCACTATAAAACACGAAATGATCAAATCTTTCGAATAAAACAAATTTATTTTGGCTACATGGCCCCTTTAAGCCCGTCAAAGCACCTGCGGGCATTTAGGTTCCTTGAAAGCAACAAAATGCTCCAAAGAATATTTTTTTGCACCTAATGCTGTGGGACTCAGCTGTGTGGTATACAGCTCCAGCTGCAAGAGATGCCCACAAGGGGTTCGAGTGAGCCACTCTGTCTGGCACTGTCAGCTCACGCCACGCATGTGCAGTCACTCCGAGAGGACGATATACCATTGCAGAGCTGCATTTAATGCTTGAGATGGCACAATACAACAGCTTTGGCAAGCGTACTTCATATTATGGACAAGACAAGGGTACCTGCCACCATAAAGGAGAACGCTCGCGTCCCGCGCTTTGTTTTTTTTTAGCAAAATTCAGCAAAAAACGAATTATTTTTCAGCGAAAAACAAGAAATTCAGCGAAAAACAAGAAAAACAAGAATTACTTGTAGTTGGCTGGCCCACAACGTGTGAGTATGAGTTAATTGTTACCGGCACCTTTGTGACTATATTTCGTCGCCACTTGTGATACATTCAAGCAGTGCTGAGAGTCAGAACTTCGGCGGGTGAATTTGTGACGACGGTAAACGGTAACGTGTTTCACTGTATATGTTTGTTGTCCCACGAAGGTTTTATAGCTGCGTGCTATTTGCATCAATGAGAAAGTGTACGTTCGTGTTACGTGCCCAGGGGGTATCGTTTGTTGCTGCACAAGCTTGACGCGGTCGGCAAACAAGCTGCCCACGCCACCCATGACCAGGTGTTTTAATTCTTCGCAAGTTATGTCAAAGTGGGACACAAAAAAAACCCTTAAAAAGGCCACTTTTGAGTGTTCAAGTGTACCTACTGATGTGTGGCCATCGGATTTATTTGCACTTCAAAAATGCCTTTCGTTGCCAAGAAGTAACTGTGCCTGGTCCGTTTTTAAACTAATCTGAAATATGACATTCGTGCAAAATTTGAGCGGTAATGGGTGGAGTGGCTTCGCTGAAAACTTTTTTTTCATGTATGCTGCAACACCTTTCATGTATGTTGCTGGGTGTTGCAACAGTAAACTGTATACTGCAACACCCTGTATATTTCTCATTAGGAGGCAGTATTATAACTGTAGATTATTGCGCATAAAAGCAGACTTTTGGGTATCCCTGCAGGATGGGACCCTCAAAAATATACCTGGGGCTGATCTGCAACTACGTGCATGCTTGTACGCATTGGCGTCCTATATACACACTCCTTTTAATTTTTGCTGTGTCTAGGTATGTCGGACGTACCCGCAAAATTTCTTAGCTATACGCCGGACGTATCGGCAAAATTTTTTAAGGGTACTTCATTGCACTTGGACATCTTCGGTTATCAACCGCTGACTTCGAGCCACCTTACTAAGCTTATCTAGGAGCTTTAAGCCACCCGAGACATCAATCTGGTCACAATTGTTCTAAGGCTCAGTTGTTATAACCAATAATAAGAAAAATAAGTCTAACTAATATGCGGTATTAGTTTACCATACATCATATAGCGAACTTGATGGTGCCGTGACTTCGTTGTTATATCCCATATGGTTATAAATGGGTTAAGCTGTATATATAATGTTCCTGTGGGTTATTTTCCTATGCTTAAAGCCTATTTTTATTGCTTCGAAATAATTTTTTGGCTGCAATCTGTTTTTCTTTTCTCGCCAAAACAGGTGTATAACTGCTTCCAAGCAGCCCAGAATGACTTGGGCCAATCACATCACTTCCAGTGGGTTGCGGTTGCCGTGAGGCATCTGGACAGCTTGGAAGGTACCCCAGAGCTTGCAATGTGTGGGTAAACCTCTGAGCCAATGCGCAATCCAGCGCATCCCTGTCTTCCAGCCAGTTGGCATGGTATCTGCAGGCAGCGCAGTGTGCCGGTAGGGCATTCATTCAGCAACAGGACTTGGAGCACTTTTCCCTACTTTCCACACTGCTGCCTGCAGCTGCAGGAGCCTCTGGTTCAGCTCGACATTGGTGACGTGGCACAGTGAACTAGATCCTGGAATAGCTCTACCCCCTTCACTAGCTCCACCGTCACCGTGGCAAGGCACTTAAGAACTGGTCCCAGTAGGCGACATGGTGCTGTGTGGAATGCAGGGCTGGCTTCCTGAGTGGTGTAATGTGCAGTGGCTAATAAAGTTCTTATTAAATGCAAAGTCTCAGCTGCAAAAACTGACGGCGCACTGTTGATGAATTCTCTTAGGCACTGTTCTGCAACCAACATGAGCTGGGCCTCATGCAATTTGCCCACAGTGAGGCAGCACGCGTGACCTAACCCTCGTAGCTGCTATCTTGCAGCTGTCACTAGAAGTCATGAAAACAAACTCTTTGGTTGTTTTCATGACTTCTCTAGCCAGAGCTGTACTCATCATTGGAACTTGTACCAGTGAAAATCACGAGCCTCTCTCTTTGACGGCAGTGCTGTGCTTCTTGGCACCAAAGATAATTTTATGGTCAGTGATCAGTTAAAGTACCTGTATTTAACACCAAGGGCTCTTCAGAACTTTGGAAAAAACCTGTTTGGCATAGTTAACACAAAAATCGTGTCACACATGAGGAATGGTGGTGGTGGCATTGTCTCTAGCAAAAAGGCAGTTTTTTTTGCAATATTTCGGGCAGGAACGTCTGCTTAAAACCTCAGATTTGTCTCCGAGAGTGAGTCCGACCTTCTCTGTGACTGCACAATAGCTACAGACAATGACAAGAGGGACAATGATCATGATGATGTACTAGGTAATGCTTGTGAGTGACTATGCATAAGCAATGGAAACCTACTGCTCCCTTTTTGTTTGGTGTCCGGCAGGCAGGCACTGAGGCAGAGCTGCCCTTCATGGCAGCTTTTTCTTCACATTTTTTTTGTTAATTCTAACCTGAAACCCATCTTTTCAAATCATAATGCAAACAAATTATGATTACAGAAAATTTTGAGAATTGAACATTTTTCTGGACACAATGTTGAGTTTAAAACACAAGGTGCAAACTTGAGAATGGGGAATAGAAAAGTAATTGGGGTATATGCCCAAAAGCATGTAACGATAGGTGAAGCCTTCCGAGATTTGGGTGCGCCCATTGTGGTGAAGGAGAACGTAAGGCTTGGAAGAGTTCGGGTGATGCAGTTGTCCCTAGTTGACAAGGTAGTGGCAGTGCAGCACAGCTGGTCAGTGTCATCAAAGAAGAATCATGAATATAAAGCTTGACCAAGGGCCAAATCTTGACTGGTTTTATAGGCACGTGGTAGCTTGGTCAACCGCTAATGGCGTGTTATGTTTTATAGGTTACCACAATGAGGTCTGGCTGCTTGTACCCGATGCCACTGCCCTTCCGTGCGTCGCCTAGAAGACACATGGAAGGTTTTGCGACTGGCAGCATCAGGTACAACACTGGGGCCTAACGTCGTAACTACACTGGATTTGTTGCAGCACTTCCTGCCTCACCATCTCATCACAAATGTGCACGCAGCACAAGAAAAAAAAAAGATTCACTGCAGTACAGTATTGCATCAAAATTCTGTTCCAGGCACTTGCAATACATGCAAATTAGGTAAGAACACTACAGAAACCAAACTTAATTGTGTGCCTGTGATTACCTGCAAGGGAGCGTCCCCTCTCAATTTCAAACATTTCAACAAAGACGAAAAAAGAAAATGCACGTTGCGAACCTGTTTGCTCTCTGCTGCTAAAGATAATATGCCATCTATTGTCCCTGTCGTTAATACATGGTTACACTAAAATGTGGTGCAGGAGCGGTCCCCCTTTCTTGCTGGTTTACAAGTTCCCTCATTCCTCTATAGATATCCACAAATTTAATGGTCCTGTGCGTAAAGTATAGGTGACCGGTAAAAAGCGCAAAGGCTCATGGGTACATTGTCTGCTCCCGTGGAGCCCAGCCACTTCCGGTTCGAGAGCTCTCGTGGCCTCCCGTAGGCCGGCGGCTTTCACGCGAATGTGTGCATGTTGTTCATCTGTTTCAGCCAAAAAAAAAAAACGGTCATGCATCGCACATTCACTGAATAACAACGATGAATCCTAGTAAAGACTCCTCTGAAAGGCTAGCACCCTGTGACAAATAAACAACACGCACACACGCGCGTGAAAGCCGCCGGCGTATGGGAGGCCAGGCGAGATCTCGAACCGGAAGTGGCTGGAGCAGACGATGTACCCATGAGCCTTTGCGCTTTTTACCGGTCACCTAGACGTTAGCTCGAGTTGATTTTATCAAAGTGAACGCTAGGAGACAGCGGTGCATCTTTAGCGAAAACAACCTGCCATATTCTAACCTATATTGCTAAAAATATTTCCTATCAACACATACATATGTGGATTTAGCAAGCTGACACCAAGACCACAAAATTTTGATCCATCTTTCACATTCCAAAGTTTCTTCTATTTAATCTTGCGTAACTGTGTCTTTAAAATGTTGAGAAGTTCACGATGTTCTGCAGCAATTTCCGGCACGCATTTCGCCTCTCTAAAAGACATATGGTAAACAAGCAACACCCATAGAATGTAAAATCAATACGCATCACTGCTTTTCCTCTCCACAGTATCTTGCACGTGCCTGCTGTACTCGCATAAAGTATCAAGCGATCTATTTCCAGAAAGGACGATGCTATATGTACTACGTAGTGAAGTCTCACCGGAAATTGCTATACGCACTACCAATATAGCGCCATCTATGGCGCGGTCTCAAACGTCGGCCGGTCGACATGGCTGCTTTTCGTCGCTTTTGACCGATCCATGGATGGATCGACCCCGCCAATCTCGTTGCGACAAATCATGGTAATAAAGCGCAAGTCTTGAATCGTGGGCCGGGCTGATGCACACGATTCGCGCCAGGGCCGTCAAGCTGGCGTGGCAACTTCCCGATCGCGCCGTCAACACGCCGCAGTGGTTCGAAGACGGCTTGCCCAGTCTGAAGGTAGGTATTTCTGGCCTCGTTGGTTTGTCCCGTAACGCTTGCTTTACTGATGTTGAAGTTGGAGACCCGCGTCGACCGCCGAGCTTATATTTCCGTCACCAGCCTTTCCACCCGATGCGCGAGCATGCATGCATGTCGCGTGGTTCCTTCAGCCGGCCGAGCAACTGAATTTGGTGCGCGTTTCCCCTCACCTTGTTAAATGCCGTTTCATGCATTGTTACAAGTGCGATAACGCATAAGGACAAGCGCTTTTTTAATCAACAAGTGTGAGAGAGGGAGAAAACTTTAATGAATAAGTGTGAAGCTAATAATAGGAGATGGGGGGATCGAGTCAGTGATAATGCTTGTATCCGCTTTCTAGTGCCGTATATAATTAGTGTACTGAATCTTTCTCAGGGCCAAAACATCGTTCCAGGTTGTAGTGAAAGTTGTGGAACATACCAGGAAGGCACCAATGCCTCGTTTCTCTTTGAAGCAGCCTTGTATTTATGCATTGAGAACCAATTCGACCAGCTGCACACTTTTACTGGTTCCGTATGTATTAGCATGGGCGTCTGCAGAATTTTATCTTGAGGGGGCAAATCCATTGTTTTGGGCAAGAATAAGGAGAGGGCATTGGGGAGGGTGCAAGTGCTGGGGTAGCGTGGGGGGGTGGGGGAAGGGGGGGGGCAACATGTATATGTTCCCATTGTGTAGTATGATTCTAATCTTGTGCATTGCTCTTTTGACTCAGAAGTACAGGTTTTATTTGGGTGGCAGTTCCTTTTTCCTAAAGAAATGTAGTTCTTACTGTAAACGGGACCAAACAGTAAAAAAAGGAGATCAGTTCTAAGTGAGGAGGAAAAAGGTTCACGTCAATTTATAACAAAAACTACGACAGCTTCTGCATGCGGTGTGGTTCCTGTCGGGCTAACAGATTTGGAAAAAAATTGCACAACACTTCACACGGTGTGGTCGCATGCAGCCCTGCACCAACGGCATCTGTTCCCATTTTCTGTGACTGGCCATAAAAACTGGCTGCTTCAAAATAATAGTAAATTTCTTAGCCGCATTTACATTCAGGCAAAAAGTATTGTGCAGCCATTTAATGCAGTAATGGTTGGTATGGAAAATCGTGCTCAATAGGTTTTTCACGAAAGTTGGTTTCAAGAATTCAAATTGTGCCATAAGACAAAAATAACACAATGAAAAAACGCAACAAAGGTCCTGGGTTTTGCCATGTTTATTTTTTTGCTTTTTTTTATCGTTTATGCAAGCAACATAGCCGTATTGCTAATTGTATTGCATCTTTGGTTTTACAGGTCACCCAGAAAGGACAACTTCAATTGAAGCTGAGGATGTGGTGTAATAAAAATTTACTTCATATTGTAAAACAATAGCAGTGTTGATGTCTTCTTGAAAGTGTAAGAAACAACAGCCTTTCTTGGACCTTTTGCATGCAGACTTATTTTTGGATAACCTGAAAACAATTTAAAATAGTTAACCCGTTTCTTCTTGTCATCTTTTTCTTTTAGGGTAGGTGGTGCTTCTTTTCTTTCAGGTTGTTTTGAGTTGACTGTTATTCATGATTGATTCAGTTATTTAAGCATTCTGGAGTAGACATATTCTCAGTACAACTGAGCTGACGTCGCCTGAAGTTTATCATGCTAAGCGTCACACGTGCACCCTGCATGCTCACCATGGGCACGGACGAGTTGCAGGGTGTGAATGAAGGTAGCACAGAATTCTTTTATGAGCATGTAACCACCTAAGGGTCCACGTACTTGAGCAAAATCATGGGCACCTTATGTGGCATAGAAATAATAGCAGTTGCCCTGCCAGTTGGAAAACATACAATTCAAACAATGCAGATGTTAATTTATATTTCCTTCTGCTTAGAAATGGCCTCTTTCTGTATTTTATACTTTATAAATAACACAATGCTTGGCTGCAGCAGCTCTGATAAACTAGAAAATGTCAATAATGAAGAGATGGGCATTGCTTCCACATAATTTACAGATTTTTTTTTTTACCATTCGTGATGTGAAATTGCCTAGGCGAGTCTTTGGAGGTTGGTAAGAAACTGCTCCAATGCACAACGTAAACCGTGTTGGACAAACGGCACTGCTAGCATGTGACATTATGCACGTGAAAGAATGCAGGATAAAAGTTCTATACATCTTCCGGTTTCCTTTTCCTGTGTCTGCATGTTGAAAGCGCCTTTATTTGCCAAAATAAGGCTGAGTGGGAGGAGGGATGTGAAACGTTTAAAGGTCACACTGCAAAAGAATGTGTCTTAAGAGTTTCGTAAACACTATGGATTAGCTGTTTTACATCAGAAGCGTTTCTTACCATCACGTTTAGCCCCGACGACTTTCTTGCACAGCTTAACAGCCATGCGGAAAAGCCAACTTTAACAGCTCGAGGCAAGGTGTACGAACACATACGAGCTAAAAGCACAGGTGCGCGTTCCCCCGTTTGTACTCAAGAGTTCCTGTAGAACATGCTTTAGTTAACTGCTGCGTAGTCAATTAAAACTGGCGTTTTGTGCGCCGCCGAAACCACATGCGCTAAGAGGCACGGGGTAGCGTATTAGACATCTCACTCAGGGATCTCAGAATCTTATTAAGGCGAATGAAGCCACCGTGGGATATTATTTAGAGAGTTGGCGATACCCAGGAGTAGACAGCTTGAGGCTACTATAGATACATACTTGATAGACCCTTTGCAAAATGGCCAAATCGTTGGCGGAAAAGCAGCAAGCCACTCAGGCAACACTGTGCACCCGCTGCGCCGCCATTAGAAAGGAAGCGAAAAGTCTGCGAGCACAGAGTTTCTATGGAGTAACTACCGTCCACCGTCCACGTAATTGCATACGCGTCGTGGGGCAACAGACTCGTGAAGCCGTGGGCGAAAACGTGCAACCGCAACGGCGTTGCTACGACCTGCTTCCTTTCTAATGGCGTCGTCGCGTTCACCACCAGTGTTAGCACCGCTGAATTCTCAGTGTTGCCCGCCTTTTTGCAAAGGGTCATTACACAAAACTCGAAAGTAAAATAAAAAAATGACGCGGGCGGCCCGACACAACATACGATATGTTGATCAACACCGTATGTTATGCACCGGCTGCCCGCGTAATTTCTGTTCCTGCCTCGATTAAATGCTCAAACGTGTCGTAAACGGCCCTGTGGGCAGCCATAATCTATTTCACGCCCATGACTACAGCGCAAACTTTGCTGTGGCCGAAACCAGGTACGCAGGTACTTTGCCGTTCGTACGAAGGTCGCGTCAGCCCGCCACCAAGCAAGCTCGGGAGTTCCTGACAGAGCCTCATAGATGGCGCTATATGGGTAGTGCGTATAGCAATTTCCGGTGGGACTTCACTACGTAGTACATATAGCATCGTCCTTCCAGAAATATGCATATTTCAATGAGCAGCTCTCAACCGCTGAACATGATGGTTCTCCGAGTCTTCAAGTGACTGGCAGACAACTTGCCAGTCACTTGAAGACAAGTGGTGCAATGGGCGGTCATAACTGGTATGCCATTTCGAAGCAGACGGCTTGCCAATTGGACCCAAGTGGTGTGTCAATGGGGTGCAAAAGGCTCAGAAATGCAGACCTAACCATCCTCCTATTTGGGCCCAAATGGTTGACAAGGGCGGCTGAACAGGCGTGCCATTCCAAGAGAAATGGTTCCCGGGCTGAGCTTAGACTATAGAGCTGCACAAAGCAAACTTTACCTATACGTGCAGTTTATGCCAGCGAACTGTACACGGGACTCAAAATCAAGGGGCTCATAAAAATCTATAGGCTGTTGGAACATTTACAATTCAGTCATTATTAAGAATCGGAAATTACCACGGGATAACTTTGATGAGTACAAAGAAATAATGCACGAATGGTACTTGATGCATAAATATCGTACACAACCTTTTTTTGCGAATTTTTTCTCCAGTCGACAAAAACTTCGCCTTAGGAGGCAGATAAGGACACCAGCCTTACCATGATGTATCGTAACTTTGGCCGATACGGAACTTCAGGGCCCTAAAAACAATGGCATGAAGCATTTGATACAGAATGCTGTAACATCAACATGGTATGCAAACAAATTTCACTGACAAACGGAACTCTCATTCCTACAAAACGATGAAAGCGGATTATTTCCAGATTGAGTACGAGCTTTTTTTTTTTAATTTTGTGTTTGCCGATAGGAGATTTTATACGCCACTTCACGTTTTCCAAAACATCTAGCACCAAATAATGTTTAGTACATTGTGCTGCTGAACACGAGGACGCGAGTTCGATTCCCGGCCGCGGCGGCCTCTTTTCTGATGGAGGCGAAAAGCAAGAACACCCCTGTGTTCCAGATTTCGGCGCGCATTAAAGATCCCCAGGTGGTGAAATTTAATCCGGAGCCCTTTACTATGGCGCGCCCCATCGGATCGTTGCGTCGGCGCGTTAAGCCCTACAATCAATCGATCAACAAGCCAAAACACATTCACTGTTTGCCAAAATAACGTAATTTTCCAAGCCATAACTCGCCACTGAAGGCATTTTTATAACTTGCCGCCATAAGTAAGGCCATACGCTTCTCGTTTTATCCAGCCATAACTCACCGCCAGAAGCAAGCCTATACCCTGTTATTTTCACATCCATAACTCGCCGCCGAAGGCAAGGTCATAGACGCCTGTCATTTTTTTTTTTACTCGCCGCCGAAGATAAGGCTCATACCATTGTCATTTTATCCAGCCATAACTCGCTGCCGAAGTCATTAGCATTAAGGAACAGAATAGAATAATAGAATAAGTCGCCGTCGTTATTCTCACTGCTCTCGCGCAGCACCGAACTGCCCTGCTAAACAACGGGTTCGAGAGCGAGCCACGACTGTCGCTGCGAGTGTACGTTGTCAGTCACTTCACATGGAAACGATACCTTTCATAGTGCAAGGGTTTATTACTCGGACAACCACCATACGAACACTACACGGCTCTACGCACCTAGCCCCTGGGGCATACACCCGTCAGCGTGTGCCCAGCCCGTAGTCGGGCAGCAGTTAGCGTCCGCCGGCGTTGGCCGACCGCAACGCTCGCTGACATAGAGGAAGGGGGCTCTCTGTGGCCGCGACACATTTCAAGCCACTGGACTCGATCGACCGGGCGGCATCGGTGCTCGTCCGCTGATCTTAGACGGCGCAAGCCGTCACAGCGCGGACGCGGGGCAACCCACCAACGAGTGGAATATGCCCGCGACTCGAGACTCGTCGGACATCCTAGATAAACGCACTGACGCAAATCAAGGCATGCGCAAATCGACACGGCGGGTACCGTGACCCACGGAAGTGGGAAAGAACGGCCAATGCAATAAACGGCCAAAAGTGGCCGAAAGGTATTTACCTACCGTGCAATCGCTGCGCGTCCAAGGGCGGTCTCTTCGGGGGGTCTCCTGCGCGCATCCACCGTCGCCTCGTTGAGAGAGGAGGGAGTCGCGCGAGGTTCGCCCTCGCCCCACCATGGAGGAGGCCGTTGCTAGCGCCTCCTCGCCCTGATTGGAGGGGCTTGGCCCCCACAAACTCACCGCCGAAGGCAAAGTTATACCCTTGCCATTTTCGCTTCCAAAATTCGGCGCCAAACATACGGCTATAACCTTTTCATTTTCACATCTATAACTCGCCGCCGAAGGCAAGGCTAAATTTCCCCTTGCTATTTAACAGCCATAACTCGTCGCAAAAGGAAAAGATACAGCCTTGCCATTTTCATAGCCATGACTCGCCTGCCGAAGGCAAGCCTATGCCCTTGTCATTTTCCCAGCCAGAACTCACCGCCGAAGGTAACTTGCCATTTTCACAACTATAACACGCCGTCGAAGGCAAGGGGAGTTATGGCTGTGAAAAATGTTTGCAGCCATAACCATAACTCGCAGGAGAAAGTAGTTCCATACCCTGGCTGTTTTCACAGCCATAATCGACTGTGAGGGTACGGCTCGTTTCATTTCCCGTTCAGAACTCGCTGCGCAGTGCTATACCCTTGCGCTTTTCTAGCCATAACTCGCCGCCGAAGGCAAGGCTGTACCTACGCAAGACCTAACCTTCGTTTGCGAGGTATGGCTGTGAAAAGAAGCAAACTGGTAGCCTTTCCTTCGACGGCGAGTCGTGCCAATAAAAATGGCAACGGTATACCCTTACCTTCTGGGGTTAGTTGGGGCCGGGATAGTGGCAAAGCTTTGCTTATGCGCCGAGTTATGCCTGTGAAAATAAGAAGATGCAGAGATATGTAGAGTTACCTTTGGTGGCGAGTTATAGCTCTGAAAATTGCAAATGTGTTGCCTTACCTTCTGCGAGGGAGGCTTCACGAATACTGGAGGTTCGTGAAGCCTCCAGTATTTTGCCAGATAGAATTCGCTTGCGAATAGGGCAGTGTACAGTACAGGGAAGGGGCGACACCGGTATGTGATGGCTTGACGTTAGGCCTAACGTCACACTTGCACGACCCACAGGTCGACGTACAATGAGCTTGGCGTTGCATGGCGTGTCGCAAGGTTAAACTTGAAGGTTACCTCACCTGACGCCTAAACATGGGATGCTAGGCATGACTTCACTTTTTGACTCGTAATGTCGTCAATCGGAACCGATTGTAAAAAAGTACAGTGAACTCCCCTTACGATGCACTCGAAAGGACCATGATAATTCGTCCGCCTTATCAGAAGTTCCCCCCCAAAAAAGAATTGGCACGACACCCAAGTGCATGCAAATATCTTGCTTCAAGGCGGTGAATGAACTAAACCTATAATGAAGGGAATGTACATAAAAATCATTGATTTGAGTGCACAACTTGAACAACTTGCCTGATTTTATCCAGTCTAAGCGACGACGGAGAGCGCACACGCAGTTCTACGCAGCAGAGACAGAGGGAACTCCTCGCTTTCTCGGTGGTGACGCGGTGGGACCCACGACGCTGACCGACGCGAATTCACATGCTCCCGTTGTGAAATTGTATTTGTCACGATGGTTGCTGCGTTCGCGCACAGGAAGTCTCTGTCGTCGCTTTTTTGTTAGTTTTGTATCCGCCTAGTTTTGCGCGCTTCTCCTCCAGAGCAGAGCGACCACGAAACTCGCTCTCCCACTTTTTTAGATGCAACGCATTTCTTTCACTCGCCTTGTCCCTCCGGTGTCGTCCGGCGTAGTCCGCATCCCTCCCCCATTCTCCTCGCCGCGCCAGCTGTGCGCTAGCGCCGCTCTCACCGCAGCGCCATCTGCGTGTTAGCGCTCGCCGGCGCTCGCTCCGTCGCCGTGCCAGCTGTGCGTGGGTGCGGGTTAGCGCGCAGCTTGCGCTCGGTTAACACATGCGCATGCGCTGCTATGCGCTGCTCTTTCTCATTCCGCTGCATATAAACGCGGTAACTGCGCCGCTCCGCTCAGTCGTTTCGCCGCCGCTCCGCCGATGACATCCTCCGATGACCACGGATGATTTGAATGGAGACTAACAGGCCTGCTATCGCGATGGTCGGCGCAACCGTAACAAGCACCGGCCACCCCGATAAAATTTACACCATCTTCCCGCGAGGGGAACCATGGGGTAGATGCGACGCATCGGGGGTGAACGTGCTGCGTAAAATATGGACACACAACAACAATTGACACGCTAACATAACGGAAACGCAACAGAAACCCCCGATGCGTCGCATCTACCCCATGGTTCCCCTCGCGGGAAGATGGTGTAAATTTTTCTTTGATTTGCCGCTGACTCCACGGGTTGAAGGGTGGGAGAAGTGGTAGCTTTATCCGCGTCTCTTTTTCTCGCTCCCTCCCTTCCTCCGTGTCGCGAATTCTCTTCGAGCTGTGGTTTTTTTTTACTTTGCTTTCCCCCAGCTGGTCGCGTGAATGCCCCGCCGCACCCCGCCAGGACTGCTATGTTAGATACCCAGAATAGCCAGCAGTAGTGGCCACTCTAAAAGTTGTTCGTCCTAACAGAAGAGTACGTGCAAGGCTGTTCGTCCTTGTGTCTATGGAAAACCAAACAAACGTTCCCACATTGTTCGGCATAAGCGAGAATCAATCTTAACCGAGTTCGTTTTAAGTTCACTGTTGACTGTACTGGGATCTCATATTCGTCGTACTGCAGGCCTGCTTCCCTCCAGGGGCGACTCTCCCGCCCTCCCGCAGCGGCCTGCTTTTGAAGCACGGAGGAAAAAAAAGCAGGCTGTAAGAGCTGCGCTTTACAACAAGATTCGGGACTGCAATGATAAGCAACTGTCTGACACATATTGCAACCACTCTAATTTCCCAACATTGTTCTTTTTTCATCGTAACCAGGCACGAAAAGGACGCCAGTTTTTCTCGTCTATTGTCAACGTTCACCTGATCACATCAATCGTTTTTATTTTCACTTGATCTTATGTTACTTGACTTGATTTCAATCGAATTTCTTGCAAAGTAAAACTGAGACTAGAGGCGGCAAATGCCCCGAGAGGGGTGTCACTGACAGGAAGAAAGTGAAGCACTTTTATCTTCCTGGGGCCCTATTCTCGACTGCACAAATTGCCGGCATTTCGCCCATGTTTTTTTGCGTAAGCACGACGTAAGCAATCAGTGACGTGCTGCACCTATAGCTATGACGACATGCAGTGTAATTTGACGAGTCACTCATAAAGATCGCTACCAAGGTATCAAATATTGTGCAAGAAAGATATAAAAACACTTGGCATGTACTATAAAAATTAAGACGGTAGCTGAGGCTGACAAGAAAAACACATTTCTGGAGGTCAAATTTGGTGCCAACACCACAAGGCAATCGAGTAACGTTGATCCAAAAGCGAGCGAAAGGCGGATGAGCTAAAGAACATCACACAATTTTTTACCGTATCTATTTATTTCTTTCAATTGCTTTTATTGACATAGCTGGGCTCTCTGCTTCAATGCAAGCTTTGTTGCGTTATCACCTTCCCTGCCGCCACCGCCGCCACGCCATATCGTCTGCTGCTATGTTACAAGTTTATGGCGTGATCACAGAAAAAGACGGCCGCGACCATCGCTTCTATGACACATAAGAGCAGCGAAGCGCTACGCCTGATAACCGCGGAGCGCACCGATATCGCCGATTCACTCATTCGTCAAGCTCGACTGCAATCAGCGCTGTAATGAACTAAATAGTCGCTTTTCATTGTTATTTTTCTCTTGAGTTCGATCATGTGACCCAACAGCTTACTAGGAAAAGTATGGACAAATGCCATGCATTGGGTTCTCTTTGTCATGGAGAGGCTTGTACTGCCCTCTTATGTTGCGGTTACGCCAAACAAATAATTTTTATTTCATTGCCAAACATAAAAGCCAAATACTGCATGTTATTTGTATGTTCCATGATCGCTGACTTGGAAGCAGTTGAAACTATAATTTGTTTCGGTAGGAAACATGCTTTAAACAGCGCGCATGCGAAACTGCGCCTGCTGCAAATTGCCGCACATTTCGCGGCGCCGTAAGCCGGGGCAATATTGTGCCCTATTTTGCTTGTATTTTGCGACAAAAACAGCCGCCATTTTCAAGCTGTTACGTAGCATTACGTCACTTTTACGCAGGCTGAAGTTGCCAATGCATGACGTAATCGTTCCCGCCAACTGTTTAAATTACGTCACGCCTTCTCAGCCAATCACAGAGGGGGTGTGTATTACAAGCAGTATTGTTGTTGAATAGCAAAGACAGGCTTACGTTGTCATGTCCGCTGCATTTAGTCTGGTTTTTCATTGCCGGCCAAGAATTATGCGCCTTTAGTAACGAGAAATAAGGCAAACTTTAGAACTTGTGTCCGTAGACGACATGAAACGTCAAAATGACGACAGCACACACAACCGCTTTGTCAACCAGAAGCACGTGACCAAAATTGAAAGCCAATCAGAAAAGACTTCCGGAAAATTGCCTGAATTGCCGGCAATTTGTGCAGTCGAGAATAGGGCCCCTGGGCTGTGACGACCCGCTGTGGAAAACTTCGGTCAGCAAAAGTTGAAATCGTATCCCCCGGGAGGTGTCGCTGCGCTCCTCAGAAAGACTCGGACGCTTGTTGCAACGTTCTATAGCCTGCGTTTTATTTTGTCATCAATCGTCAACGTCCTTTATATATGTATATCTCTCTCTTCTTTCTACGTTGGTAATTGTCTCTCGCGTCGCCATGACACTCGCCGCGTCAGGTATGAGCGTGCACAACACGTCTGGCCGGCGGAACAGAGCATTGCACGCGGGGCCAACGAATAAACGGACAACAAAACGGTGCGTGGCAAACTGGGCACGCAAAGTGCTGCGCGGCTCACAGCAAACAACATCAAATAGAGCACACACACACACACGCACACGGCACGACGCTACACGACGAACTAAGCGTACCGGAGGCGGCGTAATCAAACTCGACCTTTTGGACTTCATTATGTTCACTCTCAAGAACTGTTGACTCGTTTGCGCAAAAGATTCTGCGAAATTTCGATGTCCTGCGGTACGGGCGACCCATAAACGTCTTTAGCTGCATTGTCCGTTTTATCAATAGGATCTGATGGCGGCACTACGCATAATTGGCGCAGTCGACAGGATGTATCAACTGCGCATGCGCAGTGCAGCCTCTAACATGTCCTAATCTTATCAAAGATAAAGAAACGAAAAGTTCTACAGCATGCTTCTAATTCGTGTTTATTGCAATAAGCTAATCATGTCAGTGTTTGCGTGTGCACGCAAGCCGAAAAGGGTTGTGGCAAGTTCTTTTATATTACGTTGTAATCACTGCTGCTGTAAACATCCAAACTTCTAATTGTTATAAAATAGTGTATATTGTTACTATTTTGTTTGGTGCTGGACATGATCAGCGTAGCGTGATCTTTTATGGCAACCCTGCGCACGTAAAGCTGACAGCGCCTGACCGTGCAGAAAAATCACTTCCTTCTTCTGACACGCAGTATTCCGCAGTGGACAAAATTTACCCTGCAAGACTTACTCTCGTGATGGGGAGTCTTGTGCAGAAAGGCAAACTGGTTCCCCATTTATGTTTTAGCTTTCATTCGCTGAACAAAGCGCCGGGAAAATGAGCGACGCTTGACCGATCTGTTTCCCTGTTCGCAATTTTTCCTATATTTCGAGGGAAAAAGAGATCGACTGCTCGTGACACGTACACCCAGTGACGCTCCATAGGAGTTTCTGCTTTTGCGTAGCCGAGCTTTGGAACAGGCGCTTTCTGTGCAGAAGAAGCTTTGCTTTGGTGTCCGCTCTTGGCATAGCAAAAAAGCTCACATTTTCCCAGTTCTAGGAAGGAATTTCGGGCCGCGGTGCCCCAAGGATTCGTGCGTCTACATGCCGGCGCACGAAAGGAGCGCTGTTTTAGGCAGCTCTACGGCGCATGCGCATTTCGATCATGCGGTCAAGGAGACCGAGAGAAATCATCTCCGTGTCGACTTCGCTGGTCAACAGTTCTTGCGAACAAATACCGTAAGCACAAAAGCATCGTCCAGATAACACCACACCCGGTACCTACGCCACCACAGCAACGAAAAAAAAGCTCAGGTTGGCATGAGCAACCAACTGTGTACACTGTACGCGCCCAAAAAAAAGTATACCCGCCTCCGTGTTTGGACCGTCGTCGAACCTGTATATAGATATAGAGCGTATATAATTCGATATAGACATTTATATATATAGAGAGAGGTTGAAAATAAAGTGTCGCTCGTATACGTTCCCTGTATACACATGTATTGAGATATATATATATTCATATATTTGTATACCCCGCATGCGGTGTTCCCGTATGCAATGTCATATCTGCAATACCACGTATGTATACATATACATCTGTACAGAGTGTGGAAAAATAAGGATTTTTACAAGTACAGTGCTTGGTGAACGGAATCACAATGGAGAAAGGCATCGCAGGGTTATATAGTGTACACCGCAGGCCGGGGGTGGGCGGGATGCCGCGCTACCTGGAGGAGAGGCGTTTTTTTTTTTTTTTTGCATGCGTGAAAAGAACGTGCTTTGATTGGTTCTCGCCGAATCACGGTTATATTTTTATAGAAATAACTGTTCTACGAAATCGTGGGGGGCTCACGTTGGCCTGTAGGCATTGGCAGGATCGGCACTTCTCCCGTCCGGTATGACTACGCTCGACAATGGTGAGATGAGGTTATGTCACCTACAAGCTGTAATCCAGTGATGGTTGAGAAAAGTGGAAAAACGTATGAAGTAAAAATATGTACTACTTGCACACCGATAACTTTGGTTTATGTGGATGCAATTCCTTAATTTAAGAAGCCGGGCTTATTAAAAAAGAAAAAAAATCATTAGCGTACGAACAGAACGAGCTATGGACCGTAAATGGTCGAGCTTTGCACATTTCACACACAAAAAAAACACAAGTGGGAAGAAATATCGTGCTTGGGTCAGCCTTTTAGGTGGTAGCTTCCTTCGCTGTTTAGATTGGTGATTGGTCGTTTCTGTGGTGTCCCTTTCGAGGTATCGTGCTTCTAAAGCTTCTAAATCGCGCTTTTGTTGCCCTTTTAAAGCTTCCATCAGGCTGCGTTAATGATGGCAGAGCTCAGGCTTGAGATAACGGAGCTCACGCGGATGACAAAGCTCACGCGGAAAGCCGCATCCTTAGCGCCATTCCATCTTCCTGCTAATGTGAGGCCCCCAACTACAACACGCGGGATCTTCGCATTAGCGCGCAGGTGATGCGATAGCTTCAACCAACAGGAAAATAGCAAGCTGTGTCGCAAGCTAAAGTAGCGAAGGCTAATTACTGCAGTGTATAAGCTTAGATTAGAGTAAAAATAATTTATTTTATGAGATCACGACATCTCCCGACCGCGGCGGCCACTTTTCTGGTGGAGGCGAAACGCAAAAATGCCCGTGTGTACGAGATTTCGGCGCACGATAAAGATCCCCAGGTGGTCAAAATTAATCCGGAGCCCTCCACTACGGCGCGCCTCATCGCCTGCGTTGCGTCGGCGCGTTAAACCCCACAATCAATCAATGAGATCACGACATCGACCACGTGAGGACCAGTATAGGATAACGTTTTCGGGAACATTGCTAACGAGATGCCTGTAATTGAGCGACTTTGCGTAGGCCGATAAAGAAAAGTTTTTTGGGACAGCTATGTGTAGTTTGTGTAACGCAGCGTTCTTTTCGGGCAAGTGTTGGACTTGAGCGATAGAGAATTACGTCACTGACGACGTAGACGCGGGAACCCGCCCACCTCCGATCGGCCATCACGTCACATTCATCCGCGTCACGGGTGGCGTCACAATCCCTTCCGAGTGACCGCCGTGAGTCAGGTGAGGCATTGGCAATGCATTTATACGGTGCTTCACGACGGACTGTGCATGGGTAATGGAGCATGCGTGAAAGGCGTTTATTGTCATGCACGGGGCGCCAACGCCCATCTTTCCTGTCCTTGCCGCCACTGCCGTAAACAAAGGTCAAATGATCTGCGCCCACGCTCAGGACGACTGGCAACCCTAATTAGTATTCACGGCTATGGGACAGACGTCTTTTTAACTGCACGAAGCCGTGCTCACACGAGGGAGCGAGCAAGCGTTCCTTCTTTCGCGGACGTAGCCGCGGAAGTGCGTGACGTCAGTCACGTGATACACGTGACACGCGCTTTGAGGAGCACAGCGACGATTGCTCGATCGTGTGAACACCGCTTAATCTGCTGGCATGCCAAACTTGCGATTGCCGTTAAAATGTAGTGTTCAGATTTCGGCAATATCGGCGCGTGAATACTGATTGACGCTATAATTGGTGCTGAGCGCAGCTGCAGTAACGAAGACCTGCTACCAGGACTGGGTTTCCGAGAAGAAGGAACACTCTGAGCACATTCATCATGCACATTCATCGTCCTACAGACCTCTTTTTCTTCTTTCTGCCTTGTTTGTTTCTGTTGCATAGTGGGAGACATGCGGAAAGCAGCGAAACGCAACGAGCGCTGAAGCCACGTGACCGGGAACACGGTTCTGCTATTCTTTACGAGATGCCACCCTGTGTCTTGAGTACTAGGGGTGCACAGTCACTCTGCCACCTTCTAAAGTGACCAGGGAGGACCGATGAACGTTTCTTTAATTGACTCAGCATGGGGATACGTGTGAACGAAATGCAGAAAGCTTTTTTTCTGGAACGTTACTAAAACAGCACGTGATCATATACACGTTTGATACTTGTTGATTGCTGCACAATCTTTTAAGGAAAATTAGTGGCTCGTTGAGTGAAGACAGAAAATCCAGCCGTGAACCACGTTAAGGAGGGCATAGGGAAACTGGTTCAGCTACTTTTTTGTGTGCGAAAAGAGAAATTTTCAATGTTTAAAAAAAGTGCATGAAAGCGTGTTCTCGCGACCTCAGATTTGTGTGCCGTCGGCTGCTTTCAGGGGGATTAGCAATATCCGTTTAAGCTTTTAGCATGCTTTTGCGCCTCGATGCTAATGCGTGTTTGGCTGTCACAGTTGCGACAAGATAGACTTTTGTGCTGACAAAGCTTGGCAGATTCGAAGCTTCCTCAACTATTGCGACACATGGCAAGTCCGTACATGAAATCACCTAAGATAATTTCAAGCGGGGTACCTCCCGGCCTTCGGTAATGTTAAGAAAAGGTCGCATTCACGTTATGTTTGCTCGATGGGCAGCTTTGCGTTTCAGGCTTGAAATGTCGGTAAACGCATAGTCGGTAAACAACGTACAGTATTAGCACATGGTTTAATTCAGTTGAAGAATAGCCCGAAGATTGTCGTAATTTTTAAAAAGTGGCGCGCTCTCGTTAGGTTTCAAACACTGCATCGGTGCGGTGCATGCAAGTAGTGTTACGTAAATGACGTGCGGCCAGCGTCATCTGTTGGGAAGCCGTGCACCATTAATTATTACTACCAGCGTATTCATTACACCTCAGCCATTCCAAGTGCACAAACATTTGCAGTTAAAGAATAGAAACAGGCGCGGAATAGGACTAGGGTTGCAAAAACAAACAACGTCAAATGCGACCAGTGCAGTAGGGGGTCGCTGTACCGCGCAGTATGCGGGGCAGACCAAGACCCGTGCCCAGGACATCGTCAAGCACATACGACAACAAACAGCGATTGAACGCAATGGCGCTCTTAACACAGGCCACGGGGGACAAATCTGTACACACACTCCTCCTTTTACAAGGAGGCACAGGTACTCTTCTGTAAGCCGTAAAATAACCCTCTCTCGATCGCGTACAACAAAATACACGCTTCTCGTAGTTCACCGCGTAGGCACACACACACACACAGTGTTCGAAAAGCGCGCGCTCGCCTTGGTGCTGATGTCGCTGCTGCTGCTGCTGCTGCTGCCGCCGCGGAGGCCATCAGCGACGCAAGGAGGCACCAGCTTGTGCAGAACGGCACCGTGCCGCGCTCTCGTGCAAAAATAACCAACGTATAGCAGCTTGCAGGCGCTCCGAAGCGTTTCGCCATGGTTTGTCTGCATTTCCGGCACGAACTTCCGCTTGGGTCGCGAGATAGATGGTAGGAAAGCGTCACCGCAACACATTGTAAATTACACAAAACATTGTACGTTTGAAACGGGCAAGGACACAACATTGATGGTGTTGATATTGCAAGCAGTGTTTCGCTTCATGCTGCGATGCAGATCGGATTGCGGTACTCGTATACTGCGGTTGTACTCGTATCGGGAAGTTGCGAGAGGTATGCAATGTATATAGTGTATATAGTATATACCTTGTTTGGGACGATGTCACTCTAGTGAGCCAAAGGAAGAACGGTTTCCAAAAAAATGAATAGCGTTTTGTAAAAACCCTGTACTGACGCTTTTTCATTAATTTCGCTTCTTTTACATTATCCTTTCTGATCTTTTGTTTGAGCACATTAGTTTTGGCCCTTGACACGTTGCATGAAGGGACATATTTTGGTGCTTCTAACAGTTTACCGTTAATAAAAAACGGTATACCTTGTTCATTGATGTTTTTTTACAGGAAATCTTTTGACAACAAATAGTTAAGAACTGTTCAAACTTTCCGCACAACATCAAATACAGAACAACTGTAAGGCGTATATTGCAATACGTTTCTTTCAGGAGGAGACACTTCCTGCAATAATTTTAAACCATACATTTCTTTCACATTCTACATCAGGCTTCAGCGCGTGGCTTAGCGCCGTTTGACAACGACCACAGCAAAAGAGACGATAGCTTCATAGGCAGGGCAATGCAGGGCTCGAGGATCAAACAGCCGAAGCCACAGATCAAACGTACATGTAAACGCACAAGTTGGCCGAGTTTGAAGAACGTGCGCAGTGTTCCTCCAGGCGGCATCGCTGAGTTTGTTCTTAAGCGCTGTATGGACGCACACACACACAAACACACACGCAAACACACAAAAACACAACGCGCAGGTGAGCACTCGAAGAGAAGAGTCGAAGCATGATCAGCTGGGTCGACAGTTGAGGTGCGGCACACAACGGAGCGTAGTCACGTTCAGCGAAAAGCGGTTTCACGTTCAGCAAAAAGCGGTTTCTTCGGGAGACACCTTTCCGGTTAAAGATGCTTATGCGATGGAATTGGAAGGAAACATTTCGCCTGTTGTTCTCGGCGTGGGGGTTACCTTCCATCGTCAAGAAAAGTTTGGTCTTGCGTGGCTAAGATGACTTCATGCAACACAGTGTGTAGTGGGCCTTTTGGGAACGCATGCTCTTCGAAATCACCTTCAAAGTCTTGTTGCTGATATCTGAAGTTTTGTGCGTCGTGAGCCGTTGTGGAGGGTATCACGTACTCGGAAAGTGCATGTTTTGCGAAGCGCCCACAGTTTCTTGCAAGGTAGGACTGAAGCATGTCCACAGCTTCCTAGAGCTTTACGTCGGCGGTGTATATTTTACTTCACGGCGCTTGTAAATTTTCTCACTGTGGTTCACCTTCTCTCCTCAGCAAAGCAGTGGCTTCTTCGGTTAGGGACCATTCCGTTGCCATATCAGCACAACGAATTTCCGCAGTCTTCAATGCGAAAAGTGGAAATGGCGCGATAGCCAACAGTTTTTATTTTTTCATTTCGCAGGGCCGAAAGACTGGATGCTGTGGCCTAGGCGTTGCGCCGTCAATTGTGCAGTCGCATTGATAGTTGAAACGAAGTTTTCTGACCCTGTAAGCAGCACGTTTAATACTGGTAACGAAGTTCTGACAAGGAGTATAGTCGACAGCTATTGTCGCGAATTCGTGCTCGCGATTGCAACTGTGAACCATTCTTAACAGGCTAGTCTTTTAACCAAGTTACCTTAGTTGTATATCTCACGCTGCCTTCGGAGGGACATGACAAAGCCACAGCGCAGCTGCAACAGGCACCACTAGATCAACCTTTGATACCAGACTGGGCTGCTAATCCCTGTCTCTCGCACTGCCTTCATACAAAGGCTGCCGGTTGTCAGGAGCTAACCATTCTGGTCAAAAGGCATGTCACGTGATTGGCGCATGTTTTGGTGGGCCATACCCGGCGTGCATATTTGCATACTCTTATCGCCCCACGGGCAGTGTGGTGTCTTATCTCATCTCATGAAGATGACGACTGCGTCAAGTCTTATCTTAAGAGCCTTCGTCATCATTACCATCATCATCACCACAATCATTTTCGTACTATTTTCCTGCCTGCTAAACTGCAAAGAAATGACGCAAGCCGGCAAGGGGAACTGACCAGAACTAAGAAGGATGCCACAGCGGCTTAGACGCGACCAGAACCGGAGCTATTTTGTTGCCCTTTTTGGCTGACCATCTGCGACGTTCCCCACATGAAAGCGGCATCTTGACGAGGGGGCAGTCTTTTCTTTGCCCTCCTCACAAAAATGCTGGTGTTGGCTTGCACAGACGAGGATGGGCTACGGTTCGGGATGAGGAAGAGCAGGGCGTTCAGGGCGAGTCGTCGTCGTCGTCGTCGTCTTCGTCGCCGTTTCCGCGGGGCCCCGAGGCGGATGCTGGTCCCGCGGGCGTCTGCAGCGCGTACCAGGCGAGCGTGAGGCGGCTCAGCTCGAGGCGATCCAGCTGAACGAGCGCGGCGCCCAGCGGCTGGTTGTGGTCGAAGCCCCGGGCGCGTTCCCACACGGTCACAAGCAGGGAGCGGCCCAGCACGTCGGCGGCCGTGTACTTGAGCGTCTGCCGGTACTGCGGCTCGCACGAGTGGCGGACCACGCGCGTCTTGCGCTTCTGCATCTGGCGATCGCCCTCCTTCAGGTACGTCTTCACGTACGTGTCTGCAAGTGGACAGAAAGGGGAAAAACAGGTCTTTAGGAGACAGCCTTCGTAGTTGTAAGAGAAGGGCGGGAAAACTGTTGGCAGTCACCGCAGGGACGCTGTAATTTGGTAGCCACTGCTATTTCGACGGCAGTCACTGCCGCTGCCAGTCAGAGTTTTTCAATAGAGAGTTTTAGCAGTCCGTCTGTTCCGTTGGTTACGTTGTTAGCGGGTTTTCCGGGACCCGTCTGCGCCTGCGCGCGCGGAAGGGCGAGGAGGCGCGGTCATGGCGAAGGCATGCCCCGCGGAACTAATCCCCCTACCGCGACGAATGCCCAAGTGCCCAGACTGGTCCCGGTCAACACGGTAACTACGTACACGACGGAACAGACGGACTGCTAAAACTCTCTAATATATATACCAGTTGCGAAACTCCGCTTCAGAATCCAGTCGGCGCAGCCCCCCCCCCCTGCTTCGTTGAAGTTGAGGGGCAAGCGTACTGGCGCCCCCCCCCCCCCTAGGGGACAAAAACTGAACTTCGCTAAACTATTATTATTCAAAATGTTTGTAAAATAAAGCTTGCTTTTTAAATTAGAAGACAATAATTAGAGCAAATTCACTTCTGTTTTTTTTTTCAGCTTTTCTCTTTGACTCACGGCAGCAGCCGCAAGCACTTGAGTACTACTTCAACTTCCTGCCGACAGACGACAGGTTAGTCAACTTGTCCCGCGCTTGCCCCGGCGCAGGTGGTCAACCGAAGACCGGCTTTTGATACATGGGGCCTATGGAGAGTTTCGCAACTGGTATATGTCCAGTAACTAGGGCCGATTCCAGTAGCGAAATTCTTACATTTTTGCAGCCACTGCTGTTTTGAAGGTGGCGCCGCATATCAGAATTACGTCGCACTGTGAAGTTAGCTTTGAATGCACGCAGGAAATGACAGTTAAAACGGTCGCTTGATTTTGTTGCAATGTCATGCCAGATTGCCTCGGACCTCAACTGATGACGTTTTATAATCTTTGGCACACAGAATCTGGGTAACGAAATCTGTGCGGCGAACATCGCTCTTATTTTTTTTTTTGTCTTTTACGTGCTGTTTTTCCTGGGTTTTGAAAGTCAGAGGTTCACTACGTCATGCGGGGCAACACCAGTGGCGGTCCCAAGGGGGGGGGCGAAGGGGGCGGTCGCCCCCCCCTCAAAGAGGTCCTCAGTTTCTTATTTTTAGTCTTTTTAAGCATTCCACTCGCGCGAAGTTAAATACCAGCGGGTTGCACCGCATACGCGCACACGCCTTTATGGTTATCACCACCTCCGCAGAATTGGCGCAAGGAGGGAGCGATTCTTTATTCGCCTCGCCCCCCCCCCCCTAAAAAAAATCGCCCCCCCCCAAAACTGATCTCTGGGACCGCTACTGGGCAACACAGGTGTGTTTTGAAAAAACTGCAGCTTCAAAAAAGCCGAGGACGTGAACGAGCGGCATGTGTATGTTCACGTCATCTGGATTTTAGCGACACAAACAATGAGGCTGCAATTTTCGGCATAAATATGACAAAGTTACAATTGCTTCCAATTATGACCGTAAGTCTCATCCCGCTTACCCTTCCCTTCAGCGTTGACCTCCCCGTTTCATCGTAATAACACGCAACAAACAAAACTCACCTGGCGGAGTCCCTCCCGAACCAAGGGGCAGACCCCTGGCGGAGACCACTTCGACCTCCAGCTGACCCTTGGTCATGATGAAGCCCAGCTTGAGCTCTCCGAGACGTGCCAGGTCGCGCCTGGAGTTCTTCTGTCCGGGCGCTGTTTCCTGTGGACAGCGCTCCGAGCCGGAACTGCTGTCCCCGGCGTCGCCCCCACCTGCTGCGAGGTATATTGGAACGCGTGGTATAAGTACCATCACGGGCCTCGCTTCTCCCGCATTTCCTTTATTTTTACCCTGGATGGCTTTCCCTTTGACGCCCTTTCCTGAAGCTGTGAACGGATCGACTTAACACTTTAGGCTGTTTGTTTTATCGCGTAATGCGAAATATGCCTCACTCCAAGCAAGAATTTGTCCCGTCTTAAGTTCGTACGTGCGTCAGTCAAAACGTACGTAAATATGTACAGTCACGCTCAGTATTACTTAGAACGCTGATCGGTATTCACGGCTTCATACAAGCTCTAGCAACTAAAAAACAAGTTCGCATTTGGTACATAACCCCATGAGTCATCAAACGAATCTGATTTTAAGGTAATCATTTTGGCGATATTCTCGCCTGAATGCTAATGAGCGTGGCAGTTCACACTTGGCGCGAATGTACGTGCGTCGCGGCAGACCAAGCGTCACCATGGTAATTCTTTCATAACGCTACTCACTAAGTGGGGTTATTGAAGGGTCTCTCGTTAACGCGAGGACCGCAGGCATTAGCCAGTGAGGATAAGATTAAAAAGTGTGCTTGCACGGCGTATGGATAAAAAGATTACCGATCGTCATATTCTAAAACTTTACCATAATCATCATAATAACCGTAATCACCACCAGCTGTCCGGTCCTTGTGTTCTGCTCTCTGTGTGGTATCAGTAGTTCATGTAGTTTATACTTTCTGTTGTCATCGCCACCATATTCGTCACCACACCTGTTTTCGGAGCCGGTGAGGCATGACAATATTTGCGGTGGTTATTACTTGACAAAAATTCAATTTTGTGCGCTTGTGTTCGTCCATATGACGGATGCCAGCCTGCGACATTTGACCAATCATAGCGCTGCTTAAGGTTCGGCTTGAAGTTTCGACGTTGAGATCCAATTGGAGCTGTAATCATGAAACATTTTAACCTGGAATTGCGCTCCTGCAGTCTTCACCTGTCTCGAACTATGGAGCTAGAAATTGAGAGAGGCAATTCTAGGCGCAGACGCCTTTTACGAAGGACGTTCCGTCGGCGGTTTCTTACCTTGGGACCTCCTCTTGTATACCTACATTATGTAATCGCACAGCATTGTATTTTTCAAAGAAACTTTCAAACTTTGAAACTTAGAAGAACCTCTGACCTGTCTTTCTCTATATCACTCGCTGCTAACGTGTGCCGAACATTCCGGTGTATAAGTCGCGCACTTTTTTTTTCGTGGAAGTAGGACAGCGCAACTTATGCCTAGAATTTCTGACAAAAAGGCTATTTATGGAGGGGCGGAACTTATACAGAGATGTGACTTAGCTACTAAGTTTCCCCGAAGAACGGCTGTTATGATGTTGATTGATTGTGGGGTTTAACGTGTCGACGCAACGCAGGCGATGAGGCGCGCCGCAGTGGAGGTCTCCGGATTAATTTTGACCACCTGGGTATCTTTAACGAGCGCCGAACTCTCGTACACACGGGCGTTTTTGCTTTTCGCCTCCATCGAAAAAACGGCCACCGCGGCCAGGAATCGAACGCGCGACCTCGTGCTCAGCAGCACAACGCCTTAGCCACTGAGCCACCGCGGCGGGGGCGGTTACGATGCAGTGTAACCTATACAGTAGTGCGCCTGATTACCCCCCAAAATATTGAGCACATCGTCCGAATATTAGCTTACCTTTGTTGACCGGGACATGGTTGACCCTGTCGTCTGACTTGAGGCTGACCGTGCGCGAGAGTTTGCGCCTGGGCAGTGACCGCCTTTCATCTTGAGCTGCGCGAGAAATGTCGCACGATCACTCCTGAAATTTCCCGCGCTTCGAAGAGATGTCTTGAAGCAGAAAAAAAAACTTCTAAAATCGGGAAGATGTGCGCCACCCTTTGAAAAATATACTTCAGTCGTCTGTCCGTACTTTGAACCAGAAGGCGAGGGGATCAGGAATTTCACCAGTTACATTATCGCAGAATGCGCTGTGGGCCTCAGTACGCGATTAAATATTTGTGCAGGTAGAAAATACTTGTGTTCTTGTTTTCCGCCTTGCTAAGGCCACCTGTGCGCCAAGCAATGTTAACATACATGAACGTGCCCACCAGTGGTTGTAGTTTGGAAAGCTTTTGCTTATATATATTTCGTCTTCAGGTTGGCCGTTAGTAAGGCCACGAAGTAAGATGAAATTTAAAAAAAAAGATTTTTTTCTTTGCAATTAAGGAAGTTCATTTCCTTATGCACATTTTCCATAATCCCACTTTCCTTAAAAAGCGGTTTTTGTGGCTCAGGAACAGTTTTTCCGCAGGCATGTAGCAAGTGACCATTTCCCTTTTTATAATGTGATCCGCATTTATTGTCATTTTTGCTATCCGGAAACTTCCAGCTCCTGGTCAGGACTCTTGTCTGGAACCAGCTGTATTAAGAAATCGTTTGGCAACCATTGCATAGCTGATTTTACAGCCACGGCAATCCAAAACATTGTGCACGTTTTTTTTTTTTTTTTTGACATGTGTGCTTGGTAGCCGCGCGCCAGGAAATGTCTTTGTGGGGCTTCGTACTCCCAAGTTCGCAACATTAAATGCTGTTCTTTCTTTTAATGATGGTAGCATCGTATAAGCCAGCATTTTGAAACCATTCGGATTGAACCCTGGTCGCAACACCACCATCAAGTGGCTGAAAAAGGTTGACCGCAAGCGAAGATACTTTGCTAACAAAGCTGCACGACAGCTCACAAAATAGGCAAGGCAGACGACATGCTGAAAGCGAAAATATGGCTTCGATGGTAAAGAAGCTGGTGTTTTATAAATAAATGACTCGAGTGGTGTTTGTGGCAAAAAAGTACTAATTTTTATCTCTGTTCTTCCTTTAATCTCGATTATCTCAAAACAGTGTGTTTTATTACATAGCTACCATTATATCCTAAATCTTCAAGGATAACCGGCTGATTTTTCCCCTGTCATCTACATAAGTTGTTATACCTTCTGTGCCAGAATCGAAAATCTGCACGTAAGGGATTTTTTTACACAAATTTCAATATGCAAATAAAGCCAAAATTTAGGTACCCGCAGAAAAAAATAATAAAAGTTTAATTTTAGTCTGAATATAATACTTCTGCTACTGTTAAAGAGCTTAAAATGTGAAATAAAATGATGTATGCATTATGTAGATACATTTAGTAGATGCCGAGAAAAATGTACCTCAAAATGTCCAAAAATGCATGTGAAGTATAAGGCTTATTCTGTGCCCTTAAAGACACCTAGGTGGCACTAGTGGTTTTTCACATCAATAATCATGTGAGGCCGCTCTCGCCAGTGCTGACATACGGGTCCAAGACGACCTGGTCACGCGGGAGAAGACGGGAGAAAATGCCACTGAAGCCCTGGACCAAAGTTTGCACGTGTAGTTTCCTAATCTTTCTTTTTCCCACCCGTTTCCCTTATATTTCCTTCAATAAAGTTTCCGAAGTCAATCAGCAGAAAAACCGTTGCAGCACAAGAAGCACAAACGAAGATTTCAACCCCTCAAACCACAGGGTACTATCCAAAGAATGCTGCACATTAAAGTGACCTCTTGCGAAGAGCGTACGGCGCCTACTCACCGGTGGTCTCAGGAATGTTCACATTACGCCGCATCTTGAAGCTGGCGCTTTTGGCCCTCTCCGGCGTCTGCGTCGGTGATGACGTGTACAGTTCTGCAATGGTTTTGAAGGCGAAATCCCAGTTACACAAAGTTTCTGTTGCGCTCAGGTACGACTACAATTAAGCCGCGCTTGTGCTCGGCAGCAAGATATTGTATCACACCATTAAATTTTTGCGCTTTCAAAGCGTTACTGACCTAACTGCTTGAAGAAAGCTCGACTAGCGACCAGCAAGGGACGGGTAATTGACCGTTGACATATTTGTTTCCTGCGCCAAGTAAAGTGCCTTGCACAAAAATTAGCAGTGGCATAGCTCGGCTACGCCAGTATATACGTAGCGTGAGCTAAGGTTCAGAGCGGGTGCCCATCTTTAGCAGTAAATAGGTTTAATGCCAACTGGCATTCTATCGCAAATAAAAAAAAGATGGTAATTCATAGGTTTCCTGGTTGTCTAGGATTAGCTGATTATCATGCTTACTGCTGCTAAAACTATTTCTAGTCCAATCCAATCCTTTCCAATCCAATTAATTCGCGGCGACGGAGGCTCAGGCGCGCCAGCTGTGCGCCGTGAGACGTCACTGCTCCTCGCGCATGCGCAGCATGGCTCTCCAGGAGCCACACGAAACTGCTCAAGCTCGGCCAGTGCAGCTCACGCTACAAAAAGTCACTGCTACAGGCCCCTCCTCCCCCCCCCCCCCCAAAGAAAAATAAAAATTATCATGCGATTGAAAATTTCTTTTGTTTAGAAGCTGCCGTTTTGAAAAGCTTCGCTCGTTTTATCTTACGCGATCACTTGGCCTTACTCCTCAGTGGTTAATTTAACGTCTTCACAGACATCGTGTCACCACCTCACTGTTTGCATACATTTTTGTGCGCATTTTTTTGCGTGCCTTTCTGTGCCTTTTTGAGTGCCTTTTTTTTAAATCGCGAAGGACTAAAGTTCGTCAATACCTAGCCGGCGCTTGCGCCAACCTTCCCCTTGCTGATTCAACTTACTGCGTTTTTTGTGAGAATTTTCAACACGACAGCCCAAACTGTTCTGCAGTTGCGCATGCGCAGGTTTCAAATATGAGTTTTGCTCTTCTTCGCTGTTATGCCACTATTCATCCAAGGGGCCCCCAGACGACCGGGTTCGTTGTTAAGACTACTGATCTTTCAGTAAGCTGACGATTCCTAGCTTGCGTGAGCGCAACTTTTCAACGTTGGCTTCCGTTGTACCAGCGGCGGGGAAGGGTGACATGGCGTACCGGGCAAGCTGTCCTGGGCGAGGAGTTGGCGATTGCGTCCACCCGGGAGCGAGTAGACCGACGGTGCCGAGGACTTCCTCTCCACAGGGTTTCCCTGCCACGCGTCGTCCGGATGGAGCACTGCAAATAGTCCCACCCCAGTCTGTCCACAACGAGAACAACCACACCACCTCAGCTGCGCCGTCACGCATGCTGACAGTCAGACCAAAGACATTGGCTGCGATAGGCACGGCCTCTAGCATAGATAGTTCGCGGTTATCCCTTGTCGTGATGCAGAACAGTGACAAAGCTATTCACTTTGCGGGAAAAGCCCCTAGGGCAAGCAGCTGAGTTCTAGTGTGAAACCAAAGAACGTGTGTCAACAGTTTAGTACTCTTCTGCTACGGTCGGCACCAGCTTCTTTAAACTTCGACAATTCAGAAGGGGAAAATACCGACCTCTACACCACTTCAGCGCTCTCGCGCTATAGGGGTACTGCACTAACAAATTGAGGCGCGGAACGACCAATACAGCTACTAGTGGTCTCACTTCGTGCCCCCCCGCTTAGCGCTGCGCCTGTTTTACTCAGTTCACACAACAACTCGTTTAGCAACAAGGTACCTTGAACGGTGCTGTCTAGTCTGTTTCTCGTTTGATGCGTTGTGCTGTAACACGTGAATTTCGTGTACGAGATTGGACGTGCTTTTTGCTCATAACTCCACTTTTGCCATATTTGGACTTCCCCGCAGTAAGAGTATGCGTGCTGCGGAGCACGCTTTACAGGCAAACTTTGACCGCGGCGCCACTCCCGAGCTGCCATAATTGCAGCCGCACGGGCATGTCAAGATAACGATGGTCACCACTGGACGCCTGTGACGCCAAGTTCATTTTGCGATGTCATACGTATCTACAAGCGGCTCATTGTAAATCCACAGTCAAGACTGCCGCGCATCAAGTTTCATCCCTTATACTCACGCATGGAGTCCATGGACGAACTCCTGATAAGGTCCTCGGCCTGGAGGTCTTGGGACCGCGTACGGCCAGTTCCGCCACTGCCTCTCGACAGAGGAAGCCACTCGGGCAGGTCTCTGAGCGGCGCCCGGCCCAGGGGCAGCTGCACCTCTCCGAGGAAGGCGTTCGAACCGACGGGCCGGTGGTCCCAGACGGACAGGTCGAGGCAGAGGCCCTCGAGAGATTCCAGTGCGCGGAACACGAACGTCTTGTTCCACTCTGGGTTGGCCACGGGCTCGGAGATGGGTGTCTTCATGGCGGGACCGTGCAGGCCGGAGTCAGGCTCATGCAGACGCAGCTTGACGTACGATCGCCGCGGTGGCAGGCCCCGGGCCCCCAGTACTGTCACCTCCAGGTCGGTGCCGTCGTACCTGTGGGGCGCAACCAGTGTAACGAGTAGTTAAGAAAAGCCGTGGCACGGCGCGCGGGAATCTGGGGCAAAAAATGAGCTTCTCATTCCGCCCGCCCGGTGGCGACAGGAAACTTGTTCTGAGAGGCAAGGCAGATAGAAACGAATAAATGGAGAGAAAAAAATGGAAGCTAAAACGTCATTAGTGATGTATAAGGATGAGAAATTTGACATCGGAAAGAAAACTTTCTACGATAATTTCAAGGGAAGTGCTTTGCTTTTCGAAGCTAGAGCAGGTTGCTTGCGCACTAAGAGCTTTGTGGGGAAGTATACACAAAAAGATGGGGTATGCGTGGTCTGCGGAAAAGAAACAAACTATGCGGCGCATAGTGTTAGAATACGAGTGTATCCATCCAGATCTACATGAGGGAAATATTCGGCTTCCCAAAGCAATAGGATTTAAGGGTAGCACAGATGGGGTAACTTCAAGGCTGTCGAGGCTGCGAGAAGAAGATTAGAATGCTGGTGGATGAAAAGCGGAGAGGAGAATATTGCCTAGGACAGCTACAACTTGTAACAGAAAAAATAACTATTGTGTGCCTAATAAGATTTCTGTGCCTGCCCTAAGAGCAGCACTAGTATTAAACGAAGAGTATAAAACATGGGTATATAAGCTTTTTTTGAGTAAGATGACACGCCATCACTCCGCTTCAAAGGGGATACTGCTAGCGATCATCATCATCATAATAAGAAAATGTATTTGCTTGGATTAGATACAGTCTAGAAACATTAAATAATGCAGTATGAGGAAATATCCTCAATTACAAGAACAATGTCGCTAAACCTAGTTTCTGAGTTGCTTCAAATGGCTGTCCATAGAAGCGAAATTTGATTGGAGACTTTTTTGATAACAAATTACAGAGAGTCGGGTAACTGTTGCTACCAGCCAGTTACGACAACGTACGTAGAATTACAGTGCTCACTTCGACTCCCCGCGCTTAATATTTCCAAATTACAGCTTCCTGTATGCGAAATATCACGGTCAAGAGCGGTTCCACCACGTTACCAAAAATTCGTCTTGGTACTCCAAAAAGTCTGCACCTTCTTTGAATTAGGTAAAAACCTCGTTTTCAAGATGGTTTGATCAATGCTTCGTTGTACTCACTCGCATTTTTGCTTTGTTTCGCAACCAAGCGTAACATCACATCGTCGATAGAGATACACAGCAGTTTGTGTTGATCCGCGTGGTCACAAGGACGGGCAAAGTTCTGTATGATGCTGCCAGGATCTGGGACCGTAAAAGGCCCTTCTGAGTTACCTGTCCTGAACTGTCGTCCGTCTACTTCTCGTGACGCAATATAGTATTGCTTTTTGCATGCCCTTCTTAGACCCTCCCGTTTTACGGTAAGGTGTTATAGTAACGCATGCACGTGGACTGTCGAGTACTAGTTAATACAATGCGCTAGAAGGATGGAAAGTTGGGCGAGTTGGTGTTGATTCATCTTGAAAGTATTTGGTGTGTTTTGGTATATTTTGTAATTGGTGTATTTCTTTTATTCGTCAACGGCCTTCCGCGCCTGTTTTCAAGATTAATGCGCTAACCAGGTGGAGCGATTTTGCTAGCGAAGCGGCGAGCGGCACGACGAACGACTACTTCTCGCCGTGCAGGAAATCGATCATCGCTTTGCCCGTTTCTGGCTCGCTAGAGAACATCGCTCATCGCCAGGAAGTGGCCTGAGAGACTAGCCAATAGGAGAGCCGTAAGGGGAAGCAACTTCCGGCTTATGGAGAACGAGAGGAAGGGACGAGCGGCGCCACAGTGCATCCTAGAGAAGTACGACCCTCTCTTCACTGAGATATGTGAACTTATTTCGCGTCTTTATGAGAGATGCACTCCTAAAAAAAAAATCTTGCGGCCATGTGTACTCTGATAACATTATTGGGCACAGTGCTGCAATAGTGGGATCGCGTTCTCTGTCGCTCGCGCCGTCGCTCCATGTGGCTGCCTCGGCGAGCGACGGAAACGAGCGACTGCGAAACGTCGTCTCGTCGCTCGCAAAGTGGCTACCGCTTACGACTCACTGATGCACTGCTGACCCTTTTGCAGTCCTGTCCTGTCCTGTCCTGTTATGCAGTCCTGTCAGCGTTACAAAATATGCCTCTGATAATCGCTATAGGCGTCCGTGGGGGCATACCATAAGCGCACGCCGAGCTCCCCCTGGACGTGCGCCTTGTGGCAGATCTCGTCGGGCGTCTTCGGCAGCTTTCGCCGCATTGCCGATCCTTCGCCGCCTCCCACGGATCCCGTGGAGCACTTGCGTGCCGGGATGTTGCCCGTGGACGCTCGTAGTTCGCGGCTGCTCCTGCAAAAGGCGCAGTGACAAACGGTGTCATAGAAAGTGCTTGGACGTGCGTTCTTCTAAAATGGGTCTACGTACCCAGCAAATGAGGGAGAGCCTTGGCTTTTCTCTCATCAGCGGGGCAACTGCTCAAGCAACAGCCTTTTACTTTATGAATTGCTCATAGTCGCTGTTTGGTGAAGGTGGCGCCAAAGAAGAGGAAGTGTCTGATATGTCTTTTCTCGGACTAAACGTATACCCAGCAAAGAAAGAATGACCACAAGCAACTTGCAGAACAGCGCTAGTTTCAAGTAGACGTTTCGCTCAGCAGCTGTTTTTCTCAATAAACACCCACTTCGTCACACATGGCATTCGTGAACCGTCGTTCCTCCTTGAAACTCGTTTGAGTAAGCGCCTTTCACTTGCATCTATTAAAAGCTAGCGAGTTGCAGAACAAGCGCTCACATCTTTCTGCCAGTCTCGACGAGCAGCTCGACGCTGTGCGGCGACTTGTCGAGCACGGCGCACACTTTCTCGTACGAGCGGTCGACGAGCGAGGTGCCGTTCCACTCGAGGATTACGTCCCCCTGCTGCAGGCCGGCCAAGTCGGCCGACGAGCCGGCCAGCACCCAGGCCACGGCCGCGTACAGGTGGCCGTCGGGGGCCTTCTTGCCGCCCATCACGCGCATGCCGAAGCCTCGCGCTGCGACGAGGAGGAGAAGAACAGCTTGTATACCAGGACACCTTTTGAGCCACTCTCGCGTGCTATCTGGCCTCCCGGTCACTCTTCCTTCCCCAAGCTTTTCTCCTCCGCTACAGGGCGTAGGCAGAGATGAAGTGGATAAACAAATAAACACAGTAGCAAACGAACACGGCAACAAACAATCACACAAACAAACAAACAAACAAACAAACAAGCAAGCAAGCAAGCAAATAAACAAACAACCAAATTGAAAACCTTCCAAGCAAAGAAACGAACGACTGACCAAACAAAGGAACAAACGACGAAGGAAAGAAGGAAACAAACGAAGGAACAAACATATAACCAAGTAAGCAAGCAAACAGACAAACAAACATGCAAACAAGCAAATAAAAAATCCCGGGCCATCTCCGCTAACGTGAAACCTGAGGGGAAGGATGAAGCATGCAGTGTATAAGCGCATTCTTGGCGCCTTGGAGATGAAAACGTTCGGGGGTAGAGGTACACAGCTTTGCTGTAAAAGTCTCCTGTCTTTGAAGCACGAAGCTCTCTAGCGCGAGGCGTAAACGAGCGTCCCGGTGTTTTTGTAACACACGTTACGTTCTAGCGCGAGGCGTAAATGAGTTTCCCGGTGTTTTAGTACCGTTAATACATGAGACGACGGCGATAACGACGACGAGTACGACAAGAGACGCCAAGAGCCCCGGCCCCTACGAGGCTTAGCCCCTAAAACCTTCCAAACAAACAAACGGATGAACGAACAACTGACAGACCAACCGAAAGAACAAGAAAACAGACGAAGAAGGAAAGGGCGAAAAAAACGAACGAACGAACATTCAAACATGCAAGCTAAGAAACAAACGAACGAACATGCAAACAGACAAATTAAAAACATTCTGAACAAACAAAAAAGCAAACAAACAAACGAACACAGCAACATACAAAGAATGGAAGAACGAAACAAAGAACGAACATGCAAACAAGCAAGCTAGCTTGTTTATCAGCTTGTTTATTAAGCTTTCTCAATTAAAGGTGGGTTGTAATAGTATTTTTGCAAGCCCAAATTGTGCAGTGTTTATTGGGTTGGAGTAAGTATCAGTGCCATCTCTGCTTACACTAACTTGTCCAGTGCATGCTTTCTTGAGTAAGGAGCTGAACATAACTGTCGCATTGTCTGGCATTTTTGTGCAAAGATCTGTTTGTTTTTATATTGTGATTGGCTGTATCTTTCTGAAATGATTTTGTGATCACGCACTTCCTTCGGTAATGCCACTGGGCCCTGAGGGTATGTGACTAAATAAATAAACATGCAAACAAACAAACAAAACCCTCCAAACAAAGAAAGAAACAAAGAAGAGAAGATAGAGGCGCTTGGCAAGTCATAAAGATAAGAGTAACGGTCGAGGGAGAAGTGTGCGCGGTTGGATATTTGAACACGCCAGGTATAATTTTCGGTGTCCAATGAGGCAATGTGAACAAAACAGGTTACGCCATTTAAGCCTGAAACTGCGTAGCATATGTGCTATGTAGTTTCTGGGTTGATTATAAACTATAGTTTATAATCGACCACTGAAAAAATCGCAAAATCTTGAGAAAACGTTTTACGCTTACTTAAGGCATGCATGGATGCGGCACTCAACGATCTAGAATACCTTTGGGGCTCATGCAGGTTCTGTTTATAAATCGTTTATAACGGACAACTCTACCAGCTTAGACTGTCAGAAGGTCGCTTTTGACGGTTACGTATTGTGTCTCACAGACGTCACACGCGCAAGATATTCCCATGACATAACAGAGATGGACGGGGCCTTTCGTGGCCTATGTAGACTATTGAGTCAAGGCAAATAATTGACTTATACAATTAGGCCGTGTCATGAAAGTCGCTTGCATAAGAATCGCGAGTGAATAGGCCTGATTGAATTTGATCTGGAAGTACGGCCCATTGGCTAAAGGCAATTTTATTGCTTTTGTTCGGATATGATCAAATTAGACGCATCGCCTTTGTGTGCGATGTGTTGTAACTCCTTCTCAAACTAGCTGACGTAACACTCCAAACTAGCTGACGTCAGTCTTGCGCAATCCAGTTCTGCCGACCACCCACTCCGAGGGATCACGTGCGACCCAGATGTCAGGCTACATGCAACTATACTGCCCTACACACCCATGGTACCTATAACAGATCTCCGGTGTATAGTGTATACAGTAAAGTCGCTTTGACGCTTTCTTTTCGTCAGAGGACCACGAAATAGAAACGCATAATTCCTGAAACATATCATCCAAACATACATACCGGAATAGCGAAATTGCCGTGGGGTAAAACGTTTACAACGCAACATTCAGGGAATACGCAACAATGTGGAAGGTAAAAGAAGATTATATTGTAGCTATTTTCACCGAGCATGCTTAATATCACCAACTAGTTGGGGCACGGTGAACGCTACGAAGCGCGTGCTGTGTCGATGTCTCTGCGCACTGACATATCATTGCTGCGAAATTATCTTTAAATTAGGCAGTGTTGTGAATATTTGTTGTAATGTAGGACCCATTGCAAGACCCTAATGTTAGATGTTTTATTTGCTGTTTCGCTTTAGTGTTGCTGTTTGTTTTTTAGTTCCCGCCTAGGAAAGGAGAATCACGCTTAGCCTTTTTTTGTGGGGGGGGGGGGGGAAGTAAAAAAAAACAAATTGCAGTGCTTAAGCCAAACAGCAATTAAAACTGCCAGAAGTAAGGCCTACTGCATGCTTCGTAGCGTTCACCATGCTGCTACCGGCTTGTAAAATGGAATTTACAATGCAAAATGATTTACACCCTTAAGGGTATAATTCACTGTCTATAACTAACACTCCTACACCCTAGCAAAAATAAACAAAGGAAAGCACGCCTAAGAGTATTTTGTCATAACACACTTACACCCTAGCAAATACACAAGAATGCACCGTCCTAAAGGCTGTTTTATCGTTAATTACACTCTTTCAAGGGGTGTTTTTATGTTTTGATAGGGTTTAAGGGTTTTAGTTAAAGACAAAAATAATGTAAATTATTTACAGTGCAAATTCATTTCCATCCGTTGATAGGGTGTAATTAACAATGAAACACTGTTTAACAGGGTGTATTCTTGTGTTTTTGCTAAGCTGTAAGGGTGTTATAAACGACAAAATCTCTTACGGACGTTTTCCTTTGTTCTTTCTGCTAGGACATAAGGATGTTAGTTGTAAAGAGTGATCTAAGTACACTCCTAAGGGTGTAAATTAATTTAGAGTGTTCAGCGTTGGAACAGCAGCGTAGCAGCAGCAGAAGGGGAGAACGCAGGCTGCCGCTCACTGCGTGCTCCCGTGTCCGCGGGGTCCCTCTGCAGCAGTATCCTCTTGCGCAGCGGGGCCGGCGGCGGTCCCTGCGAGTCGACGTCGTCGATGACGATCTTGATGTTGTCACCCTCGGGCGCCGAGGCCCTCCGCTCGGGCTTGCCCAGCTCCTCGCGGGGCAAGTCCAGCGAGTGCGTGCTGCCCGTGCCGTGCGGGGCGCCCGGGAACAGGCAGAGCTGCGACGCCGCGCATGCGCACACAGTGAAATTAATACACCCGTGCTGCACCAGTGCTGCGAAGGCCTTTGAATCGAATGTCGTTTGACTCAAATGACACCCTCAAGCTGCTACACGACGCTTTTCAGAGGCATTTGGTTGACATGCCAGTTGAAGTCAAACGGGCACGACAACTGACCTTTGAGCATCTCAAAGGCCTTTGAAACGCGGACGTTTGTACTCTCGCACGCCGTTTTTGCGTGCCGTATTTACAAAAATACGCTTGTGCCAGTAAAACTTGGTTTTTAAAGAGCACGCTCTCAATCGTGTTTCTTTTGTTCCTGTTTGCTATCACTTGGTCTACGATTACAAAGTACCTTGGTGCTCTCAACCCTGGCGGTGCGAAAAGGAAAAAAAAAAACTGGCTATTTTGGGCATGTTGTGATCGTGTATGTAGGTTATAATCAGTTTTATTGCTCACGAATATGTTTTCGGCCTGACATTAACATTTGTATTTGCCAAGTTATGAGAACGAAACTGGGCAGCAGCGGCGACACCAAAACATGGCGGGTGAATGCGGAAACTTTCAACTGCCTTCGAGAATTATCGGGTAGATCGGCGGAACTCCTTTGAGTTCGAATGACATTTCAAATCTCGACGGCCATTCCACTCAAATGTCCTTTCAAGCACTCGTGCAGAGCGGGTACGTGCTTGGATGTTCGCCAGTGAAATGGCTAAAAATTCGCAGCTATTGTTCGAAGTGTTTGAGATAATCACTTATTTGCAGTATTAGAGTTGGATATAAACGAGAGCTTGACTTCATTGAGCATACGTGTCGCGCACCTAACGAAAATTCCCCGCATTTCCCCGAGGGGAAGAATGTGAAAGTGCGAATGCACGAGTTGAATTTGCGCGGTTCGGTAATGTTCGCGAAAGAGAGATCACACACACACACACACAACTGCAAAGAAAGAAAGATGCATTTATTCACAGACATCTATTTGTGTTGTCGTTGTACTTGATTGCTAGAGCGGATCTCAGCTTTGAAATTTCGTGTCAGTACTCCTTTAAGCAGGTGCATTAGCCCTTCTCACGCCCGATTCTTGGCCAATCTCCCACGTGGGTATGTGCCATGTCAGCGGCCAGGCAGCGCGCGCCCATCTCCCCCCGTTGCCAAGGAAGACGAGGAGATTCCTGGCCAATCCCCCACGTGGGTATGCTATGCGGACATAGCCGGTGGACGCAGGTTCAGGGTCGCTTAAGAAGTGCATCGCACTTAAAATTATTGTTTTTTAACACAAAAGTGTTTCATGCGTGGAGGAAAGACCTTTTCTTTCATCCACGGTTTTATGCCAGGGTCTACTGAGATCTGCCTCACGTCATATCCGACACGGAAATGACATCGCCAGGAAAACATCAATTAACGTAGCTGCGCCGGGATTCGAACTAGGAACTCTTTCACCGCAACGGGAGGTACGAAACGCGCTCCCAACTGCGCTATGATCGGACGCGTTAACGAGACGACAAACGCGCCTTATATATTTTCCTTCAAGTAGTGGTGCCGTCTAGGAGAGGCGAAGCGAAGTAGTGAATCATGACGCTAATAAGCGCCGACAGTTGGCGCCTCGGTGGCAGCGCCTACGTGCACGGGGGACGCGCAGCGTAACCTGCGAAGAAGCCTGTCAGGCAACGACCGCAAAATAAGATCGACACCGATTTGCGAATGTCGCGCTCGTGACACGGTCCGCTGCTCCTTTCACTGCAGCTCACCGTGTGCTCACCAAACGATTCGCTGACAACCCGTTTGGTTTCGTTCGCTCGGGCGGTTTGCGAGCGCCTCTGGTTTCAGTCGGATTTACGCAACGCTCCGGCGCGTGCAATCCAGTGTGTAACGTTGATGCGTATAACGGTGGCATACCGACGAAATATAAATAGCGGTGTGCAAGCTTATATAGATACACAGTAAACATTCAACTGCTCGTGTGAAGGCACATTTCACTTTCGTGTTTTACCGGTTCCTATGAAAGAGGGATCAACCACATTTTTTTTTAATTTCCTGCGCTCCTAATGTAGTGCAAGTCCGCCACAAGCCACAAGTTATACCAAAACGCTATTTATAGCGATTTTTTTTTTCCATCCGGCCATCTAAAAAAGGTTTATTCGACATACGCGCTAATTCGATGTTTATTTATTTATTTTCAGATTCTGCCAGCCTTTACGGACTTAAAGGAGTGGCCAAAGTACATCATAAACGACACGCATGCGCACAAAAGGTACACAAGCCACAGTGCAAGGAACAAAAACAAAAAATTAACTTATGCTAGTTCAGAAATCTTGCCAAGTTTTTCTGCAAAGCTATCAGTGGTATTAAGTTCGACAATTACTTGCGCGTCAACGTTATTCCAGTCCACAATAGTTTTGACAAGGAAGAAGTGCTTAAAAACATCCAAATAAGGCAAAACAGCATGGGGATATGGACGAAACGCACCAACGTCTGCACAAATGTTCTAGGTAATTAGACCTCTTTTGGGTGCCAATGAATATGGTACCATAAGATTCATATAGAGCCCTCTATAAATCCAATGAAGTGGACACCTTCAGGGGTCCATATCATGCGAGTCCATAAGAATATATATAGGGCGTCTTAACAATTCTTATGCGTCTAATGAGTTTTATGGGTTCCATATAAAAGTACTGTGATTTTTAAATAGGAAACATTCGATTGTTCAGTGTAAGCAATTATCCGGGACACGAGGTCTTCATATAATTCAGGAGGATGTACAGCTAACGTAACACGACGGATAGTAAGGATGTACATGGTCAAAGTCCTTGTGCATCCCTGGAATTTTGTGCATTCTTAGGACCTTGCCAAAAGGACCTTGCCACAGGGACCCTGTCGCAACGGCCTTGTCATAAGGACCTTATGACAAGGTCATTGTGCATCTTTACCGTCCTTTGTTTTACATTGCGCTGTTCCATCCCCTTAAATACCCTCGACCAACTAGCCCAACAGCGGAGCGTGTCTGATATAAGCGGGGCGTTGGACTGTGCACTGCGCACAGTGCTCGCGTGTGGCGCACCTGGTTCTCCGGGATGGGCATCCGCGGCAGCGCGCTGCCCGTGGAGCATCGGCGCACCTCCTCGTAGAGTCCGACGGACGGCGGGGGCAGGCCGATGGCGTCCACCGTGACGCTCGGGATGCTGCGGCGCTCGTCGGGCGAGCTCTCGGGCGCCCCCCGGCCGCTCAGGTCGCTCACGTCCGAGCTCTCGGAGCTGTAGCGCGTCAGCACGCCCAGCCGGCCGTCGGCCCTGGAGCCGCGGTGCGACGACGAGTGCTGCTGCTGCGGTGGCGCCTGCATGCCCACGTCCGCGTCCAGGCTGTCCAGTGCGGAGGACGAGGACGTGTTGCTTCGCCACTCGTTCCCTTCCGAGTCCTCTTCCTGCGGGGATTCGACGGGATACGGCGGTGAGTGAGTGAGTGAGTGAGTGAGTGAGTGAGTGAGTGAGTGAGTGAGTGAGTGAGTGAGTGAGTGAGTGAGTCAGTCAGTCAGTCAGTGAGTGAGTGAGTGAATGAATGAATCAGTTTGGGAGGGAGTAAGTAAGTTGTTAGAGAGTGAGTGGATCGGTGAGTGAGCATGTGATTGAGTGAGTGTGTAAGTGAGTGAATGGTTCAGTTAGGAATTGAGTAAGTGAGTTGTTAGTGAGTGTGTGAGTGAGCTGTTAATGAGCGAGTTGTTATGAGTGAGTGCATAAGTGAGTGAGTGAGTTTGCAAGCGAGTTGTTAAAGAGTGAGAGCATGAGTGAGTTATTGACTGAGTCAGTTAGTGAGTGAGAGAGAGTGTGTGTGTGAGCTAGTGAGTTGTTAGTGAGTGGGTGAGCGTGTGAGTGAGTGAGTGAGTGAGTGAGTGAGTGAGTGAGTGAGTGAGTGAGTGAGTGAGTGAGTGAGTGAGTGAGTGAGTGAGTGAGTGAGTGAGTGAGTGAGTGATTGAGTGAGTCAGTGAGTGAGTATTGCTCTTCCTGCGGTATATGCAACGGGATAGGTACAACAGCACTGAGTGAGTGCCGGAGCAGAGCGCACTCACGTCGGCGGCTGCAGCGCGCCCCTTGTGTCTCTGCAGGCGCGACTTGCGGCGCAGGCGACCCGCCCTAGGCAGGTACTCTTCCTCGAGCGAACTGTCCGACGAGGCCCCCCCGCCGCCCCTGTCTGCGGAGCCGGGCGCTGCCTTCTGGTAGCTGTGCCGGCGCTCGGGCGACGAGGAGCGCAGGCCGTTGCGCTGCCACTCCGTCTGGCCCGCGTACGAGCCACGCTTGACGATGGTGCGGGCGCTCGGCGGAGCCAAGCACCCTCCATCCACCTGCGCGTGCAAAGTTCGAGTGAGCGCCATTTGTTGACGGTAACGTCAGCTAATGGCTTCCTTAAATGTTATACCCCAGTTGCTGTTCTGTCGAGCCACGAACGCGGCATCCCTTTGCGCTCCCATTGTAAGTCGCATTTGCTTTCTATGGAGTAAATTTACTTCATGAGAGTACAAATGATTTTTGCAAAGAGTAAACTATATATCCGCATGGCGGGCACAGTTATGTAAGAAAGATGCATCTTTCACTCCCACTCTGTACAACGAATATCTATCGCTTTCCAGAAGACCCACTAGATGTTCTTGCGGTGTGATCGAATGTATTCTACCACGAAATTAACTCCGTACGACTCAACTGACCCGAACTAAACCGACTATACGGCATAGTAAATTAACCCCAAAACACTCCCATTGCGAACGATGAGTCCAGCACTGGAGTCACCTGTTCATTCCAGTCTGCACTGCGCACTGTCCGTGTACGATTTGAGTTGAGTGTCGAAGCGCAGTGAACCCGAGCTTGTACCTGCATCTGCATATCGGTATTTGCCCAGAACAAAACCGACTCCACAGTAGAGTATGTTTACCCCGAAATACTCCCATTGCGAGTAAGGAGGCAACCACTGGAGTAACCTCTGCACCCTAGTTTGCACTGCGTGCCGTCCGTGTACGATTCGAGTTTAAAGTGAAGGCACGGGGAACCCGAGCATGTACCTGCATCTGCATCTCGAGCCGGAGCGCCTCCTTGAGCGGCTCGCTGAGCATGAAGCTGCCGCGAGGTCCCGTGTTGCAGCCAAGGCTGCCGCCTTCCTGCACAATACGCTCCGTCTGCGGGGAAGAGGGAGAAGAGAGGACGTGTGAGGGCACCTCACCGGAGTAATTGAGGACGGTCTGTTGTTGATTGTGCACATGACACTCTACAAAACACACTAGGTTCCTAAACTGTTTTACAACGGACCAACGTCACGCTTATTACAACTTATAGCGCATCTAATGGTTCATGTTTCTCGCGTAGGAAATATCACCTGTATCATCATCACCATCAGCCTATCTACACCCACTGCAGGGCAAAGGCCACTCCCATGGATCTCGAATTATTCCGGTCCTGTGCTAACTACAACCAGTTTATCCCCGCAAAGTTCTTGATCTCATCTGCCCATCTAACTTTCTGCCGGCCCCAGCAACGCTTGCCTTCTCTAGGAATCCACTCTGTTACCCTTAATGACAAACGGTTATCTTGCCTTCGTATTACATGCCCGGCCGACTTCCATTTCTTCTTCTTAATTTCTACTAATATCTCCTTAACGCGAGTTTGTTCCCTGACCCACTCCGCTTTCTTCTTATCCCTTAACATTACACCTATCATCTTCCGTTCCACTGCTCGCTGAGTTGTCCTCAATTTAGGTGGAACACTTTTAGTGAGCCTCGAAGTTTCTGCCTTGTAGGTGAGTGCCGGTAATATGCAGCTGTCATACACTTTCTTCTTCAGGGACAATGGAAGGCTACCATTCATTTTCCGAGAATGCCTACCGAATGCACTCCACCCCATTCTTATCCTTTTAATTATCCCTCCCTCATTGTTGGGATCCGGGGTCACAACTTGGCCTAAGTAGATATATTCGCTTACCACTTCTACTGCCTCGCCACCTATCTCAAACCGCTGTGTTCTTCCGAGTTTATTGGGCATTACTTTAGTTTTCTGCATATTAATTTTCAGGCCCACGGTTCTACTCTGTTCGCCCAGTGCGGAAATCATGCTTTGCAATTCGCCCCCCCCCCCCCCCCCCCGATTTACTTAGCAAGGCAACTGAGGTATACTCCATTAACCCTTTCGCCCACCTGTTCCCAATCCAATGTTCTGAATACGTCTTGTAAACATGCTGTGAATAACATTAGAGAGATTGTGTGTTCTTTTCTGACGCCCTTCCTTACTTGTATTTTACTGCTTTCCTTATAGAGGACTATGGTGGCTGTGACCCATTGTAGATATCCTCTAGTATTCTTACGTAATGCTCGTTTACACCCCGATTCCTCAATGCCTGAATGACTGCTGAGGTTTAGACCGCGTTAAATGCTTTCCCATAATCAAAGGCTATGACAGCCTTCAGTCACCAGCTTTCAGTATGACAGTCTTCAGTATGACAGTCACCAGCATGACAGACATTAAAGCACACAAGATTCCAAAAGTATGTGACAGCACAACAACGTCCTGCATAATACAACATTTAGAGCGTCTCGGGGTTTATTTTCCTCATGCAGGGCACGTCACCAGCATAGTAGCCGTTAAGCGGACAAGATTCCGAAACTATACTACGAACAACGCCACGCTTAGTGAACTTCTAAAAAAAGTCTTATAGTTAATGTTGTCTGCGTAGAACGTGTGGTTCAAACATACGCCGCACTTTAAACATGCAAGTGCAATACCCATAATAAATAAGTACTTGTCTAACCACTGACCCCTGGTTTCAATAATAATGCGGGTTTGTACATTAAGCCAGTGCCTCATGTGCCTTCAATGGTACCGGGCCGTTATGAATATATTCACATAATGTGCGAAGAAGTAAGGGGCAGGGCCACCTGCACGTATTAGTAGCAGTGAAGGCATCGCTTTGTAACCGATAAAAGATCGAGTAAAAAAAGGAACATTAAAAAGACGAAAAGTGAGGCAAGGAGACACAACAAAGTAAAAAAAAAGCAAGAATATAAAAAGAATAGACCAAAAGCAAGATGTGTCAGCATCGAGTTTCAGAATTGCTTTGTTGATATTGCCCCGTAACGAGAATACGGACGAAATAGTCCGGGTGAGTGAATGTAATTAGATAAGGCGAACTTATGCCTCCTATCAACTCAACGGAGCAGTCCCTTCCTCCCGCACACCACGCGCTAGACTGTCGTTCTGGCTCGCCCAGCTCGCTCCTTGTGCTTCCGTGCACAACTGCCCCAGACACTCTACTCCTCCCCGTCGTCGTCGACAGTTCGTCGGCACGCGCTGAAGAGAGGTGGCTGGAGGCGTTCTCTTCGTCGTCGTCCTCTTTAAACTCCTTGTACACGTGACAATATGATCAGGAGAGCCTGCTTAGTCGACTTAGGGACCACATAGGCAAGGGTATGTCTAACTCTAAATGGTAAGAACTCGTGATACACACTCTATTCCGGTCACGTGGGGCAGTTTTACGCAAGAGAAGACATGAATAATATTGCCAAACATTTCAGGTACGAAAGGCCAGCAGTAATGTCACTGGACAGGTGCAATAAATAGAAGAATGAGCCCGTCATATCTATGCTAGCATTCAAACGATGCCATGTAGCCCTTGTGACGTCATAGGGGCAGTGCGGCAAATTGTCTGATAAGTCGTCCCTCTTCAATCTTTTCACCTTATTTCCCAATTGTTACAGATTGTGTAAAGCTAGTGTAGCTGTTCTTCTGACTTGATAACCTATCGAATGGACCCGACTTGTATTGTTCCTTAACAGCTCTTTTTGTTTGTATCAACAAGTTTTTTTCTTCTTGTTGTTAAGAAGTGGACATTTAAGCACCGACGTTGCTGCCGCCGCCAGTTGTCGTCTCACCATGCGCCTGACCGAGGGCACCCTGTGCATCCCGGCGCCGGGCGGAGGTCCCAGCCGGTCGTGGCTCATGCGGCGCCGGCAGCACGAGCATCGCCACACGGCGTGCTGCGGGTCGCGCGAGTACGAGGCGCAGTCGTCGCACACCAGCTGCTTGCAGTCGTCGCACGTGTGGCACGGCTCTCCCGCCTGGATGCCCTTTCGGCAGATGCGGCACGGCTTGGCCGGCGGCGGGGGCGGGGGCGCGGCCGCGGCGGGCGCCGTCGAGTTGGCGGCCGCCACCGGCGCCATCGCGATGCCCACCATGGGTCCGGCCACACTGTTCCTGGGCAGGGTGACGCCCGGGAAAACCTTGTCGCAGCTCTTGTCGGGCGTCGACGTTGCCGTGGATGTCGGTTGGGACGTGGGAGGCGTGAGCGGCGGCGTCTGGGCTTTCCTGCGAGTCATCGGTGAGAAAAGGCAGTTAATGGTTTGCGGTCAGTACCCCAGTGAACTGCTTTCATTTACATGTTCATCTATGCTATGTCATTTGCATATTCTCCTGCCAAAGAACTTGTGTCGAAGGTCGGCAGTATTACAGAAATAAATAAATAAATAAATAAATATTGTGCCGGAGGTCGTGTACATAATGTAAACAAACGTGAACTGAGAAATGCTAGAAGCTTACAAAACGAGCAGGTAAAAGATCAGGAATTAATGGGCAGATGCTAAGGTGTCGTTGTCTTTAACCTCTAAGGTGCTGTTTCCGCAAGTACGGCGTATTATGCGACTCAGCCTCACAGCTTCCTGGGCTCTTGAGGAAGCTCTATACAGACGAGGCACGCTGTACGGAACTACCACGGCTCCAGGAAGTATCATCGTTTCTCTCATTGGCGTGTTCCCTCACACGTATCACCCATTGCTTTATGTACGCCAACCAGTGCAACCAAGTCGCGAAACCCTCCTTTCAGACGGCCCTTATATTCAAGCTCCCTCCACCCCCATCGTAGACATCCCTCCATTCACCTCCGATATCTCGCGATACCGACAGAGTCTCCGCAACAGTGATCAATTTTAGAGCACTACAACAAACGCTCCGTGTCTGAATGCATGAAGGAATACCAGGGAATGAAAACTGCACGCGTCTCTAGTGACTGCAGAGTGAATTCGTGTAATGCAGGGAAAGCAGGAAATTTTGTCGCTATAACGGCCTGTCGATGTGGCGCACGTTGCCGCCGTGGCGACAAGGTTATTTGTGATAATTGGTTGTTTGCAGCTCTACACCACGTTGCGACGCACCGCTATTTAATGTGCCAAATAGAGCAGCTCACGTAGAGCAAGCGTATAAAGATATTAAACAAATATCATTGCCGTGGTTATATCAGGCCGTGACAACGACCTTGTAATACATGCAACCTAGTAAAACGTCGCCATCATTGCTGGTGTCGTCATTATTGTCTTCACCGAAGAAACTACAGTTAAACTTGGAGATAGCGAAGTTGACAAAAAACTCGCAATTTTTCGTTATATCCAGGTATTCGTTGCATGCAGGTTTCGAGTTAAGGCTCGCGTGAATGAAGCAGAAACGAAACCAAAATTCTTGGTATCAGTGAACTAGCGGTTACAGTGAACTTTGAACTAGCTCTTAAGGGTTTATTTCGCAGCGAGAGACTGCGTGGTTTGCGCCTGCTGGTTTCGGACATACTTTGTCACTGCATGGCACTGCAAAAAAGCAAGGTCACTCGCCCCCTATTTACAAACGTAACTTAAGTATCACTTACACCTTTTGACAATTTTCGGTGCCCTAACCCGTTTCAAAGGTCAAACGTATCCCGAAAGGGCGCCTTTTCATGAACTTGATGCTCTTTTTCGCACTCATAGTTGTTGAGAGGGTACTAGCTGGAATACTGTACCGGGCGGCGATGTTCTTCTTTCTCGCCGGCGGAGACGGTCTTTCGTATTGCGAGCTGGTCTTGAAAAGACGAAACTTTTCGTTTTCTGACAGCAGAACTCATCACGGACGGATCAACACCACAGATAGCAGTGAAGACTCGCCACTACACGTCGACATGTCAGGCCTAGCACCTAGCCGACACCACACTGACACTGGAAACGCTCCGTACTTTGCGGTGCGGGCAAAGTTTGCTAAAGTATCGCATTTCTCCAGCCTATTTTTCTGAAAAAGAGCAAAAAGCAATGCCTCGTCAGCGTAGTGAATTCGTTGCATCAAGGTTAACCGTCGGAACGCCTTCGCTACGTAGAGGTCGTAAGCACATGGGTTTCAATGGGGCTGGCAATGGGAAATTGAAAAACTTCGTTAAATCCAGGAATTCGTTACAAAGAGGTGCGTTACATGTTACATATAGGTTTAACTGTATATACAGCAGACGAGGAGCGTTTTTTTAACACGAAAGTGTTTTATTCCGGGATTCACGAAGATTTCACTCATGCAAGCGGCCTGTAAAGGGTGCACCCCTACACACAGGGTGGTCTTGCGGGGAAGCAACCTTTAGTTATAAAGAGTGCGTTATACTTAGGGTTGTTCGTTTTCGGGTGTCATATTTTAACACGACAGTATTTCATGCCGGTAGGCACCAAGATTTCACTGACGTCATATCCGTCACGGAAATGACGCCAGTGCACCTTCAGCGAAGCGACCCGACAGCAGGACGTCGCTCGCCAAGCACACCCACAAGACAGCCGCCGACCCGCATATCATGCTCAGCTGCACATTTCGCTGCGCATTTCACTTCCGTGTTTTACCGATACCTATGGCAGGGAAATCAACCACAGTTCTTTTGCCTATTGGAAGTGCAATCCAGGAGGCACGTGGGGGGACTCACTTGACCAGTGTCTCGAACTCGTCCTCCTTCTGCCACACCCTGGCGAGGATGGAGCGCTCCTCGGGCGTCAAGTGGCCCAGGTCGGCCCGGGACGCCCGCGGACTCAGGCTGGCCACCGTGGCGCGGAACTTGCTGCCCAGCCGCATGCCGTCCTCGTCCGAGCCACTCTTCACCATCTACGAGCAGATGGGATGGCAAGGCAGGAACTTGTCTCTCACTTCATGCGGCCGCTCCTCCTGGTCGCCGAGTAGGCGTGCCAGTTCACACAGTATACACAGGGCTCAGCGAGCCCGAAGTTCCTTAAACTGTCGAGTATATCCTCGCTACAAGGGAGCAGCCCTGGAATTTTCTCTGTTTTCTTGAATTTAGTGTAAGTTGAGCACCGACGACGTCATTCGTCATAGTGCAAGAAGCAACGTATATCGTTCAAGGCCATGCGGTGTCTAAGACTTCTGCGCCAGCCATCTCGTGTACTTCAACCTATTTCCTTTGGCAAACACCTGTTGTCACAACTACGTGTCTCAACAGAAAGCCGCCACAAAGTATTTTTTTTCTGCCGGAGGCTGGCTGGAGAAAAAGATGAAAAAAAAGCACCTTGAGTTCATACGCCCACTAGACCAATAATCCTAAATTGAAGAGAATGTCGGGGCTACACTGCTCGAATGCATTTCAGCCTGCCCTCTACACAAAAAGATGGCGCCCACCTCTATGTTCCCAAGGCGCTCACCTTCTTGACGAAGGACATAACGTTGTTGGAGATCATGTTGAGCTCGTCTAGACGCGTGGGCGTCATAGGACCCGGCTCATGCTGACCCACACCGCTTCAGACCTCCTCGCCGCAGCGGCCGCTGCTGCTACTGCCGGTTCCGGGCCGTACTGGCACCCTGCGGCAGAAGAGATGAATACGGGTCATCACGGCGTCGTTTGTGAAACACAGCCAAAGCCGTTTGACCGCCTGCACAAAAAAGCGTTGATGCTTCTCTCTGTTATCGAAAAGGACTTTTTTATTGCAACAATGTGAAGGCGTCCTGCTAGGACCGACACTGGATTCACTGCTGTGCAAATATTATGAATGCCCATACTTGATATTATATTAACATTAATATTACTTTGAGTTTTAAGAAGCAAAAACAAAGATTTTGGTTCCAGGAGGAAAATGTAATGGCACTTGCCTTGCAGACTGACGTGGAGCAATGACTCGCGTTTATACTTCTCTGTTTCCTTTCTGGAAACATTTCTCACTTGGTTAGGTCAATGTTTGATCCGAAATAAAAGGAACAGGTGATTTCTTGTGCGTTCACTTTTAAGCTTTTGTGCTCAAGTTTCACTGATCGCTCGAGCCAAGAAGGTTATTTTGAAGCCTATAGTGCCACATATCTTGTGTTCTCTCTCAAAGACATCAACACAGTACCGTACTCTGGCGAATTCGAAGTGTGGGTCTCAAAAAATAACACACTAGATTCGTGGAGATGAAACCAAAACATTTTCTTGAACTTTCAGAATATATTCCACCTCTGGAAAGTCTTCTAAAATTATTCGATTAACACCGGTAATTGTAAGTTTGATCTGCACACCTGAACGAATCTCCATTCAACGGCAAATTTGCAAAAAACACAAAGTCATCACGATACCTCCTTGCGTAGCCGTACTGGTACGTTGTAGTGTAAGCTAATTTGTCCATTTCCGAGCAGCGCATAGTTAAATAACGTTTCGTTTTCTAAAAATATGTTCAGTATTTAGCATGGTTGTCCAAGTTCTGAAACGCCAACCTCACATTCTTCACGAACATGTAGGAAACGTAGCGCCAAGAAAAGGATCTGTTTTTTTTTTTTGGTGTGCTATTCGGCCCAACCGTTTCCATCATTTATTGTGGGAGATGAGTTCGTTCTGCAGATGACACAATTACGCTGATGATGTTCATTATGAACACCAGGACAAATTCTCTGCCGACCGATTGTTTAGGTTAACTGTCACGCTCCTCCATCTACATCGACTGTCACCGCTGATGCATCGAAATTCCGCGAGTTTCCAACCCGAAGCCTTTCGCCACTATTCTTAGCACTGGCGATTTGAATTTTTTACTCATGCCTGGAAGGTAAGACCGACTTGGCGAATTTCTGACAAACCCATTTCGCAATTCGAGGGCGAGCTGGCGCATTCTATTGAAAAAAAGGGTGGTTTCGCACTCGCCCCTCTTAGAGTCCGGCACCGCAAGACCGCTGTGTCGCAACCTACCTCTTAGCGAACGGAATTCAAAAGCCGGCTTTCCACAGGACGTAGCTTCGACGACGAAGGAAGCTTTGGCATGCCCCGCAGCGAACGGGTGCTTCTAATACTTTTGCTTCGGTAAGGCCACCGACAGCTTTACAAATTGAGACGAGATGTGCGCTGTCTCAGCAAACGGTATTTACCGGAGGGCCTTTCAGCGGATCCAGGCAAGATTCCACGACAAACTTTTTTGCGCCATTTTCTTCTCTAGCTTCGGCACCCCTCTGGCTAAGCACAGCTGGCAACCTTGGATATTCTGACAAGATGTGCGATTATAGTTTATGCAGTAGCAAAAAAAGGACGAGAAATTTCACACAAGAAGGTTTTTTCCGTGTTAAAAGAGCTGCCACAAGGCGGTTCTCTCACTCGGTGTAGTACTTACAGCAAAATTTAGTTGCTTATTACAAACCAAAATTGTTGAAACAAAATGGTGCTCTACTAGACTTTAAGGCTCTAAGGTTCGGTTTTAAAAAAGTTTCTGCCTGTATGGCCACTACGATTAGCTACATAAATTTTAACCCTTAATTTAACATTCCGAAGTATGGCCACCATTGTAACCACTTCGACCCGTCATTAAACTTGACTTCCTAGACCCCTTCATCGGGTTATGTTTCATCACAACCTACCTTAAATTCTTATTTTATGGGTGCAGATAGCGAAACGCAGTATTCCTCACAGAACGTTGCGAAAGAGCCGTCAGTGTCGACACCTGACGGCGCGACGCCCAACGACACTGACCGCGCCTCCAAAACCCCGTAGGTGGACTCCGAATCCCCCGGCCTGTCTTCTTGACGGGACAGACAACAGTTCACCAGATCTGATTTCACGTTTCATCACAGTCGAGAACAACACAGGGGGGAAAGCGGCCGCTCTTTCGACATTCGCTGGTCTGCTCGTGATCCGTGTCGCTTTTTTATACGGCATTTCTATGAACAGTTGCTTTTTTCTTATCTTATTTTGCGTTCACGGGTCCCCTTGCGGGCATGTGGAGTCACTGATAAGTTGCGTACAATGCCGCTCCCGTATTCAAAGTTACGTGTAAGCAGGGTGCCCTCCGCGCGCAGCAGCTTTTCGGACAATGTCAAAGGTGCGAGCGACACAATGACGTACAAGAGAAAATAAGCAGAAACGCAGTCAGGGCACACGTAGCGCAGTCAATGGCTGGTCGACAATGGCAGGCGAGACGAGACGAGATCTGGTTCTTTGGCAGTACACTGGACAAAATAGTTTCGTAACATCTCGCTGAACGCTGCTAGTGGTGTGTCGTCATGCGCGAATCCGGAGTCTCGTTGTGCAAGTTTTTTTGTTTTTGAGTGGCGTCTGTCCTCTTCAACACATTTGCAGTTGCAGGACGTTCGGAACTTATATAGTTCGGAACGTGCGCTGTGCTTCATAATGCAACTATCCCCACCTATATGCTAATTCGCGGGAATTCTTCGAACACGGTTTTATCCTCGAGCGAATGACGTATCCTGGCGAATCGTGGCAGTTTTGGTTTTTCATCCAATTACTAAAGTCATTTTCTCGGAGCCCGTTCCTGTAAAAAGGCCTTGTTGTTGCGAAACGGGCACCCGATCAACAAAACAAATTCCAGTCGTGGCTATAGCCCCGCCGAATTGCTTCATCGGTGAGAAAGTTTGCAGATGCTAACAGTGTTCAATAGCGAAGAATACTACGCGAGCAAAGCATTAGCGCCCGACTGAGATGAGCGGAAATCTGTTAAATATTTCTTGCTTGCGAAGGTTGCACTTATCTGACAAAAAATCATACAGAAACTTCTATGGGTGTTATTCTGATGACGCGTAAGAATTTGTTGGATATAGTGGTGAGAAACACCGCGCCAGAATCGGCAGAACGAAGAATTGCGGTTACAGCGCCGACATCTTATTTAGACCACCACGAGGAGACGTAGGAGTCGCGATTGGTTGCAATGTTCACGCATCTTTCGAAACGTTCAGAGGAACTAGGCGTGATCGAAGTGGAGGAAGAGATTTGTAAAGTAGGTAAATACAACGTTTGTTTTACATTGTATACATTGGGCTCTGCTCTTTGGTATTTTGCGCTTCTCCTAATTTAACTTCCATCGCCTTATTTTTTACCGAGCGTTGCATCTGTCTCGGCACCATCGCACCAACGACCGCGCGAGTTGCAGCACAAGGTGTGCAGCGAGTGACCGCGCCCCTCTCCACTACCTAACCCCTCCAGCGGGGTGATCTTCTGCGAATGGCGGCCCACGGTGCAAGTCGGTTTATACCTGTCTAAACGACCCTTTAAAAGGACATTTGAGTCGAATGGCCTTCAAAATTTGTAATATCATTCGAACTAGAAGGAGTTCCGTCGATCTACACGACAATTCTCAAAAGCAGCTGAAAGTTTCCCCATTCACCCGCCAGGTTTTGGTGCCGCCGCTGCTGCCAAGTTTCTTTCTCATAACTTGGCAAAAAAGAATATAATGACAGGCAAAAAAAAAACGCCTTTCTGAGCGATAAAATTGATCATAGCCTACATACCCAATCACAACATGCACAAAATAGCCAGATTTTCTTTCTTTTTTCGCACCGCTGGTGTTGAGAGTACCAAGTTACTTTGTAATCGTAGACCGAGTGATAGTAAACAAAAAGCAAAAGAAACATGATTAACAGCGTGGTCTTTAAAAACGAAGTTTGCAATTTTACTCTTAATTTAGTTTGCAGAGATTCACTAAGCAGATTTTTCTATTACTTTACTCACAACATGGATGTGATCCATTCTGAGTATCCTTTCCTAAACCCAGTGTGTTGTCTGGGTCGTAGGGAATCTAAGCTGTTACTTAGGGTGCTAACTATTACCTTAATAAACAGCTTGTATACAATTTGGAGTAGGCTGATGGGTCTTTCTGAGATCTTTGTGCATCCTTCTTGTGAATCAGAATTATGTTGGCGTTTTTCCAGGCTATGGGCACTTTTTCAATTTGTAAAGACAGAAAGAAAGTGGAGAAAAAATGCCCGCTGGGTGGGATCCGAACCCACGACCTCCATAATACGCGTCTGGTGCGATGACCACTACGCTACCAGCGGGGCTATTTTCCCATCCCGTTCCCATCGCACCAGACCGGTATTGTGGAGGTCGTGGGTTCGGATCCCACCCGGCGGGCATTTTTTCACCACTTTATTTCTGACTCAAAAAATTCTTCATCTGTTTCTATGACCTACCGCATTCCCCCCTTTGCTTTCCGAGGTTTTCTTGACTGCCAACCCTTATTCTGTCTATATATATATATATATATATATATATATATATATATATATATATATATATATATATATATATATATATATATATATATATTTATATACGCACAAAGTAGAAGTACGCTCTTCGGAGACTTTATTTCCAACGTTTCGACCTGTCTCAGGTCGAAACGTTGGAAATAAAGTCTCCGAAGAGCGTACTTCTACTTTGTGCGTATTCCTGCAGCAACTAAGGACTCCACTTCACGACTATATATATATATATATATATATATATATATATATATATATATATATATATATATGGTTTGGAAATGAGGGGCTCGTTAGGAAATACAGAAACAAATGCCGGCAGTCTACAACGCCAACGAAGGCATAGGGGAATGGTTAGACTATTTTTTACTGTTAGTGACGTTACATTATTATTTTTTTATTAATTACTTGAGAAAGAAAGAAAGAAAAACACGCGCCCAGAGTCGGGACCGAACCCACGAATTGGTAAGGCATTCGAGATTTAATCGAAAGGCGTGGGTTCGGTCGCCACTCTGGGCGCGTGTTTTTCTTTCTTTCTTTCTCATGTAATTAATAAAAAAATAATAATGTAACGTCACTAACGGTAAAAAATAATCTAACCCTTCCCCTATGCCTTCTTTGGCGTTGTAGACTGCCGGAATTTGTTTCTATTTGTTTCTTATATATATATATATATATATATATATATATATATATATATATATATATATATATATATATATATATATATATATATATATATATATATATATATATATATATATATATATATATATGCGGTTGTTTTAAGCTGTGTCTTGGATTCTAAATCACCAAAGTCAAAAATTTAAGACAAAGCTTGACAATATCATTTCACCGAAATACGGAGGCACGGACGCTGGTGTGCGCCTCTCTTACACCTTGCATCGTAGTACCCCTATACCTGCACCAGTAAGCAAAGCCATGAAACATGCGCGGCTGATTAAAACATACCCCGGCGTTACTCGTTGCGCGTCTAAAGAAATCGCGCCGCTAACGGCCGGTAGCGCCAACCTAATCTCATTAGCGCACTGGCGTCACTTACGGAGGTTGCATCAACTCGAGCTTCATTCTAAATGTCGTTGTCCTCATCTACAAGTTTCAGAGGGGCGGGAGGGAAGCAGCAACGGTGCTTTCAAAACGGCAGCCACTAAAATGAAAAAAAAAAAAAAGTCTCGATGAGCGTACGAACTGACGAACAAATAAAACCACCTGCAGCGTTAAACTCGCAGTCAATCTACATCTGCCGTTAGTGTTGCCGCGCGGCAGTTCGCGCCCGGGCATACACGCCGCTTTCTACTTCACCATCGGCCGGCTTTGTTGCCGACTTTTCCCCATTAGTGCGGCCGCGGGAACTGAAAGGCTCCCATGCGCTTTAGGACGTGCGCCCACGGGCTACCAGGGTTCCGTTCCTACTTCGGGCCTCCACAGGCGAGTCGTTTGGCGCGACTATAATTCCGTTACGTGCCTTCTCTTTACGGCTCGCATTCTGATTTTGCGCGCGTCTTTTTTCGATCTTTCTATTCTGATTGGCCCCTCTGCGGCTGCGTTTTTTATTTTTTTCCTTTGTACGGGTCGTCGATCGATAATGGCCAATATAAGTCTCGCCGTCCTGCGTTGAACCCTGAATCCCGGGAGCCTCCCGACCGCTGCCTTTGATGGTGGCGTGCGGATACGTTACACGCCCTTTGGTGCGGTCGCGTCCATTAAAGACTCACCCGGGTTTGGATTGCAAGTCTCGTTTTTTTTTCTCACTTGCGTGTACGTGATGTCTGAGTCGGACGTGGTATAGTTGGACGGCTTTGCGAAGGTTGTTCTGGCGACATCCGGGGCGTCTGTCGTTTAGGGCAACCGTCGTGGGCACCCTGTCAATGCGATGTACCGGATGACTATTGCGCTGTACGTCGGGTCGAGTGGATATTGGCTACCGGAGAGGATGTGTGTGGACCGTGTTGGGCCAGACTTCGTGCGCGGGCCGAAACAGTCTGGATGAATGACCCCAGAAGAATAACCACACGTACGAAAGAGAAGCCGACGAGGTGTAGTGTGTGTGGTCTTTGCTACTTTCCCCGCAAGATTGCTGTTGTTTTCTTTGTGTGTGTGACGCAACCTACTTTTGGCTGTCCGCCCAGTCGCAGGCTTGTCTAAGGAAAAAAAATTGCACACGCATACAAGTACGGGTGTAGAGAAAATTTAAGGGAAGATAATAAATGAAGGAAAATAGGCGTTCCAGGCGCATACCCACAAATTTCGATTACATTAGAACAACAAATGAAGCTATACCCATGGGGTATGTAGATGTACCGTGCCGTTTAGGGGTGGTAGAATAAAGACGTGCACAATACATGCCCTTGATCGTTTCTTACGCGAAAGCAATACACGTCCCGTTTCGCAAAAATGCCGCGTTTGGCCAGAATAAAAGCGAGAGATGCAAAATTCCCCATAATTGGTTGTACCGCCGTTATCCACTCACTGCTACCACCCCATGCAATTCAAATTTCCCTCCTTGGCAGTAGTCCCGCGCCCCCTGCCTGAAACTGCGCCAGCGGGAGTTGTGTTCTTTTTGTGCTTGCTTTAATTTGGTATGCTGGAGCTGTTTCGCGTCATTTCGAACGTGCCATTTTTTTCGTGCGCTGCTGGAGCCTTTCTGCCTTTCGAACGCGCCATTTTCTTATTGCGGGGGGGCCTTTCTGCGTCAATCCGAACGCGCCATTTTTTTTTTTTTGCGCGGCCGCTTTTTTCGCTTACTATCGTAAAAAACAACCCAACGAGCGTTCCTAACTAAATGAATGCGGGAGGCGCCGGTTAATTGCGTATATTTTGCCTCAAATGTACCTTCAGTTTTCTTTGCGCTAAACAACGGGGAGGTGTATGACAAGCGCCAGCGGTTCACGAGTTTCGAATGCTTGTGACTGTATAAACCGCTTGGCTTTCGATGCCTCTGGGTTACGCCGCGACAACAGCGCTACAACGGAATGCCCTGTTGCTCTACTTGGGTCCAGCGCGCGAGCTACGACGACAAATCGTGCGCCTAAAGTGCTCCGTATTTAAAAGATTAGGTGGTCTCTCATTCGAACCCACGTCCTACAGAATGCAAGTCTAATACGCATCCCCTACATAATCGCCGAGCCTTGGCTCAACAGACAAAAGGCAAACCTAGTGAGCGCGTTCTAGCTTTCCACTCAAAAACGTAAAAACGTGGGTTAGCGAAGCACGAAGCATATATATATATATATATATATATTAACGCACCAATACCCTAAAGGAAAAGGTGAAGAAAACCGAAAACCAAACAAAAACGACGAAAGAGAAAAAGGAAGCTGCCAACGGCGGACGACGGGGACACAATCGCACTACAGGAGGCCTAAGAGAGTGTTTCGAACGTCGTAATTAGGAGAGTGGGCCTACGTTGCGAAAACGTATATGAAGAGAGCGATAGGCCAAGCCTTTGTCTCGTAGTGAAACACAGGAGGAGGAAACCACGGTAAGAGCATAGGATGACAAAGATGGTGACAGGTGGGCACAGTGCCACTACTTGCGCCTACATTAGTCATTTGAGCATGGCTATTATAAAAGTAGCAGAGCACGTGCACCCTAATAGCATGTATGCGTACTGCTGGAAAATGGCGACTGTCCAAGCCTTTCCGTCCTAGCAGCACAGAAAAGAAAATGACGCATTGGTGAAAAGGTATGATGGTAAGTAATGGTGACGGTAATGGATAGTGGGTAACGGCAATGGATAAATAAGGGATAATGGCGACGGTAGCTAAGGATAATAGCGGCACTGCACAGGTTTTTGTATGTCAAGGCTCTCACTACTGCGGACTCTGAAGGGTCAACATGATCGCATACGAAAGGGCGCCTTAGAAAAAGATGCGAGGGAACATAATAAAAATTTATTGCCATCCCAATTCCTAACGAAAGTTGAGAGAAGCACGAAAGCTTTCTGACGTCAAAACTGCGTCACAACTGCGCCAAAACCTTCGCAAAAGGTGCGTCCAACCTCCTTCGCTTAAAGTGCGCCCAATCGACCGCCAAACCTTCAAAGACCCAAATCGCAAACGAAGAACGCACCCTCGCTATGATTTTTCGCGCACTAAGCAAACGCATGTACGAACGACCTAAATGTACACCGATGCGTGGTTTGTGAGATAAAGGTGTAGTATTGTACTACTTCTTCGAACGCGACATTTTTTTTTCTTGCGCGGCTGGAGCCTTTCCGCATTTCGAACGCGCCATTTTCTTCTTGCGCGTGGGGCCTTTCTGCATCATTTCGAACGCGGTTCATGATCGATGCGAGAGAGAGAAAGAGAGAGAGAGAGCGAGAGCGAGAGAGAGAGAGAGAGAGAGAGAGAGAGAGAGAGAGAGAGAGAGAGAGAGAGAGAGAGAGAGAGAGAGAGAGAGAGAGAGAGAGAGAGAGAGAGAGAGAGAGAGAGAGAGAGAGAGAGAGAGAGAGAGAGACGCTATTGGCAGAGGAAATGGCCTCGAGGGGCTGAAAGTCCGACCCTCCAGGGCGTCTTCTTGAATTAGATGGGCGAGCTCGAGGTGACCGCAGGCCGGTGCCTGTCGGTGACCTCTTCCGCCCTCTTGACCAGGCGTTCCTGTAGGTTCGGGTCGGGGCTGCAAAGCCTCCCACCTGTCCTCAGAAGGGATTTTGGGGAAAAGACTTCGGTGCCAAACGGTAGGGTCCTGGGGCATGCCCAGATGATGTGGGCCAGATTGGCAAGGGCACCACATAAGGGGCACGCATGTAAAGGCTGTGGTGGATATGCGAGTCACAATGGTCGGATTGGGGAAGACTGCCGTCTGGAGTTGCCGCCAGAGGGGGACTTTGCTCTAATGTGAGGGATTTATCTGCCTTAAGGAAGACTCAGCGACAGAGAAAGTTATAGGCCGTGATGTTGTGGTAACCGATCAGATGGTCCCGCGCGGGTGAACCTGGCTCAGTGGTAGGGACACGGGCTGGGCCCAGCCCGGATAGTAATTTCTCGGGCTAGGTCATGGGCCGCCTAGTTTCCTTCGAGCCCGGCGTGCGCAGGGGTCCAAGTAAGTTGTACAGGTGTTCGCGGGGGGTTCCTGCGCGAAATTTCGAGCGCCGTTGGAGATACCCGTCCAGTGGCGAAATTTTGGAGAGCGGTTTTAAAATTTGTAAGAACTGTTGCCGGGGTGCACGGTTGAGGGAAAGGGCCGGCGCTATTGCCGCCTCTTCCGCCGATTCTGAGATGGGCGTCCGGACTGTAATAGAATCGAGGGTGTTGGTTTTGGGGTGATTGCAAACAGCGACTGCGGTGAAGGCCTGGTGGTGCCTGTATTCCGCTACTAGCACACGACTAGTGGGTCGTTTTTGTACTTGTGCAGGGCACGGTCTCGTTGTTTTCTCCGATCAGTGCGGTGCGTGGGATTCAAGTTGCGGGAGAGTGGTTTGGCTATGATGCGGACGTAGATATTATGGGGAATATTTGTTGCATCCTGATAGAGGATGCGGTACCCTATTTTTAGGTTTTGGAGGATGTTATTTTCCGTGGGGCTGCGAGCGAAACGTTTGTATAATCCCATTAGGTGCGGCGAGAGACGAGTTAATACAGACAGACCTATTATAAAGCATAGAAGACCGCGAAGCTTGAAATAGAATGCAATGATCTCACAATCCCGCACGTGAGCAGTATTAAAGGGACCCTGCAACACTTTTTTTCAAAGTCCTAAATACTTGCAGAACGTAGTCAACCAACACATCCAGCACTTAAATTAGGGGGTCGCAAGTTATACCTCAGCCAAAAATTACTGCTCTGTGCCCATCAAATAACCTAGACACTTACTCTGAAGGTTTTTCTCTTTTTTTACGGTGTTGGCGTTAAGCTGAGCAAGCGATACAAGTAAAGATGGTACAGGCGTGTGCGCCAACAACCAGCTATAATGACTAAGCCGTAGATAGCTCCTAAGAGGACGTCGAATCAGCAATGAAGAAGGCAACAACGCAGTTCACGATTGTGATGGGAGACTAACGCAGAGGTCGGTAAGAAGCAAATGGGTGAAAGGTCCGTGGGAAAATTCGGAATGGGCAATCGCAACAGTCGAGGAGATGCACTGGTGGGATTTGCAGAGAGAAAAGTCTGGGGTTATTGAACACAATCTTCTACAAACGAAAGAATAGGAAACGGAAATGGCAAAGTTCCCATGGTTCAACAAAAAACGAAATTGGTTTCATCCTAAGTGACAACCCGGGTATCATGAATGACGTAGAGTTGCTAAGTAAGTTCCGGAGCAGCGGTCACAAAATGGTTAGATGCAAGCTAAGACTGAATCTCAGAAGAGAAAGAACTAAACTCACGACAACTAAGAAGCCCCGGGTGTAGTCAGTCAGGGCCTGATCGCAGGAGTTTAAAATAACTCTTCAAAACAAATTCTCGCGTTTGAACGAGCAAAACGAAATCAGTGTAGACAGGCTAAATGTGAACCTAGCATCGGCAATCAGTGAATCAGCAGCAGCTGTGGGAGAAGTAACATGTACAGAACAAACTGGAAAACTAAGAAAATGAAGGAACTATTTGCGAAACGTAAGAACATAAAAGTGTCAAGAACGGTGGATATATGATTGAATTGGCCGAGCTGTCGAAACGGATTAACAGAAGTAAAACAAAATACATTCTTGCATATAACATGGCAGTGATCGAGGAAACGCTGTGAGACGAACCGACGTAGTGAGACGAATCGACAACCGGTGGACATATGTGGTAACAGAATGGATACCAAGAGATGAGTTTTTAAGAAGGGGAATGCCGATAACACGATGGAGGGATGAAATACGGAACTTCGGGGGTAAACTCTGGACTCGAGCAGCGCAGGACTTGAGCGGTTGGAGGTCAATGGGAGAGGCCTTCGTCCTGAGTGGACCTGAGTAGGGTGATGATGATGATGATGATGATTATAGGGCGTTCTTATAGCGCTGGAATTGCGTCATCAGACGGATTTAGCGATTATTTGTGAGCTTCGCTTCAGTTGCAGCAATGAACGCAATCGGTAGCCACTTTTAAAAAATCGCCACAAAGGCAAAGCGCGAATCGAAGGCGGATGTCACTGCGACGAACAAATCACGCAGTGCCGCTCCGTGCTGGCGATGGCTATAGCTTTCTCATAATTTCCAGACCCGAAGGAAAGAGTGAAAGCGTTTATCGGAAGTGCTGCAGAGGTTCTTTAAGTGCCTCGCAGAATATTTTGTTTGGTAGGAGGTCGTAGCCGCTTCGAAGTTCACTACTTATTTCGAATCCACGATTTTCACAAACAGCAGCGAATTGCCGCTCGTTTTTCCGCCGCCAGTAAGGATTAAAAGCTAAACCAAGGTGCCGGGAAACCCGGGACGGAATTAGCTCGCGACTTACTTCGCAAGGTAATACTGGCTTCGATTTGTCGGCTGCACGTAATCAATATTCGCGCGAATTAGCATGGACCTGGCCGAGGTTGTTGGATAGCGCGCCGACATTTCCATCGCTTTAGCATCTCCCGTAATCAAAGCACGCATTCTGGGGAGCGTTCTGCCGAATTCGCGCACCGTGTGGGCGAGGCGAATGTTTAGCTTAATCACAGCGCTGCCACGTGCCGCGCATTTTGTCTCGTTTTTCCCGCGCTTTTTTTGGTCGGATCGCTGAGCAAATCGGACGTCCAGTAAGTGCGTTCTGTTGTCGGGCGGTGCAGTCATTTACGGAGTCCCTTGTGGGATACGTCTGCAGTTTTTTGTTCGCACCTGTTTTTACCACTGGGTGTTAACCACGCTTCACAAAGTTCACACCCCGAGTGTTTATTATTTTTTCTTCCCAGGTCACGTAATACCGTATTCTCGTCCCGGGTGGCCGATGCTATGACCCTGCACCAACGAGGGAGCTGAAAGGCTAAAGTTTTCCTGCAGTCCAGGGTATTTTTTTCGTCATGTGTTTCGGTACCTCGAATGGACTTTAGGTACTCCACACTTTCTTCTTAACAGTTCTGAAACCGACCAGGGTATCTGTCATCAGCCGTTATGAGTGAAGGCACCGATAGCCGGCCTGTTAATTTAGAAGGTGTTGCACGAGTTTGACTGGACAAAGAAGGCCGCATTAGCGGAGGTCGATGCGATCTGCATACCGACCGCATTGGCGCCCACGTCAGAAGCGGGCGATCGGAACGCCGGTGTGAACGTAGGAATTCCATTAGCGCCTTTGGGTGGAGCAGGCGCCAAGTTTCAGCGGAATTATTGACAGCCGACGCGTCAGACGTACAGACAGCGAGGAATGACAATGAAACAACGAATGGCCTCAGAACGACATCGTGAAACCATTGCTTCACTGCGCTCGTATATCTGATTTATTGTCCTCGGGGGAGACAACAAAGAAAAATGCTGGTGTATACGCGAAACTTTGTGGATGTTAGAAAATCTAAATGAAGTTAACATCTCGTAAATGAGAAATCCGTGTTTTTAATTGGGGTTACCGAAGCTTGGGCTTTGGTAACTCCAGGCGTAACCACAGGTGTTGGTTTTCGGTGTGGTAAATCAATCAATCACTCAATCAATCAATCAATCAATCAATCAATCAATCAATCAATCAATCAATCAATCAATCAATCAATCAATCAATCAATCAATCAATCAATCTTTTTTCATCTTGTCCAGAAAAGTCAAAGAACCTGGGTGCTGGCGCAGGCAACATGCATCTCATTTTTTGTAAAAAAAAAAAAATAATAAAATCCCGGGCTTTATGCATAACGTGAAACCTGTAGGGGCGAAGCATGCAGTGTATAAATGTATTCTTGGCGCCTTCGCTTTGTTGCCCATAGAGATGAAACCGTAGGGGGGTAGAGGTATACAGCTTTGCTGTAAAAGTCTCTTGTCTCGCGTTCTAGTGCGAGGAGTTGGAAAACGAGTGTCTCGGGGTGTTCTTTTAGTACGCCTTCCGTTCTAGCGCAAGGCGTTTTAGTTTTAGTTTAAGGTGTTTGAGTACCGTGTCTAAAGGATATTACGACGACATGAGACGCCGACAGCCGAGCCCCAACGGGGCTTCACCGCTAAAATGAACAAAGGAGGAACGCTGAACGAAAAATACACACGTCTCACATAAACCAATTATTAAAGCTACATATACACACACTGCATAATAGGTAGTACAATATGTAATCCCATCAGTTTAATGACACGCAATCAACGTAATGAGTGTATACATATTGCTCAGGAACAAGTATTTCTTTGGTTGTAGAGCACTTGAATACGTGTGAACGATGATACAGTATCGGTTTTCTGCATAATTCTAAAAATAAATTTGCGACCTAAAATAAATAATAAGCTTCGCCGACCATTACTATCATTGTATCTTAAGCGCCATCTTTATTATCTGGTCATGTTATTATCCCGAAACTCGCTAATAAAGCTGTACGTATTAGACGTCCCCCCCCCCCCCCTACCCTCTTTTCTCGGTATGTTCAACCATACCCGCTCCATCTTAACGACTGGGACGCAGCACTTCATTAGAGTAAGTAGAACTTCACTCTTAAAGAATACGATGATCGCATCAATTAAATGATCCGCAATTAAAGTAACTTCTGATAAACATTCCCCCTATTTACTTCGCGTATGGAAGCAGTGCGAAAGCTACAGCTATCGCCATCACGGAGCGACACTGCGTGCTTTGCTCGTCCCAGCAAATACGCCTTCTGTTTATGCTTTGCTTTTCTGGCTTTCTTTTTGAAGGGGCTATCGACTGCGTTCATTGCTGCAACTCAAGGAAAGCCGACCAATTGCCGCTGCGCCGCTACAATTACGTAATTCCAGCGGTCGGAGAACGCCGGGACCGGGAAAGAAAAAAAAATTTGCGGCCGGTTTGAAAGTGATCTGACGTGCATAGAGCAGTAATTTTCGGCTGAGGTACTTTGTGACCCCCTAATCTAACTGGATTTGTTAGTTGACTGCGCTCTGAAAGCATTTAAGATTTCGAAAAAACGTTTAAAAAAGTGTCGCGGGGTCCCTTTAATCTGCGAAGTGAGCGTTCACAGACATCATTGTGAAAATTTAAAAAGCTGTATGAGAGATTAGAAAGAGAAAGACTGGCGACAAAAGGAGACATCCAGGGCTCTACTCCAAGGCGCGTGGTCTTGATCTCCGAAAGCGCTCGAATACAAGGAACAGAAGCGGCTGTCGACCTCTTGAGCAAGCCGTATAGCTCGTTAGCGCGGGAGGTCCTATTGTGAGTGGTCCAGCCTAATTAGGGTGTGCTCCTCTGGCTTCTCAATTATGCCCTCTTGTGCGTACCTTCGCAAAGGAGTGTATTAGCGGCAGGAAGCATTGAGTAATTCCGGATCATAAATGACTTCGGACGAAAGATGACCAGCCAGGAAAGGGGAAAAAATACAGTAGAAAAATAACGAAATAGACCCTCTGTGTCGATAGCCTCCATGACTCTATGATAACCCCTTTTATCTGCTTGCGCGCGCGTAACACGCGCACATACCACATACGAACGCACATTATATATATATATATATATATATATATATATATATATATATATATATATATATATATATATATATATATATATATATATATATATATATATATATATATATATATATATATATATATATATATATATATATATATATATATATAATCCCGGCTTTTTACCACCGCTTCAGTGGGGATGGCCGCCGGTCGGAAAAGCACGTTCTACGTCTTCCGCCGTTGTCGAGGGGCGGCACTAGTTGACCGGCCTCTGAGCAGTCGTAAATATAAACGGCCGCTCTAAAGTCGAGAGGGGAGCCGTCACGGAATAGCACAATTGGTAGTGCAGCCCACGCGCTATGCGGAGGTTGTGGGTTCGATTCCCGTTCCCGGATAAACGGCGGAATTTTTTCTCGACTTGTATTTTCACTTATTTATACCTGTGTCAAACAAATTAAAGAGCAACCATACCCTATTCGGCACTATAAAAGCACTGTCAAAACACCAAATAGTACTGGCAATAGGGACTGCAACCTTGACACACACACACACACACACACACATATAGTATATATATACATATATATATATATATATATATATATATATATATATATATATATATATATATATATATATATATATATATGTAAAGAGAGAGGGGAGAGGGAAATGCCGGTGTACCGCAAATGGCGATGGAGCGTTCGATTTTTTGCGATCGCTTGGTGTTCATCCCCGCGACTTGCGCCCCAGTCATGTCCAGCACATGGTGTCAGGTAAATTCGTGTGCCTCAAAAGTCGTGCATTGTGCCATTATGCCGCCCGGTGTCTTTGCAGCATTTCCTTGTCGCGAAATCGCCGGACATTCTCGCTCCAGGCGGCGGCTCGGCTCCCTCGAAGTCTTTAATTAAATATTTACAGGGGATTTTAGCTCCAGGCGAGCGGTGAGAGGGTGCCTGTCCTAGGTTACCTCTCGTAGGATTGCGAGATTACCGGCGTTTGTAAGAGTGTTAAAGCAGTAATAGATCTTTGCAGCCTGCCTGGCCCTTCTCATACAAATTTCGCGTATGCATGTGAATGTTGGAGCATGGTGTGTCCGGCCACTCACGTAAAAAAATTGGAGCAGAAGGCTGCAGCTGTCGCCCGTAGCCGAAGTAGAATCAACTTAGTGCAGGGTTAAATCTGCAGGCCAACAAATTCCGTTACGCTCTGAAGCTAGGCCTAACCTTCACCTGGCCTTGTATCTGCGAATAAATGCGCAAATGGCGACGCTACAACATTTGATTGTTCTAAATGTTGATTTATCTTGAAGAATAAACCAAAAAAACTCTAAAAAAGAATAATCTAGAAAGGAACTAACGAAACAAAGGTCTACGTCATCAACCCGTGTCATGCGATTCGGACTCAAAACACACGAAAACAAAACCGTAAAAATGATCCTAAAAAAGCAGCAATCAAGTTGTATCTGGACAAAAATGCACAGTCGGCAAAGTAAAAGCATTTATTCGTTAGAATACTGTACATATTGATCTTTGGTGTGTGGAGGAATTGTTGATCGGAAAAACAAGAAATAAAGATGCTACCTAGCAATGTGGAAAATCACCCAGTCTAAAAAAACGGAGAATAAAAACGTTTAAAATGTTTTTGGTAACTAAACTTAAATAGCAAAACAAATATACCTGAAGGGGAATGTTCAGCACGATTTCAATTTGATATTTTCATGTTACATTGTCTCATTAAGCAACGCAGCCCTGACAAGATAAGCTCATTCTGTCCCCAAGAGTGTGCAGTCCTACGAAAAGCACTGGATAATTAACAGTGGCGTTGCGCATGTTTGAGAGAATTGGGCAGTGACGTACATACCTCCATTTTCAGTACAATATGAATCTTTTGTGTGTCCGCGTGTTTTTTTACGTGGATAATGAGTCAGCAATTTTAGCAAGAAAAACGGAAGTTAAAAGAGAGTAAACGGAGCAACCACCGCTCGTTAGCTGCTGACCTTTGCCCTGTTTGAATTTCGCTCCCAGTCGCTCGTTGCTTCATGCAACCCGAAACCCTAACACCCAGCTAGCTCATCTCAGTCAATTTCACCATACACTAAAGCCTCACGTTTACCTTTCTACGCTATTATCCCCGTACGCTTCACCGAGATTTAGTCGGCATTTCTTTAATCTTGAGGAGAAAACGAAGAACGCGTAAGTTCTTCCTCCATCGAGTTATTTTTACGTCATTTTTTTAGCCAGACTGACGGTGTTGCCACTCCGAGCTCTACCGGGGCTACTGAAGTTTGCATGAACGTGGGAAGAAGGACTCGGAGTGAACCTTTTTCCGCGATGCAAAAGTCTTCCGACAACCTCGGCAGTTCTTGACGTAAGAGCCCAGGGATTTGGTTGCGAAAAGCGGGGGAGCCCAGGGGGCCGAGTCGAGTGGATGTTCCCTGCAGCGCGCTCGTGGATTTACCTCGTGGACCCTCACCCGTCCATTACCGGAAGGTCGACATATCTTACAAAAAACAAAAAAAGAAAGGCGGGAAAAAAGCGAGGCCCACGCTCGGGCTTAAGCCCTGCTTCGGTGGTCGCCCACTCTGTTATTCCATCTTCCGGGCTTCGCCTTGTTTACAGACGCCCGCGTCTGCTGCCTGACCACGAATTCGCTGGCTGCCGAACTGGGGAGGCCAACTGGTCTTTTTTTGTGTTTTTCTTTAAGCGTTGTTGGCAAAATATTGCCTTAGCGGACGGACAACGGTCGGTTTGTCTGGTTGACGTCATCGGGAGAATGGCGCATTGGTGCCTCTCACGCGGCGAATAATGATTGCTTATTAATTAGTCGCTTCAAATTACCACGAAAGGGGAAAGTTTGTGCTACGCACTGAACGATGTCGCTCAGAAGTTTGTTTTGAATGTCGTCAACTGGAGTGGTAATTATAAGACGCAAGCCTGCTTTTAAATCTGAACGGAGAGTAAGAGGAGGAAGAGATAAAGCTCTCGTTCAAAGGTTAACAGGGGCTTATCAGCTTATCAGGAAAACAGGAACTCCATTGAGAATACTGTGTGGTTATTCGATCATACCGTCCGTGAGTAGTCCGAGCACTCTCCTCGTATGAACAACGAATACCGGATTGCGCATCCCAATAGTCACGGTGAGCGCGGAGCTGGAAATCGAACATCCCAATTAGCAATCATTAACGAGTCGCCAACGTCGTCATCGCTATCAGCGTTGTTATTCTGTCCTCACTGTTTTCGCATGCTTGGTAAACAACTATTTAACGTATATTATTCCACAGAAAAGCTCTTTGCAGCTCCATGTCGCAAGCGTTTCAGAAGCTTCAAAACCTTACAGCAGCGGAGATATTCTGCGGAAACTGCTTTCGTTGGCTTTCCATGGCCCCTAAAATTTATAATAAATGAAAAAAAAATATGTTTTCTTGTTTCGTACTGTCACCGTTGATCAATACAGCGCAATTTTGCTCTGGCTGAGGCGTCGATATATTTTGGGACCTTCCACGTAATGTGTATTCTTTCTCAGAAACTGAAAAAAAAAATCGTTGCGACGGTGTTGAGAAATCTGAAGAAAAAACTCGTAGATTGGTTCAAGCGGCAGATTAGCGAATAACTTGTAAGTGATGCGGAATGTCGGATAGGTATTACTAAACACATGCCGAAAGTATGGCTTACATGTCAGATATACAAGTGTACTTCTGTACATATTTGTGGTTGAAGCAAGTCTCCTTCTCGCTTTATCTCCCCGTTCACAGCCTATTGCCGCTTTTGCGGGTGGGCCTCCACTTCCAATCCTCAACTCTGCTTGTAGCCCTGGTACTGAAAAAAAAGAAGGAAGCCCACATTAACGCGTAAGACTTGAAGGTAGCGAAGCTGTACACAAACTTCATGACCATTCCGACGGTTTAAGTATACGATTGCAGCCGATCTGCTTCTTATTCGCCTGTGGTTCATGTGTTTCAAACGCTTGTGACTATATAAACCGCTTGGCTTTGGAAGCCTGTGTGGGACGCCGCGACGCCATACGCTACGACAGAACGCCCTGGGGCTCTACTTGAGTCCAGCGAGCGAGCTTCGACGACAAGGCGAACTCCTAAAGTGCTCCGCGCTGAAAAGGAAAACCATGCTTCCGAGGGCGGCCAGGTAACTTCCCAAGCGGTTAAGCTAGCGGCAAATGTTCCGGGTGAAGATACTGCGCCGCTGTCGTGATCGGCATTCCACTGCTCTCCCGCGGAATTAGTTGCGGCATCTAAGATTTCGCCCACCAGGTGCCGCGATCATCTCCTTCACCGCCGCAGCTGCTAAGCGTCCTAATCCACGTTGGTCTTCATTGTGACATTATCTGGTCGCTCACCCCCGCTTGCAGCAATGGGTGTTTCGCTTCCTACATATACTCTTGCTCTGTGGGCATTGCCTAATGCGGAACGTCATGCTTTCATTGCGTGATGCCACAGCGCCGACGGAACTTCTAAGTCACATCGCCCGCACGACATCTTCATTCAGCGAAAACCGAACCACCCAGTTGTCCAGCGCTTGTCCAGTGTTTGCCTCCCATTTGTCCCGTTACTTTGCGTTGTGAAGATTAACTTGTACTAATTAGCCCGGTTTTCTACGCTACTTTAGTTCACCCGACTGTCTTGAGCGTACTATTCCTCATTGGTTGCCCCGTTCTGATAACTTCACCGCAGCACAAGTATTATTGCTGTGGAGCACGCTTTAAAGGCAGACCTTCATGTGATTGCATTGGTACAGATGTGGTGAAGCCAGTACTTTTCTTGTAAGAGCCAAGCCTGCAAGCCTGTAAATGCTGCCGCCGGTTAAAGCCTTAATTCGAGTGCATTGCGGTGAAGCTGAACCGAGGGATTGCCTCAGACTGCACTTGTGTTATTCTGGCTCAGCGTGTACTTGTGTTATCCTGGCTCGAAACATCATCTTGGAGTCTTAGAATGAACAACGTACTTTTAAGCGCAGTAGCGCACCCTCGTGGTACCCTCATCGTTCGGTTATTACTACACCGTCCACGACGCCGTGACGTGCCGTGCTCGGACAAGTGTGTCGCGTCGGCAGCCCGTGCAGGCCTTCCGGTGGCGACGGCAGGGGCCTCGTTAGCCCGCGTGCCCTCCTCGCGCGAGCAGTTCGCGGTCAGGCGGGGCGGCCTTCAATTATTCAGCACGGCGTGTCGAGCCGTCCCGGCCCCGTCAGATCGACGGGGAAGGACCCAAAGGGCTGCTCCGGCTCCCACGCGGGAGCTCCGTCGTCGTCTCGCCCTGCCACCGCTCTCATTTTCTAAAGTGATCGCCGTCCGTGCTCGTTTGAGCTAATGCCCGCAGCAGACGACGACGCTTCCTCCGCTTCCGCCACGCCGGGATCCGAGAGACGAGCACCACGGCCGCACCTGGGAAACGCCCCCTAGGCAGACAGGCCTGCAAGCCAATCCTCTAGCCCGGTGAAGTTGCTATTATGACGCAACGCTTACAGTCTCTTTCTCCTTGTCACTTGCTGCTGTTAACTTCAGCTACTAAAGCTTGACCGTAATTCTTACTACGATGAAATACTAGAAGGCATTCTCATGTTGGGGGTCATGCCCTAAAGCGAGCGCCCACGCGTCGTTTTTTCGGGCCACGCGCAACAGAGTCGTCGGCGAGGCTCGTTTCATCTTGTCCTTCCCCTCCGCGCGCGTCCGTGGCATTGAGGGTGGGTCAGTGGGACAGAACGGCTGGTGCGTCTTCCGCTTGACGACAGCGGGATTAAATGAGCTCTCGCGCGACGTCTTCCGGTTAACGACGTCGAAAGTGAACGAGCCATTGTTCTAAGCCTTTCAGTACACAAGCCTAACCAATGTAGTAATTTCCGAGCTCTCCAGTGAAACGATTTGTGTAAAGGAGCGTGGGTTGGTTTTCGACGAAACGCGTCATTACTTCCGGTAGAGTCGTCATTACCGCCTTCTGGTTTCGTTAACCCTGAGTGTTTCGGTGCGACTGGACGAATGGCGGAATATCCGAGGTAGCTCAGGGGGTTGCTGCAGAAGCTGGTCTGTGCGGCTACGGAAGCTTATTTATAAGTAGCATACGTTGTAACCACTGGTTGTCCCAGGCCAATCACGCTAAAGTCCGCAAAGTGGAGCTACTGACACTAAAGTAAAAAGTATTGGAAGGGCCGGAAGGCCCTTCCAATTTTTTTCTGGGTGCCCTGACTTATGACGGCACTTATGGCTTACGACGGCCCTTCCAAATACTTATGACGGCCCTTCCAGGTGCCGTCACAAGTAATTCGAACAAATGTTTCTAAATATTACAAAATACTTCTCTTACTGGTTTTATGACAGCCCTAAGTCGGATCAAGAGTGGGCCATCCAGCAGGTTCTCAAGGCGCTCGAAAGGCACGGACTCCGCAAAGGGGTTCCTGTCGAGTAGGGCTGCCCAAGAGAATGCAACGCACGGCCACGTTGAGGTCGGCCCGTCAACCGGGCTTTACCTACTGCAGGATTTACACAATAAAGTCCTTTCCATCCATCCTACCGGTTTCCTGGATGATTTTTCTGTTAAGGAGGACTCCTTTAAACACGCACCAATGCAGCCAGGCATTTTACGAGACCGTGTTCCAAATGCTTTTGATGGCACCTGTACGCATGTTTATTCATTCCACAAACGTCACGTGAATGGAACGGCCATCCGGCATCAACTGCAACTATGTGAATACTGATGCTTTCCGATCAGTTATTAGAAATTAAAATCACTCGAATAGCCATGAATAAATACTAAATGTGCCTGTGGTGTCGGTTTGATCTCTTGTGTAAAAGCATTGTTGGCTACTCCTTGTAGTCATTGGTTCTGCTGAGTACAGAATTTGTGTGACTTCGTTGTTGTGTTCTTGGGCGATTCATTTTTGTATTATTGCTTCATATGCACTGTAAGCAGAATTTGTTCGAAAATTTTGTACCCACACCCCTCTATAATGTTTCGGCCCTGAGGGCACCTGTAAATAAATAAATAAATAAATAAATAAATAAATAAACGAAGAATTGGCCTCACCATTTTTGCCGCAACGTTCCCACAATGGTATGTGTTGTGTGCGTCGCGTTGCGTTCAAGCATGGGTCACGGGCCTCAACAGCATGTTTTTTATCGGCGTATCTGTTTATAGTTGAGAAAGTGTACAAGACACGATAAATTTTAAGCGAAGCCTATTACTCCAGGTCAAACACAGAAAACGGCCCTTCCCTCGTAGCGTCGATTTGACCTTCAAACCCAGCCAAGGTCAAACCAGTGGCTCGTGTGATTGCGCAGTGAAATCCCGTAATCGCTGGTTTGTCCCAAGGAGGAGGGGTTCGGAGAGGAGGATGTGGGGAAAGAGTACGGGCGAGTGCCATCACAAATTATACAAGGAAGCGTTGGCTCAAAGTTCAGTGCGCGTTCTCGCTTACAACGCCGAAGGCGCCGAGCGGCATATGTTTGAGTCATAGGGTGCTATTTTGTGCGCGTTCACTTCGCAGTCTTAGCGCGGAAACCAAGCTATCACGCGACAAACTTGGATTAACCACGTTCCACCACGGCAAATTGACGTGTAAGTTCTGTTGTCCGCTCTATGCCGGGTGCAAAAAATTTTCGCTGGCCATCTACCGTAATGCAGTGAAATTGCTCTTCGTTTTTCTTTGGATTTTATGGACTGTATGATAGGCCAATACACCTTTGTACGAAGCCGCTGAGTTACATCTTAACAGAAAAGAATAGTACCCGAGTGTTTACACCGCTCCTGAAATAGTCGGGCTTTTTTCCATCCCGAGATCTTCCGCAATGGCGGAAGCTTTTTTTTTTTCACATCTATTCTCTTACGCGCGTGCGCCCTGATAGCGGTAAGACGAACATGGCAGCGAACACGCGCTGCCAACTATCGGCGGCTGTCGCTGTAAAATATATTTGAAATAAGGCTTCTAGAGAGACAAGTTTCCGGAATCCTGACTCTGCGCGCTTGCATGTTTGGTATATGTATCTATTCCAGCCTTAACGACCAGAAACAAATTAGTTTCGCAACAGACGCTCGGTTTTCTACCTGCCGCTCACGTAAGAGGCCAACATAAATTCGCGCACATGAGTCCGAGCAGAGCGTTACGAAAACGAAACGAACGGCAAACAATGTACAGTTACGGAACGAGATTGTGGTAAATGATAAATAATAAAAGGAGTAAGCGAAAACACAAGATAACAAACGAGACAGAATGAAGATAACAGCGATCACAAAGGGGAATAACAAGAAACTCATTTTAACGCGCGCTCCCTTTAGCGCGTTTTCATTTCAATGTTCGCGCCTTTAGTTCGCGTTGTCTGCACACCGGTCAGTGAAAAATCGTGCTAGTCGCAATAATAATGCCTTACTTGGGTGCACCCAATTCCGCTTTGTGTTTATGAATGTCTGTGACTCTAAGCATCGCGTTTGGTGTTTGTCTGCAAGACACATAGCCGCGGCCGAACCGGGAGGCAAGGACACGGGTAGTGCCTTCTTTTAAGTGCAGAGTGCTTTATGGGCTCGCCTTGTCTTCGTAGCTCACTCCCTGGACCGAAGTAGAGCCACACGGCGTTCTGTCGTCACGGCGTCTCACAGAGGCTTCGAAAACCAAGCGGTTCACATAGTCATAAGCGTAGGAAACTTGTGAACCGCTGCCGCTTGTCATACATCTCCCCGTTGTTTAGCGCAAAGAAAACTGCAGGTATACGTTTGGGGCAAAATATACATAATTAACCAGCAGCACCGCTTTCATTTAGTTAGGAACGCTCCTTGGGTTGTTTTTACGATAGTAAGCGAAAAAAAGTGGCAGTGCAACGCCGGCACGTGCGGGAGGAAAAGCAAGCGCAAAAGGAACAGAACTCCCGCTGGTGCGGTTTCAGTCGGGGGGCGCGCGAGCACTGCGAAGGCGGGAAATTTGAAATTCGTTGGACAAGCCTCCGTTGAATTCATCAGGAGAGGAATGAGACAGGGTGGTGGAGACCGTGATGGGTGGTAAGACTGAGAGAATAACGGTGCCACAGCCCATTATGGCGAATCACTGCTTTGCACTTCCGGCGGCTTTCACATTGAGTGGAGCGGCTTTTAATTTTATGTTTCGAATCCACCAGAACTATAGCTGGAACTGCCGGGGATCGAACCAACGACCTTGTGGTGAGCGCAGGAATGTCTTAAGGAGCCAGATACCGCAGTGTATACTTCGTATGAAGGTTTAAAACGAGTGAGTAAAATGTACGTGCCGATCGTTCGAAGGATATAACTTGACGATGATGTATATAACTTTGACGGATATAGGGAAATAAGATTGACGATGGTCCATTTGGAGCAAATATAAACAAATCTAGCACTGGTTTGTTGTTCGTGGTGGCACGTGAGTATTAAGAGCATTACTTCCACACTGGCAATCCCTGAGTCCGCGCCAATTTTGAGCGAGCGCGAAGAAAACCACCGAGTTCCTGACGATTAATCAATGTTCCTTCAAGAAAGGTCCACGGCTGGTTAAGAAGAGACGAGTGACTCCGCGCACACCCACTTTATGCCCACCCGTCCCGAGCGCAGGGCGCGGGCAGCTCGGCTCCGCTATCTCTACTAACCCGATTAGTTCGAGCTGGGGATTACGCACAAAGCTGGCCCTCCCAAAATTATCTTTCTCCAATTTGGCGCCCTCCCCCCCACACCGTCCACTCTCTCGGCCTAACGCGGAAAATTACAGCCACTTTGTCCAGCGCCGTCTCTTTCGGCGCTTAAAATTGAGTTAAGCGGAGCGCTGCAGCCGAGCTTCGAGCATATAAATATACGGCCACAACGACTCTCTCGCGCCGGCGTATGCGGGCGCGCCAAGAAAATCCATTAGCGCTTTAAACGGGGCCACTGAAACGCCCGGCGCCGGCGGTGAACGCATCTGATCCCACTGTCGGCCTTCGCTGTAGAACTACTGCCTCGGAAGTGCCTGTTCTTTTAACGAAGTTTTGCCTCTTTCTTTTGTGGCAGCAGGCGTTTATAAGCCTTCTTGGTAGGGCAATATCAATAAACCCGGGAAGGAGACAAAAGAACGTCGATAGAGGCATGAAGTTGATTGTAAGCGCGGCTTCACTGCTTCGCCGCGAGCATTAACTTTTATAGATATTGCATGGGTAAGCTTTTTTTTTTCTTTTGTAAAAAAGGGCGGTTACTTAGACTGATGACTGTGATCGTACCCTGACCCTGTTCACTGATGCAAGATTAGCTTATTTCTAGAAATTTCACGGGAGGCGAGTATTTGCTAAAGTAGCCAGAACTTTAGTCGGCTTTAAAATCGACCCACAGCTTAGAGAGTCAGGCTAGCTTGATCGAAAGGAAAGAAAATTGCTGGTAATTTAAATTTTATGCGAAAAGGGAGGACGCCATTTCGTGCTACTGCTTTTAACCTGCTTCCACTAAATGTGACTATTGGGGTTTGTGACCAAAGACAAACTTGGAACGTTCAAAGATGGGAACCAAGCAATTTGCTTTCAAAACCTGTCTGTCTGTCTGTCTGTCTGTCTGTCTGTCTGTCTGTCTGTCTGTCTGTCTGTCTGTCTGTCTGTCTGTCCGTCTGTCCCTCCGTCAGTCCGTCCACCCGTCCATCTGTCCATCCGTCCGTCCGTCCGTTCGTCCATCCGTCCGTCCGTCCGTCCGTCTGTCTGTCTGTCTGTCTGTCTGTCTGTCTGTCTGTCTGTCTGTCTGTCTGTCTGTCTGTCTGTCTGTCTGTCTGTCTGTCTGTACCTTGAATCAGAACAAACAAGCTGGAAGGACGAGTGTGGTATACTTAGAGTGCGAACGAAGATGATGAAACCAATATATATTTTTATTTCTTCCAAAATGTTGCCAGCTGCGGATCAGAAGATCAGCGAACGAACTTGCAAAAACATCGATGTTTCTCCTGCTTTTAATTTACAATGCATGTCACGCATTTGATTTAATAAAAAGGCGTCGCACAACAGTAAAACGCCTTCATATCAAGTGCCTCGTGCGTATTTTTTTCTGCTGATCGGCTTCGTGCGCAGGTGCGTCGACTGCTTACCTCTACCGGGACGAATAACAAGCGAATATTTTGCTCAGAGCGCACGTTCGTTCGAGCCGGAGCTTAGCGCGAACATCGCGTTTCGCAATCCGGTGTTTTCGAAACTGCATCCGACGACAATACTAGCTTGGCTCGCTCGCAACAAAAGGCATCGTTACGTCGACGAACGGCTCCGCGCCGTGTCAAATGTCCCCGTGTGAAGGCAGTTTCTGTTATTTTATCTCAACCACCAAAGAACGCTGTTTTATGCAAGCGAGTAAGGCAAATGACAAATTTCTAAAAAAGGAAAGAAAAAGAAAGCTTTTCGAATCTGGGGGCGACCAAGCGAGCGGTATAAGGGGCTGTGGAAATAGTATTCAATCTCACGCTGTTCTAAAGTTACGTTACTTCAACGCAAACATCAGCTGACTAAGCGGGAGAAAAAACGGAGGAAAGGGTGGTGACTTGTCAACAATCTTCTCGCACGTGACTTGTAATGCCGTAAAGGTAACTTGAGCGATCGACTGACGCCGACAAAAGCAACGAAAAATAAAATAGTTTTTTTTTTTTACTTTGCAGCTGCGATTCACCGTGATTTGGGTCTAATTTACCGTTTTTTAAAGAAATAACGTAATTGAAAAACGGCGAAGTGTAAAAAAAAGGTTGCAGGACGACCTGCTGCACATTTGTTACAGGTGTATAATACCGGACAAACTGTGGCCACCCCGTGTGTGCCATGTCCCATTACCCTTTTGAACACGGCGCGCTTGGCTACTGAGGCCCGCGCGCCGGCGCCCGGCCGCTGACGTCCCAATTTTCCCATTCCACGGGCGTGGAGCAACGCTCCGGCGGCTTCGCCAGTAAACCGCCGCGGTGGCTCAGTTGCTAAGGCGTTGCGCTGCTGAGCACTGGGAAGCGGGTTCGATTCCCGGCCGCGGCGGCCGCTTTTCTGATGGAGGCTAAAAACAAAAACGACCGTGTGTACGAGATTTTGGCGCACGTTAAAGATCCCCAGGAGGTCCAAATTAATCCGGAGCCCTCCACGACGGCGTGCCTCAGCGCCTGCCTTGCGTCGGCGCGTCAAACCCTACAGTCAATCGAGCTTCGCCAGTGTCGCCCGCGACCTTGACGAGATGGAGATTCGACCGTTTGAACCTCCCATGCTTAGGCTTAAGAAAAGTTGACACGAGTCAGAGGCGAAGAAAAGAAACCGGGATATCTCCACTAACATAAAACCTTAGGAGGGGCGAAGCATGCAGTGCGTAAGTGTTTTCTTGGCACCTTATAGAGTTTTTGCCCACCTATATAAAACTGTTAGAGGGTAGAGGTACACAGCTTTGCTGTAAAAGTCTCGTGTCTCTGAATCACGAAGCGTTCTAGCGCGAGGCGTTCGAAAACGCGTGTCTCGGTGTGTTCTTTTAGTACGTGTTTTTTTTTTTTTTTCACGGAGATGAAACGAGCTAGCGGGAGCCGTTGAAAAATGAGTGTACCGGGGTTTTAGCACCGTGACTGCATGAAACGACGACTACGACAGGAGACGCCGACAGCCCGAGCCCGTAAGGGGCATCGCCGCTAAACATTATGCACCCCTTCGTCTAACGACGGCGATGGTTGAGCGCGGAGCTCTTTTTCTTGATTGATTCGTTGGTTGGCCAATCCCACACTTCGAGTATGTGGCACTCAGGAGATACGCACTATTTTTTCTGGAATGGCCGTGTCTACAGTGCCGTCCGACGGTATTATAAGCACTCCTCTATATCCACGTCCACCGGCGTTTTGTGGCAAAATTGCCGCGTCTGGCCGTACATCGCTCTATATAACGTAAAGCTAAGCAACCTAACCTAAAAATAACATGAGATAACCTAACGCACACAAAGAAATCATTTAAAACGCAAAAACTAACCTAAGGCATAAAAATTGCACTTCAATTAAATAATGAAAAAAAAAAAACCAAGGCAAGAAGAGCCGGTCTCGAACCACCAACTTTCGTATCAAGAAAGTAAGATCGATCCTCTACACTACAACGACAGACTCTTTGGCCTGTGCTAGCTTAGTGTTAAATATTAGAATGTCGTCGGACGGCACTCTAGACACTGCGTTCTGGAATACCCACAACTCTCGCGTGGGCACTCCGTAGGCCGGGCCTTTGGGTTAGGGGTGTACGGTGCGAGTCGGCACCTGCTGCTTCGCGCTGGCGTCGGCCATGTAAAAATGGAGCAATTAGATAGACGCAGACTTCATAACGCGAGGAACCCAGGTTCGATTCCCGCCACGAGAAGCGTTTCTTTCTTTCACTTCACCCACGATCATTCACCATTATCGTCAGAGAAAGGGCCTCCTCGATTTTCAGTCCCGGATCTTCCGCGGACTGCCCAAAAAGCGATCCGGCGCTCGTTTTCGCCATGTATTCCTACGAGGCTTCCGGTCCGAGGGCAGTCCTCGGACTGCCCGCCGACCGTCGACCGATCCAGGGCTGGTAAATCGAGGAGGGCCAAAGTTCGCTTTCCTGCGGGGCGTTTTGGCGTGCAACGGCACCAGTTAGGACATTAGAGCTTGGCTTTAACATTGAGGGCCAAGGTCGCTGCGCCATCTTAGGGTGTGAATAAAGACCAGTTATAAAAAGATCAAGGGAGTTATTTTCTCAGAGCAGAATTGAGGTCTTGAGTGAGCTTGACGGCAAAAAGACCGGCTAGGTTTCAGTATAGGTTTCACACCCGAGTACGAGATTGTGGTTTCTGTTCAAAGGTGTCGAGCCAGTGTGCTTACTGGCCTGGCATCGTCACATTCTACTGGGAGGGGGGGGGGTGTAATTTGAAATCCGTACTTCTAAACGTTATTAGATACTGAAGACACCGACGTTTCCCGCCGAACAATGAAGTTATGAGGTATGAGCTGCTCGATGTTTCGAGCAATGTCAAGTTGAAAGGACTCTTTAAAAGGACTCTGCAACACTTCCGATAAACGAATTCACTCTTTCTTTCACATATGGAAGCACTGCGAAAGCTATATAGCTATCGCAAGCGCTGAGCGGCACTGCGTGATTTGCTAGTCGCAGCAGATCTGCCTTCCGTTTCTGCTATACTTTAGTGGCTTTTCTTAAAGTGGCTATAAAATTCGTTTATTGCTGCAACTGAACGAAATCCGGTCAATAGCCGCCAAACCAGTGTAATGATGCAATTTGAGCGCTCAAAGAACGCCAACAGCGGAAAAGAGAAAAAAAAAAAAAAACGTCCCTGGGAAGTTTCTAGGTTACCTGATGCGCATGGAGCAATACGTTTTGGCTGAGGTAAGTACTTTGTGACCTCCTATTTTAAGTACTGGGTTTGTTCGTTGACTACGTTGTGAAGAAGTTTAGGATTCAGGAAAAAAAGTTGGCAAAAACTGTTGCAGGGTCTCTCCAAGCAAGTATTCTTGCTAGCTTTTTGTGTTTACGGTAGTGACGCGAAACGTAATACATATTTTAGACCGTGCAAATATTCTCAATACTCGACGCCAATTTAATCTCGAATATCGGACATTTCTCCGATGACCCGGCTTCACGTTTGCGTGGAATGTCACTCCCTGATTTGACACATAATCTTTGCAGAACGTCGATTCTGCATGCGCTGTAGGTGGTCGGCTCGCAATACCGGTGGCGGGTTTTAAATGTGCGGCGCACGGTGACACTTGATACGCAACGCAATTTCCGGCATCCTGCGATGTAAGGTGCTGCTGGGAAAGCTGGGGACGTGTTTAAAATAGCATACGTCAACGCCGCCGCATCCGATAAACCTTTTATTTTTCTATTTTATGCGCAAAAATGAATTACCGTTTTTAAAACTCGATGGATCGGGCGTTAGGCAGAAGATTACACTTTCGTAACGGCAATAGTACGTAACGTGTAGGCGTCTGATTTTTTTTTTAGCAATCCCCTTTCTAAGGCTGATATTCTAGCGAGAGCAGTCGCGAACTATCATGGGTGATGAAATGAGGCTTTGTGTATGGCCCGAAAGCGATTTTCAAGTCGCGTTGAATTCACGTAAAATCATTTTGTAAAGAAACACCACCTTTCCCCCATAAAAGGTAAAAAACGGTAAGTTCGCCAGTGCTGAAGAGCAATGTTCGGTTTTACATGGCCCTCTGCTGGTGTTAACTGCCTCTATTATGAGTCGTCAACATCTTGGTAGCAATTGAAAATTTTTTGGGTGAAAGAGAACACTGGCAGGCCTGCCTCTGTCTGTCTGTCTGTCTGTCTGTCTGTCTGTCTGTCTGTCTGTCTGTCTGTCTGTCTGTCTGCCTGTCTGTCTGTCTGTCTGTCTGTCTGTCTGTCTGTCTGTCTGTCTGTCTATCTGTCTATCTTGCTGTCTGTCTGTCTGTCTGTCTGTCTGTCTGTCTGTCTGTCTGTCTGTCTGTCTGTCTGTCTGTCTGTCTGTCTGTCTGTCTGTCTGTCTGTCTGTCTGGGATGTCCGTTCGTACGCACGTACCTCCGATTAAAGACCAATATTATTACTCTTTATATCACAGCAACATTCTTCCACTCGCAGAAGCATTTGCGCCATTACCTCGCGATGCGGATATGTGGATAAACAAACACAACGAGCCTGTTTTTACAAAGACCGGCGTAAGGAGTTTCAACAACCGTACAACGGCGTACACACCATCAGTGTAAACGTATGGGATTCAATACAGGGCGATTCGGTCATGTGTCGCCGTTCGGTATGGTTCCCCCAGTGTTGGAGGATATTGAATTTGGGATACTTGAACGCGCGGCTTGTTGAGGAATATAAGTTCACCCGTTTAAAATAATCCAGCAGTATTGAGTGTACACGTATTCTGGTACTTCGGTGGCATAAGATCGTCATCAGCCTATCTGCGCTCGCTGCAGGGCAAAGGCCTCTCACATGGATCTCGAATTAATCCTGTCCTACATGGGCTAACTGCGACCAATCTGTCCCTGCAAATTTCTTGATCTCATCTTCCCACCTAACTTTCTGCCGCCCCCTGTCCCGCTTGCCTTCTCTAGGGATCCACTCTGTTACCTTCAATGGCCAACGGTTATCTTGCCTTCGCCTTACATGCCCTGCCCACACCCATTTCATCTGCTTAATTTCTACTAATGTCTTTAAGACGCGTTTGTTCCCTGACCAACTCCGCTCTCTTCTTGTCCCTTAACGTTACACGTATCATCTTGCGTTCCACTGCTCGCTGAGTCGTCCTGGCATAAGATGACGGCAGGCAAATCTGCAGGCAAGTGTGTTCCTCCAAGACACAGATTTTCAATCACGACAGTGCCGGGCATCTTTTTGGGCTTTCAAGAATGAAGGGCACCCCACTGTAAAATATGTTGATACTAATCACATTGTCCAACAATCTGCTTTTGAATAAGAGTCGCCCGTGCGCATATTTAATGCCCGTTATTCTGTGTCTGGCTTTCTCACAAACCTGAATTGCTCTACAAAGGGCCAAATTTACAATGAACACTATGCGGAGAAGTCAAATAAAGCAAGGCGCCACGCGTAGAGCCACTCCATTACATTGTCGGCAGGGTTTGGTGAAAAGGAGAAGAAGAAAAAAAGGGTGGGGGGTGTTATGCAGGGATAACCGCATCCCAAAAATCCCCTCGCGGAACCCTAACGACCTGCAGACACACATTCTAGAACCGCTGCACTAAAACATGCATGCCGACGTCTCCTTCCATCATTGAAAGGAGGAAAGCGCTGCGTAGCGTAACTATTTTAACTGACGCATACGTGTTACCGGGGTGTCTTCCCTCCTATAGCACATTCAACCACGCAGCGCGAATTCGTTGTCAGCTGCGTGGGAGGGTGACATGGGATTCCGCAGACGGCATTTTTGAGGGCCGGGTAAGCTACATTCTAGGGCGAATCGCTGGAAAGGTGGTTGAAAATAAAAGTTTAACAGGATTGCGCGTAGCAAAAGTTTTTGATGGAAAGGGCCAAGAATATTTGCGCAACCGTGGTTCTTATTCCAAAGGTGTTGATGAAAAGTACAGCGATAGGACGTAACGGAGAGGGCACTAAGGGTGTGCAAAGCAAATGCGTTTCACCTACTACAAAACATATCTGGCCGTACCGCATCCGTCGTTTTCTAAATTGGCGCCAGGAAAGAACAGTGTTGGGGACAATACAGCGCCTTGCCTCTTCATGGGAGCCACCTTACGGGTGGGGTTCGGGTTTACCCAGGGGTGACCGACTCTGACCACTCGCAGGGGGAGAGGGAGAGAGAAAAAGGAAGGAGAAGGGGATTTTCTAGCACGTAGAGCAGTGTAGTAGGCGATCTCCCCCTTGAATACGCCACATCATTCCTCCCATGACTGCACATTTCCTATGTTCATCCCTTCAGGCAGAATTACGAAGTAACCTCACAACATTTTTACAGCGAAGATGGAAGTATTAGTGTCACCGCTACTCGGATCTCTGGCGTGAGTTGTCGCCATTGCCACCAACCAAAAAATCAGTTTTTAGATTGTTTACCTAGCCGTAATACCGTCCAGATTATTGCCGAGTGTTCGGACATTGCAACCCCGCCGCAGATCTTGAATATATGTCCTCCACGTGAAAGAAGCAGACACCAGTCGAGAAACGAGAAAAATAAGGAGGAAAAAAAAGGAAGGTGCGAACTGCTTGGATTAGAGCACCGAAGAAATCGAGCGGTCGCGCCGGCGGCGACCGCTCTGAAGAAGCTTTTCTTGGGGCGACTCGTCCGTCTTCTCGCCGGCTCGGCTTTTCCAAGTTTCTACCTCTGTCGGTTTCGTAACACCCGAAAGAAGAAACCGAGCTAGAAAAAAAGCTGACCTGGCCGAAGCGGCCGGCATTAAGAAAGAGCTTTGCGTCTCGTTCCAGCCAGCCGCGGAGACACCGAACGAAGACGAGAAAAAAGAGAGAAAGAAAGAAAGAAAGACCGAAAGAACGGAGACGCGTGTGAGCCGACAAGGTGCTTGGCCCCGTATGCTCGGCCAGCCGCCGCTGGCTTCTCTCCCGGCTACTGGCCGGCTAGAGGTCGGCTACCTGTCGCAGACGACAACGGCTTCCGAATATCGGCGTTGAACCGGCGGCCGCAGCGAAGCCCTGAAACGGCCGCCCCATTGACAAACGCCGGGAGAGCTTATTGACCGAGCGACCTGTTGCGTCGAGGAGATGGCGCATTTAAATCGGTTCTTGCTAAATTTTCCGCTAAGAGCTGCCAACTCCGGGTCGAAAAGCGTCCAGGTGTCAACGCACCGTTGCAGGTGAAAGGAAGCTCGGATTCGTCGTGGTTCGTGGGCGGTCGAATAGGGCCTACCTGAAAGGCCCTATTTGACCTATTCGGCTACACTAGTGACCTCAAGTTCAATGAAGATATGAATAGAGTAGCTGCAGTTATGAAACGTATGCGGTCATGCCTCAAAGAGGCCATAAAAACAAAATAAAATATTCGTTCATTAAGACGACTGCTTTATCCCGATAATAACGACACAAATTTTTTGGTAGCATTTCGGTTGGCGTACCCGCAAATTTTCCCGCCATTTTCCAGCCGAGTTACTATGGTTACCAGACCAGGAATGCCCTGGCACGTAAAAGAGCGGTGGCAGGTAGTTGCCTGTTTATGTGACAAATGCGCCTAATGTACACAAGCTTTTTTTAAGTGCAATGCACTTCTTAAGCGACCCTGAACCTGCGTCCACCGGCGATGTCCGCGCACGTGGAGATGGGCGCGCGCAGCCTGGCCGCTGACATGGCACATACCCACGTGGGGGATTGGCCAGGAATCTCCTCGTCTTCCTTGGCAACGGGGGGAGATGGGCGCGCGCTGCCTGGCCGCTGACATGGCACATACCCACGTGGGGGATTGGCCAAGAATCGGGCGTGAGAAGGGCTAATGCACCTGCTTAAAGGAGTACTGACACGAAATTTCAAAGCTGAGATCCGCTCTAGCAATCAAGTACAACGACAACACAAATAGGTGTCTGTGAATAAATGCATCTTTCTTTCTTTGTAGTTGTGTGTGTGTGTGTGTGATCTCTATTTCGCGAACATTACCGAACCGCGCAAATTCAACTCGTGCATTCGCACTTTCACATTCTTCCCCTCGGGGAAATGCGGGGAATTTTTTTTCTTCCCCTTTCCACCGACGTCTCTATGACGTCACATAATGTTGCTTGTGCGAACGTCTTTTGTGGCTTGAATAGTGCTGAGAAAGTTACTAAAGGTTAATTGTTTCAAATTGAACAATGTTGCGTTTTCTAATCACGTGTCCTTCAAGTCAATCTAAACACGAACGCAGCGCCTATAGGGAGCAGTGTTAAATTAATGAACCATGGCCTTCGAGCTCAGCTTGACATTTCGTTTTGTGGCAAAAAACCTTTGCTGCAAGTTCGGGGGGATAAAGCGGGTATGGATAGAAGAGACATCCTATCCCAACCGGAAGGTTATGGCGCATTGTTGGCGCCATAACGAGACTGTTGCACTCACTCTCAAGTGACATGTTGACGTAGTAGCTGCTGGGAAGTATATGAATGACTAGGGCGTAGAATCTAACAGCGTCAGCGCAACGCTGCGAGCTAGTTACCCAAGACCGATGCAGACACCAAGAACGGCGCGTGCACTCAGAGCAGTGTAGGCGCAACAAAGAAGTGTTCAGGGCCAGCTCAGATCCCCGAGGAAAACGCTGGAGAAAGATGGTGATGCCTGCGAGGGAATGGCGCAACGCATTAAGCAAGGCCGGGCTGAGACAGCCTCCTAAGAGCGGAAACAGGGGATGACGCGTGCGACTATTCGTGGTTTAAGTGGTGGCGCACGCACGCACGCACGCACGCACGCATGCACGCACGCACGCACGCACGCACACACACACACACACACACACACACACACACACACACACACACACACACACACACACACACACACACACACATATATATATATATATATATATATATATATATATATATATATATATATATATACACAAAGTAGAAGTACGCTATTCGGAGACTTTATTTCCAACGTTTCGACCTGAGACAGGTCTTCCTCAGGAATCCTGAGGAAGACCTGTCTCAGGTCGAAACGTTGGAAATAAAGTCTCCGAAGAGCGTACTTCTACTTTGTGTGTATTCCTGCAGCAACTAAGGACTCCACTTCACGACTATATATATATATATATATATATATATATATATATATATATATATATATATATATATATATATATATATATATAGAACTTCGAACGAGGTGCCAACTTTTGGCACCAATCGTGGTCGCTACCTTGTTTGAAGTTTTCTTTTCTTGTGTTCACTATAATCTTACAAGTTTTATACGCAGGATGGTAGAAGCGAGCAAATCGAGCGGTCGTGCAAGTGGCGACCACTGCTTTCGAAACGTTGGCAAAGGTCTGAAACCGCTACCTTCCCCACCGCTACCGCTATCTGGTGACCATCTTCAAAGCCCCATCGTACCCTATATATATATATATATATATATATATATATATATATATATATATATATATATATATATATATATATATATATATATATATATATATATATATATATATATATATATATATATATATATATATATATTTTTTTTATTTTTCTTGTTTGTTTGTTGATGTTGTAACATAGGCGTAGCCTGACTGTATGCACACTCCCCATTTCCGAAACATTTTCCGCTCTTTCTCACAGTTTTATGCAAACCTATATAAGAAATGTGTTCAAAATGTTTGCGACAGCAAAATCATGTAACTTTACTCTGATGAAGGCAAGTCCCGTTGCCGCTACGTAAGTAAACATTGTTTGTTATTGTTCTTGCTGTGTATCCGACTCTTTACTTATATATATATATATATATATATATATATATATATATATATATATATATATATATATATATATATACACACATATCAGTCGAGCATTGCGGAGGAAATGGAGGAAATTCCCAAAATGAAGTAATATTGGACCAGGACGAATGCAGATCTCTTGTGTGTCCACGTGCTTGTTCAATGTCCTTCCAGTACGTACAAAGGTCTTAAAGCAATCCCTCGCCGAGCCACGACCTTCACTGGTATTACGATTCGCTGGCCACGCACCTTCTTTTCCACTTGGACGCCACGTGCCCGCACTCTGCCCTTTGAGTTTGCCAAGCCCGAATCGTCTCACTAAGCCTTTGACAAGTTGCTTATGCGAGGGATACGAGAGGCGCCTTGACACGTGTGAGCAGTACGGGCGCAACGTTTTGTGACAAGACCCTTCTCTGCTTTCCCCGACCAAAAAGCAAGGCGCTCGAAAGGAGGCACGGGAGCACGTGTTCGTGTTGCTGCTAAAAAACAGTCAGCCAAACCTCCGGCCGTGGAGGCCGCGCTGCTGGGTTGTTTTATCGTGGTGGTAAAGAAAATGTATTGCTTGACATCACCTTAGATTTGCCTTTTGCTTTGCAAAAGTCGCTGCTATTCTCATCCCGGTTGTTCTTTTATGCACGCGGCTGTGGCACGCGACAGGCGACATAAAGAAAAAAACAAGAAACGAAACAGGACGCGTGTGGCAAATTGACGTGCCCTTTTGTTTGAAATCTTGTATCTTTATTTTTCAAGTGCGAAGCACGCCCGATAAGTCAAGAAACGACTTTCTTTGAGTAAGATGCCTGCGCGTGAAGAGCGTTTCAGGGTGCCGCTGATTGCATAAACCCCGGACCTCATGTTTGCAAAGAAAGAGAGCATACTCCGGAAATCACACACCGCCGCAACGCGGGCAGAATTCGGGCCCGCCACAAACGAAGCTGGCGTCTGGTACTCCCTCCAGAGCGCACCGTCATTCCTGTTCGTATTCCGGCTCCATTTACGTTTTCTTTTATTTGTAGTACGATGGGCTTTTGTTTCATTTTATTGAGCAAGAGAGGAACAGCACCACAGTGGCGCCGCTTGTGTCTGGCCCTTGCCCATTGAGCGAAAAAGCCGACGTCAGCGTCACAAGCCGAGGAATGGCTGCCACGCGGCTGCGAAGCGTTTCATAGCCCGAACTTGGCATTAATAAAAAAATGCGCGCCAATCCACCCTGTGAAGGTGGTTGCAAAGCGAAGCTGTAAGCGACACCCACAACAATTACCCATGCGATGTCCCTTGAATTCTCACACGTGGCTCTACAAAGAGGGAAGCCAGAGACAATTAAAAGCCCTTAACCACACCTTTTATTACTTCTAAGAGATTATCTTTGCTAAGGTGAAATCAATGCATGATTCTTGAACGATGGTTGGTTGAGTTGTATTGGTGGAGCACATGAGAGGAAACTCTTTTTTTATAAAATTGAAGGAAGCTCAAACAAGGTGTCAGGCGATATCACTTCTACTCCGTCTCTGCCGCCGCTGATGCAGGCGACGAGATCGGCGGCCACTACACGTGCCGTGGGTGGAGCGCACAGCGGCGCGAGAGGTCTCGTGACGCTATCACGTGACATTAAGCAAGAACGCAGGGGGTAAACCTGCAGATGTGCTCGGTGAGTGCACCATCTGTCTCCCCTGTCTCCGCGTGGGCTCGTAGCTCAATCGGTAAGACAACAGGCTCTCGCTCCGTTTCTCTATGCGTTCCAGGTTCGATCCATGGCGGTGCCATTAACTTCTTTTATTTGTTCGCAAGCGTTTTCCGTTGACACCGACGGTCGCGACAGAACCCTGGTAGGGTAGACGTAAAACGCTTCGCTTTAAAACAAATCTAAAGGACCGCGGTGATAGGCAACGCCTGTAAAGCTGAGGACTGTAGATGTGGGGGGCGTCTACGGTGTTCGGTGGCCACGAAACATCATATAAAGCGCTCGCCCTACTAACCTCTCCCAGAGGCGCATCACCACCATTATTCGCAGGAAGAACTGGGAGGAACATTCAGTGATGTTTAAGTAGACATTATTTTTTTTCGCATTTGCAACACATAACACGCACCTAGGGGTCCTCGGAGTATTTTTACATGCATTTTCCCTCTCCACCTCAATTTTTATCTTTTCCCTTCCTCTCCTTCTCTCTCTCTCTCCCTCTCTCTGTCTACCACACACATGCGCCGAAGTACCAACGCACGAACGCTCGCACGCACGCATGCACACGGTCGTTTGGTGTCCCTTGACAGCATTTTTTCCCTAAGGTTAGCTTACGTTGGCGTTTTTTTTTTTTGCAATTCGCGGTGCGCAGATAGTGTACTGATCGCACCAAAAGCAGCAGGAAATACAGCATATAGAAACTGCAAAATTAGTCCGCTAACAACAGTGTGCTTTAAATCAGCTTGTTGTTTTTCGGGTTTATGCTTGCAATACTACTTACACTGTCTTTCTTGTTTGCGTGTGTTCGCTTACTCTTTCTTCGTGTTTTCTTTGCTACAACGATCTCGTTAAGGAGCTGCTGATAGTTCATATTGTTTCTTCTTCGTAAGGCTCCGCTTCGCCACGTGTAATCGAGTGATTTTTCTCCCTTTTGAAAGTGACAAGTAAGGCCGGGTTCGGACGGTTGTCGCAACTGTCGTAATATCTTTGAATAATGACGTAATTTCACGTCTCAGCCAACCGAACTGCGTGAAACGCCGTTTTTTACGTCCATAACGCACCATAAGGCTGTTACGTCGGACGTCTGAACATAGCATAAGCAACAGCGCCGCTGTTACGAAACTAATTGGATTTATGGCGCCGATGTTGTTAGATATAAGTGCGCAAAGCCAGCCGGCGTGCAGAAAAGAGCTTCCGGAAAGTTCGCCTGTCTGCAAGTCACACCGCAAATATACGTATTTCACAGCGATAGCCTTGATGCAGAAACTCGCCAAAGGAAATGCGTTTACACGCTCTGGACCTCTCCAAACGATTAAATTTGCCTTTAAAGCTTAAAGCCAACACCACAGCATACTGAGCGTGTCGACGGAAATCCTGGAGGGGTATTTATATCAGTAAACGTGCAGGGTTAGAACGTACGATGTACTGTGACTTTCAACTGGCGTCACAAATTACGCTCAAGAGTGTCACGAACGGGTCACAAAAAGGTCACACGGGTGTCACAAAGGCGTCCCAAACTCACACAAGTGTCACAAGTATCCAAAAGGTGTCACAATAAAGCATGTTGTTGGGCTAGTTGCTTCGTCATACTTAGACTTAAAAGTGCGCATGCGGCTGCGCAGACGGACGGGACAGGGAAAAGAAGAGACAGGACGAGCGCAGACCACTTCTCTTTTTCCCTGTCCCGTCCGTATGCGCAGCTTTACATCTAAGCAAGGTGTCAAATTTACACAAAGGTGTCATGACGGTATCACAAGGGTGTAAAAAGTTACGCTCGCTTTTATCGGCCATTATCTGCGACGAAGCAGCTCAGTAGCTATGCGTTCTCTTCTCTCATGCGGGGCCCAAGTTCGTGGTGGCGGAGTTCTGAACAGGATAACAGGATGCAACAAAGTCCAGCTGAATCATCCGTAAAAAGTTGCTGAGGGAATTCGTCGAGAAACAGTTTCTATTTTCTTTCCAATAAAGCATAGAATAAGTAGGGCAGCAAAAACAAATATCAAGAGAGTGTCGTACTGTCACGGGTTATGACTCTGCGACATCCTCTTGTCGCCATACGTCATAAGTCACGCGGTACATCACAAGACACCGCGAACGCTAACAATTTCTTCCGAGAATGCATTTGGCAGTCTTTTGCCTGGGTATAGATGTGGCTTTTTTTTTTGCACGAACCTTTTTTCTGATTAATTCGCGAGCATCTCCTAGTCTTGCAAATCGTTGTGTAACCACGAACTCTTCTTATTATGTATACCTCTTCGGTGCATTAGGTAGGTTTTGACTTTGTTAAAAAAATTTTCCCGAATATTTTATTGACTTCTTTCGGAATCCTGACTTGCACATAATTATTCGTGAGACTTGCCAGCAATAGAAACTTTTTTTATCATTCCCACTGTTGTGCAGCTGAAATAATATTTATCTCCCGTTTCGAACTATCAGAGTTCCCTACCTTCGTCGAGTAAGGCGTCGTGTGAGTGCCGCGTGCCGTCTTCCTCGCTTATCTCGGCCTTTCACTTTTTCCTCAAGAGGTCCCCAAAGTGTTCTCTCAAGATTGCTCCCCTAGTGGAGCACGATTTATCGTCTTTGAGATCTCCCCCGCTTCTGGGCGAAAGAAAACACGCTCATTTACCCGAGGCGCGGAAAAGGCGAGGTGCCCCTTTGTACTCGCTCAACTCCACGGAGCCAATTCTCCTCAAAACTTGAGTTGCCTTTTCTGTTTGCCTTCTACTTCTTATCAACAGTTTCCATTTATGTGGTATTTTGAGGTCGATACTGTTTTGGTTTCGTGAAAGGCTCGTATTGGATTGAGTTGCTTATTATCGGTCTCTTCGTGCGGGGAAATATTAGGCCTTTGGAGCGTTTAAAATAAACAACTTACAAAAAGGATGAACTTGTGCTGCTTGGTGAGAATAAAATTTGGCGCTAGAGTGCAAGCAATGCCGTGGAAAAAGAGGAAAAAGCACGTATTCTCAACATTACTTCAATTTCTACGACACCTTAGGGAGCGTCGCTACCATCGTTTTAATAACAGCGTAATAGAGACAGGACTAGCGCAGAACTTCAACTGAGAGTTTTACTAGAACGACGTGAATGTGTAGCTTGCTTGTCTTCATAAAAAAACAAATGAGTCGAAACCCAAAAGCAACACAATGCAGGCGTGCAGTAGTAAAGCGCAACCTAACCCAGTACGCAAGCGCTACGTCAAGTAGGGAAAAATCGGCCTGTTTTTGTTTATGCTGGGCTCGCGACAGAGCGTTCGTGAAAAGTTTCGTTAGCCTATCCTCCCTTCAGACTCGTCGCAGACTTTGCGAATCTAGATTAGGTTGCTCTGCGCTTGCGTTGTTGGCATCTGGGTCGATTTAAATGGAGGGAAGCCAGATATATTTGGTGTGGCTTTAATCAAACGTTTAGCTAAGTCAGCGCTCGTACTGTATGTTTTGTTGCTAACATCGCCGTTTTCCATTAAATGTATTCTCTCTCTCTCTCTCTCTCTCTCTCTCTCTCTCTCTCTCTCTCTCTCTCTCTCTCTCTCTCTCTCTCTCTCTCTCTCTCTCTCTCTCTCTCTTCATGCGTGTGCAATGCGCTGTTATTGGGAACGCATACGGACTAGCCCGATTGTCAACGCTACTGCTGTACTGCTTAATGCTTAATTACTAAGACGGCACCCTGGGAACGTCAAGAGCCGGAAGCATTTGACCATATTTCCTGCTCTGTATTTGAAAACAACATTTGCACAAGTTATTGGGCTATCCCGTTTGACCTGTTTTATTCTATCTTTGTCCTTCATGAACCGTTATTACGCATTATTAAGTGCAGAGCGCTTTAGGAGCTCGCCTTGTCGTCGTCGCTTGCCCCACGGCGTACCGCCGCCACGGCGTCCCACACAAGCTTCGAAAAACAAGTGGTGTGTATGCTCGTAACCATTCGAAACTCGTGAACCGCTGGCGCTTGTCATACATCTCCCCGTTGTTTAACGCAAAAAAAAAAAAAACTGGAAGTGCAGTTGAGGCTTAATACATGTCCTCACGCAGCCATCACGTTCATTTAGTTAGGAACGCTTGTTGGGTTGGTTTTTACGATAGTAAGCGAAAAAAAGCCGCAGTGCAAAAAAAAAAAAAAATGCGCGTTCCAAACTTCTCAGTCAGGCGCCAGCACGCGCCGAATAAAAAGCAAGCACAAAAAAAAAATACACATTCCCGCTCGCGCTGTTTCAGGCAGGGGGTGCGCAAGCACTGCGAAGGCGGGAAACTTTAAATGCGTTAGACAAACCTCCGTTCAATTCATCCGGAGAGAAGTGGGACAGGGCGGCGAAGAGCGTGATGGGTGGTAGCACTGAGCGGATAACGCCGCCACAGCCCGTTATGGCGAATCACTGCTCTCCTTTTCTGACAGCTTTCACGTTGAGTGGAACGGCTTTAATTCTCTGTGTTACACCAATTCGACCGCATCAATCTTTCTGCTGCTTAATCTAGCAGAGGCCGGTGCTGCCACGTCACTCTTCCTCTCAACAATTGGTAGCCAGTATTCAGAGAATGGGGCACCACTTTTTTTTATTCTCTTGTATGCTGTTTTATTTTATTAACAACAACCTCAGAAGCACACTTTCATCTTCCAGGTTGTTCTAAGGGCGATTACGAAAAAAATGACTGACCCACATCGCGTCAAATAATTTCTGCTTCTACTGAACCTTGCCTAATTTTGATTCAGATAATTGTTGGAGGGATACGAGCAAACCAGAGAAACAATTTGTGGGAGTTTCTTTTTAATTCTAAGGTGATAAATATACTCCGGAATAAAAGTAATGCTGTTTGACGAGATTGTGCACATGGTTCCGTTGCTCTGGCTGGCCGGACCGCATTCTTGTTCAACTCTTCCTTGATTCCGCATATCGACTGGTCGATTAACTCAATCAGTTCTTTGCTTCTGTATGTCTTCCCTCTATGGCATTTTCTTCTATCGATAAAATGTCTACCGCTAGGGAAAATAGCCTTCGACAGAGTTCACTACGAAGCAAGCTGAAGAAACGACTTAGTGTGGTTAAGGGAAAACCAAAACAGGCCTATTTGTATACCCAGGCAGGACCGAAGCGAAATGTGCTGAAAGTGAATTCTGGGTCGCGATTCCGCTTGAGAAACATAAGTCGATAAACGTTTTCCAATTAATCGATAAAACACATACTACTGCGAACACCGCAGCGTCAAGCGGTGGCGCCGCAAGTGCGATGGGGATTGGAGTTCCGTTACTTGTGTACTCTCTCCCTTTTTTTCGTAAGAATGCAGAGTAACTGTAATGGAGAAAAAAGAAGACACGGGCTACCAGTGTTCAGGAGTAGTACCACTGTCGCATGGCGCAGTGTGACGTCAGAGGTTGGCCCGAGCGGCAGCGCCATCCAGCGACAAGCAGTTCCATTGCCTGTTAACCACGCCGCATTCTTCCTGGTGCAGTAGTGCTATCACTGCTTTAAAAAAAAAAGTCGCAGAAGTTTTGTTTTTGGTAAGGTTGGTAATCAAGAATGCCCGTATGCGTAGAGGTAGTTACGAAAGCCTTCTAGCTAAAAGTTTCCGGCGTTCTTCAGTTTCCCGAGAGAGGGAGTAGTAGGATGGGGTTGCCTTGGTAGCCACACTGAAAGTCGCAACGAGCCAGCCAGTGGTATTGACGCCCTTTAAAAGGACCGTGAACGCAATATACTACAACTTTTCTGTCATCGAAAGAATGTACCGTTCGTTGTGACTGCCAGCAGTTTCGTTCGGCGCGTGAAATGGTGCTTCCATTAGAGAGGAATGTGCGTTTAAAACTACGTATTTCAAGATGTTCGCTTTTTAAATGTTTTTATGACGTACCACGAAATCTTACGAAGTGCTTGGTAGAGAATACAAAACGGGGCAGGATGTACGCTGGCTACGTGCGAAGAAACACATCTCGGCAACGAGTAAAAATCGGGGTATCACCGCAAATGTATAGTAAAGCGTTCATCTGTGCAATAGCACTTCAAGAATTTGGCCACTGGAGGCCAGTGGCTGCCGCGAATTCTTCGTATTTCTTCCGAATTTAAATCGCACCACGAGGGCAGAGGCAGCCGTGCATTTGCGATGCTCTGTGAAAAAGGCCGCAGAGGAACAGTATTACGTAGTTGTACATTTGGCGTTTTTTTTTGTTTTTTTTTAAAGCAACAGGCAATTTGTTTGGGGTGGCTGGTGGCGCCACCCGGTGACGTCAATCAGTGAAATCAAAAAAGGGCCTTGAGGGGTGCCATCCTTGTTTTCCTATAGTTATCTGGCTTGAACGATGGCAGTTGGCGGCAAACTTGACATATTCGTTCATCCGCTGTTGTTATCGTTTGACTCACGGAAAGTTGTTTGCTGTCATCGTTCTCCCTTGAAATCACAGTGGAGTTTTGTGTACACGCCAAAAGCAATGCTTTGCGATTGCGCTGAAGCGGCGAAAACAGCGTTTAAATTGGTCTGTGGGGCTTCAACAGCTCAAGACTTTGTTTGACGTCAAAGCTACGTAACGTGATTGCCTACCGATGACGTTACATGCGACCCTGAGCTGCTGAATTGGCAATAGGCCTCCACTTGGAGTTCCTTTCTGCTTGACGATCATTCAGTACTTTTTTAAAACCTCGTTTTTTTCTCAATGGTACATTGCTGGGGCTGTTGATTCTCGATCTCAAAAACTATAAAATCAGTGGGAAAGGAGAGTGCGCACATACGAGAAACACCCCGATAGATCAAAATTTTTGTAGAACGTCTATTGTCAACGCGGCATTATGACGTCATTTCTTACCTAAAAGGTCTTTGTTAATTTGTTTGCGCCCATAATCCCCCACTATGGAAAGCTACATATTTCAGGTGACGCGTTAAGCCAATAATTCGGGGTTTCTTTTTTTTTTTTTAATTTGTGTGCGTACCGCAAGTGGTGACGTCACTGTGGGAGGAGAGCCAATAATTGTGCTGCACGATATAAACGGGAACGGTGTCTCCAATCCCTAAAAAGTCCCTCATTTCTTGCTGCTACTAATTACTTAGCGCTGTTATCAGGTAACGCAAACCTAAATTTACGCCCAGATGCCCTGTGCTTCATTCGCTTGAAATATCCCGCTTTCGTGTTCTTTCTCTTTTCCCGCCTGGATGAAACTTGAGCGCGGTTTTAAAAAAGACGCGCTTGTGGAAAATTGTGCGTGGGTGTCGTGTCGGGTTTCTTTTCTGTCGACCAAGTTCAATTCTGGCATACTTCGTTTTCTTGCAATTTTTTTTTTTTGCTTTTTTATTTAGATTTTTTCGCCTACGCTAAGACTTTCGTACATCTGTTTCCAAGGTTAAAAGTACATTTTCAGCGTCAAATGTAACACAGAAAAGCGGTCGCACGTAGTTTATAGGAACGCCAAAATGGAGGCCACCAAAGTGAAACAAGATCCTCGTGTCTTTCCTCCATCTTCTAACCCCTTGCCAACTTACGGGGAGTGAATTGATGTATGAACTATTAATAGATGATCGCCAAATCACAGAACCATTCAGCTGTATAAACATTGTGAAACGCTATGGCGCGTCTGTACTTGTCGAGCGCGACAACGGATGGAAGTACGCTATCCCCCTTTCACAGGAAACTAGTCATTGTGTCCAAGAACGTGACAACTGGCTAATGACAAGGTTGAATGTTTTCATGCCTCGACATCGCGGTTACTGTTGTTAAAATAACTGAAAAGCACCTGTTAGACGAAAAAAAAAAGAATATGGGGCTTGTAAGAAGGAAAGGATGTGGTGAAAGTGCCGGAAAGAAAGGTACGCAAATTAGAGCAGACATTTGAAACCGGTACTCGAAGCAAATAAACAGTGACAAGTAACGTAGCCGCACATAAGGCTTTTACAAACGGCTGTACAGGCTTCGTTTCGCCTTGCGCCTACGAATCAGCCTCAGGCGCCGAGATTGGAATAAAAATTAAAAAAAAGCAGAAGGGAGCGAGAAAAATCTGCTGTCACCGGCACTCCGCATCGGCGGCCGCGCGAACTCTGAAAATATCGAAAACGAAACAAAGGCCTAAAGAAGCGCGCGCTCCTGCTTTCCCGCCAAATTGGGGCCGCAAAGGAAGCGATGAAAAAGCGCGGGCCCCCGCCAGCTCGAGACCACCGCCGCCGGTGTGACTGGGAGAGCTCTCTCTTACGGCCGCTCCCGCGGGCCGATCAATACCTGGCCATTCCACCCCCGGCCGCCCGGAATAGCGTGCGCGCTCCCTGCCTACCTGTTGAGCCCTCCCGCGGCGCGCATGCGCAGTGGTGTCTGGCGCCAACACGCTCGCTCCCCCATTCCCGGATTTCATCCCCCCCGTTGTGCGTGCGCGCAACCTGGCGTCGCCTCCCACCCCCTCATTCCTTATCGGACGTCACCACCAGTGAACGAACGGCGTAGCTGCCCGATACTCCGGGAGAAACAGCCGAGTGAAATCCGAGCAGTCAATTCGGGCGAAGGGTTTGCTTACCTGCGCCAGCAGCGACCCACAACGGCCGTAAAGGGTGTGCGCAGCCGGGAGGCCCTGTAGCGGGCACTTCGGAATAAATTAATTACACCGCAAGTTTGGTCCCTGAATGCAAATTCTGGGGTGTTTACTCGCCGTGGATGCGTTCGGTGTACGGTCGCCGTAAACAACTAGGATTCAAATCGGCTACTCTGTCGTGTTCGGCTGGCGGGTTCTCTTTTAGAAGCAGTGGTATCGGGGTGTAATATCATCACGGTGCTGGTTGACACAATGTTAATCCCGTTTGCCTCAGATTTGTTTCCTCGCGTTTATTTAAACTTCCCTCCGCACGTTGGAGCCAAAGCGCGTTGAGGAGGTTAAAGCTCGAACCATAAATGACAATTGGAAACGGTTTGCTTCTACTTTTTTTGTTTAGAACTAGGAGGTCAAGTTCCGTTCATCAGGTGAATTCGAGCAGAGTCCACGAGCTGCTTCGGGGCCCATCACGACTGCGATGTGACCTGTCCGTGTTCTCTCAAGCATTGGACGCTGGTTTACGACATTGTAACGGTATATCGTTGGACGCCTTCTCTCAGCGGTCTAGTGGGTGAGAAGTCCCAGAGGGGGTGCCGGAATAGAGTTCTCGCTGTTTGGCGCTTAGAGGTTGTCTGGCTCCAATCCCAATCTTTTTATTGGTCCTGTCCGCCGAAGGCCGAGCAGCGGTCCCACGAGCCCGCTTCTACCGATTGCAGCGTCGTTACGTACCTCTGGGGGACGCTAACTGAGGAGTTGGGGGATTTCAGTCATCGGGACTGTTTCGATGGAGACGGCGACATTGGGTTGTTGCTCTTGAGCTGCTATGCGTCTGTTGAGTGTGCCTGCCGTGATTGATGCCACGGTCGTCTGGCTCCTCGCGTGCAGCCCGGTGAGTCTTCTCGTTCCACGGACTGTGCCGGGATCCACGCGACCGGAAGTTTCGTGCTTTTCGGAGCGGATGCCTCGCCGCGCAATCCTAATGACTTTCTATCTTAATATTATTGGCTGCGATCCTTTTATAATTGCTTGCTTCCGTCGTACGTGAAGAGGCGTGGGGGTTTAATGTCTTGTGTTGCGGCGGCGTAGTGATTGTTTTCAGGGCTTTTTTTTTCTGTATTACTTTCAATAGAAGGGGATAAAGTAGCCGACTGATCTTTCGGACCTGGACGGGAACGAAAAATTATGCGAATCAAAGAGCAGTCCGAAAAATCGGCGAGTCGCGAAAACGAACTTTGTGTGTCATTTGAATAGGACTGAAGAAGTCACGAAGGGTTCCTTGCCTTAAATTCCTCCTTCGTGTGAGATCGTCTGCTTGTATCTGTAAGCGTCAGGTTTGCTTCGTAAACGTTGGACAACAACGCCAAAGCGCTCGCAAAGTCTTGCGTTGATGGTTGCGAAATTACATGCAAAATTATGGCCGTTGTGACTACATTCCAAATTTGCGACTACATGAAAAATTATGGTATCCAATATCAAAGTTTGTTACCCCTGGGGGTTACCCCTGGGGGAGTCAATACCAAAGTTTGTTACCCCTGGGGAAGCCAAGGCAATCCCCATCCAATCCGAAGCTAGCCAGGTGGCTTAGGATTTCAAAAGGCGTCGTCCTGGAGTCGCACCGCGGTTCTGTGGCGGAATATTTTGTCCGAAAAATTGAACTTTTGCCTTTATGTTTTCCGAATTACTCGTTGTTCATATACATTGCGTCTATCGAACAACTGGCGGTTCCTTGAAAAAGACCAGAACATCCAGCAAGTTCAAATTTTTGGAGTCCGGAAAGACGGTCGGCTACTGTAAATGAGGGTATGAACAATGTAAATCAAGGCCAAGCATTGTTTTTTTTTTAAGGATAGACTGGGGAAGGTGGTATTTGGAACAGCAAACATTGCAACCACCCCACCTCGTTCATCTCTGGCTGCAGATCGTTAATTAACTGTGTTGAAGCGTTCATCCCGGGCTTCTGTTTCCAGCCTCCGGACCAGTTACACGCATCATATTTGATGACAGAAGCGGAGTGCGTGCACTGTAAGCGAAGGCTTCCGCGCTTGAGCAGCAGCACTGTAATCCTAACATCCGGCATAAAAAAGCAAAGTTTGGGAAGTAACCGCGCTAGTAACTTTTTTTCCTAGACCGGATGAGGCTTTTGTTTTTCTATTTCGTAGATGGTCAGGAGGAAGCCGATTTGTGAAGTTTTCACATGGTACATGTAGCTCTGTTGCAATGGTGTGGAGAACGAAATACCACCTGCGCAAATCGAGTGTACTTGCGTCAGTGTTATTACATTTGCCCAAGGACGTGGGTTCGATCCCGGCAGGGGCGGCCGCTGTTCAGATGGAGGCGAAAACGCCCGTGTGTCGAGATTTCGGCTCACGTTGAAGATCCCCGGGTTGTCAAGATTAATCAGGAGCCCTTCATACGGTACGCCTCCTAGCCTAGGTGTATACAGTCAAACCTGATTATAACGAACCCGGATAAAGCGAATTAAGCTACAGTCAAACATCGTTACAACGGAGTAGTTCCGGGGCAGTAAATCAGTTCGTTATATCCGATATTCGTTGTAGCCGTTGTAGTAAGAATCGGCTTTAACAAATTGGAAATCGGGCTAGAGCAAAAATTTTACATACAAAAACACTGTATGCTAGGATCCGAACCCATTATAATCGAGGTAATCGATACCTGTCTCTTTGTTGCATTTCACACTAATTGTATAACAGAAAAATGTCTGTTACACCAAACAGGCCTGCGTTATCCTTTATTTGAAGGAGGATGCGATCTTCGTCAGGGTGGCTTTTCACAGCACTGAGCAGGATGGAGTTTTCCACAGTGCACACGCATGAAAGGGCCTTTCCTACTTCCACCGTCTATAACGTGGTCGGATTTTTTAAAAGTAGCTTATCGTTCTTTCTCAAATATTTCTTCGTTATAGGCGATATCGGGCGCGGCTCTCACGGTTTCGTTATAAAAAATTCGGGGTCACTGAAGCGTGGCCAACCAAAATTTGTTTTTATTTCGCTATTTCCGATAATTCGCTATATCAGTGTTCCTTATAACGAGGTTCAACTGTATATATCGAACGAGAGCAAATCAGTTACGAAAACACAGGCGAAACACATTCCTTATAACGGAGTTCACATCTGATATATCGAACTCGGCGCGCTTGGAATTGCCGCCGAAATGCGTGGTCAGGAGCGGCGATTGAGATGTTTATTGGCGGCGATTGAAATTTTGAGGCTCGCATTGAGCGACGTGATGCCCGACACTTTCCGCAACTGTTTTCGACGCACGGGATCACGACGGAGCCCTCACAGTCAGCGAGTCCGGAACAAGACGGCAGCATCGGAGATTTGTGGGAAGAGCTCGCCAAGGTACTCGCTGTGCCGACAGGAGTGTTCTTTGACGTGTTCCAGAATGTCGACGACGACGTTCCCGTCCCAGTGAGTCCCTCGGATGGAGACACCGTCGCCGATGTCGTGGCAGCTGGTGCTGCTGAAAGCACCGAAGCGGCGGAGGATGTCAAGAGTGAAAGCCGTCCGGCGCTTAATGAAGCGCTTTCGGCAGTCGATGTGCTCCGCCAATATTGCTTCGATATTGAGAGACACAGACTCGAACTGGTGCAGACGATGTCTCGTGTAGAGAATTCTGGGATAGTTGACGCCACAAAAACGAAATTGAAAACAAGAATCACCGTTTCCCCGGCGCAGCAGCTCAGTGGCTAAGGTGTTGTGCTGATGAGCACGAAGACGCGGGTTCGATTCCCGGCCGCGGCGGCCGCTTTTCTGATGGAGGCTAAAAGCAAAAACGCCCGTGTGTACGCGATTACGGCGCACATTAAAGATCCCTAGATCGTCAAAATTAATCCGTAGCCCTCCACTACGGCGTGCCTCATCGCTTACGCTGCATCGGCGTGTTAAACCTTAGTCAAAAAATTAATGAATCAAGAATCACCGTTTTCTTTTTTTGCGAAGTAGGCAGTTAAGGCGGAAAGTAGCTTCATAGCTTGCAATTAATTTTGGATTGTTTTTTTTGTATCGTAATGACAAAGTTGATTGTGTTCATTTCATCATGCGCAGGAAGAGGGGGGGGGGTGGCATTGCGAACTCGTAACAAAACATTCGTTATTGGTGGGTTCGGGTACATCGAACTATTCAATATATCGAACTAATCGCGGTGAATGTTACAATTAGCTATACACGGGTTTGACTGTATGCTTCGGTATGTTAACCTCCATAATATCTTAGGGTTAGTACACGACAAAGCACAATTTCGCCTCCGGGGGTAGGGGGAAGGGGGAGGGCAGTATAGTTACATACTGCTCCCCCTGATTCGTCCATTGAAATACGCCTATTCTTGACAATAAAAACAAAGTGTAACAACATTTAACAATGTAAGGGAGAGAAGACTGAAAGGGGAAAGGATCACGACGATAAGGAGAAGTCACATTCGGCAATTAAAATTGGACACTAATTCTTTTGCATTCACTAAATGATAAGGAGGGCTTTGGCGACCTTATAAATTTACCTCGTTTTTAGAAAATCAGTCTGTCAGCACACACTGTATACTTGTCATGGAACCACATTGATGGTTCGGTGTACCTCCTGGAACTTGCAATAACTCAGTTAGGACATGCATTCCAATAAAACAGTTTACCGTTAGTACGAACACGTGTTAAAAAATTCAAGGTGATTTAATTGCCTAGGAAGAAAATCGATGAGGGTTTTCATTTCTTGTTAAAGTTTTAATAGTATCAGAGATTGCGATAGCAGCTGACGTTTTAAACGCAAATGGCGGGTCCAGGTAAAATATTTTCCAAGCTCTCACAATCCGAGGTACCAGGTAAGCGTTCCCCGATAATGAGCCCTGACCCATCAGCCGCGAGAAAGTATCATGCTTATTGAAGGAACGGTAAAGAATTTGTAAATTGTGCAATTATATCTTTGAGATTGCAAAAGGGACGAGAAACTATGAATTTATATAAAAAAGGGCATTCCACCGAAATCTAGCGTAGCCTATGAGATCCTGCACCACAAAAATATTATTACCCGCCGCGATGGCTCAGTGGCTAAGGCGTTGTCCTGCTGAGCACGAGGACGCGCGTTCGACTCCCGGCCGCGGCCGCCGCTTTTCTGATGGAGGCGAAAAGAAAAAACGCCGGTGTGTACGAGCTTTCGGTGCACGTTAAGGATCCCCAGGTGGTAAAAAATTAATCCAGAGCCCTCCACTACGGCGCGCCTCATCGCCTGCGTTGCTTCGGCGCATGAAACCCAGAATCAATCAAACAACAATATTATTAGCAGCGGCAACGAGATTGGGTTGTAATCGAATAGAAAGCAATATAAAATGAACGAACAGCCAATTGGATGATACAATACTGGGGACGATTAGGTGAAGCAATTTCCGGCAGTTATGCAAGGCTAAGTCCGCCTCTTCCAACATTACGCACTACTACTACCGCACGATCGCCGCAGTCTAAAATTACCAACAATGCGCGCATGAAAGTGTCGCGGCGGGAATGTTCAACATGATTTGTGAAATCATTCTGCGAACGCGGAAATTCCAAGCAGTTCGATATTTTGCGCCCCACTTTCTCGTTGCGTGTTTACAGTAAATTGTGCTTACTCGCAAGCAGACCGAGCAAACTGTGGGCTTAAAACGTGAATGTCTTTGACGTTTTTCCGGCAGTTTGTGTATTTAAACTAGCGTTTGCTGAAGTCTCGCTTGTCTTTTTTTTTGCTTGCCTTTTTTTTTCAGTTAGGCATTCTGAGCCTCCCGCAGATGTCCAAGCGCGCTCCGCCAGCCCGAACAAGTAAAGTTGAATGAATGGATCGGAATTCCGCCGTGTTGACACACCGTCATTTATGTGAATGGGCTTTCACAAAACGTTTTCAAAGAGAAAAAGAGAGAGGGGGCGCGGGAGGGGGGTTCGCAGCGCTACGGCTGGTCTCTGTTCTCAAAGCTGGGAACATCGCATGGAACGATGCCACGGTCTTAAACGGGCTGCCTCAAAAAAAAAAAAAAAAAAAAAAAAAAAACACGCATTGCTTTCCGGAAACGTCGTTCGAATAGGGAGAACTATCTTCCTTCCTTCCTGTTTTGGTTCAGTTTCTTGTATTTTACTTCCCACGCCGACCAACTCGTTTTACCGCCTTGCCGCGAAATCTGTCACTGTCGTCGTTTAGGCTGAAACCAGAGCCTGGTAATTTTTGAAAAGGCAGCATTTCGAAAGAAATAAAACAAACAAGGCACGTGGGAGTTTAAAACGCGGTATACGCGACAGCTTCGTGGCTTTCGAAAGAACGCTTTTTTTTTTTTTGGTGCCTTGGAACGGAGAGTCGAACAAAGACAAAAAATTCTTTTACCTCCAGCTAACGCTACGCTGATGCGCTCTTGAAGACCCTGATGACGTTGCCATTTTAGTCTCTATCTTTTCTTATGCCTTCATCGGCGCTTCCCCGCTCTTCGTCACGGCACATTTGTCTGACACGAGTTCGGCGGAGCTGTCGTGCAGTTCTTGCGCACCAGAGCGTTTTGTTCTGGTGCCTCCGTTGGTTGTAACGCCAACGCGTTGTGTTCAAATCGGAAGACTGCCTCTGCCTCCGGGACCGACGACGCGTTCTCGTGGTGCGTTTCTTATCCTGGCTGTTAACGTCTGGGTTGAAAGATTACTCTTCGCTGTCAGATGCTCTCGCCCGAAGGACCCAAATGTTCTCATTTTTTCTGGATTCATTTGTATTTCGTTTTTTTCTTCCTCGGCACTACAAACATCTCCTTACATCGCCTTCCGCCTTTTTTTTATTACTCATTTCTTATTTTTTACGGTCTGACGAGTATGATAACCAACGAGTCTTTTTTCTTTTGTGGCATCCCGCACCTTCACACAATTTTTTTAACATTTCTTAATAGCTTGTTTTTTCCCTAACACCGAATTGTTTGCGTTTAGTTTAAACTGCTTCCTATAGATTTTTTGTATCTTTTTTTTTTCTATCATACATAGCAGGGAAGAAAAATGGGACGTAAATGGTTTCTTGGCGATGCACGTGTGCGCACGTGCGTGAAACCACACTTCGCCTGATGCCAAGCATTTTATAAAATCTGTGAAGTTGATTTATCATGACGTGCATCGACCCAAAGCTTGTACCGTCGTCTCCTTTAGTGTCGCAGTTGTTACTTCAACCGAAAGCGCAAAGTGTATAATCGAACACCACATAATACGGCAAATTTACGCCAAGAAAGAGCCTAAAACAAGGTCATCAAGGACAGGAAGAGGAATGATATAGCTGTCACAATGACTGTGTCTAATTTCGGATGTCATGTTCGCCCGATAATAACATTTGTGCGCTAACCAAGAAAAGAAGTTCTATCTGAAATTCATTGTAGTTATGGCCTTCAATCAGTGGTTATTTCCTAGCACCGTCCACCGACAATGTATCCCGGTCTTCAAGAAAGCATCGCTTTATCTAATCTAGTCCGTCCTTCAACATTATCAGCAGTCTGCATCCTCATTTCTTCATCTTCTTTTTTTAACCGACAACAAAAATGTTCTAAGCTAGGTATAACAAAAGAAGGCAAAAAAAAAAGGAAGCAAAAAGTGGCCGGCAGTTGACAGCTCACCGATCGAACTCAGTGACGCGCTCCGCGAAACCTGCCCTAACAAAGCAAGACAGCCGGCTAGGGCACCGTCGTTCGAGTACACGAGGCTGCTTTGTTAGAGCCAATGCGTTTGCCCTCCCCCGTTGTCCTCGTCCCCTGTGCCGTCGTCACGCCCCCCTCTTCCCCCTCCATCCCTCCTCTTCCTCATCCCGGCCCGTCTTTGTTTTCTTCGACAACGACATCGGCTGCGGCTGTCCGTGAACTCACTTTCGCGTCCCCTCTCTGTTCCCGCGCATCCCGAACAAAGTATTCACGTTTGTTCCTCTGCTTCTTTTCTCCCCGCGGCGACTCGTCGAACAACGAGCGTTCTTTTCTCTCGTCCCCTCCCTTCCTTCTGGCTCGTCCGCTTCTGTTGTAATCTCGAACGAAGACGTCGCTGCCGCAGTCGTCGTACCGTACCGAAACGAATGCGCGTCGTCGCCGAAAACGGCGTTCTAATGTCTGTTAGCCTTGTCACCGAAGAGTCGCTTATTCTCGTTTGGCGATTTTTTTCTCTTTTTGAACGCATTACGGCGCCGCTCCCGATTCTTAGAACGTCATCTCAATCGAGAAATAGGCGGGGCGAGCAGGAATTTAATTCGTCAGGCCGACTGCGCTTCACAACGGCCTTCGCTTAGGATGGGGGCTCCGCGCAGAGCGCTGTCGCTGTTGCTTTCGTCTGCGAGCAAATAAATACGTGAACCGAGCTGCGGAGATAACCGGAGTTTTTCGTTTGGGCTGCCGGTTTCTCTCATCGCTTACGTACCTTTTTTGTCTCAGCAACGGGAAATTTTTGAGTGCGCTCCGATGTAGGCGTAGTCGGCTGTTGGAAAAATGGACGTCAAAATAAAATGCGGTCGGGGTTGCTAGAAAGACGGAGATAGGCTGTGTGCGTTTTCGTTTTTTTCCGAAACTCGCTCTCGAAATTGAAGGTATAACATTAGCGCGTGGAAGTAAGATGCAACTGGAGCGGTTTGATGTGGCAACATTTATTCTCTCCGTCCCCCTTTTATTATTAGCTGTCTGGGTTAGTGTATGTACTAAATGTCTAGCGTGTAATCTGTGAGTTGTTTGCTCTTTCTTAAGTTTTTTTTCTCTACAAAACGTACTCCATTTCGTTCCACTTTTTTTTTTACAGGCCTGTCGTTAGAATGGTAGGAAACTCAGTGACGGTATTAAAAACGGTTCTCTTTAAATGGGGTTACCTAATACCAATTACCTCGCCGTGAGATTTGGGGCATTGTCTGGTGATAACGCAATACGGGGTGCGCGACTTGTTTTTATTATTACCTGACGCATTAGGACACACTGACAGCCAGACGTAACCAACGAACAGAAAATACGTCGGAGAGTTAAACGCGCTGACAAATTTTCAGCGTAGATAAAGAGTGTCGGGCTAAAATACTTATCGCTTTATTTCATCTGTATGCTAAATTACTTAAGAACCGTCAAAGACTTTGCCGCACCGACCTCCCTGTCGAGAAAAATATTGCCTCTCCAAAGAATAAAAAATGCGACATGAGCGTACCCGTTTTACCACCGCTCTAGCTTTTCGTTGCTTCTCTTAAGTTATGCTCATTGCCTTTGTAAGCAGTTCAAGGATATTTGTTGCCACCAATACCATTATAACGTCTTTAAAACTGAAACACTTTAGGTTTTTTACGTCTCTCTTCGATTTCTTAACAATGGTACGATGTAATGTTTTGGCTCGTCCGAATCTCTTTCTGTATGTCTACGACTTAATACAACTCAATAAACTGGTAGAAATAACTGGAAACTGAAGCAATAAAAGGCTGTTACGAGACCCTCTTGTCTCGCAGGCAAAACCGAACGCCCCTGGTGCGCAAGTTATCGGTCGCGTCGCCCCGCTTAATTACAAATCAAGGATCTGAGCAAGAAAAATGAAATTAAAATAAGAAAAACAGACAATAATATTGGTTACTGGATAAAGGCAGCGTAATAAAATACTGCTGATTCCTAAAACACAGACGCTAAAACGCTTGGCGAGACACGGCGCCGAACACAGGAAAATAACAATAGCTGAGTGCGCGCCGCCGGGGGAAAATGAGGTCGGCTTCGCCTCTATAAGAGGCGGCCTGCAGTGAAGTACCCTTGCCGGCGTGGGCGTCCCGAGTGTGCCGGGCGTACGGGGAGTGCGATGCTCGTATATTAGACGACGTAGTCAGGCAGTCGTAGCGGCGCGGTCTGGGGGAAATAGCATACGTGCTTAGGGAAGATGCGAGTACACCGGATGCGGGATCGAACTGCCGCTGGTATCCTGTTCCGGTCGCGTAACTAGCAGCTGGCTTCGTTAGATTAGGGGAATATTTGTTCAGCTGGCGACTCGCAGATTGTAAGGCAAAATATAGCTTGCCGAGCATTACGTGAGTTTGTTGTAGGTGAGAAGCACCTTAAGACCCCGCTTTGCCCGTGGCTTGTCCCTTGGCGTCCGTCTACACAGTGTTGCGCATGCGCGAGAAACATTGAATTGGATTGGATTGGATTCGATTGGATTGAATCGGAGTTGGATGGGATTGAAATGGATGGGATTGGATTGAAATGGGTTGAAATGGATTGTATTGGATTGTATCGAATTGGATTGGATTGGAATTGTAATACCGTACACAGGCGTTGTCACTCATTTATATGCGCGAGTGGGCAATGCCACGGGTGATTTACGGTAAGAACAATGCCCAGTGTTTCGCCCACTCGTCATGATTCACTTCGTGGAGATGCTTGAAGTTTTTTCTACAGATTGTTGTGTCCTTTGCGCATTTTGTTTTGTCCGCAGTGCGCGTTACCAAAACGCGGAGGGAAACTTCAAACTAAGCAACCGAATGGCTCGGTGGAGGTTTTGTCGAGTGTCTCCCCGACCGCAATAAAAGGGACGTAACTTATGACAGTGCGGAATGAGAAGAGTACTGAACGAACGCAGTAAAAGGGTGAATATTTCGAACCGTCAATGAGGGCACAGGGTAAGAAGTTTGCCTCTTATTTGGGTAAAAACAGGAATATAGCTCACGCAGTACTCCGGCGCGGTTACAGCAAATGTTGCGAAATACTTTTAATCAAATTTGTATCATCGGTCTTGCTTCAAAGCATAAGTATTGATAAAAACTAGTGATGTTCTCGCGCCTAATATTATTTTGAGAAGTATGAGGGCTGGTAGGTTCTAAAGTTGTCTTATTTTCGTTTTATCGCCTGTTGTAAGTGGGCCCTACATCACGCAGGTGTACTAGAGCCTAAATATAAAGTAAGTTAGCTGCAGTCCGTACGTGCGAGTATGGAAAAAAATTCTGGTGCTCCAAGCGAAAAAGATGAGGAACTATATCATTTTGAGGTCTGAAAGTTTGCGAGTAGATACCTATATATGTAAGCAGCATCAACGTGCATGATGTGTACTCGTGTATCTCGCAAGCAATTTCTGAAATATTTCCTTTCTTAAAAGCACTGGTGTATACATTTTCCAGGTGTGCGTTTTAAGGGGCAAGAAGAGAGCGGAGTGGGTCAGGGAACAAATGCGTGTTGAGGAAAGATTAGTAGAAATAAAGAAGATGAAATGGGCGTGGGCAGGGCATAGAATGTGAAGGCAAGAGAACTGTGGTCATTAATGGTAACAGAGTGGATCCCTAGAGAAGGCAAGCGTGACATGGGGCGGCAGAAAGTTAGGTGGGCAGATGAGATCAAGTAGTTTGCGGGATAAATTGGTCGCAGTTAGCACAGGAGCGGAGTAACTGGAAATCTGTGGGAGAGGCCTTGCCATGCAGCGGGTCGAGACAGGCTGCTGCTGATGATGCTGCTGTTGCTGCTGATGATGATTTTTATGATGATGATACCTTTCCAAGCTCAACGGCAGTCAGCACTCCTCACACCACGGCTATGGAGCGCCTAAGTCATTATAAAGCGTCCGACCTCCTTCAACGTATTCTACTTCTTCGTGTATAAACAAATTAGCTGCGAATGAACGCGTAGATTATGTAATATTTGCCGACACGTCATACATATAACTCATATGTAAATCAAGTGCAGCAGGCACGCGTGAACGGGTCCTTTCGGAAAGGCACACGTAACGCTAGTGATATCTCAGTGCTCTCCATTCATAGTTGCGAATTAAGACGCTAAATTCAGGTGTTCTTTAATTACATTATAGCTGTTTTAACCCTTTCAGCTGCGCAATTTTTATTTCTTGCGAAAAGTGTTTTTCTGGACTATTTTGGACCTCGTTAGTGTAGAGACAAAAATTGAGCTAATAGTGCCAGTATTTATCAATCAACGGGCATGACACATAATTAGGCCTTTAGAAGCAATCAAATATTTTTGAGCAGAACAAAATTTCTCGTTTTTCTAAAAGTTGCGACACTCTGAGCAGACAAGAAAAAATAAAGGTAGTATTTCCAGTATTTACATATTTATGGATAGTTTGGCAAACGCAGATTTCATTTTCCTTATACGTCAGTCGTCATACCCGCTTTCCAGTGGAGCTTTTTTTTCTTTTTTGTAGCGTCAAGTTCAGCAAGAACGCCACAGTGGTAATGTCTATCGTAAGGGGCATACTTTAAGAAATCTTGCACGGAAAATAACAGTTTTGGTTCTGTTCTCAAGGGGCTAGAAGATATTAACCCTTTCGGTACTTTTGTCGTCAAATGAGGACACCAGGGCCAAATGAGTCGATTTACGCGAAAAAACACATACTCTACCGATGAAACTTATGGATGGCCAGGTTGAAGACTCTTGATATTTCTTCTTTCTTTCTTTCTTTATTTGGTACCCACAGCGCCTTTTTGGCATTACAGTGGGGGGGAATAACAAAAAGCAATACATCAACTAGTCCCATTGACAACCAAAGATCAAAAATGTTTCAGAGGCCGCGAGCCCCTTTTAAGATACATTCGTACACACAAGGAGGAAAATACAAATATAAAAATTAAAGAAAAGATGTGCCATGCCCTTGAAATTTCGGAACTGACGGTTGTCAGTAACAGCACAAATGGTACAGAATATCAGCGAGCTACAATAACTATAGAAAGAAAAGGCCGCGGCAAGTCGCTCCCTTGCTTTCCACTCAGTTACTGTCGCACAAAGACAATTTACAAAGACAAAGACAAAGACAATTTACAAAGACAATTTGTAACTGAGCGCCCGTTCTGTGCTTTGTACGTTTCAAAACATGTTATCACTTTTTATGGACCACGAGGGTTGAAATTATCGGTTTATTGTCAACTTTTAAGGTTAGGTTTTCTGATTGATGAAAACGAAACAACGCTCGCCATTGCCCATTCAGAGTGTAGCGAGCGTGCGTCCACAGACTTTGTAAGCGTTACAGCTGAGAAAGGTAAAACGCGATATGCACGCACGTTTACCATATTTCTCGGCAAGCCACCAAGACATTTACCCTTACGTTTCATCGATATGTGAAGAAGTGTCGCGATTTCGCAATCGTTTATTCAGCCTGGACACGTGGCACCTAAACGTATACTAATTGAACCGAATGGATTGGCGTGCGATGTACTAAATAAAAACAAACAGTAAAGAAGTCGTTCAAGAATATTTTTTAGGGTTTCCTTTCAGCAACTGTAAAGTTGATTTAGACGAGAGGATCCTATATTATCCCCACAACTGCGTTGTTTTGCAACAAACCAGTGCAAAAACGTTTGCTCTCGTTTACAAAATAAGGTGTTTCTAAAACTTCCTGTACGATGTAGTTTCGCAAGAAAAAATGTTCCGGATTCTGGGGCATTTTATTCTCATATAAAGTTTGTCGTGTATGATAAATTCAGCAAAGTTCGGATGCAAAGCCGAATTTTTTAATCTTGCTGCACCTCGACAGCCCAATACAGAGCGCCACGAAGCTGTCCCGTCGCTGGTCCAATTTAAACTTAGAATTTAAACTGATTTATTATTACTGCTTGTATTATTCGCCCGGGAGGTAGCACGTTCCAATTACCAGCTGCTCGACAAAGATACGCGCGCGACGCCAGACCGCCGTTTATTAAAGCGTCAACGAACCAGAATTGCTCCAGCCGCCCGAAACTTCCACCCGTTTCTCGGGGAATAAATAATACAACGTCCGGGAATTTCTCATAACCCCCGGCACTGCTGCGAGGAAGACCAAGTAACAAAAAAAAAGACGAGGAAGACCCCTGTGGTCCGCATACCACAATCAGGGCGAAACGGGCGGTAAGTAAAAACGACCAGTGATTAAACGCAGGCAGTGGGGTGGGCGACAGTGCTCACGCAAGCGTTGACACAGCGAGACGCACTCGCTGCAGGTCTTTGCGAATCCAACGCGAGAAATAAGCGAGAGAGAACTAGAAACCCAAGCACGTCTGGATGAGTCGACGAGGGTAAACTTGAGGGGGAGATCGAGGGAGAGAGGAGGGCCAGGTTAAGAGACAGGAATCGACTACTTTTCGGGAAGAAAATGAACGGGAAAGAGGTGAGGGTGAGAGGAAAATTAGGGAGAGAAGGAAGAAGGAAATAGCGAGGGAAATGAGGAGCGTGACTAGGGACTCGTGGAGGAAGGGAAGAGTATAGGAAATTAGGGAGAGAAGAAAGGAGGGAACAACGAGAGGGAAAAGGGGAGCGTGACTAGAGACTCGTCCGGGAAGGGGAAGGGAAGAGCGGAGGTGGGGAGTGAGCAGGGATAATAGAGCCACTGGAACGGAAAGGCACCAGCGGTCGAAATAACTGCGCCCCTCAACGAACCGGCAAGAAGGGGGGGAATTTGGGCAGGCTTCGCACGAAGCGGCTGGATGGAAGAAGAGGATGGAGAGGGGGGACGGTAGGGCAGAAAAACCTCAGTTACAGTCGCTGGTGAAAGAGCGGTAAGGAAGAGTAATGCCGGGAAAACGAGGAGAACAAGAATAATAACAAGAAGGAGAAGCGCGTACAATTGCGGCGCGCTCGTCTTCTCACTGCGGCAGATAAATGGCCGCGCCACCCCTGCTTTTGTTCGCGCGGCACTTTGTCGAGTTGAAGCACCGGAGGCTGCGCTCTGTATACGTTCGACCTTGAAAGAGAAAGAAATGCTGCAACCAGGCTGCTTTTCTTTCTCTTTTTTTTTCCGTCTCTAGGGAGCCTGGGGAACATTAGCGCTGCTGGCCCGGTAATGCCGGCGCGTTTGTTTCCTGTCTCCCGGGCGCGATCAGGGAGAGCGATCCTACGCAGAGCGCAGGTGTTCTTCATTTTATTTTCTTTCACGTCGTGTTTTAGAGCGACAACATCGAACTCGATTCTCTTTTCGAGGACCACGTTGTTGAAAGGGTTTTTGACGACAGCTGTAAGGGAAAGAGTTTGTAGCTGATGATTTAAAGAGCGACCGTAGGAATACAATCATATTTCCGTATTTTCGTTCGATAATTGTATTTCTTAATCTTGATATTGTGTTTTCCTTCGTAGCTGTTGACTAGAAAGTAGGGCGAAACTTGCCTGTTTATTTCTACGGTTTTCTCATAGTCGCGGAAAGCGCAAAGTCTTAATTTTTCTAAATCCAATCTTACGAATGTCTCGAAATAGGGAATGCACCTCGATTCGCCCTGTCGATGCCCAAGGCTTTATGCTCTCCCGGTTTTACCAAATTGGCGATTTATGAAAACAATTCGTGAGCCAAATGTCCAATTTAATTTTATTCATTCAGGGTACCACTCCCGTTTCTTTTATGCTCTATTAGAACGTAGCGACTGCATAAAGTAAAAAATTAGTATAGAAACGGCGTGGATTTGCGCGTTTACATTTCCATAGCAATAAATGCAGATAATAGAATTTCTTCGCAGTTATCCTTTTCTCTCGTTGAGCTTTGGCCAGGCTGGGAGAAGATTACCGGCTCTGTTTGAATGCAATAAAGCTCTGTCTTTGATTCCGCCACAAACGTCGCCAATTATTATGCGGTTCGTGCCGCGATAATCGGTTTTAGAATACCATTCCCGCCTCACTATTTCAATCGCCATCGCTAACCTCTAATTAATGACAGAGACTTCACCGTACAAACACAGAGAAGCGCGGGCAAAGAAGACGTCATACATTTTTTTTTTGTAAACTCTGGCACGGTTTCCGAAACGTGCCAAATTGAAGAAAATGTTCGCCTTTGATTTACTTCGAGTATCGCGGAATCCCGCTCTCAACGCAGTTCGGGAAGTGGTCACGTTCGTCCTGGCCGTTCGCTTTCTTTCTCACTTTCGGCGGCGGTCTCTTTGATGGGATAGGCTCCAACTTTTTTTGGTTTATTTATTCAAGCGTATGTGTGGAGGTTGCTGAGTTAATGAGTAAATAGAGAACATCAGGGGTACGGGAAGTGGAGGAGGGGGAGGGAGAGTGGGATTCGGTATAAGGGGAGGGAAGTGGCGGTATTGGGAAATGCGGTAGACAAAATGCCGAACAGGATGTAGGGAAGGGAAAGAGAGAATGGGAATAGGAGAAGGTAACTGAGAGAGAGAGAGAGAGAGAGAGAGAGAGAGAGAGAGAGAGAGAGAGATATGAGGGACGATGAGGGACAGGACGGGCGCCCTTCCTTATTGTCTTGTCTTCTTCGCGCAGTTTTTTCAACCCTTGAAATTTCTGCTTTTCCTTGGATTTCTGCCAGCACGTACCGGTACTTTAATTCAATGTTCGCAAAAAAGCACCATTAAAATTAGCCTAATTGTAGCATCTATTTAGGGTGTTTTATCAAAAAACAGCGATCATTCCAAATTCTCTCGTCGAATTAATTTCGCTCCACCTAGTTGGTCGTAATTTGGGGCAAGACGTGCCGAAACCTTCAGTTAACACAGTAACTATCTTTTTTTTGCGAAAAATTTCATGCTTGCTCTCTGCCGGCAGCGATACGCACGCAGCGAAAGCGACGTCAAATTAATTACTAAGGTGTTTTGTTTATTTCCATACAACAGGACATCATAGAAATGTATTTTAGTTTGCCGCACGTGTTGCCCGTGACATAGGTGGCACTGATGTTGCGACAGCTATCTACGGCAGCAAAGCAAGGCAATTTTTTGCCACTTTACCCACCCTGTACTGCGCCCCAATTTGTTAGTGCGCATTTTTACAGGCGGTACGTGCACGGGCCGCTTTTTAAAGGCCCAGGCAAACTCGCGCCTTTCGTACGGATTAAGAAGAAGAAGAAGAAAAAGAAGAAAGAGAAAGAAAGAAAAAGAAAGAAGAAGAAGAGAGAAGAAGAAAGGAGAAGAATAAAGAAGAAGAAGAAGAAGAAGAAGTTTATTGACTCTTGTAAAGGACGAAGGCTACATACCCAGACGAGGGTCCCATAGTCGATACTGCAGTTCTCAGCTGATGAGAGTGAGATCAACAGGTTTGCATGTGTTGTGTTAGCAAACGACGCTCCAAAAGCAACAGTGCGCGACAATGTTAACCTCTCCTGTTAGCCGGTTTAATCCCTCATTCAACAGAGAAGCCAACGCAGAAAAAAAAGCTTCGAAGTCCATCCCGTTGCGAAACACCCTTCGTCTGGCTCTATTCTACAGAGAGAAAGAGATAGAGAGAGAGACACCGGTCGCTTCTGTGGTGTTAGCCTCGGCGCTACGGCGGTGTTTGCCGGCGGCAGCGCCTCGAACTGCACAAAACCGGGACGCAATAGAGCGGGGACAAACTCGGGATTGGCTTTAAGCCTGCGGCGACAGGTGTCGCCATGGCCTGCCCGCAAGGCAAGGCAACTTGGCGCGGAGGGAGCAAAAGGAAGCGGCTGGTGGTTTTTCGGAGCAGGCAGGTTTCGCAAGTGATAAAAGAACCTCGCCGCAGGAAATGAAGGCAAAGCCATGGTGCCTCGGCAGACGACATGGGCAGCTGCGGATCGATGCGGCCGTCTCGGGTGTGCGCCAGTGACACGTCTTCAGCAGAGCCGCCTCGCCTGCGGAGCTTGGAAAGAGGAAAGCTTCTTTTCTGACTCGCACCTGACTGTTGCTCTCTGATAACGAGAGTACTATCAGGTGGTCGCGACTTCTCTATCTCTCTCGCGCCGGAGAAACTGTGTACAAGCAGACCTGCCTTGAGGGATGTCAGGTAGACTGTTTTATCATTGAACTTAACGCTTATCTGGTTCCAAGAAACAGTAATCACAAATCCTTATCATCACCACCGCCATGACCTTGCTAACCGGAATACATGTTCGTCACTACAGTAGGAAAATGAACGATAGTAAGATTCTGGCTGTTTATCCCGCTGTACAAGAAGTAGGGGCGGATGGGTGGAGCGTAGAAGGACAATTTGTTGCCATTTTTTAGTAGCTGATACATAACTTCCCTTTTCAAGAAGGAAAATCCAGGTTATTGTCAATTCCTTAGAAAGACAATTGTCAGGTTGCAGTTCCTGGTTCTCACTCACTCACTCACTCACTCAATCACTCACTCACTCACTCATTCGCTCACTCACTTACCCACTCACTCACTCACTCACTCACTCACTCACTCACTCACTCACTCACTCACTCACTCACTCACTCACTCACTCACTCACTCACTCACTCACTCACTGACTCGCCCACTCACTGACTCGCCCACTCACTCGCTCGCTCACTCACTCACTCACTCACTCTCCCACTCACTCACTCGCCCACTCACTCACTCACTCACTCACTCACTCACTCACTCACTCACTCACTCACTCACTCACTCACTGACTCGCCCACTCACTCGCTCGCTCACTCACTCACTCACTCACTCACTCACTCACTCACTGACTCGCCCACTCACTCACTCGCTCACTGACTCGCCCACTCACTCGCTCGCTCACTCACTCACTCACTCACTCACTGTAGACAAAGCTACCGGCCGATTTGACCTTCACATTCAATATCCGGCCTGACCACCTTTTCACGTAACAGACACAAAACCGAAGGGAAAGAAGCACACCACTCCAAAAAGAAAAGAAACTCCATCCAAAGAAAAACGAGAATGGAAAAGTGAAGCCGGAAGGCGATCATCCGGCTGCAGAAGTGTAATCTAATGCCCCGCGGGGTCGAGAAGTCCGCTCTCTGAGGAGCAATCGATGACTCGTCTTCGCGGACATCGGACAAGACCTGCACGACGAACGAACGGCTCGGCTTTCCGCCGGCACAAAGGGACAATCGGTCGTGATGGCCTTTTTCCGCGCCTCCCACGGCCCCACAACAGCAGCCGGCCCACATGCATTACGCAGCCAGTCTCTACTCGCACAATGGGGATATACACTATCGCTCCCACCGATGCTTCCTAATTGTCTCGCGGAGCAAGACTGCTGGAAGGTTCGCCGTAAGAACGGTTGAACAGCTGTTTTCGGCGACTGCGCTCGGAGATGCCAGATGGTTAGGGAAATGGCTGGTTATAGCTAATCGAGACTAGACGAAAGTAAGCTCTGTGTTCTAACCCAAGCCCGTCGTTTTGTTCGGCGAGAAAGTCTTGATTCACTTGTCCTGACCACGTCAATCAAACGAGCCCTTTACTTAAAGACTGGCGCAATATCCTATATTTTTATGAAAGACCGTACGAAAAATATTCAAAGCATGTTCAGACGAAGGTACGATGGCCTACGTTTGGGCTAATCTGTAACGGCTACGACGTATACGTGCCGCTGTTGCATCTACAGGGTGGCTCCACAGGAGATTTCGCGATGGTTTACACGTTTTACAGCGCAGGCATTGTTCTCAGTGAGATGGGCGGGTATGTCTTGGCAGTGGCGTACATAAAATAAACGAGGCCGCTGATTTTGTGCTAGCAATTTTATACAATCAGTCCGACGCGCGTATATTAGGAATGATTGATAACTGACTACTTCCTGAACCCCTAAGCTTGGAAATGCACGCTCACAAAATGCGAGTACACTTCTTTTAGGAGGTATAGGAGGCTTGACCCGCCGCGGTAGCTCAGTGGCTTAGGCGCTGTGCTGCTGAGCTCAAGGACGCGGGTTCGATTCCAGCCCCGGTGTCTGCTTTTCTGACGGAGACGAAGAGAGAAAACACCCGTGTGGTGTGTCTAGATTTCAGCGCACGTTAAAGATCCCCGGGTAGTTGAAAGTAATCCGGAGCCCTCAACTACGGCGCGCGTCACAGCCAGGGTGTCGCTTCGCTGTGTAAAACCCACTGCAGTGTTTAATCCCACTGCTTTAAAACCCACTAATAATCAATCGCATAGGGGCCTTAAAATAGTTTGCTATAAAGAATCTAAAAATTGATTTTTGGGTTTCCTGGAAAAATAGGCTCCATAGAGATGTTGACCCGTTTTTTAACAACAAAGCTGTCCGTACAGGTAACGTGTACGGGTCATCAAAAAAACATAATGTCATAGTTGCTGCCGCCGTTCACCGCGGATGCTATTACGCGTTTTACGAGGAGCGCCAGGCGTCGTCCAGGCTTGCGCGCGGTGCTCGCAAAAAATACCAAGAAGACCGTTCACGTGCGTCCCCGCCTCGATGGGGGAGCACAAGACAGCTCGCGCTACAGACCCCCAGTTCGCAAAGCCGGTTGCCGCCAGTTCTGGCGCGTGCTGACGCGTTCCACTTTGGGAGAAATGTGAGCGCCTGCGGACAACACTATCCGGGCCGGCCAGGCATGCATGAGGAAGACGACGATATAGATGGATATGACGCTGAATACTACTACCACAGTGAAAAACGACGACAGAACATGTAAATAAACAATTTCAAACCTAATGAAATGCGTGGTGGTGTGTACGTCAGTGCTTACATGGAAAGAAATCCTCCAACTTCGCTATGGTTCAAGCCTTTTGCGACTTCGTGCAAGCTTCGCCAATTTTTTGCGTTCAATCGTTACAAGTATATAGTCCAAAAATACATGGTTTTCCCCTGATTTACTTCCTAATAAGGGTAGTTTAAATTAAGGGCGAGCGCTAAAAGACTCCAGATTTCATTTTTTGCTGGACGTTATAAAGAGGGCAACCTAGTATTGCGGATATGGTTTATGTTAGTTGGCAGCCGGACTGATGTTTGAGTGTCGACGAGGGTCATAAACTGCACGGGCCGAGACCTCAGCTATCAATGTAGATACGCACGCCAAAGGTCAAAGTAACGTAGTAGTGTAGACAGAGTAATAATCCCACGGCACAACACGAAACGTTCAGCGCAATAAATATTCCGCCGATGCTATTTTAGTGTGCTACCGACGAAACGCGAACATATGAAGGAGAAAAAAGTGGGGCAGACGGGACACTGCAAGATCGGCGGTCTATAAATTGACGTTGCATCATCCGGTGGCCTGGAATATGTTCTACTCGAGAGCGATGATTTTTCGCTCGTTGCAAGATCGGCCGTAATCCCGCTGTATAAACCGGGCCTCCAGACGGCGGGACAATTAATCTCGACCGCTGATACCGTGATATCGAAACTCTTTTTGATTAACCTTTACAAGAAAAAAGCGCAACAAAAAGGAAGCAAAAAAAAAGAAGACTGTGAGAGCTGAAAGAAGGAGAAAGAAAGGCTTGTTTCGCGATGATTTAGGGTTTCAAAAATGCGCCTAACACACATACACACGCAATGCACGCGCATACACGCAGGTACACACGTACGTACGAACGCACAAGCGTGCTGTAAGCTCTCTGTTCAGAAGAACTGCATTCCGTTCATCATTTAGTCTCACCTGTTACTACTTCATGACCCACGGACTTAAGAACCATCGTGTGCCAATACGAAAAGCTTTGTAAATGCATATCAGTGTTTACAACGGCCTAATTTGCTTATTTTATAGATGTGATATTCTTTTGCATTGAGGAGGAGGAGGAGGAATAAACTTTGTTTATGCGAGCCTTACGTGCTGATGTCTGGGCACCCACCTGCTGCGGAGGGAAGGGGGGGGGGGGGGGTCCTCTAGTCCGGGATACCCTGGCCTGCCATGGCCACCCGGGCCCTCTCCACCAGGCTACGCTGGGAGGAGAGGTGGGTGCTGGTCAGCTGTGCCACCCACTGCTCGTAAGTAGGTTGGGGATTGGGAGTAAGGGACGGGGTTTGTTGACACCCCCATACCAAATGGTATAGGGTGCCAGGATGGGGGCAGTATTTGCAAGGTGCGTGGTAGAGGATGGGGTACATTGCATGGAGTAGGGTATTGTGGGGGTACGAGTACTCCGGCGACTACAAACAAACTCTTCTGCATTGAAATAAAAAAAAACTGTTGCTTGGTAGAAAGCCAACGCCATTTAGTGAAAACTAAATAGACCAAAATGAGTTTCTTGTTTATTTTTTATCTCAGTGAAGAAGTGACACGTTTCTAGAAGAAGCAAACTAGGCCGTTGTGAACATTTTCATGTACCTGTTAAACTTTTTGTGTCGGTACAAAATGCTTTTTCGGCTCGTGGGTCATGAATTAGTAAGTCACATAGGAGTGTGATCAGGTGAGAGAAGTTTGCTCGCAACATCGCAGTAAACAGTTGTGTGTCTTTGTCCCTAAACTTGAAACTATTTTTGTGAACACAGTTTATTTCGGTCCCTCGCATTTAGTGTGATATGTCGAATAAGTATAGGCGAGCTTAGCGGGGCGACGTTGCTTGCTGGATATTGAATTGGATGCAGGAAAATTGCAATGCGTCGTTCTAACACGCTATTTATTTTTTCTCTTCTATTTTGCTGAAGTATACACAAACCTTGCTCGAAAACTCCCCAAACGTAATGGCTTTTTCAAAAGAAATCGGAACAGTGAACTGGTCAAACTTTACTTTTTTGTTGACGTCCATAGTTCAGAAGGCACTTGTAAATTTGCGACATGTTCTGAGGCGCGAAATGTATTTTTGCAATTTTTAAAGAAAAATGGCACGCGCAGCACTTGTGATGAATTGATTATATGATGTTACGAAAGTGAAAACTGTCTTATGCGTCGATACCCAATGATCAACGAGATAAAAATTCAGAGAAAGTTCTCAAGCTTGCGCCGGCTTGTTGTTGCTAGCACCGTTAACTATAATATAAACACACAGAAACAGAAGTAACGAGGGATTTAAATATTAGGTACTTAGGGGGTTGCACAATTTTGCCGATCTGTCAAACTCAAAAATGTCTGAAAACAGTGCTGCTTTGATGAATAACTCGCGAAGTGTCCCACATTTCGGGGTTTTGACAATGTTGTTTTTTAAACCATTTAAAACGTGCGCGGAAAAATGGAGCGAGATGTCGATGTTGATCCGACGTTTTAAGTTCCTGACTCCTCAAGGGAGGATTGACAGTTTGCCTCGGGATGTGGTCGTGAGGAGCCTCGATGGAAAAAAAATAGCGCAGTTCTTTCGCACTGCTCCTCGATGCGACGCTTTCCATTGGGACTGACGAATGAGGGGAAATTTAGCGGCCTGTCGGATAACAATAAGAACGTCGAGGACCGCTAATCCTCAAAGGGACGCGAGTGCTCGCTGCCCGCCGATGACGTGTGATTAAGCCGGATTTTTTCTTTTCGGGGCGGCGTGGTTATGAAAAAAAGATGAAGCCTCGTTTAAGCTACTTTTGTACGAGCGGAGGCGCCAATGTTTGACTTCTGGGAACGAGGGAAAACAAAACTCTCCCCAAGGTGGTGGGTCTTTGAGGGAGAAGTGGTGGTTAGATGGGGATAAATTAAGGGCGGCGTGGTGACTGCGCTGTGCGTGCGTGCCTTTACAGAGGGTTCGTACTCTAAATGCAGCTGGTATAAAGCGACTTGATTGCTATTGCTACTTCTTGTAATATGTTTCTAGTTATGGGGAACTGCTTACTGTGTTTATTACTTACTGTGTTGTTAGTAATGCTGCTTGTGTATTGGCCATTTTGATTACTGGTCACATGCTGTTTTACTGATGCTGTAGTAACCTCCTGTATGTATCTCCCCTTATGTAATGCCTTCTGGTCTTTTAAGGTATTTAAATAAATAAATAAGAAATAACATCGCTTTATGGTGTTTTTTACATCGAAGCTGCCTATGGCTAGTATGCAGCAGATTATCTCCGGCAACGGAGGGATGTAGGCAAGATGCACACGCGAGCTTAGTGGGGTGCCCATGAAATCCCCGGTATCGTAAAATTGTGCGCCACACGTTCAGCGTATGAGAAAAAAAATTATAAAAGGATAAAGAAAGGCACAGCGCCTTCATATTTTGATACAATACGGCTTATATGGGCTCTGAAAGGATGTTTCTCATCTTGATGTCTGTGTTTAACCGTGAAGCCGGCATAAAAGGAATCGGTGTAAGCCTGGTTTTTGTAAGCTGGGTTTTTCACATCGTGTGCTGCACTGTAAAGCATGGCTGTCTACGAAGGGAGTATGATTATAGAAAACGGTTCTAACTTTTGTGTTACCGAAAGCATCCTGAGACAAATTATACGACAATTACAGGCTAAAAGGACTCCACCATTACACTTCTCATAATTAATCAGTACACGGTAAAGCTGCACATGATACAGAATTACTGTGTACTCTCAATACATGACCATCGACGGAGGTAGCATGGTTAGAAAAAATGGATGAAACTGTTGTTTTACCGTAACTGCCCGGAAACAAATTATGTGACAATTTTCACCTAAGACGACTCTAATATCACGAACGCCAGCTCACCTGGTCATCCTTCTTACAGAGTGGAAGGGCGCTGCATTTTACAGCAGAGCTGTCAATGGCTAGGATCCAGCAGATCGCCTCCGGCAACACAGCGATGTGGAAAAGAATCGCAGACGAGCGTAGTGCCACGTTGCGGCGCCCACTCATATCTCTGGGACCACAAAACTGTGCCCCACACCTTCAGCATATAGAAAAGCCCATGAAAGATTTTAAAAAGTCCTAGGACCTTGATATTTAAATGTGAGGGCTAATATTTTTTCTAAAAGATGAATTCTTAGCAGTGTATTTGTGTTTAGAGTTGAACCCAACTTTGAGAGAATCATTTTAAGCATGTTTTTTTTGTGAGATGGTTTTCTCACATTAAATGTTGCGTAGTGAAGCGCGTTCATTTTCGCAGGGAGTATCATTAGAAAAGTGGATCTAACTCTTGTTCTATTGAAACTATCGCGAAACAAATTATACAACAATTAGCCGCTAAAACTACCCTACCATTACGCCGAGTTTTGTCTACATTTCAAAATTACTGCACAGTGAAGTCGTAAAGATTGTGGAATTCTCGTCTGCTGCCAATACGTGGAGGAAAACGTACAGACTACGGGAGACTACGTACAGACTACATATAGACTACGTACAGACTACAAACGCATCTACGGAAGGGAAACGTACAGACCACGGGAGACTACGTACAGACTACATATAGACTACGTACAGACTACAAACGCATCTACGGGAGGGAAAGGTACAGACTCGTGTTTGTCCACTGGAATAAAACTCTAGTTCGTCAAATTTTCGTTCAGGCAAATAACCAGGCAGTAAGCTCAATAGCAAATCGCCAACAAACTTGTTTTGCCTTTTGCGCCCTGAAAAGCATACTGTCGCTCATGTTGAGGCTCGCCACGACAACTTTTCTCGTCATCCTTTTCCACAGATTGCAAGGGCACTTAATTTCTTCCTTTCGCCTTTTTGACAACCACCTGAACTATTACGTAACGCGTCAGATACGCCTATTGTGGGAATGGTCGTGTCGAAAGCGTTCCGGTATGCCACCCGTGAGAGTTGGGCTCCACTTATGATCACTGGTTCCCAGAACTTTTTTATTCTTCTCAATTATTTTATTTCGTCTTCTCGCGCGATTTCTGTGCAGGCCATGCAGAGAGACCGAAATTCTTCGGCCTAAGTCATTTAAGAAGACAGCAAATGATCATTTCATTCGGCAAGGCAAAAGTACCGTGAAGTAGCACAATTACCCGATGACATGAATTGCGGGGACATAGGTACCGCAAGATTACCTAAAGAGGACGTTATGTCTATGTTATGTAAGGCGTTGCGCTGCTGAGCACGAGGTCGCGGGTTCGATTCCCGGCCGCGGCGACCGCTTTTCTGATGGAGACGAAAAGCAAAAACACCCGTGTTTACGAAATTTCGGCGCACGTTAAAGATCCCCAGGTAGTCAAAATTAATGCGGAGCCCTCCACTACGGCGCGCCTCATCGCCTGCATTGCGTCGGCGCGTAAAACCCTACAAGCAATGCCTATGTTCTGAGGATATTGAACATGCACTGTGCAACTGTCCGTGCTACGCGCGTCACCGTGGAAAGTTAGTCGCATCGTCGGCCCGGTTACACAACCGGGCATTGTTTGAGGACGTCATGCTGGTACCCTGGCCAGACCCGCTGTGCTCAAACAGGGCGTTCAAGGCAGTGCTGACATTCTTGAAAAGCAGAGGTTTGGCTTCTAAATTGTAGCCCAGTCCCGTTGTGGCGACCCATTGAACATGTGCTGTACATAAGTATAGAACCTTTTGTATATAGTTATACCCTCACTTTTGTCTCCATCATCATACGTGTCACCCTCCATCTATGCTCTCTTCTTCCTTCCTCATCCCTTACACAGAATGGCAGGCCAGAGACTGCACGATGAGGCCGACCTCTCTGTGTTTTCCTTCCATTCATGAAAATTTTCCCTCCCTCTTTCTCTCCCTTTGAGAATATTGAGGAATATTTCAATTTTATTGATGCTATTTTGTTGCAAAGGTATCACATTATTACTGCGATGATGCTTAGTTGCTAACTCAATGGAATTAGGCTTCTATTGTAATGATAATGTGTGGTAACTGCCATAAGCTTACGTCGCTCAAGGCTACATTACTATCCCTGCGGCCTCTATATACAAACACACTGTAATTTTGCAATGCAATATTGCATCGTAGACAACGTTGAACAACTGCCATACAATGCGTTTGGTAAGAAAATCGGTGCTGCTTGCACTCGTGGTGCAAGGCTGGAGAAACAGCAGTGCTAGCGGCCGCTCTCCCTTCGTCGGAGACCGGGCCTTGCACCTCTCGCGGATTTCCGAACTGGCCGCTGAAAGTTCTCGATGACTGGTAAGCCCGAATCGTTTTACCCGAAGGCTTTCACATCTCTCCCAAAGTGGATCCCGTTAGTACGCGCTAGAACCGGCGCCAACAGGCTTCGCGAACTCGGCGTCTGTATAGCGCGAGCTGTCCTGTGCTCCCCACTTCATGCGCGGGCGCACTTGAACTGGCGAGTACATGAGCACGCGAGATGTCATACCACGAACGCGGGACGGTGTGTTCTGTAAGGTCTAGCGGTGCCGGCGTACAGTGACGCCATAACTAAGCGTGGCTTGGATGCGCCTACACGGCCGGGTGAAGGTCGTGCCGCGCGCCTTGCGCCAGAGTTTTTTTTTTCGGACTAATCTCAAGCTTAAATAGCTCTTCTGTTAAAAATATGTATTTACGACGAACTTGTTTTCGAAGATCCACATTACTCTGGTGAACAGCAATAGGCTTTCAGTGAAGGGGAGGAAATTCTAGGCATTACTGACTTGAGCAACGTCACGCCAGGTCCAGCTTCGTTACCGGGAATCGAACGTTCCACGCGATTCCCGGTAGCGCGACGCATTCACAAGGACTCCCTAATGCCTTTTCGTAACCGGCAAATCACTGTGACGGGTTCTGCTACGCGCGGCATAATTGAGCTGCGGTAGCCGAACGATTCCGCGCGCACATTCTATCGCATTGCGAGATAAAACGAACATACGGAGAAGGCGTAAACACCGTTCGGCACATGAAGCGAGCGTGGTACCTTAATGACCTAATCAAGTGATCTAACTGTGGCCTGCCCGGAGATCTAGCGTGGAATCCCGCACAGTTGTTCCTGCACACGGCCGCAGCCCAGAGAAACGGCGGCTATTCCCGTGGTGGGCAGCACCGATTTCCGTCACGTATTCCTTACGGGGTGTCTGGATGGCGCAGCAGCTTAGGGATTGCAGCATGCCAAACCGAACCGAACCGACACCTCCCACGTGGAAGGCCTAGTCTGTTAGATTTTTCTCCAGCCGTCCCTCTTGTTTCGTAAGTTGCGCTGATCTCACTCTAATCTCGCTTTATTCTCTCGTTATATTAAAACAAAGTCATTCAAGTTTGCTAATACCACAGTGACGACACATTGTAAAAGGCTTCGTTATCTGAGAGGTGGTTGCCAACTTCATTGGCATTCTCCCTGGCCGTGTAATGCCGTCACGCTCGATACGTCGCGCCGCTGGACTTGGCGCGCTGCCACCGATGCCGAAGGCGCAACCCGACGCCTACTGGATAACGAGAGCGAGCCTGAGCGGTGGATCGTTTATTCAGGCCCAATCCGCCGACGATGCGGATGAGTGAGCTTAAGAATGAGACGTCAGATAAGGTCAGCATGCGTTGGTCGGGATAAGACGCGTTTGTCCAGTCGCTTGGCGTGTGAGAGTGTTCGAGCCTTCTTATCTTGTGAGTGTGGCGCAACCGTTAGAGGGAACGGGACGCCCTCTGGAGAAGTAACGGGGGAGCCTAAAATGATGGAGCGTGTGAGAAGGGTATGGTCAGTTCTGGTCGCAGTACTGCGGATGGCAGAGGCAATCACTTTAGTCGTCGCCGTCGTAGTCACCGCCATAAATGACGACCCCGCATGAGTACGAATCGGCTGCAGCTGGCCGCGAGTTGGCTAAAGTTGGCTTCAATTGGCCCACTGTTGCGGTACCGGAATTGAGTTTTGGTAATGCTCACTGCTAGGCAGTCGCAGCCGACCAGCTGGAAGTCACGCATTATGGGAACTCAATTTGCATATCCACGTTGTTTACGTTTTCTGACGTGAATATCGTCGCTGTTATTTTAAAGGGGCCCAGCAACACTTTCGATAAGCGCTTTCACTCTTTCCTTCGCGTCTGGAACCGCTGCGAAAGCCATAGCTATCACCAGCACGGAGCGGCACTGCGTGATTTGCTCGTCGCACCAGATACGCCTTGCATTTCTGCTTTGTTTTTGTGGCTTTTTTTTTAGTTTCTTTTGAAAAGCGTTTATTGCTGCACCTGGAGGAAAACCGGCCAACAGCCGCTACATGGCCTTAGTGGCGTAATTCGAGCCGTCGAAGAACGTCAATACCCGGAAGGAGAAAAATATTTTGAGCGAGTTTATCAGTTATCTGATGGGCATAGAGCAGTTTTTTGGCTGAGGTACTTTGCGACCCCCTAATGTAACTACTGGGTGTGTTGGGTGACTACGTTCGGCAAGCATTTAAAATTTCAAAAAAAAAGTTGAACAAAGTGTTGCAAGGTCCCTTTAAACTACTTTTTGTTTGCCGCAAGATAGCTAACCTTAAATCGGTAGGCTTCCTCTTCGGGATAGTCGATATCATAGATTCGTACTGCCTGTGGAGGAAGGGAATAATATCCTCGTGCAGGGGCTGAAGGAACGTGGCACCTAATTAATACTTGAAGCCTTGCTAAACCTTGCCCGCCTCAAATTGTTCAGAAAAATTAAGAGCTGCCGATGCATTCTTACGCCTTTGAAATTGTGCTGAGCAAAAGGAAGTGCGTTGTTGCCTACTTGTCATAACATATTTTACTCATTTCGTGTCTGAATATTCAACCTTGTCCTGGTTGTAGTGGTGAGGGTGGTAAAAAGCATTTATTGTACGCTCAGACACCAGGTCGTGCACAGTCTTCACCGGGTGCCATCGGTCTTTGGGAAAAGAAAGGAAAGGGACAGAGTACAGGGAAGATAGCAGAACGTGGAAGTCACGAGAAAGACACCGATGTCCCACGATTCCTGGAAGCTTTTCATGGGGAACAGTAGGCGCCCCTTACAACTGAGGTTACTTGCATTTCGCAATATACACTGCGCAAAACTGGGTGAGCGAGCGTTGCTGGCCTTGTCACGAGCGTCTCGTCTACACTCGGCAAATCTAGGGCAGTCCCGCATGACGTGTACCGTGTCAATATTAACGCCGCATCGTAGGCGATTCGGGTCATCCAGTGTACCGAACCGTGTCCTTCGGAAATATGGCGTTCTTGGCTGTCCAGACCGTAGCGGTTAAACGAGTGTGTTCCACTTTCGAGACCACTGGCGAGAATCTCCCGAGCGCTTTACTGATTTCATTTTGTTTTCCCTCTTATTCATTGCTGCTGTGCACATCGCCCCTCTTTTCTTCTCTTTTTTTCGCCTCGCTATGTTCATTGCATCTGAAGTAACAAGCCCCGCCGTTTGTGGGGCTAATCTCTTTGGTATTCATTACAGCTCTCTCTCTCTCTCTCTCTCTCTCTCTCTCTCTCTCTCTCTCTCTCTCTCTCTCTCTCTCTCTCTCTCTCTCTCTCTCTCTCTCTCTCTCTCTCTCTCTCTCTCTCTCTCTCTCTCTCTCTCTCTCTCTCTCTCTCTCCGTCGTAGCCGCTCTGTGTCTAAGGCATCCGAATGCTGAGCCCACGGGCGCGGGTTCGATACAGACCGCCGTGGCCGCTTTTCATATGAAGGCGGAGAGCGAAAACGCTGTGTGGAGATTACGGCGCACGTTGAAGACTCGTAGGCAGCCTCCACTACGGCGCGCCACATAGCCTGGGTGTCACTTCAGCGCGGGAAATCAGAATTTTTTAAAGCGAAAGCTTTCTAAGTGGGACCAATGGCTTCCTCTCGAAAAACTAATGCATTCTCGCATAGACCGGTTGGCCGACCGGAAAACTCTGATTAGATCTCCGGAGACACAGCGCGTGCTTGAAACCGGGCTTGTATTGTGTCGAATCGGTTACTTGAAAATCGCGAAAAAGGAACGGTTCGAGATAAGAAAAGGCAGGCATCGATCATGAAGAAGGAGTACAATAGTATACGTTTATCTCATAAACCACGTATCGGTATACGTCTAGGTCGTTCGTAGATGCGTTTGTACTTACTGCGCGAAAAATTGTCGCACGGGTTCATTCTTCGTTTGCGATTTGTGTCTTTGAACGCTCCGCTATCGATTGAATGCACTTTTAGCTAAGTTCTTGACGCACTTTTGAAGCATTTTTGCAGTGATAAAGCTTGCGCGCTTCTCTCAACTTTACTTAGGAAGGGATGGCAAGGTTTTTTTTTCCTTGTAACTTGGGCTTTTTCTTTCTTTTCTGACGGTTAGAAAAGTGATTATCGACGCTTACATTGTTGCGTGCTCGTGCCAGATACCGCCACACTCAGCGCGCAAGTCCTCCCTAGGCGGAACAACAGCAAGAGGAGAGTCGAGTTTTGCGTCACTGTCTAAAGGGAGAGCTCCCATGCTGATATGATTTGTCACACTGTGTTCTTGCGATGGGAGAGAATAAATTTTATTTTCGGCACTCAAGTCCGAACAGCAACGTTATTACGCGTCTTCAGTGGAGAGGAGCGTTCCGCAGTATTTCGAAGTGGGCGGGCTTGGCAGTACGACACGGATAGAGTCGATGTGTCAATGTGGGCAGCCAACCAGACCCGTAAATTCTCGTGGGGAGGGTAGGAAGAGTTGGCGGCGGTGGGTTAGCCAGAAATATTTTGGGGGGAGAGGAGGTTACACGCTGCCGGTGAAGGTGAAAAATAAAAACAACAAGCCCCTGTGACCAAACAAAATCATTTTAACCCGAAAGTATTTAACTCTGGGATATACGAAGATTTCTCTGACGTCGTATCCGTACGGAAATGATGCAAGTACAATGAATTAAGGACGGAAAGTTGGGCTAGTTCGTTAGACGATAATGGGTACATTTTACTAGCGTAAAAGACAGACCACACGAGGTCCTGTGTTTTTCTTACTCGTGTGGTTCGTCTTTTGAGCTAGTAAAATGTACCCATTTCTAGCCAGTACAATGAAGCAAGCGGCCTGTAAAGGGTGCACATCTGCACACAGGGTCTTCTTGCGGGGAAGCAACCTTTAGTACTGAAGAGTACGTTATACTTAGTGTTGTTCGTTTCGGGGTTTTATATATTTACCGGAAAGTGTTTTATGTCGGAATACACCAATTTTTCATTGACGTCATATCCGTCACAGAAATGACGTCAGTACGCCTTTGCCGAAGCGACCCGCCAGCAGGACGTCACTCGCCAAACACGCCCTCAAGACAGCCGCCGACCCGCAAATCATCATCAGCTGCAGATTTCGCTGCACATCACTTTCATGTTTTACCGATTCCTATGACCGAGGAATCAACCACAGTTTTTTTTTCTGATTTAATAAAGTAATAAAGCCAGTAAACTGGATGCCTCGTTCGCTGCAGTATCAACACTAAGAGTGCGCACACTACTCACAGGAACATTTTTTTTGTCAACAAATAGACACTGTCCTTATCTCTGGTTTCAGTTTTATTATACCTATCCGTAGTGTAACTTACATGGGCGAAAGAAAGACTGACAAGATGGGAGAGAGGGGAGGCAGCATTGAGAAAAATTCAGGGGTGTTCTGACACCAACCCCCCCCCCCCCCCCCCCCCATCCTGGCTTCGCCTCTTGTTGGGGCAAGAAATGTGGGAGACGAGACGCCCGCACACACCTACAGTGTGTATTTTCGTTATCCCACCATACCGGACATCATTGCAGACGGCCAGGATACTTGTGCGTGTAATGCTGGAAGAGATCGCGGGGGAGGAACAGTGCCAGCGCCTATCTGACACATGTAGCGTGTCTGCGCGACATTAATTTTGAAGGGGAGAGAAGTAGCTTTGTCACTGCCCGGAAGTCTCCGAGATGCTCGCGGCGCCGTTTGCAGTGCATCGCTCTATCCTCCCTTGGGTTCCATTCTTCAGGCCACGATTGAGTGTTGCCCACGGAATGAGCGTCGCGGGCCAGAGCGTCGGGTTCATTACCCTCTGTTGGTGGCTAGGGATCCATTCTAGAAGACGCGTTTGTTGGGATGCGCTTAATTGAAAAAGACGACAAGAAACATTTCTGTAGTTTGTCGTATTTTCGCGCGTCGTGCTGTCGTCTTGTCGTATTCTTGTCGTGTCATGATTCTGATGTCCTGTCATGTCATATTCCTGTCCTGATTTTGATGTTCTGTCGTGCCGAACTCCTGCCTTGTCGTGATCCTGATGTTCCATCAGGAGTTGCGCATGGTTTAAAGGTTATTACCCATTGTGAAGAGTATGGTAAATAGCCATTCTGTTGTGACTACAGGAATGTTTGTCGTTGAGGAAATTGACTTTGTCGTAACTGCATAAATGTGTGTCGTAACAACAGATGGCTTTGTCTTAACAACAGGGATTCTGTTGCCACAACAAAGTTTTTTTTGTCGTACGACAGGAATGATTTTAGATTGGGATATATGTATCCTGTAAGGCTCGTGGGAACAGGTGCTGGCATATTGGATGGGGTGAAGCTTTGGTGATTCGTGGCTGTCCGTACGTACTGTAATGTGGTCAGTTCGATGCTGGAGGAGCAGAATGGCTTCTGCGATATCTTACGTCTCTGAAGCTGTTGGCGAGGGGACGTCGGCGTGGTGCTGTGAATGAGCTCCCCTGGAGTCAACAGATGCGGTAGTCGTGGTATGTTCCACGAAACGGGCGCCGGTGTAGGTATCATAGGCATATGCTATTTTGTCTAGCTTGTGTGCTTTGTCATTTCCTACAATCACGTAGTAAGAAACAAGACATGAGGGGAAACTTCTCATTGAGGGGCGGCTGCGTAACGTCACAAGCACTTGGCGCAGATTAAGCTACCGGCAGGAGAAGAAACTGCGCAGGCGATCAGCATCACGTTGTGCGGCCTAAACGTGGCGTGGCCGCGGAGGGAATATGGCTGCTATCATTTCCTTCACTGACACAGCTGCGAAGCTTCGTAGTCCGCGTTGGTATTCACTGTGACATTATCTGGTCGCTCGCACCCGCCCGCCGCAATGGATGTTTCGCCTTCTAAATATAGTCTTGCTCCGCGCCCGCAATGCAGGTCTAAGCAGGCACCTAGAAAAAACGTCACGGGACGACCAGTGGCGGTTAAGGCGGTGGCCGCCAACGGATGTCTAGAACTATATGTGGGCGTAACTTTGGGACATTTAAGTTTTCCAAGCGCACTCACACGGTCAGTGACCACTGACCACTCTGGATTGTTTGAACTTCTCCCGCTTCTGAAGCCACCGGATATCCCGTCGCATCGCGATAATTTCCGCAAACTTCCCTGTCATAGTGTTTCCCGGAATCATTCTCAGAAGTCATCTCGCTACAAAGAGAGAGAGAGCGAGAGAGAGAGAGGAACGATCTTTAATGAAGTCTGGCGATTTTAGCCGGGCCAAAATGCCTAACTTGTTACGCCAGTTGATGACGTGATGAAGATGGTGGCGATGATGCTCAAGAACTTGATCTTCACAGAAACGTTGAGTTATTTACCGAGGCTGGTCTAGACCTGTTTGTGGCAGGTACTCTATCAGAGCTTTTGCAGCCCGTAAAGCACGTTTGGCACATGCCCACGGTCCTAAACGTCCTTTAGCTGAATGTCCACGGAAAGCGAGAGTCTAAAAACACTGCGAAGGACACTCTTTGCGCACTAAATCGAGCCAATTCACAGAGCAGGTGCTGAAGGGTTTGTCGCAGATCACAGTGTCGGCAGAGTGGCGACGTAGCTTGTTTCACTTTAAAGAGGAAGTTGCACGTGCATGCGACATTCAATCGCATGCGATGTAGAATTGCTTCTACCCGCTCGGAGAGTCCTGGTAGCATTTTGAATTGGCAGTTCGGATCGATGGAAAATAGCAAATTGCCTTCATGTCCTGTATGAATATCCATAGACCCGTCGGTGAAAACTCCGACCGCTGTTGCATGGTTATCCGAGTCTCTCGATTGTCCGATATTCTCTGCCCACCCTTTGCTGGTCAGTGCGTCTTCTATTCGCTCCTGTACTGCGACCAGGGATAAAAGCGCATGACGGACCCTGCACTGTTCTTGATACCAAAAGTATTTGCTCCCTTGTTTCTTGCTGGTATTGCTTCAAGTGCTGCTAAACAAGGTATCGTTTAGCTGTGGAAAGAGAGTCGCAAGCGAGGTTCTCAAGGGTACTGATGCCAGAATTATATGGGGTACGGTTAGCTCGAATGCGGAAATCGCAAACGGAATTATAAACCATGTTCACGCCGCTAAGTCATGGTTACCGCCGTAGTTCGTACGGTTGAAAGGGCGTTAGTTAACGTTGACACGGTAACGGCATGCTAGACCGTCTGTTCGCGTGTAAAGTGCCAGTGCTGCTAAATAGACTTTTTTCTCGGAACAGTAAGGTTCTTTTTCTTCTTTTTCATCACCACCATTATCATAATTCAACTCGTAAGTATCAAAATAGGGCAATAAATAAAGGGGGTGGTGGCGGCCGTAACGGCTGAAAAGATAAGTTTATATTACTGGTTCGTTTTAGGGGCAAAGCACCTTAGGACCTTGCTTTGTCAGGGGCTTGGTGTCCGTGTACACAGTGTTGCGCATGCGCAAGGAGCATTGGATTGGATTGGACTGAAATGGATTGTGTTGGATTGAAATAAATCGAATTGTATCGGATTGGATTGGATTGAAATTGTATATACTGTACACACGCGTTGTCACTCATTTACATGCGCGAGTGGGCAATGCCACGGCTGATTCACGGTAAGAATGATCCCCAGTGCATCGCCCACTCGTCATGATTCACTCTGTGGAGATGCTTGAATTTTTTTTTTCTGATTCCTTTTTTATCATCTATAAATTTCCTTCTTCAGTTTTAATGTACTTTCGAGTCGTTATTATTACTGCTCGCATTCCGGCGCTGTACTGAGTGGAATGACTATCATGCAGATATCAGTTGTGTGTTTGCGTGTTTGTTCTCACTGGTCTGTTAGATCGCATTTTTATTTTTCCGCTGAGTACAAGACGGGGAATTCTCACCAATGACCGAGGAAGTGATCAAGACAATGGGTCTTCGGAAATTCGCCCAACGTGGACCGCAGGTGTTGCTGAAAGAGAGCTAGAGAGTCGGTGCGCTTCGGATTACCCACACTCGTCACAGCTAGGCGGCTATAGGCAGTCGGCAAGCGGTTACAGTCCGAGGTACACGTTCGAAGCGTCGTTACTAAACCTCGCAGAGTAGGCGGCGGTCGCCGGGAACGTCCACTGTATGACACGCACTCCAACACTGACGTCGCGCAGAAACACGCCGCTCGCTCGCTGCTCTCAGTCATAGCACCACGGGCAAACACTTGCGTCATTTTCCGGCCCAGTGGAGAGGAATCTCCGCCAACTTCTTCTGAAGCAACGCCCGGAAGGAGGCGCTTCTTCTTCTTCTTCACCTTCCGTCTTCTGCGGTAGCTAAGGAAGTCTGGGTTAGAGGCGGGAACGAGCCTCTTGGAAGTGACATCGATCTGGTGTACGTACCCCGTCGCTTCTCCTCGCTAAATCCACCCCCAGCTTAGTACGCTGGAGCAATCACGGAGAGAAGTACAGTCCGGCACTGTCGTCGCCCCCATGCCACAACATGCCTTCACACCTGCGAGGTGTTCGCCTGATTGAGGACAGCGGAGGATGGGAGGGCGAAGTTGAGTAGCCATTTGCGTAATCGTGTGGGCGCTGTTGTTCCCCGCGTTGCACGCGTGGGCCGGGACACCGCGTAGGAAAGGTCACGAGACATCCTGGTGACGACCCGTCGCCGTTGTCACCGGTTATTTAAGATGACTCTCGGAAAGATGTTCTGACCGTTGTGGGACGGGTTCGTGACGTCGGGGATGACCAGTTGAGTGGTTTGAGGGTGTTTAGGAAACTCAGTGTAGTCGCCGGAGAACGGCGAGCGCCAAGGGGGTTGTGAAAGCACTCATCTGAATGAAATTAGGCCTAAATTTGGAGTCTAGGAATATTGACTAAGGAAATCAGGCCACTGTGGAAGTTAGCGGAATGAGCAGAAATGGGGATCAAAGGTTGCAGTGGCGCAATGTTGCGCCACTGGTAAAAGAACTGCTATAATATTTCCGAGTGATAAGAAATTATATCAATAAACCTATATCAAATACACCAATCGCTGCTAAATAATTTAGGGAAAGAAGTCAGCAGCACTATAGAGCTAAACAACCGAAGTGTACATACTAATAGTTTGTTGTTGTGGGAAGTCCCCAATCAATCAATCAATCAATCAATCAATCAATCAATCAATCAATCAATCAATCAATCAATCAATCAATCAATCAATCAATCACTGTATCAATAAATAAATATACACACAAACTGTCTAATCAATTATTGACAATTTAATTAATCAATCAACGATGCCAATTTTGAGAGTAACCATTTAATTCAATATTCACACTTTTTTCCCGGTCTGGGTAGGACATACCCGTATCTTTTACACTGTTTCTTCCACAGGGTATTTAACGCACCTCGAGCCATGCAAGAAAATTAATCAATGAGGATTATTCTTAACAGTATTGCCAATAACCACACTCCAAGTGCTGAGCGATTGCCCAAAATTAGTTTCGATCAGTGAAGTAATTAGCTGAAATTAGCTACGTAAATATAATAAGTAAATTTACCCAAACGTTTGTAATGCGAAAGTTGTATACAACCAAAATACGACAATTAGGTGTTTTTTGGCAGCTTTTGTCGTCATACCAGTCGCGGAAACGAAGCCAGCGCGCCTTTGCTGAAGCGACCTGCCAGCAAGACGTCGCTGGCCAAGCCCACCCACAAGACAGTCGCCGATCCCTAAAATAATGCTCAGCTGCAGATTTCGCTGCACATTTCACTTTCGTGTTTTACCGGTTCCTATAACAGAGGAATCAACCACAGTTTTTTACCTTTTTCAAACCTTGCCCTCACCTTTGTATTGCACGTACATTTCGGCTCACCATGACCAAACGTATTCTGTGAGAGCCTTACCATCTACAAAGTGCAAAAGCCTTGATTCCCCGCAATGCAACCGCTACACCCCGCGTATTCCCACATCCACGTGACGGCACACTCTGACGTCACGTACGAGCGATGACGTCAAGTAAACTAAATGAATTAACTATAGTACCCAATATCATTGTCGAACCCTTCCAGGCGAGCAGCCTGAGATTATAGGCACCCTAAAAACCCTGGGTGGAGAATTGTGAGTGCCTCCTGCGTTTCCATTTGCTGAAAAAAAGTTTCGATAAACTGTTTTTTTCTCGCTCCCCTCGCGAGATCAGAAACTTTTGTAATTTTTTTTCCGACCGAAGACAGGTGCAGTCTGGGCAGCCTATGTGAGCAAGCCGCCTGTTTGAGGCTCGAAAAGCAACGCCGGTGCGTTTGACAAGTTTCCACAAATTGCGTCCCGCAAAATGCCATTGTCCTTCGTTCTCTCTCTCTCTCTCTCTCTCTCTCTCTCTCTCTCTCTCTCTCTCTCTCTCTCTCTCTCTCTCTTTCTCTTTTTTTTCCCTCTTCACATGCCATTAAAGGTCATACTTCACTTTCCGTTCTTCGAGTCTTGCTTGAATGCGTCTTCTTCTAATGTTCTTCTTTTTTTGTTTTTCGGAAGCGAAATTCGAGTATTTGAAATGCAGATCGTTGTTTCGAAGGCGAATGCACACATTGTACCACCAGAATAACTATCGCGCAACGGCGAATTCGTATTTGCAGTCCTTTAAAGTAAACGCTTTGTCGAGAATGTTTGAGCAACCACAGCTGCTGATATTCATGCGGCCGACCCGTTCCGTTCTGTTGGGATGTTGTGATGTGAACTTTCTAGCGTGAGCCCGGTTTGGAAAAACTAAGCTTGTCGGGTGTGATGAAAAAAAAAAGGTGAGCCGATACGCCACGCAATGCCTACTGCGGCAGTCGCTTGCTCTGCGCATACATTTTAGGCGCTCTTCGTATTTGCCTGCCCTAATGCGTTACCTCTTCGGAACAGCGTAGAGGCATTGAGACACTTCCACATTCTGCTGATATTGTCGACGACGCGAATCGAGACGTGTGCCGCACGTTGAGTGTTTACTCTTACGAAAGGCCTCGTCTATTGCGCGGAGGATAAAAAAATTGTTAGGGCTGTACACGCAGCAGGGCGCGATCTTTCGCGCATTCCATAACGCTTTTTGGAGACACATGCAAAACTTCCTCATAATAAGACGAGTTAATCTCTGGCTTGTTGCTTCTTCTTGTCTCCTACTCTTCTTCTTACATCTACTTCCTTTGTTTCCTTCTCCCCCCTTCCCCGCAGAGTAGCATGTCGGCGAATCCATGCTGGCAAACCTCTCCGCTTTCTCTGTAATAAAGAGTCTCTCTCTCTCTCTCTCTCTCTCTCTCTCTCTCTCTCTCTCTCTCTCTCTCTCTCTCTCTCTCTCTCTCTCTCTCTCTCTCTGATCTAAGTAAGCGGTCATCGAATGTCCAGCTCGTGGTACCGTAGCCCGACGACTTCGTTCTCAATAGGAATTTATAGGATATACTGAATAAATTTGGGGCGCTAAACAACGGGGACCAGAAGAAACAGGTAGACACAGACAAGGCGCCTTGTCTGTGTCCACCTCTTTCTTCTGGTCCCCGTTGTTTAGCGCCTCAAATTCATTCAGTATGTTCAACCAACTAGCCCTGATTAAGCTTTTGTTACTGAATTTATAGGAGCCTGTTCCCAGTCTTCGGGCGGAAAGAAAGAGAGCGAATGTTTACTTTTGTTCGCGTAGAAGTGCACCTCAGCAATGCTCGGACAAAACACGGGAAGGGGGCATAAAAGGTTCAGATTAAATAACACATACCACCTCATATTCTCCATCTGTCACTCAAATTTCGTATACAAGAGGCCTTTGAGTTCCCACCATCCGAAATCCAGTCGCTTCTTCCGGAAATAGAAACCGCTCCATTGTACGTTCAGCATTGCGCGCCCCGCCGGGCCCTCAACTGCGGCTTGCCTCATTAGTAAAGTGTTTCCAGTTTCCCAGATGGTTATGCGTAAAATACTCATTACAGGAATATGAACTTCAAAATGTCTGTCCTCCCTGTATATATATATATATATATATATATATATATATATATATATATATATATATATATATATATATATATATATATATATAAAATTTGCATTCATCTAATACAATTTTCAGTAAGGCCTGCTTTTCCATGAGTAGTGTTGAACTATTTGTGGAAATGTATGTCACAGGATGGAAAGAAACCGAAGCACGCGAGGAGCCTTGTTGTCAAACGTACTTAGAGAAGGGATGGGTGTGCTCCGCTGATTCCTTCCTGTTCTTCGTTCTAGCGGGGCAGAATTCGGAGTTGTTTTCGTTTCACGAGAGCCTGTCAAACGTCTGTTTCGAGTCGTGACGTAGTTTGAGTTGCACGGGCTCTGACGTGTGCGCAGAAATGAGCTCACCGCCTTAATTGTTCTGCGTCCCACGCGTGTCGCCCGCCTTCAGCCAATCCGAGCCCGCTTGAAGCGGACGATTTTGAAACGGGCCCAACGCGTACATGCGCCCCTTGGTTTATTTCCTGCTGAGCTTTATGTTTTGAAACCGAGTACATAAGGCGAGCGTCCCATCCCAGCTACGTCGTTGTGTGTTCGCCTACCAAACTTTGATCACTAGCTCTAAACATAAGCTAGTTAGCAGGGATTGTCAGAAGATTTGTCATTAGTGATGAGGAGGGCGAAAAAAATGGGTGACACAGTATAGCTGGAGGGAGGGAGTGGTTAAAATATAGCAGAAGTTGGGGGAGAAATATTCCGGACCACTACTCGGCTGTCCCCTCCCTCTCCGTGGCAATAATATCTTCTTCGCAGGTGAGTCCCTCGGGGGGTAAAATCAATCAATCAATCAATCAATCAATCAATCAATCAATCAATCAATCAATCAATCAATCAATCAAACAGTCCGTCAGTCACCTTCCTTCCTTCCTCGGCCTTCTTTCCCTACTTTCTGCTTTCTTCCCTTATTCGTTCCTTCTTTCAGCCTTCCTTTTTTCTGCCTTCTTCCCTTCCTTCCTTCTTCCTCCATTCTTCCTTCCTTCCTTCTTTGTTTCATTCCTTCCCTCCTTCCTTTCTGCCTTCCTTCCTACATTCTTACCTTCTTTCCCTCCACCTGCCTTCTTTCATTCCTTCCTCCGTCCTCCCTTCCTGCTTCTTCCCTTCCTTTCTTCCTGCTGTCTTCTGTTCTTTCCCTCCTTCCCACTTTCTTCCCTTTCTTCCTCCCTCCCTTCCTGCCTTCATTCCTCCGTTCTTCCTTCCTTGTTCCCTTCCTTGATTCCTTCATCCTTCCTTCATTCCCGCCTTCTTTCCTTTCTTCCTTCTTCCCTCACTCCCCTCCTTCCTGCCTTCTTCCCTTCCTTGCTTCCTTCATCGTTCCTTCCCTGCCTTCCTTCCTTCGTCCTTACTTCTTTCCTGCCTTCTTCTCTTCCTTCCTCCCTTTCTTCCTTCCTTCCTTGATCCCTCCCTTCGTTCCTTGTTCACTTCCTCCATTCCCTCCTTCATCCTTCCCTCCGTCCTTCCTTCCTTCCATCCTTCCGTCTTTCTTCCCTTCTGCCACTACCTCGAGTTCTGCACGCTTCGAGGCACCACGAAGGTAACAGGAAGGGGCAGTGTGGTTCGCGTATTAGGTTTCGAATGGGTCGAGACTGAATGGGCGCGAATTCGGGGAGGCTTCCCCTTCACGAAGAGAGCGCGCAGCGGGCAGCCAACCGTGAGACGTGTTCGTCTTGTTTGCTCGCGGGCACGTCTGAATTCCGCTTCCGCGGCCTTCAATCGAACCTTCAAAAACGTTCGCCATCGATTCGCCCGGCTCCAACATTCCCGCCTACTGAAATACTCGGGCGAGAAAACACCGAATGCGGCAGCGCACGTGAATCATTTTTTACCGTTATTTCCAGACCGTTTGATTGATTGCCGTATTTTCGAACGAAGTTCGCATCAATGATTTCAGAAACGTGCGACACTGTGAGGCTCTACATTTCTGTTTTCGTGATCGTGGGAAAAGGGAGATAAAAGAGAAAAAAAGAGGAAAGCACGAATTTGGATCTTCTCTCTCTTTTTTTTTTTACGATGCTTCGCCACACTGCATGTTTGGGAAGAGCGTCAGTGTTTTTCCCGTTTGTCTACTGGTTGTGCAGCAACGTCATTGGGGCTCTCTGAAAAATCTTCAAGAGCCCCGGAGCTCGGCGAATCTGGCGGGAAGGCGTTGGGAGGGGATCACTGCGCCATCATCTCTCCAGCACTCTCGCGCGAGCAGTCTTTTTCCATTCCGGGCTCGTATTACGAAGCAGACGTAGCGTGCGCCCGACTACGGTCATTTATAATACAGGCGCGTTCTCCGTCCAGACGACCGCTATTTCATCGCTGGCACACCGAAGTCATGTACACCAGCGGTGTTTCTGTTTTCACTGTTTACACAACACGCTTGGTTTTTTTATCACTCGTTCGAAGTGTTGCGGCAGCTTCGCGCTGCACTTTGCGTTGTTGTGGCAAAGCCGCTCTTTTCAAAAGCTGGGAAATGGTTATTGGGATTGCGCTCTGCCACATTCCTCGTGTCGGTGCTACATCAACGAAAGTTGGACCACCTCTTCTTTTTTTTTACTTTTACCACGTTATGTTGATCTCTCGTTTCCGCTTCAACCCTGTTGGAGGAGGAGGAATTAACAAGCGCAAAACGAAAAGGGCAGTAATGCCGGCAATTCAGCTTTTCGTTCCTCGACGCAAGGGTTGCATGATGGCCTTGCAAGGCCGAAACTCTCAGACGAAAATATTGCAACGGGGAGTGATGACAAAACAACTGTGCAACGACACAGCTCTTCGAAACGAAACTTGCTTTTGGCTATGATTCATCTAAGACAGCGCATTCGATGTGGTCAGTTTTTTTTTTTTTCCTCCGGGGAAAAAAATCGCTAGATATTTTTTTTTTAAATATAGCGGCGTGTTTGTATACAATGTAAACATGCGAAGCAGAGAGGTTGTTTCACCTTCTGGAAATGCGCACAGCAATAAATAACAATCTGTTGGTATGATCGCAAAACAGGATCCTCCTCGTGAAAAAGCAATGAATTTTTTAACAGCCAAGCTGTTGTTATTGGCCGTAGTTCGTTCCCGCGTTGCAAAAAAACTCCGCGAGCGCATACGCACTTCGTAAGATTGGCCAAATCGGCCCCAAAATAAATAAAAAAAACCTCCAGCGTTCGCCGTAGACGTGGCAACACTTGCTCGGAACGAGAAAGACACGTCATAGCGTACGCCCCTCGTTCGTTCGTCCTCGTGTCGTCGTGCGCGTGCGCTGAGTACCGTAGAAGAGCCCTCGCGCGCGGCAGCGTCAAAAAGGCACCCCGCCTGGGAGAGGTCACCGCGGCCGCTACATTCTCGAGTAGTTATTATGGATAATTGGAGACATGGCTACGAGTGCGCCACTCCTTGACACGACTTGCAAATCTCACCACCGCTGCCTCGAGTCGATGACAAAGAGCTGGTGCAAGTCTAAGACGCCGAGGATTACTTTGCATCCACCAAAGCTTGCCGCGCAGAAGACGATGACGTCTTCGATGCGTATGACAACGACTACTAGCAGTGCACCTATACAAACAAACAATTATAACGAAACTTAACTACGTGTACGGCAATGCTCACCTACAACAGCTCCGCCATTTAAGTCTTGCGCGTGAATGCAAATTTCCCGGAATTTTTTGAGCCAGACGTTATGAACTAAATTTTCATGAGTTAAAAACTTTGGTGCAAAAAATTTTGAACTAACGCACTTTTATTGCACCCTCAAACCATGTTGCACATATCGTACCTCTAAACAGAAGGTTGTGGTATTGGTTGTCGCATATTTATTTTTCTGACTACTCTATACATGCCCTAATAAGAACCTATTTTAGTAAAAAAAAGCATCACATGCGGTGTTTGGCAAGGGCTACTTTGGCACACTCTCATTTATTGTTTTAGAAACCGAAGCAGCAGATATGCTGACACTCACTATGCGCTATACAAGAATGGCGGAGGTAATAAAATATTGAGCTTGGTTTTTTATAACTTACGCACTACGGTTTACGTTCCGACTGCCGATGCTCATGTAGTGCGAGGTTTCAGTGAACATTAAATAAATAAATAAATAAATAAATAAATGAATAAATAAATTAATTAATTAATTAATAAATAAATAAATAAATAAATAAATAAATAAATAAATAAATAAATAAATGAATAAGTAAATAAATAAATAAATAAATAAATAAATAAACAATATCTATGACAATCAATCAGTCAATTGAAGAAAGAAGAAAACATGGCGCAAACTATACATGGACGAAGAATACAAGGTAATACAGATACAGGCGCCAACAAGACAAAGTAAGACATATACAGGCGCCAACTTCAAGTTGGTGCCTGTATCTGTTTTACCTTGTCTTCTTCGTTCACGTCTAGTTTGCACCGTGTTTTCTTCTTTCTTTAACTGTGTACCAACTAACTCAGCAACAATTTTTGTTAAATCAGTCAATTGAGACTTCGGCTGCAGCTTAAATTTGAAGCATTCTTCTGCTGTAATTCCTCAGTTATTTTTCATGTGTGCGTGCCTAACTGCCACTCAAGTCATACGTCAACACTGTTACTATAACCAATCTTCGCTCAAAGCTTTCAGTTTCTACGTAGGGAAAGGACACTACGATATTTTTTCCCCCTAACAAATGTCCAGTATTTCTTCCTCCAATTATTTTTCTATTGACAGCTGTCTATTTTACGATTACTTTTTTTATTTCTTGGGTACCGTATTTACGCACAATTCGTATAACAGGTAAAAGCTGGCGTGTGCAACCTGGCCACGCGGAAATAGTTACACATTTCATACAAACGGGTCGCATGGCCAAGACTTCCGCTTCTGGTTATAAGTAACACAAATAGAAACCTTGCTAAAAATAAGAGCGGTACCAAAAGAAGTGCCTAGCTCCTACACCAGCGGTCGGCAACATGAGGCACACGGGCTACATGCGACCCGTGAAGCAGTGTATTAAGGCCCCGGGCACGACGTCAGTGCCCCCCCCCCCCCCCTCTTCATCTTGTTTATTCCTGTCTGAAACGGAGCAGCAGTTCTGAGTTCAAACGGGGTTAGACAGGAACAAAGATCGCTTCCAGTTGGCATTGTCCGCCATCTTCACATAACCAGACAACGTCTTCACTTCCTTTCTGTGCGCAGGTACCCGCGGCGGTGGCTCAGTGGCTAAGGAGTTGCGCTGCTGAGCGTGAGGACGCGGGTTCACTTCCCGGCCGCGGCGGTCGCTTTTCTGGTGGAGGCGAAAAGCGAAAATGCCCGTGTGTACGAGATTTCGGCGCACGTTAAAGATCCCCTGGTGGTCAAAATTAATCCGGAGCCCTCCACTACAGCGCGCCTCATCACCTGCATTGCGCCGCCGCATTAAACCCTACAATCGATCTTTGTGCAGATCCAAAAAGCCGCCTCCCTACAAATATGCTGTCCTGCTCCCGCCGTGTCGGCTTCATACAAATCGGCCCTCCACAACAAAAGGTCGCCGACTCCTGACCTATCCTACAAGAAATCCCGCGGTTCTGTTGCCCCACAATGCATTCTAGTGACCGATCCATGCGGTCAAGAAAGCAAATTCGGCAGATGACAGCACCAGACATACCATTTGAGTCACAAAAGTGATCTTCACTGTGGAATTTGCAATGCAGAGTCATGTTTGCATTGCGCGCTGCCATAGCGAAGATCAAATTTTTGAGCCGAATTGCTTGCTCGACATCTTCATCCGGCAAAATTTTATTTCTGGCTGCAGCGATTGTCAATTTATCTATTGACGTGAAGGTGAACCCGGGTTGCCTTAGGGTTCAGATGGAGAACGTTCTTCAATGACACACAACGTAACCTGTGGCAATTTCGCTACGCAACCGTCAGTCTTCACCACAGCGTGAGTCCATTCGCGGTGGAGCACGCTTTACAGGTGAACCTTTAGTTTTGTTTCTGGTGCATTTCTTTTGCCGGCGAATGACTGTACACCCGCCAAATATTTGTCAATACGCCTCGAGCTTCGCGGTCGCTGCGCCGCCTGCCGCCGCTTCTCCGCGGTGTTGACGGGATTTGCGCTGCGTGGCTCATAGGGGCTCGTGCAGTGTTTTGGTTCTGTTTCGCTTCTTTTCGCCTTTCCGCGCCCTAAAAAAAAAGCTTGTTATGGTGACGTCTATAGGCAAAGAGTATGTTTAGGTCACTTAAAAAGCAGCTGCGTCTTCGTAGAGTACGCGGTCGCCTTCAAGAGCTACCCGGGGACGCAGTTTTTCGCGCTTCGTCGCCGCTCTTCCGGGCGTCGGCGACGGTAGCAACATATCACCGCTGTCACCTCCAAAATATCAGGCACAAATGAATTCTACCGTCGCCTCGTTTAGACCTGATACTGGCACAATGAGAGGTTGGCTTTATTTTGCAGCGTGGACTATACGTCGCAGAAAAATATGTTTCGGGGATGTGATTACCCAATCCCGGACAATAACTTATGCGTTTTATAACATATAAACCCTGCGAAAATGATAAGTATATTCCAAGCCTGCGCGTCGTTAAATACGTGCTGACACACGCCATATAGCAAGAAATAAAGGCAAATTAATGAAACAACGGAAAAATAAATGCTGTGCAAGTGCAGAATTAAGAAACATATAATAGCTCCAACGAAAAAAAAAACACAATGCAGCTTCTGACATATGCTAAAGTCGTTCGTCGAAACTTAAGCCAGGTAGGGTTCACTAGACCAACTATACGCGAAATGCACTGGTATTTCGCGAGACATCAGGGGGGGGGGGGGAGGGGAGGGGGACGCTGTGTACAAATGCGGAGCGGAATCAAGCAATGAACGTTTTTGTAATCACACACACAAATCTCGCGTTCACTTTCCTTTTGTTTTTCTACTTCAACGAACAGCTGATCGTACGGCGGACGCATTTTTGGAATTATGCAGGTAGGCTGTTCAACAAGGGATAAATGGTGTCGTTGGAAGAGTGTGGTATGTGATAAGGCCCTCTGATTTCAGTTTCTGCTTTATTCTGCAGGCTCCCTGTGCCATGTGACGATATTTCGAAGAAGGAAAAGTCACGGAAGCGGATTATATTCTAAACCCGTCTCCGCGCTGCTCGCAGAGGATATATGTAGCAGATGAATGTTTGCGGGCGCTCACCTCACAAGACGACTCTGTCGTGTGCTGATCCCAGAATATAATTATGTATTATTGTCCATCGTACTTTTGTTGAATATTCCCGAAATTAACACATACTAGCTTGTAAATGGTGGCGATCAATATCTGAGGTATAATATTGGCAAACGTAACTGGCGTGCTGTCAGGTATGAGTGCTCCGCTGATTGCGTACAAAACCGATTTAAATCGTAGTGTATTGCCATAGCAGGAACATCTGAGGACCCGGTGGTTACGGAGACACGGCTAGTAAATTTAGGTCAGTGTAACTACAATCGGCTCCATCATATGCCGGTTCCGCGACGCTGGCCTGTGACACACACCTGGCGCTTATACAGACTGAATATACCACATTGAGATCGCGTCCGAAACATTTATACTCTCGTAAACACACCCCATTTGCGAACAGAGTGACTTCTCCACATAAACATGGATTTCAAACGCCCGCAAACGGTAAATCTCAGTCGTGAACGTGCCGCAAAAGCAGCGGCGGCACTGGGGAGCGTGACGCGGACTCCCGCGCATGCTTCCGAAACGGGCCGCTAGGGGGATTTCAGTGGCGCCCCTACAGGCCGCGCTCGATGCGTATAGAGAATTTTGGTATTCCGTATCCTCTGTATATTCCGTGGTTACTCTGTTGACCGGGACCCGACTGCGCCTGCTCTCTCAGGCACGGCGAGGAGGGCGCACCCTACCGTAACGAATGCGCGGGCATGGCGAGGGCCGGCCTCGGAACTAATCCCCCCGACCGAAACGAATGCTCAAGTGCCCAGACGGGTCCCGGTCAACACGGTAACCACGGAACAGACGTAGCACACGGAGGGCTAAAACTCTGTAACATCACGGGAGTGTCGGCTGTCGGTTGATCGACGCCGTATGACGGAGTGGCATGGCAAACACGACGAGAGCTGCCGCATGGGCACTAAGCACTGGCTTTGCTGGCCCTCGTTCTCTAGGCTGTTTCAGGAGCTGGGCGCACCCCGAATTCTTTCCTTCGTTTATCACGCAGCTTTGCGTACTCGCTGTCTATGTTCAGGAGAAGGCCAGTTGCGACAATAGTTCATGAATCGCTAAAAAGACGCGCATTTCGAGATTTGCTCATGGAATGCTTAAACTGCTTCTATTAGACTCTTCTAGTTGCCCTCTTTGTACCTTGAGTGGCTCTTCGGCACGCACTGTGAAACGCGCCGGAAAAAATCGGGGCAGCGCCCTGCTCTTGAAACAGCCTAGGCCTAGCATACGACGGGCGCCGCGGCCAGTGCATAGTGCGAATGCGGCAACACGCGTCTTGTTTGCCGTGTCGCTCCGTTATACGGCGCGGATCCACAGAAGGGTCGACGCTTTCTTGACATAGATAAAAAATTACGCGGGTATACATGTTTTGGCGAATAAATAATGGTAGTTATTTATCGGAAATGTTGGAAAGAGGGTGTCTGCAACAATTAGAAACGCAATAATGAATTACTACACGGGACACAAAAAAGGCGGTGGTATGAGGACGCAAAAACGTGATGAGGAGCCGAGGTAACAACACATAGGTTCGTTAAAAATTATCTAATTTGACGCTGCATAAAATCACCCAGATAACGTTAGTTGAACATTTTGTCTTTAAATAGGTTAACGGGTTGTAATGTTGGAGATTCGCATTAACTGCGGTGTCGCATCGCCTTTGCTTCGAGCACTTTTCTAAGGCTCTTGGTTTATTGTTATTATAACTTTACTTATCGGGTTGGTGTGGCCGTATTTATTTTATGTGCTTTTTTTCGCAACTGTATCAGCTATGTTACTGGGAGCTGTTGCAAGGATTTCCTATTGGAAGCTTTTCCACTTTCGTACAGTTATCCCGGAGAAGAGAAACGGCTGCTAGGAATCATCCTAGTGAATGCAATTCAAAAGTCGCAACTAAAAATGCGCCCTTTTGTGTTGCCGCTAAGATTTTCGCAGTACTCCCGTTATGCGTGCAAAGACTGATATGCATACAGTATTCCGTTTGACCCAGAATTGAAGTCGAGGCTCCCGAGACAGCTCCCTCGTAACCTGGAAACGTTGTATCATCGTCTACGGCTCAACTGCGCATACACAAATAGTTACCTATTTCGCCTTGGAGTGACCCCAGATCCGCAATGTGATAATTGTTCTTGTGTAGAAACAGTTGAACACATTTTACTAAAATGTGCCGCCTACATGGAACCACGATCGCACTTCTTTGAAAACATCGAACGTCCAGACCAGGGAACAATAACTCCTCAGATTATGATAGGACCATGGATTTGTCCCTCGAAGCAGCGCCAAGCTCTACAGAGTTTGTTCTCCTATTTGGATGACATTGGCCAAATTTCGAAATTGTAAATTACGTGGCCCAAGCTCAGACCAAAAACTAAATTTGAAAGTCCGTTATCGCGCCAATTCCTCGACCGTTTTTTTTTTCTTTTTTTTCCCTGCCCAGCTCTTTCTTGGGCCTTTTCTTCTCCCAGCGCCAAACCTCAGCAGAGAAGCATGTAGGTGACTGTAAACGCCGGCAAACCTCTCTGTTTTTTCAATAAAGAGCATTCTCTCTCTCTCTCTCTCTCTCTCTCTCTCTCTCTCTCTGAAGGTGTTCCTGACAGAGATCTGGAGCCCCTAATCATGTTTCTTACATGTTGCTTCTAAATCAGCAAGCATATGAATAACGTGTACTTATCAATATAAAATAAGCAATGGCTTTGTAGATTGCTCAGTTCCTCTATTTCAAAACCTTGTTGCCCGCAAAAACATCCACGTTCTTTCCTTCCGCCTACGTCTTCGCATTAAAGGTTTAATGAGAGATAACGAGCGGTTTCTGTGTTTAGTGCTCCATTAACGCAAACATAATCGTCGTTGTCAGTCCACTTTGCGTTTTGACCTTTTCGAAGCCTGACTCCACGTCTATTTCACACCACTTGCGTAGGCAGCCAAGTGCAGCCGAATCCAAACATCAGCGCTTAATCTTCCACGGGTTCTCATCAAGAACGCCCGCTGCTTTGTTAGGTTAGGTGTCACTCGTCTTCTCGTGTGCTCCCCTGTCAGCGATGTAGCCTTCACGAAGACTGACAAAGTACTTATAAACACCGAGTGCGTCTGTAGACTGAACTACCGCGCGCCACGGGAGTTCGCGTTCTTATTAAGCGGCTGACGTCAGAGAGGCTTCGACCCTATTAAATGACGTCATAGAATCCGTGTCCTTCTCAGCTTCTGTCACGGTCTGTTCTCGCCCACACAAAAACGCTCTTCGACAATTCGGTGGATCGCTAAACGCTTAATAACGACTGTAACAACGACTACGTTGATTCTGTCACCTCACCGCTTGTTTTTTTTCTAACAGTGGAGATTTTTAAGCTTTTAGTTCTGCCGAGGAGCGTTACCGGAAAACTATCATCACCGGCAAAGTGTAGAGCAGGTTAGAGCAAAGTGTAGACCAAGAAGTGTGAAATAAAGTGGCGAGGAGGCAAGAAGCCCACAAGCAGGTGTCGGGAATGCGCGCGAAAAAACTGTGGTTAGGGTGGTCCCGAGAATCGAATCCGGGACCTTTACGCCGTGAAGCCGGCAACCTAACCGCTGGGCCACCCCAAAGGTCCGAAAGGTACGAGGTCAGTGGCGGCGGGGAACAATAACATGCGCAACCAATTGGAACCAAAAAGAGATTGTGTTGGCACGCAGTGTGCAACACCTACAAGAAAGAGAAGCCAGATATAAATTTTCACAATTTTTAGAGTCAAATTGGTTAATTTTGTAGCGGAAAAAATAAACACACCTAGCAAAGAATTCAGGCACTCGTAGCGTGCAAAAACCATTCCATTTCGTCTTCCCAGGCCGGTTCATTACGAGACAGAAAAGCAAATGTACACATGGGTTTGGAGGAGGAGGAGGTAGCCTTTATTGTGGCAGGAAGACTGTACGTCAAGTGGGGGACGTGGGAGTAAAAGGTGGGCTGTTTGTAGCTTGGGACATCTTAAATGTGGACAGTTCGACCCAAAACAGGTGGGCTCCTTGAGAGGGCTGCAGAGGCCGCGTGGGGTGAGAAGAGCAGGCCCACGACTCTAAACTGCTCGCGCTAAACCTCTTTCTAGTGGAAAGTGTGCAACTGAAGCCAGCATGGAGGGTTCCAGTGTGCGAGGATCAACGTATAAAGAGGATGTATTTGGAGGAGGCTTGAAGGTTCTGTAGCGCGCGAATTTCGGACAGTTTGGGAGGTTGGAAACAATAAAAGAACGAAGAAGCGATAACCTCAGCCCCCAAATTAAACACAACAGAAAACAATTAAAAGACCCCACCGCGTGAAACAAAAAGAGACGAGTTAAGGAAAAAACCGCTTCCCGTGGTTGGGACCTAACCTGGGTCCCTCGAGTTGCAAAACCGGCTTCTATGCGATTGCGTTCATGGCGTGATCTCTCGCGTGCTGTTCTCCTCACTAGATCACGTGCGTTCGCGCCTGCAGTGGAAAGCACAGACGCCTTCGCGAAGCCGGTTACCGCGGGTTCTATACCGCGTGCTAACGCGCTTCCCTTTGGGAATGGTGTGAAAGCCTGCGGACAGAACGATCCGGGTCTGCCAGTCATGGAGAACCTTCGGCGGCAAGTTCGGAGATCCATGGGAGGTGTGACAGCCGGGTCTCCGACGAAAAAAGAAGGGCCGCTAGCTGTGCTGTCTCTACAGTTTTGCACCACTGGTGCAAGCTGCGTCATTTCTTGTTTTTTTTTAAAAACAATCACCGCTCGGCATTTCACTTACACTGTACTTTTGGAACACATGGGTTACAAACTTTTGTTGCGGGCTAGAGTAACGTGTGACTGTGTAACCTTACATGGGGAAACTGCCTCATCCCACCCTTTAATTTAAAGTAATCGTTAAATGGTTGCGGAAGCAGTTGTGCAAAGTAATTTTGCAGGTTAGAAATGCGAACGTGGCGCCGGGATTTGAATTTCTTGAATGTCCGTTTAAGACAGATGGGAAGTGTTCAAAACAGTACGGCAAAAAATTCGTTTTGGACTTGCCACCTTATACGCATCGTCTAGCACGTATTCGGAACTTTGAATCCACATATGCTGAGCGATAAAAAACACAGTTACCAGCGTCTTTATACCGATGAAAAGATCGCAATCAAAAAGAAAGAGGCCCCTAGGAAGCGGCTTCCAGAATGCTATTTATGCATATGCAAGGTGCCGTGGTAAGGGCTAAGTTTTAAAGGGACCCTGAAACACTTTCGATAAACGCGTTCACTCTTTCCTTCGCGTCTGGAACCACTGCGAAAGCTATAGTTATCGTCAGCACGGAGCGGCACTGTGTGATTTGCTCGTCGCACCAGATACGCCTTCCATTTCTGAATTGTGTTTGTGGCTTTTTTTTAAGTTGCTATCGAAAAGCGTTCATTGCTGCAACTGAAGGAAAACCGGCCAAAAGCCGCTACATGGCCTAAGTGACGTAATTCGGGCCGTCGGAGAACGTCAAGACCGGGAAAGAGAGAAAAATCTTTTGAGCGAGTTTACGAATTGTCTGATGGGCATAGAGAAGTAATTTTTGGCTGAGGTACTTCGCGACCCCCTAATCAAAGTACTGGGTGTGTTGGGTGACTACGTTCTGCAAGTATTTAAGATGATTTTAAAAAAGTTGAAAAATGTGTTGCAGGGTCCCTTTAAACAGGAATGCATTCTGCTGGCGAACAGGCAGTGTGCGCCTATGGTATTTACATGCTGTTCGTCACACACATGTAGATATAAGGGCTGCAGGGGATGGAAAAAAGTAAAGGCTGGTTTTTTCTTAGACTTCTCGAAAAAGCCTCATAAGAATAAATGTTATGGACGGTCCTTGTTGGCCAATAAACTTCATCTATACAGGAACATTTTTCCACAGCCAGCTTTGTTAAATTAGAACAAAAGGGTGGTATGGTCGGGCGGCTGCTGCTGCCTTTTATTTGCCACTTTCGCCCTTCCGGAAAATGCTTTGTATCAGCCCGCGAAATTTAAATCGAAATTGTGGAGGATGTTTAGCCGCCGTCTGCTGCTCTTTATTGGCCAATGGCCGTCCTTGGGTTGACTGCCTCTGCGCATCATCTAGGAAAACCTAAATCAAGAACTCCAGCGAGTAATCAACCATCTTATCGCGACGTTTATTCATTAACGATCGTCCTCGGGAGAAAACTGCGCCGTACCACCCCCGCGAATTTAATTAAGCGTATTGCGCGGTATTGACCGTCTGGGGGCTGTGATTGATTGGACAACTTCTGCCTTTGACGAAAGTCAAACTTTAGCAAACTTTAGCAAAGATAAATTAAAGGCCTAAGCAGGGGAAGTTGGCTGTTGTTAGTTGAACAATTACTGTGATTTGGAACACTGCTGTCCACATAACCACGTTAAATTCAGTTTACGAGGGCCATCGGCGTAAACAAGCTTCCGTTGTTTTAGGGGCGAAGACCCTGAGGGGCTGGGGCTGTAGGCGTCTCCTGTCATTGTCGTAATCGTCATCTCATGTAGTCACGCTACTAAAACACAGGGAAACTCGTTTACGCCTAGTATTAGGACGTAACATGTACTAAAAAAAAACACCGGGACCCTCGTTTACGCCTCGCGCTAGCAAGCTTCGTGCTTCAAAGACAAGAGACGTTTACAGCAAAGCTGTATACCTCTACCCCCCCCCCCCCCAACGGTTTCATCTCCGTTGGCAAAAACACCAAGGCGCCAAGGATACGCTTATACACTGTATGCTTCCCCCCTCCCCAGGTTTCACATTAGTGAAGTTGGCCCCATTTGTTTTTTTGAAGAACTGTCCCTAGAGAAACATATGATAGGAATCACCACCGTAAAGATTACTGTTGAGGTGAATGGCCAATTGTTCCACTTACTGAATTGGTGTGTACGTAATACCTTACTAAGCATAATAAAGTTGCAGACAAGAAACGTGGAAGAATGTTTAAAACCGTCCGGGTGCTCATATAGAACACCCTCAAACGTACTGCAGCGCCACTATTACTAAACCCACCTAGAAAGTATCCCGCCCACATACTTTCCGCAGGAAAAATGACCACACACTGCAGTAATAAGCTTCAATATATCGTCGGCTGAACATTTCATTTCCCCCCCATTTAAGCCTGCCCAAACACACGAAGCCCCGTCTCTTGCAGTTCACCGCGTCGGGGTTATTCGACAGCCAGCAGGGCTGCAGAGAGGCCGGGAAAATATCCCGCTGATCGCCCCTCGGGGCTTCCGTGTCCGAAGTCAAGCCCGTGCTCCCAATCTAACGAGACCAAGTCGGAACTCATTTTGCCGCGGTCGCACTTTTCCCGCGCAATTTTGCGCGCGTTCCCACCGAGATAGCGTCCCAGGAATTCGGCCCCGTCTCCAGAGCGCCGGCATCCGCGTGATCGATTCGGCGTACTCCCCCCACCACCTCCAACGGCGCATTCCCCCACTCCGAGTCGTCTCCCGGGTGGACAACGGCACGCCAGGCAAGGCCGGGGAACTCCGGTGCGTGTGCCTTTACTCTGTCAGCGGCTCAACACCAGGAAGTGACCCGGAAACCCGGAATGAACAGACCCCAAGATTCCCCAAGACGAGAAAAATGACGCCGAGCTAGAGCTATGCCTGTGGATTTTTGGTAATCTGCGACTTTTTAAAAAAGTGCCCTAGACTGTTTTTGGCGGGTACGAAGTTCACACTAGAAACACCTGGTCTTGTGTGGTGTATCCAACATAAAAATCCCGGGCCGTTTCCACTAACGTGAAACCTGGGGAGGGGCGAAGCACGCAGTGTATAAGTGTATTCTTGGCGCCTTGGCGTTTTTGCCAACGGAAATGAAACCGTTGGGGGGGGGGGGGGGGGGGTAGAGGTATACAGCTTTTCTCGCGTCTTTGAAGTCTTGCGTCTTTGAAGCATGAAGCACTCTAGCGCGTCCCGATGTTTTAGTACCGTGACTACATGAGACGACGGTTACGACGACGACATTAGACGTCCACAGCTCGATCCCTTAAGAGGCTTCGCCCCTAATAATGGTGTGTTATCTTGGGTAGACCATGTAGTGAGACGAAATGACAACCGTTTGACCACCAGGGGAATAGAGCGGATACTGAACGGCGGATCTATAGGAAGGGAAAGGCCAGTAATAGATGGAGGAACTAAATAAGTAAATTCGGAAAGCAATGGACAAGAGCAGCCCAGGACATGCGCGGTTCGAGATCAATGGGAGAGGCCTTCGTCTAGCAGTGGACCTAAGTAGCCTGCTGCTGCTGATGATGACGATGATTGTCATTATTACGATGATGATGGTGATTATGATGATGATGATCTTACAATACACATCGGAACCAGCGGTGTGTGCGCCGCATATTCAGCATGTCTAGAACGTGCCCCCAAATCAAACTGTGATGTGTTGTAAGTTCACGCCGAAACGTTTGGATTTGGTGTATGGTGTGCGCCAATGCAGTCTAATGTGTTGGTAGTGCTCAGGCGCCCGGACGAGCTGGTGCGCTGTTGCCGTGGGCACGTCGAAGTATCTCCTTGGAGGCTGTCAGTAAATCCGATAGAGCGTTATGTACGCATCGAAACCAACATTAACATCCAATCAATCTCGATCAACCCAGATAGGGAAAAAAAAACATCAGGTTACGCCTGGTGCGTTATTTGTGTACCCAGTGAAGACATCTTCTGCGCTTTTGTGCACACAACATAAACACCTAGTGCGGAATTTTGAGTTGTGTGCGTTTCACAAGTTTTCACTTCGCTTCCGTTTCAATCGTGATGTTCTTCCTGTTCTCCGACCACTCTGACATGCGCAGAAACCCGCCTTGCTTGTTCGACGTCACATCCGGATCGCGTAGTTCAGCCAATCAGGGCTCGCTCCAAATGGACACTTTGAAACAGCGACGAAATGATTTTAACTGAGAATTCTACACCTGGGGTGATCTTGCAAGTAGAAACCGTCTGATGTAATCTACGGGGTATGCCAGAACAGGCTGTCGTTGTCGTAGCAATCCCACCTTAGATGAACTGGCGATTGGTTGTGCTGTCTACATCAAGGTACTCCCGCACAAACTGGCAGCCAATCCAAGAAAACCGGACGTGCCGTCATAAACAAATGAAACGCGAACACAAGAATATTAACAGAAACACACAAATGGCGCCATTTCTTTCCATTCAGGTCAAATTGGCGCGTGGCTTAATTACAAAAGCAAGGCTTCGGAAATGGGGCTTTCCAATTATACCAATAGCGCGCCATTAGTGGACCTCCAAACATTATTTTTTGTATTTAGCGTGTTCTAGTTCAAAGTTTCGTGTTCGAATTTCATTTATTCTTGACCATACACGCACAAAATAATCTACTGCAAGCCTGGACACAAGCGTCGCAGAAGTAAATGATAACGCAAAGTTCCGTTAGTGTGACTTCATCAAAAACAGTGAGGGGGAGGGGGGTGGGCGAGGAGTAGATAAGTGTCCCTCACAGGAACTAAACCTGCGCATCTTGCATTAGATAGTAACAGCCATGACCGGCTCCTTTTGTTTCGCCACTGATTAAAACATTTTTTCGTCTGTTCGGCCTGTTAGCACTTTCTGGCTCCGACGTATGCTTACGTCTTGAGTGTTCTTCAAACATCGCGTGTGTCACTGCTTTGGTGCTTGTATCTGCACTTTTTTTGAAGAAGTCTCAAGTCTTGAACTAACCCAACGTCAAAGTTTAATTCCACTATCAACTGTTTCCCGATACTGTGCATGGAAGCTTAATTCTGCGGAGCAGGACTCGCTCCCACTGATGTAAAGGCATTTGTATTTCTTAGTAAGCTCTCATGCAGCCAGTAAGTTATAAGTAAAGCACAAACTGAAAAGCTCGAAACAATGTATAGAGCTGCTCTGCGAGTAGTGACCGGCCTGCCACGGCACACACGCATCGACGAACTGTACCGTTATGCGCGAATCCCACCTTTGCGGGAGCTAATAAACGATCGACGGAAACGTGCGGCTGACCGCCGTCAGAACAGTCTCCAAAGACAGCGGCTCCTACTAGATGAAGGCCCTCAGATGCAAGCCGTACTAGAAGATGTTCCACCCCACATTCCGCCGTGGCAATACATCCAAATAACGGATCTCAAGCCACTATCGCGCAAGACAAACGTACAGAAATACGCCCAGCAGCGAAAAACAATAGCACAGGCCCTTAACGCACATAAACCTGACCCGTAGGAGCTACGCATCCATACAGACTGCGCATGGGACCCCCAGGCCCGAATCGCAGCTATGGCAGCGAGAAGAGAGGATGGTGCCCACCGCTCAGAAAGGTTTCATCTAGAAGAGACCCCCTCAACCACAGAACTCGAACTCCGAGCCATTCACCTTAGCCTCCTCTGGGTGCTTGAACTCTTGTCTACAGATGGCACCAAGCAAGTACGACGGATCAGGGTTTTAACAGACAGTGCTACGGCACTCAAAAACCTGGTTGGACCCCCGCGAGTGACCTTCACGGAATATGCCATAAAGCAGACTTGCCGCGAACTACAACGGAACAGCAATATTGATGTCAAGGTCCTCTAGGTACCCGGACACTCTGGCAACACGGGCAATGAGACTGTGCACAAGCTGGCCAGTGAGGCTCGCTCTTCCCACCACTCGCAGCTTGAGCTCACTCCTCTCAAAGCCCTTAGTCATGGCCCTGAAGAGAAGCGAAGAAAAAACAAGCTTCAAAGGTCCAAAGTGCTCCTGGCCCATGTACCACCCCTTGAGGATCCCCTACCTAAGGGTCTTCCCCGGGGCGCCCAAGTGTTCGTGGTGAAAGCAGAAGTGGCTTTGCCGTCACGGAGGACGTGGTGGCAAGGTGGAACCACGCACAGAAGTACTCCAAGCAGCCGAACCCGCCACCGTTCTCGCTGCCCCAGTGTAGTGTGTGCTTGGCCGCCCAGCCGCCTAACATGCGTCACCTGGTGTGGGACTGTGAAGGACTGAAGGACGCACGTGAAGAACATCGCCCGTCATCCGTATCTACATACGAGGACTGGATCCGGCCAACACACGACCACAAGAGAATTATACTCTCACTGTGGACATTTGCGTGTGAAGTCTCCATAGTGCGACGCACGTAACCCCCTTCCCTTTTCCCCCTCCCACCGCAACAGGCCTAGTGCCGTCCTATTCATAATAAATTTTACAACAACAACAGCAACTGTATTTACACGATTCTAACGCACCCCCGATTGCAATGCGCAGATAAGTTTACGAAAAAAAATTTGAAAAAAAAATACATCACGCTGATTCGACTGGGAATACCAAGAATTGGATTTTGGAAGGAGTTTTTGTACATAGCAATGCTGCTGGCCGCTTTGAAGTCGATTTCGGCTTTGAACCCGATTGTAATGCGCCCATAAATTTAAAGGCTAATCTTAGCAAAAAAAAAAAAAAAGGTAGCGCCTTATATTCGTGCAAATACGGTATACTTCAGTTCTATTTTGGGCTACCCTGTTTCTGAATACGAACAGATCGGTAAAATATGTGCAAAGCTTTGCACCGACTGCAGCTTGAAATATCAGGTACGCACTTGCATGTCTACAGCTTTGCCACCGTTCAAACTTGTTCATTCGTTTCTGCAGTAACCCTCAAATAACGGTGAAGTAATCTCACGCGTTTTAAGAGGGCGAAAAGCTGTTGCCGTCGAGTCTTCGGTTAAAAATAAAGTACACGAAAAATAATGGCAGAGCGACACACAAAAAGGATTTCTGGCATTGACTAAGACGCCCTGTCACCTTCAGAAAACTGCTAAAATTTTGGTACTTGGAAGTTTTCGTAGCAGGTTTTTACATTAGAGTGTAGAGGGAGCAAACAAGAATTGAACCCAGAACTTTTTAATAAGTACAATCTAGGGACTAATCCAGGGGAAATGGAGCCGTTAATATTTAGAGTAGTTGCCGTCATATCTCTTCTTTTATTCTGCCAAAGCTTATAAACCGCCACAAACCGCACTGTGAGTAGCCACATCAGAGATCAACTTATCCCGAATGTTTCATCAGCATCAGACACGAGCGCGAGAAACTGGCTGTTACGAGAGGGAATGCCTAGTAACTTGCCACAACTTTACCTCAAACGGCTTGAGTTATTTTGTAATGTGCCATCGTCGCCTTAGTGGGTTTGATAGGTTAGCGTTTGAGTGTTTCAACATAGATATCTAGTAGAAGTTAAAGATGTTTTGTCGCTGTAAAGAGAACACAGAAGAGCTTTTTATCTCCACGCGCTCGTCTCGAGACCTCCGCCGGTCACAGTGTTGCTCGGCAAACCGAGCTCTTCCGCCCGGCCCCCGCGCTGAGAAAAAAAGCACGCTCGCGCGCGCACGCGCCTCCTAGCAAGTGGCGCTAAAACAAAGCGCGTGCCCTTGAAAACATGGCGCCCAGTCGGCGCCGGCGGCGAGCTGTTCTTTGGCGCAACCCGCGCGTCTCCAAAAGCGCTGCCACCCACGCCCCGTCCCCATTTCCTCCGTGCCACAAGAAAAACGGGGCGCCGACGCGACGGGCCACAGAACAAAGGGAGAGCGGACGGACAGGCCAAGCGGCGCTCGCACACTCACCCTGCGATGTCGTCTTCGCCGCCACATCCTAGTGCAACACGTAGCCGTTCCTGCTGCCACCTACCAGGCTCTCACGACGGCCGCGCAACAGACTGTGCGGACACCGCCGCCGTTACCGCGCCGGGGTCGACGGGAGAGGGAAGCGTCTCCCTCCTCCTCTCCTCTTTTCCCACCTCTTTCGTCCTCCTCCCCTTAGCTTACGTGGCATCGCTCGCCCTTCCCCGGTTCGGGCCGGCTCCATTTTCTGGAGCGGAGGGGAGAAGGGAGGGAGGGTTCGGTGTTCGGCGGCGAAGGCCAATGCCAGGCCGCCGCGCGATCAACACCGTGCTCGCTTCGCCGCAATGCCCTCCGTCGCTGCGGAGGAGCGCACACCATCGTTGCAACAAGTGCGTTCGCCTCTCGCTTCGCTCCTTCTTTCTCTAGCTCCCAATTTCCCGCCATTTTTTTTAGTTTTACTTATTTCGTAAGTTTTGCGGCTTTTCTAGATATTTTTAGCTTAAAGGATGGATTCTAAACGAGATTTCTGATTCCCGCGGGGAGTTTGTTTCGCTGGTATTTTTGTCTAGCCTGGTTTTAAAAATAACTATGACTAGGACCTTACATTTGATCATTTTAATTGTGTTACAAATAGCCAAGACGTCTTAATAAGCTACTGTACTCACTGAAGAGGCCTGTCAGTCTACGCCAGAGTTTCTTTTCTGAGTGGACATGTCGGTTCGTTGTTCACTGCGCGCTTTGAAAATTATTCTTGTTGGATGGGGTTAACAGGTACCAAAAACAGTCTATATTCAACGACGCCCATTTATTTGCGAGATCGTGACAGGATAATTGCATAAACCATATATATGAGACTTCAAGTTAAGTTGCCTGTTCTGACATCATGAGCCTTCATGATGTCAGAAATTTAGGATTGTTCTTGGCACGGTTCATCAACGTTGCGTCTTTTATTGCTTCGGTAAGCGTGGTTTTAACAGAAGATCGCAATTAGTGTCCGCAGTTACTCCTGTGAGCTTTCGGAAATAATTAATACCACTGCTTACGTCTGATAACAAAAGACAGGTTGATGCCCATAAGGAGGGGGCCAGTTTCGGTTAAAAGATTTGGGCTGCTGCCCCCTCCCCCTTTTCTTTGTGGAGTCGCTTGCAAAATTCGTTTGTCATTTGTCGGGTTTTGTTTTTGCCTCCTTAGTTTATTTTTTAAGCTTAATCTTGGTTACTCTGTGCGCTGTCGCTTCCATGTGCCTTCATTTCATGCATATTTCAATCGTGTACCTCTGAAGCAATCTCAGAATTTACGTGTCAGAAATGTCAGAAACGCGAAAGTAGAAAAAACGTTAGAATGATTTTTGGTGACAGAGTTTTACACGTTTCAACTGCGCAATCATGTACTGATCTGCCGGTACTGATTGCCCTTCTGGAAGAGTTAGTTTTAAGTTTTAGGTGAATAAATATGCATGCGTGTCCGTGGTTCGAGAGTTCCTTTTCTTGTAAACAAACGTTTACAAGAAAACAAACCCTCATTGAAGGAAAGAAATGAAAAAAAAAGGTAAAAGTAGCGCAGGAATGTTAACCAGGCTATGGCCTACTTTGCTATCCTACGCATTAGATATGGGAAACAATGGGGAAAAAAGAAATGATAAAAGGAGTGAAAAATTTAAGGATAGAGCGTAAAGAGGTTAAAATAAATTATCTTGGCTAAAGTTCTGGCTTGTTTTGGGCTTTGTTTTCACAGGAGCGGCTCCGCTTATTCAGGCTTGTTTTGAGCCGAGAATCTGCTCCTTTCACACGCTATATTTGGCCTTCCTTATCTATACCATAAGCCACCCATGACCACTCTTAAGAGCGAAAGCAGTCTAACAATCTTTAGTGTTGTTTAGTTTCTTTCTGTGGCACGAATAAAACGACTCGGACTACGGCGCAAAAAAAAACACGAACTGCTTTCTTTCCATCTTGTTGTAGTCAGGTTGAGCCAACCTGCCCAAACTTCAACCTTACCAGCGAACAACGTTTTGTTTTATTGGCCACTTGGCAGTGGCACCTGCCGACAAATTTAATTAAAAGCGTTAATGCTGGGGCCAATGAACAATCCGTCGAACTGTAAAGATAGCTTTGTTGAAGGTGAAGTGCGTGTATTCGTACCTCGATACGCAGGCGTCCGTCAGTTGAACTATGGGATGACTTACTTCTACTGCTAGATTGAGTTCTCTCTACACTACTTCTTTTTCCCGCCATCCGTTTTGGTGCAGTCTTGTAGCTCCCGCAAGTAACAAGCCCAATTGACCGGATTGTCCATTTTTGTACTTGTTATTCGGCGTTCATATGAGAGGAGTTTACATAGGCTGTCGTCGTCGTCATCATCATCATCATCCTATCTACGCCCACCGCAGGGCAAAGGCCTCTTCTATGCATCTCCAACTATTCCGGTCCTGTGCTAACAGCGACTAATTTATCCCCGCAAACTTCTGGATTTCATCTGCCCATCTAACTTCCTGGCGCCCCCTGCCACGCTTGCCTTCTCTAGGGACGGACCAACTCTGTTACCCTTAATGACCAACGATGATCTTGCCTTCGCGTTACATACCCTGCCCACACCAATTTCTTTTCTTAATTTCTGCTAATATTTCCTTAACACGCGTTTGTTCCCTGGCCCACTCCGCTCTCTTGTCCCTTAACGCTACACCTATCGTCTTGCGTTCCTTTGCTCGCTGAGTCGTCCTCAATGTAAGTTGAACCCTCCTAGTGAGCCTCAAATTTTCTGCCCCGTAGGTGAGTACCGGTAAGATGCAGCTGTCATACACTTTTTTCTTCAGGCACAGTGGTAGGCTGACATTCATAATCTGAGAATGCCTGCCGAATGCACTCCACCCCATTCTTATCCTCCGAATGATCTCTGCCTCATGGTTGGGATTCGGGGTCCCTACGTGGCCTGAGTAGATATATTCGCTTACCACTTCCACCGCCTCGCCACCTATCTCAAACCGCTGTGCTCACCGTCTGTCCGTAAGATGTCTTTATTAGTGGTCAGAAGTGTCAGTGCCGCTCGAGGCCTGCGCTCTCGTTGCGTTGGCCAGTCGGGCGTGTTATACCCTGCTTGCGCCGTGAACCCACGGCTCACATTTCCTTGAGGAGTGAACGCACTGTCATTTGAGGCTACGGTTCACAACGTCGGTTTGTAATTTCGCTCGACGTCGGCTCGCGATCTTTCCTCAGTATGACGATTTATACTTGCTGCGTACGAGTCAGCGTTCGTTGAAGGGTTATGTTGTGTTGTAGTTGGCACCCACCTGAATCGCTTGAAGCTGGCCTCTCGTTGTCGTGGGAAACATTCGTGCGAATCAGCTTGTGCTAATCGATTGGAGTTGGTACGCTAAAGTAGATATTTGGAACGTCTTTTAGCGGAGCTGAGGTTTTATGTCGAAATACAAGAAATGGGGGACAAACGAGAGTATGCGCCCTCCGGGGACGACGACACCAAGCAAAGGCAGCATTGGCAGCCCTGAGTCTCCTCAAGAAGTGCTTAAGAAGTGCTTAAGAAGTGCTTAAGTGGCCTGATAATTTTTTTTTCGGGTGTGCAGTCGCACTTTGACAACGAAACATTGGTTGCAGGAGGGTTGCAAGCTGGGCTTGATGGAAAGACATTCTTGGATGACGTTCTTGTTTGTGTTAAGCGTTTATATTCAACCTTCTTAATATGCAACTTCAGTCGTTGGACCAGCGGCTGTCCCTGTGTTCCACGTCCTTCGTCTTTGTTAAGTTCGCGCTGGTTTCATGCAAGAAACATTGGTTGCAGTAAAAGCACTTGACGATAAAGCGGTCCCTCCCACCATCTTCATCTGTCCTCCTCCCACCCCAGCAAAATAAAATGCTTCCAATTATGAATTCTTTCGCGGACAGTGTAGGCTGGACGCGTAGCCTCCCAGATATGTGGCGTGGCTGAGGGATTCGCTCCTAGCGGAGGAGGTGGCAGGGGAGCAGGCGAGGTTATCTAGGTTCGAAACGTGTCTTGCCGAAGTATCGAGAAGTTTATACTAAGTTGCCAATGTCGCCGCCACAGCGGTCAGCGTACTTGAGTCACCGCAGAGTATTTTTGTATAATAAGGTAGAAAGCTCGGCTAGTTGGTTCATAGTTCTTGAAGTGGGAACCAGTGTTAGCACGCTACACAAAGGGAGTAGACAGACACGGACGTCACTGGACTTACAACTGATTGATTGGAACGATACTCCCCTGGCTAATTAGAAATGTCTTTCGCTTGCGCATGCACAGATATGCCACACGCTACGCATGCAAGGAGGCACTTAAGGCACAAAACCAATCTCACACATGTTACAGTCCGCTAAGAAAAGCTATTTTTATTCTATGATTACCACAAAGCGTTCACTGACACATTTCTCACCATTTTTTTTCACATTTTTTTTAAATACGTAATATTTTTTGTTGCCTTTGGGAGCAGAAAAGGTGTTAGACGCGACGAAACTAAAACTTGTTTTTTAAGGAACTCGTTAGTGGGAAGCCACAGGCTGACTTGAAACCATGCAGGGATCTTCGATGAGCAATGGTATCTCGCCTGCACAATGTCCACCCATTGAACGATGGAACGACGGCAAAGACACCATAAGGGGAGGAGGGAGTCTTCGGCAACATATTTTCTTGTGCGGCGGACCAATTAGGACCTCGTGTGTGCGAAAAAAAAGGAGATTCACCCTGCGCTGTTGTTCAGCGGCTAAGGCGTTGCGCTGTTGATCCTAAGACGTGGGTTCGATTCCGACCGCAGCGGCCACTTTTCTAATGAAGGCGAAAACGAGGACACAGTTCCAAAGTATAGGAGACTATCTACGGCGCGGGAGCACCTAACAGAGGTAGCGCTTCTAAAAGACATTTCATGGCAACCCGAGAGCTTCGCTCTTGTCCTGACGTCAGTGCAGAAAATTGAATTTTTATGACGTACGGAGAATTTGAGATTGGAGGCAAACGTGACGTGAGGCCGGAAATTGCCGTCACCAAAAGGCGTGGCGAGAGAAGCGCGGATCGACGCAGGACTCCTCGGAGCGCCGATTTGAGCAGCTCGGCCAACGCTGCGGCGCGCGTCGTCACGCGATGTCCTAATCCCTAGCTCCTTCTTTAAAATCGCTTTGTATGCAGTCGACGGAATGAACGCAAGGCCGTCAATTGCGATTCTCCAGCCTGCGCTCTGACGTCAGACGTGGAAAAACTATAAAGGGAAGCGTCGTGCTTTGAAGCTAATTTTAGCCGGAGTTTCAGTCTGAGCTCTCAAACTGCGAAGCTCGCATTGCGGAAGACACTGCGACGTTAGCGAAGCTTGGCTAACGATTTTTTGAATGGGCGGAAAGACAAGGCGAGCGTGGAACTCAAATCAATAACCAAATGAATAATCGCGTGAGACTGAGAAGAAATGTTTAGTTGACGTTTGCGGACGCACAATGCGTGGTTGGTACAACCTAATACAAGCACTGTTCGGAAAAGAAAGGAAATTCCTGGTCGCTTAACCATTGTTCGATTGATTAGTCGTGCCAGATACATTGGGTCATCTGAGACAGGATATGTCGGTAGCTTTAGAACAATAGGGCCTATATTGAAGTGGTAAATCCCGAACTGAGAGGACGGAACATAAGATGCTCCGTAGAGAAAATGTGGCTGCGCAACTGCGATTTGAAGACATGGCATGTTTGGCTCATGAACCTTGCTACAGGCCCTGTGCGTCGTAGTGCACCCAGTGTTGGCAGAAAAATGAAGAGACGGTGCCCGGAGGAGTTACAAGCAACCGCAAAACAAATTCATGAACGTAGGTACAAGCTGCACTGCTTATAAATTTACTCAAGACTTTCTTTCATATTCATCAATCAACTACAGTCGAACCTCGTTATATTGAAGTAGTATCGGGACAGTGATTTAGTTCGTTATATCCGATATTTGTTGTAACAGTAGAGCTAAAAATCGGTTCGAACCAATAGGTAATCTGGCTCCCGCAAGAATCCTTGATACAAAAATGCATTATTTTAATATTCGAACCTACTGTCGGGAACGTGACAAAGAGACGAGCCGAGACATGTCCGAACGCTATGCCGTGCACCCAAGAACTGGGGCCCCATTTAATTCCATGCTCGTGACATTCGTGGCTGCTTTCGCAGCGGTGGTGCGCGGCCCGCACTCATTGCTTGTCGCTCAGCCCCAGCTCCATCGCTCCAGCAGACGACCCGAGCCGCTGGGGCGCCGCCACACTACTACAAACAAGGCAACCCTTATCTTTCTTTTTGTTGCATTTCAAGCTCAATGAACGGGAACTTACAACAGAACAAAACTCATTCAACAAAACAGGCCTGCGTTCCTACTTTTTCGAGGAAGGATGTGATCTTTGTCTGGTGGCTATTCACAGCACTCAGCAGGATGAAGTTTTGCACAGTGTCCACAAACAAAGCGGCCTTTTCTACTTCTGCAGTTTAGGACGCCGGGATTTTTTCCAAGTAGCTTCTCAGCCTACTAGTCAAATATTTCTTCGTTATCTCCGATAGTGCGCGTGGCTCTCACAGTTTCACTTTCGTTATAAAATAATAGGTGTCATTGAAATGACGCGTGACCAATTAAAGTTTGTATTTAGTTCGCTATAGCCCATAATTCGCTATATGAGTGTTCATTATAACGAGGTTGAACTGTATTCGCCAGCGGAGCATACACAACAACCTCTATTCACGTTACCGCTATTGTCGTATATGTACACTTTCCTCACCCCAACCGTATCACCTTGACCTGTTACGCTTCTTCCTTCTATCAGAATTTCACTCCATCCTCCAACAACCCCGGGAATCATTGCCATATAGAACCCATCAATCTGTATTGCGACATAAAAAAAGAACAACTCCCCCAACCAAGCATTTTATTAAATGGAATAAGACACCCGTCACAAAAGAGCAATTTATTCAGTCAAAAGCGGCCTAGCATGAGTACTGTGAAGGCCGGGTTCACATAGCATCACTCGGTACGAATTCCAACCCTCAACAAAAAATAAAAGACTTCTTCAAGTTCCAATGAAAAGCTCTCTCCGAGGCATCTCGTACGTTCACCCATTTCTTCCACTTCGACGACGGGTCCTCTTTTTCCCAATTAAAAGTACTACTACCGCCACTACTACTTCTTCCACTTCTCTCACAGCCCAAAACAAAATATAAAGAAACAAACTTGGACAGGCAGTGTACACAAAGTTTCCAATATCCCGCTGTCATCTCCAGATCCGAAGGAAAGCAGACAAAGCAAGAAAGAAGAAGAAAGAAACGCACGCTGAATTAGTAAAACAGCGTCTCTTTGTTCTCCGAGCCAGTTGACAGAACTTCGAACGGCAGCCCGCAAGGGAGAGACCTTCGCCCAGGCCTGTTCGTCTCGCACGCCCGCGGTGACCGGGTGACCCACATTTCTGGCAGCCGGGCGCGCATGCCCGACCCAGAGAGCGCGCCTGGCGCGACGCGGCCTGTGGATCCTCTTCCCTTTCCCCGGACCCAGATCTCGCTTTCGGTCGGGAGGAGCCGGAAGGAGCAGCGCCTTTCCCTCCCAACTCCTCTCCTGTCCCACTCCCACGAAGCGCGAAAGTAGGCCACTTTGCAAGGTCGCCAAGCTGTGCGGAAAAGCCAGCCCGCAGGGCAGGTGCTTTGAGAAAGACGGTGAGGGCGGAGAATGGAAAGAAAGGCTGTTAATCGGGGCTATCTAAAGAATTAGGAGACCAGTTTACGCGCTAGATTAAACGAGGGAAAGTTTCCGAAACTTAAATAAAGAGTACGAAAAGAAGGAGGGACAGTGAGGAAAGAGAGACAGGAAAGGGCCTCAGGCAGCAGGTGACCCGTAGCACGGATGTCGGTCAGTGGAAATGCGGCCAATTATCATCATTAAAAGAACCACCATTGTTATTCTAATCGCAAAGGAAAACGATGTTTCAACTTAATTTGCCGGGTGTTTTCCTTCGTAGAGGACTGTTGCGCGCGCGCAAGTCTTCTTAGCTAACTTAATATGGCAAATGCGTTAACTAGGGTTGTACATGTTCTACCGTTCCACTCTTGCAGTTACTGTGCACTGCCGATTTGTTTTATTTTTTCATCAGTATTAATTTCTCGTTGTTTTTGTATCAGCATCAATTAGCATCTTTCTGTTCGACCTAAGAAAAGGACAGGTGGTATTACAAACAAACACAAATGGTAGTCTAAAGTTAATTAGAAGGTAGCACTACACACAAGCAGTTATTACTTTCACGGGAGTGCCTTTTTTCAGCGTCACACTTGCCAGCATGCCTAGTTAACATCGTGCCCTCTTCCCGGCATGCCAACGTGTCAGCGTGCATGAGATTCGTAATGTTTCCCTAGGAATCGCAGCGGTCCACATAGACTTCAAGGAAAGTGCTACTATACACCGCAGGGCACATAACGGCGGACAGGAGGACTCCAAGCCAACTCACGCGTTCAATAGGTAATATTAACAACGCACGTATGTGAGACAACCAAATGGTAGACGAAACAGGGCTTCTATAAGTTCCGAGGAGGTCCGGGTTGGTTTCCTAGTGTTGATCGACAACTGACTCTGTCCGGAGCGTTGCTGTCACTCTATACATGTATTCACTTTTGCTGCTGCGGCTGCTGCTGTCGGCACACCACTGTTATTACTTCTACCTCTACTAGTACAACTCGTACTCCTAGTACAGCCTCCCCTTCTAGTACGAGACCCTATAATACCGCCCAACAGTTTTTGTTCCTACTAATACAGCTGCCATAAATAAGTACTCTACTACTGCTACAGTTAAAACCGGTACAGCCACTGCCACTACCGGTCCTATTAGTGCTACTGCGGCGGCTTCTACAGCTTATCGTCCGCACTCTACCCCTCCTATTAATACTACCTTTAATATAACTTCCACGGTCAACATTAGTACTGTAACTACGGGAACTACTATTACAGCAAAGCTGTAAACCTCTACCCCCCAACCCCACTCCACCCACCCACGTTTTTAT